>NW_022436951.1:18281414-18387470 GCF_009761245.1 Sapajus apella
TTTTTTTTTTTTTTTTTTTTGAGACGGAGTTTCACTCTTGTTACCCATGCTGGAGTGCAATGGCACGATCTCGGCTCACCGCAACCTCCGCCTCCTGGGTTCAGGCAATTCTCCTGCCTCAGCCTCTCGAGTAGCTGGGACTACAGGCACGCACCACCATACCCAGCTAATTTTTGTATTTTTAGTAGAGATGGGGTTTCACCATGTTGACCAGGATGGTCTCGATCTCTTGACCTTGTGATCCACCCGCCTCAGCCTCCCAAAGTGCTGGGATTACAGGCGTGAGCCACCGTGCCCGGCCAAATACTGATATTTTTAATTGTAATGAGTGAGCATGTGTATTATAAAGAAGCATGAGCTTCTAATGAAGCAATAAGCTTGTGTTAGTTGGCTCAGGTCATCACAACAAAATATGAGAGACTAAATGCATTAAACAACAGAAGTGCATTTTCTCTCAGTTCTGGAGATGAGAAGTCCAGGATAGGGGTGTCAGCCCAGCTGGCTTGTGAAGAGGGTCTCTTCCAGGCTGCAGACTTTTCACCATGTCCTTATCAGTAGAAAGAGAGCTCTAGTATCTCCTTCCCTCCTGAAATGGGAATCAGTTCTATCTTATCAGCGATCCATTCTTAAGACTTCATTTCACCTTAATCACCTCCTTAAAGGCTTTATCTCCAGTACACCCACATGAAGGGTTAAGGCTTCAATAAGTGAATTGTCAGGGAACAGTATTCCGTCCATACCAAACATAGTGTGAACATATCATACGTGTTTAATTGAGGATTGTATAGCATTAAATAAATCCTGTTGGTTTTGGTAAAAATAACAAGGTAAAAATATGTAATATAAACAAAATTACCCCTATTCTTACTCCCCAGGGTTAAATAATATGGTAGCATGTTTTGTTACATTTATATTTCTGTTGATGCTAACTTACAGAATTTTTAAAATTAACATTAGAGGACATATCATTTCTCTATCAGAATAAACTTTACCAAAATAATATTTTAAATAATTTAAAATAGATTCAAATATATATGGTCTTAAAAATGGGTAGGTATAAATAAACATGCCAGCACCCTTTTCATCTTTCAGGAATCTTTGCTCACTTGTCTCTTCACAAGAAGAGGACATGGTAATCCAATATATCAGGTTCTTTCCACTAACTACTCTGACATTTTGTCTTTATATCAGAGCCTTTTAGTACAGCGAGGATCACTGGTTTCCACAAATGGGCTCCACGTACACCAAGGTACAGAGGCCTTCAGTCAGTGTGTGGTATGCTGGGTGGGCTGTGGGCATTAGAGGCTTTTTGTTTATGAAGTCCTGTTTACTCGAGAATGTTGTACAGTATTATAATTTTTCTATGTGTGCCTCAACCTAAAAACATTTGGGAATCATTGCTTAAGGCTTATGTTATAACAATACTGTGGTGAACATATTTGTGAGCAAACACTATTCAGTATGTTATATACTTTGTTAAGATATGCTCCCAGAAGCAAGTGACTGGATAAAGAGATAAAGGCTTCCAAGCAAATGTTATGTATTACAAGACAGCTTTTTATAAAAGTTGCATCAATTTACACCTACTATAATGGACTGAATTGTATTTTCACAAATTCCTGTGTTGAAGCTAAAACCCAAGAATTTGGAGGCAATACAATTCCCAAATTTCTGTATTTGGTGATAGGCCCTTTATGCAGGTAAACAGGGTTAAATGAGGTCATAAGAGTGGGGTTCCAGTTAAATAGAACTGATATCCTTATAAGAAGATCAAACATCCCAGCTCCTTCTCTCCCTGTTTTCTATGCTGAGAGGAAAGTCTCATGAAAGCATAGTGAAAAGGTTGCTGACTGCCTGCCAGAAAGATAGTCTACATTGTAGCTATATCTTTTAGCATCTTGATCTTGGATTTTCAGTCTCCAGAACTAGGAAAAAATAAATGTCTGTTGTTTAAGCCACCCAATCTGTGTTATTTTGTTAGGCCTACCCAAGCAGATGGCCAACAAAGTACGATCTCCATTATCTCACATATTTACCTAATCTTGACTCAAATATTGAGAAAAAGAGATACACATAAACACACACACACCCACAAAAAGAGAGAGAGAGTGATCAGAGACAGAGAGAGAAAGAGAAACAAAGTTGAATAAACTAAACTATAATATCTTTGATACTACACAAATTCATAAAATATGTTTCATAAAAATGACTTCAAATCAATTCACTTTCAACTACGTGGTACCAATTAGCATTAATTTCACCTACATTGTAATTAAATGTAGAGAGTTTGAAACACCCTGACCTATTTAATGCATATTGCAACTGCCAAAGAAGGTAGAATTTGAAGGACAAACATACCTTTATAGACTTATTCTGGAGTTAATCATTAAATATGTAAAGAGGAAATTGTGAAGAAACAACTTTTGTCAATAAAGAGATTTGTTTATCTATTTTAGAAAAAATGAATTGATTTTGAGGTAGACAAATAGCATTCTCAAAAGCTACCAGTAGATGGCGGAACAGGAGTAACCCAAATCAAGAAAACATCCCTGTGTATTTTATATTCTCAATACTGTAATTACTTTTTGCTTTCTTTGTTCTGATAAGGGTTTTTTGTTGTTGCTGTTTTAATAAAATGTGACTTTAGGTTGGTCCAAGTGCAGTGCTGTTTACAACTAATTGATCATAGTCAGTTTCAGATTTATTTGTTCCTTCTTTACTCTCGCTATTGCACTTGACAAACCTTAATATATACCTCTATATCTATATATATGCACACATATATATGTATGCGTATGTTACTTTGATATGAGTTTATGCATGTATAAAGTATATTTTAACCTTTTTTATACTCCTTTTAAATTGTTGTAATTTTTTCCAACAAAAAAGCAAAAAAGAAAATTACACTTTATTTTTTTCCTATTTTTTATCATGTAATCACACATTTCAGGCAAAGTTTGCATGTCTACATCTCTTAATGCTTCATATATTATATTTCCATAGTATATATATATGACTTTCTACATTTCAACAGAGAACACTCACTTTTATAGATCTATAAAAACAACACAGAAAAATAATTAAGGGAGAAGAAATTATAATTAAATCCATATTCGTCTATGTTAAAATTCTGTCTTTATTATATAAATGTCTTTCTATAGTTGGATGAATAATATGTTTGCTTTTCCTGTAGCGTTAAAAAATATATGTATCAAGTATCTATACTGAATATGTACACAAAGCAATCAATTGTGATGCTCAGTTATGTCCCATTCTTGCTCACCAGTCTTACGTAGGATCACCAGTCCCTATTCTTTTCTGATGTAAAGTGTGGCCCCAAGACCTATTTTTGACACACTGCTTTTTTATTGAGTAGTTTTCTGAATCTGTATGTAATTCACCTAATTTTTTTTCCCTGCGAAATTTTAACTTTATCGATTAAACACATTAATATTTATTAAGAAAATACCTGATACCTATGAAGTACCTGATAAAATGGGTTTGTTTTGTTTTGTTTTTTGAGATGGAGTCTCACTCTGTTGCCAGGCTGGAGTGCAGTGGTGCAATCTGCTCACTGCAACCTCCACCTCCTGGGTTCAAGCGATTCTCCTGCCTCAGCCTCCCTGGTAACTGCGACTACAGGCGTGTGCCACCATGCCCAACTAATTTTTGTATTTTTAGTAGAGATGGAGTTTCACCATGTTGGCCAAATTGTCTCAATCTCTTGACCTCATGATCTGCCCGCCTTGGCCTCCCAAAGTGCTGGGAGCACAGACCTGAGCCACCGTGCCCAGCTCTGACAAAATGTTTTTAATGCTCATTAGTTACCCATGGAGTTGACCTGACTAAACCTGAATCAGGCTTCTGTTCTCAAAGGCTCCTAAACTTTGGCTTATCCTAATATTGAACAAGCAAACACTAAGCATTGACATCTCCCTTAGCAGCTCATTCCAATAATCCTCTGACCATAGAAAGAAGCATTTCTTATTGAAGCACCTTGATTTTGCACTTGATCGCTTTGCTTGCTTATCATGCTCTCCACAAAGTTTCTGCTAGTTCTGCTTACCCGGGGCTATGTAGAAAAGCCTTTTCCCTGTTTAATTTTGAGATTTTTGCAGTCCTGAGGTTGTCCAGTTATTCCTATTACAAGGATCTTAAAATAAAGTTTTTTCTTATCTATGTTTGGATTTGTTTTTATTTGACTATTCATATGATTGCTTGCTATTGTAATTAGATCTAAAAATTGTTTTTTTATTATTTCATCTTTTATTAACTGATACATTGTTATGGAAGCTCAGACTGACTAAGACACCTTTCATGAATATGTCAGGAGCAATTTGCTAATTTTGTTGTTATTGATCTGTAAACTTTCCCTACTTCTTTAACCACATTGCACGGCAATGTAGAAATTTCTTAACTCCTATTCTCTTGGATACTGATGTCATTTATTCATGTTGGTTGTTTAAAACCATGAATTTTATGTCTTTTCTTCTAGTGGTTATCACTAAATTTTTGCCACAGAAATATGAATATATCATGACAATAATTAATCATAAGACAACCTTGGCATTCTTTTATTTCCTTTGTTTCAATCACTTTCTTCAATTTACCATCTGTATCTTATTATCTGGTATTTTACATTCTGATTATTTAAAAACATCATTAAAAACTTACAATCTATATAAGTAAAAGATATGCTTTTCCTTATTACATCCTACATATTTTCCCTTCTTTTGAGAAGTTTCTTTTCAATTAAAGTTTCAAAGAGAGTTCTTTAGTAGCTAATGTTTTTAGTATTCCAACTCTAAAAAATGTGTACCCAAGACATAATATTTAAATTACAATTTAGTTAATAATGTTTACGTGGTTTCAAAGTTAATCTATTGAACTAGAAAAATGTTACTTATCTTCTTGAATTCAGTATTGCTTCTTAAAATTGTTACATGAATCACATTATCTTTCATTCATTTGCAATAAAACTCTTTGAGCTAAAGTCTTTCTGTAAATAAAATGATGATAGGTACCAACAATACACACATTCTAAAGTATGTTTTTAAACTATCTGTGCAGAATGTATTAAGAGATTATGACTTGTTCTATAGGAATTCATGACCTCCCCAATCTATCTTATAATAAGTTTATAGACATCAATTGGGAGAGGACCTTTGTGGAGCAAAATATTAGATTCCTTTCAATTAGTGATTAGAAGTAGTATGTTTCCCTTTCACAAACAAAGTGAAAGAGGATTCACAGAGACCAACTACTGAATGAGTCCTGTTTCTGGGGTTTGACTAGTACTCAGAATGATACCAAGCTGCATCTGGATTGATCTGAGATGACAAAGTAGCGAGAAAGAAAGGGTAAGTTGCGTTGTTACTGTGGACTACAAGACAATAATATGCATCTTTCATGGGCCAGGTGTAGAATGTAGAAGTAACCAGATTTGGATTCCATCTCAAAAAGGACTTAAGTGAAGAGAAGATGGAGTGATCTAACAGAGGGTTTGGTCAATGAAAATGCAGGAACTGATGATGGTTTTTACTAAGAAGAAGTAAAACACACACACACACACACACACACACACACACACACACACACACACACCACTCCTCAAAAGAGAATGTGTCTATTTAAACGTTCATCAAATTCCAGAAGAAAACACCACCACCGCCACCAATAAACTCTGACAGCATCAGCCTAATAAAATAGTGCTTTTTTTTTTTTTTTGTCATTCCCCTCATGTGAGGCAACATCACTGGAGAGATCAGGAACCACAATATATTACATGGAAGAAGCTTATAAAAAAGAAAAACAAACAAGAACATCATGCTGCCCCTATTCTACTTTGAAAAATTTGTAAGACTGGAGCAATACAAAGTTAGAAAGAAGATATCTAATTAGACAGAGTTGAAATTTTTTAAAAATTACTTTCTAACCTCACATATTAATTGCTATTTGTGAGGCTAAATATGACATATCAGATTGCATTGTGACAAAGTAGGAATTAATCCACAGAGAATGCAAAAAATGTATGGTTAAAGAAAGATAAAAGTCACCTTACCAGTTACCAATAGAGTCCAAAATATTCATACAGTGATACAGTAAATATTAAGACATTGTCACATGGAGAGCTTGTTAGATATCAGCGTCGTTCATGGTATTGAAACATACTTTTAGTAATTTTGAAAGTCATGACATTTACTTAAACTTTAGAGTGATAAATGAATAATTGTTTGAGTTTAATAAATGCCTAAAATCACCTTATAGATTTGCTGCTAATGATTGATGAATAAAAATATCTGAGGTCATAACAACATTGATAACTTCATATATTCAGAGAGTAAGAATCTCTAAAAATTATTTTCTATATAAAACAATTAAGAACCACAGGAAAATTCTCAACATCAACCTTATCAGGACTCTAGAAATAAATCTAAGTCTTGCAGCAATACAAGGAGAACTTATGCAAGAAAACTGGCTGAAACTCAGAAAGAATGTCAAACTGTGTGGTGATTTAACTTTTCCTCCATCCCCATCTCTGCAGTAGCAGTGACAGCCGGCAGCCTACAATCCCAATGAAAACCCATGGTTGCAGCTACCAAAGAGAAAAACGGGTACCTTCAAAGAATGTTTCCAGACAACTGTCATTGACGTGGCTGGTAGTTTCCCAGAAGACACTATTGGAAAGTCTGTCTTTATATAAACTGACTTGAAGCTCACCAGGATGAAAGCCATTTCCTGTAGGTTATTTGTCAAAAATAATTACAGAAAATTATTTAACATTGTGGCTGTCTGAAGTAGTGAATAATAGTTTGGGCAAACAGTAGACTGACAGAAAGCTGCAAAATAAAATCGGGAGTATAGATGTTCATAGAGGATTTTATACATTCCAAAGTATTCCTGGGAATCCAGCAGGCCACAGACAGCTGTATTCATTTCCTATGGCTTAAATTACAGATCAACACAAACTTCTAAAAGCACAGCATAACTTAAAGCAACACAAATTTATTCTCTCACATTTCTGAAAGTCAAGAATTCAGAATTGATTTTACTAAGCTTAAATCAAAGAGTTTGTAGTGCCATGCTTCCTCTAGAAAATTCAGAGGAGAACCTTAGCTTCTGGACACCTAGCTTCTAGAAACTTCTAGAATTCCTGGGCTGTGGCTACATCATTACAATTTCTGCCTCTGTCTTCACATTACTTTCTTCTAATATGTGTGTATAGTCGTCCTCTGCCTGTTTCTTGTAACAGCACATTTGATTGGCTCCATAGCCCACACACATAATCCAGAATAATCATCCCATGTTATGTACTTAAATTAATCATATCTGAAAACAGCTGTTTCTTTATGAGGTTTACAGGTTCCACATATTAGGATCTGTTAATTTTGGATGTCAATTATTAGCCTATTACATATGTGCAGGGCTGTGTACATGAAAATAATTATGTGAGTATTCAGAAATGACTGAAAAGGGCTTATCCTCTTAAATTTAGCTCACCATTAGGTTCTTAGGTCCAGGCATGATTGTCAATTGCTTGGTTGAGTGTTGCAGATATACTTTAACACATTAAGCTTGAGAGACTTAGTTCAGGAACACATGGACACAGGGAGGGGAGCATCACACACTGGGGTCTGTTGCAGGGGCAAGGGATGGATAGTGGGGTGGGGGAAGGTTGGGGAGGAATAACATGGGGAGAAATGCCAGATGTAGGTGATGGGGGGATGGAGGCAGCAAACCACATTGCCATGTCTGTACCTATGCAATAATCCTGCATGATCTGCCCATGTCCCACAGAACCTAAAGTACGATTAAAAAAAAGAAAAAGAAAATTCTAACCAATTATTAGATGAACACGAAGTAAATGAATAGCAATGGCAGTGACCACATACAAAATATGCAGACTTCACATAATTAGTTAAGAGTAGTCACTAAGAAATACCATTTGACCCAGCAATCCCATTACTGAGTATATACCCAAAGGAATATAAATAGTTCTGTTATAAAGATATATATATGCACATGTATGTGCAGCACGATTCATAAAAGCAAAGACATAGGATCAATCAAAATGTTCATTGGTGATAGACTGGATAAAGAAAGTGTGGTACGTGTACACCATGTAATACTATGCAGCCATAAAAAGAATGACATCATGCCCTTTGTAAGGACATGGATGTAATTGGAGGCCACTATCCTTAGCAAACTAACACAGGAACAGAAAACCAAATATCACATATTCTCATTTATATGTGGGAGCCAAATGATGAGAACCCATGGATACAGAGAGAACAACACACACTGGGCCTATTGAAGGATGGTGGGTGGGAGGAGGGAGAGGATTAGGAAAAGTAACTAATTGGGTGCTAGGTTTAATACTTGGGCGATGAAATAATCTGTACAACAAACCCCCATGACACAAGCTTTCCATTGAAACAAATCTGCATATGTATCCTTAAAATTAGAAGTTAAGAAAGGAAAAATATTGCAAAAAAAGCACAACACAAACAAATAGCAACAACGAACCCTAGACAGAGGAGAGAATCTGATACTGAGAGATGCCACATTGTACCGTTCTAAATGTCAGGCTTTCAACAAAAGTGTATGTGACATGCAGAAAAAAACAAAGCATGATCCATACATTGGTAACAAAGCAATCAGTAGAAACTGTTACAGAGAAACCCCCCCCTCCAAAAATACATCAGCTATTTCAAGAGTGTTCAACGAAGGTATGGTGGCTCACACCTATAATTACAGAACTTTCATGAGACTGTGACTGGTAGATTGCTTGAGTCCAGGAGTTCAAGATTGGCTTGGGCAACATATTGAAACCACATCTCTCCAAAAAATGCAAAACTTAGCTGGGTATGGTGGTAGGTGACTGCAGTCCCAGCTATTCAGAAGACTGAGGTGGGAGGGTAAACTGGGCCTGGGAAGATCAAGGTTGCAGTGAACCATGATTGTGTCACTGCACACCAGCCTGACAGAGAGAAGGCCTTTCTTATATCTAGCTTACCATGAGGTTCTCCAGTCAAGGAATGGTTGTCATGCCTTGACCATGATGGTTTCATTTTAATCTGATTGCTTCCTTTACAGGTTTTATTTTCAAATATAGTCACATACTGAGGGGTTAGGATTTCAACATTAAAATTTTGATGGGAAAATAAATCACCTAATAATATTCACTAGATAGCATATATCAAAGTATAGAGCATTAGTTTTTGAGAATCCAAAAAAAAAAATGTTGGAGTTAAAGTTTCAAAATATAATAATAAACAAAAAATTGACACAGGGATTGATCAGTAGCAGCAGATGTGATTGGTTGGAGGAACAATCAATGAACTTGAAACCAGTGCAATTGAGATTATCTAGTCTAAGGAACAGAAAGCAAAATAATGAAGAAAAACAAACAGAGCCTCGGATGCTTGTCGGGCACTATCAAGAGTACCAACATACCAATATACACATAATGGGAGTTTTAGGAGGAGAGAAAAAAGAGAGAGAGAAAGGAAAAAAAATGAAGAAATGATAATTACAAACAACTCAAATTTGATAAAAGATATAAATCTACCCACGTAAGAAGCTCAACCAATAAAGTAAAATAAAGTCAGAGAGAATTAAATGAGATACATCATGTTAAAACAGTTCCGAGTCACAAAGCAGAAACAGAAGTTTAAAATCAGCATGAGAGAAGTAAATCATTACATAGGAAAGAGCCCCAGTAAAATATCAGCTACTTTTTCATTAGAAACCACAAAAGCCAGGGGGCAGTAGGTTCACATATTCAAAATGCTGATAGAATAATATTAACTTCAAATTCCATATTTAGCAGTACTAGCTTTAAAACAATAAAAGAGTCATGAACAAATTCTCAGATAACAAAATTCTCAGAGAATTAGTCACTAGCACTGGCCCTATTAAGAATTACTAATAGAAGAAAAAGATACTCCACAGGTACCTGAATTGTCTAAAAAAATGAAGAGTGCAAGTAAAGATAACCACACCAGTAAATTTAAAAGGGAAATAAATGTATTTTTTTTAATTGTTTTTCATATCTGATTAAAAATTAAACCAACAAAGCAAATTATAAATAGCGATAGGCACATAATATATAAACATGAAATTAATATACCAATAATATCATAAAGGAAGGGAAAGGGAATTTATACACACACACACACACACACACACACACACACACATATATATATATACACACACATATATATCTATATATATATATACAGACATATATATATATTTGAGCAAAAGATTTGTATCTTATTAAAATTAAGTTTCTATTCATATGTACTCAGTTGTTATACACGGAGATGCTAATTGCAATCCCCAGGGCAACCACAAAGGAAAAACAAAAACAAAAATATAATAAAAGTAGCGATAAATTAAAATTTTATATTAAAATATTATGTACTTAACCCCAAAGAAGGTAACAATAATTAGAAAAGAAACACACAGTACACAAAACATTTAGAAAACAAGAAGTGAAATGGCAAATATAATTGCTTATGTCTATAATAACATTAAATATGAAAGAATTAAAAATCTAGCCAAAAGCAGAGATAGTTAGACTAGATAAACAAACATTATCTAATTATTTACTGTCAACAGAATTTTTTAAAAAAGAGCATGAACCCTGGCGCGGTTGCTCACTCCTGTAATCCTAGCACTTTGGGAGGCCAACGTGGGTGGATTACCTAAGGTTGAGAGTTCAAGACCAACCTGACCAACATGGAGAAACTCCGTATCTACTAAAAATACAAAATTATCTGGGTGAGATTGTGCATGCCTGTAACCCTAGCTACTTGGGAGGCTGAGTCAGGAGAATCCTTAAACCCAGGAGTCAGAGGTTTCCGTGAGCTGAGATAGTGCCATTGCACTCCAGCCTGCGCAAGAAGAGCAAGACTCCATTAAAAAAAAAAAAAAAAAAGACATGTAAAGCAAAAGATATATAAGATCATAAATAAATAAAATTGAGAATAAAAACAATAAAGAAAAGTGAATGAAACTAAAAATTGGGCCTTTGGAAAGAGTAACAAAATTGACAAATTTTTAGTTAGATAAAAAAATGAAGAAGATTCAAATTATTAAAATCAAGAATGAAAGAAGGGGCATAACTGCTGACTTTACAGAAATAAAAAAGGATTATAAGGGAATGCTATGAATGATTATATGCCAATACATCAATTATGGAATCTGACTCAAGAAGAAATAGAAAATCTGCATAGATATATAATAAATAGATTAAAGAATTAATAAAAATTTTCTAGAAAGAAAGATTCAGATTGAAATGGATTTGCTGGTGAATTCTATTCCATGTTTAAAGGATTAACTACAACTCTCATCACAAATGCTAAAATATGTAATAGGAGGGAATACTTACCAGTTTTTTTTTTTTTTTATAAGGGGAAAAATATGTTTTTATTTTATTTTCCTACTTTAAATGGTGTTTTTTCCTTGCAAACAAAATTTGTTTAAAGTTTTATTTTTAATTTACAAATAAAATAATTATATATGTTCATGGGGTACAGTGTGAAGTCTTGATTCACATATACGTTGTGGAATGATGAAATTAGCTAATTAACATATATGTCACCTCAAATACTAATTTTCTTGTAACAAGAACACTTAAATCACCTCTTTTAGCTGTTTTGAAATACACAATGAATTATTATTAACTATAGCACTCTGCTGTGTGATAGATCACCAGAACTTGTTCCACCTGTCTAACTGAAACATTTTACCCTTTGACCAACCGCCATTTAATTTACTTTGGATATAATTTTACTTTCATAGTATGGGTTTTATGATTATTTAGGTAATCCAGCATTTTTTTGTAGGTTTTATTTAGCACTACTCCTAAAGTATGTAGTCTCTGGGGCTCAATACTTAATATCACAGATGTTTATTAAACTCTGTCCTCTCTGGGAGGTCAAGAGATTGAGATCATCCTGGCCAACCTGGTGAAACCCCATCTCTACTAAAAATACAAAAATTAGCCGGGCGTGGTGGCACACGCCTGTGGTCCCAACTACTCGGGAGGCTGAGGCGGAAGAATCGCTTGAACCCAGGAGGTGGAGGTTGCAGTGAGCTGAGATTGCACCACTGCACTCCAGCCTGGAGACAGAGCAAGACTCTTTCGCAAAATATCAAAGAAACAAAAAACCAGAAAATTCCCCAATTCTATAAGAAGTTCGATTTTATTTTTTCCAAAGTTCCCTATGAGCCATTCTTCCATTGGCATTATGAAACTTTAAACATACCGAGCTTAATATTTAGCCAAATATTCTATGGAATCCCTATGCAGATTTCTGGGATCTTTATGTTTAGATCTCTCAATTCTGTCACTCTGCCCCTCAAATTCCACCTGCCTTAGAATTTCAACTATCTGATGTCTATCACCTCCATTCAGTGTGATTTTCTTCTCTGGGCTAGTGTCTGGGAAGTGTCGCTGATTGGAAATCTGGGCAAACATAGGGCTCATGTGACTTACTTTTTTTGACAATAAAAACAAATCCAGACTTACTAAGAGATAGTGAGGCTGTTTTACTGGAAGAATTGGAGTATTGCCAGACCTAAATTAAGATAAAAGTGTCCTTTTACAAAAGTTCTTGAAAGATAGGTTTGAGGCTTTCAATTCCTTCAGTTCTTGAAAGATACTGGAATAGGTTAGGGAGGGGTACATTGAGGGACTATTTCCTTTTCAACCATTACGCTTTGCAATACATCCAGTGTCTGTAAATTCCATAGCCCAGAGGGACTCAGGAAACTAAGTCAGTATGTCTGAATGTGAAGATGGTAAGAGTTCTGGGAGCTGGGAGAGGGCTCAGAATCCTGGAGGCAGTTGGGATGGGTAGGGGAGAGACAGTGGAGCGTGGGGAGGGAGGGGAGGGAGGGGAGGGAGGGGAGGGATAACACCGGGAGAAATGCCGCATATAGTATGCGCCTAAAGTAAAATAAATTAAAAAAAAAGAAAAAGAAAAAAAATGACAATCAAATTACACTGAGAAAAAGTACACAAGAAAATAGGTTGATATTGTAATTAAAGAAACGAAAATCGAAAAAAGAAAAGAATATCGGGTTGATCTATCAGAGTTCTTAGAGGACAACACTGATTGGGGAGGAGTCCAGGACTTCAAGGGTTAGTCCTTTGGGGTGAACACCAAATACTAACTTGCCAATGAGAAAGTTAATATCTATCTAATAGGTTAGTGGAGGTTAAACACTTATGTTGGGCATTATGGGGTGAAAGAGATACAGAAAGGGGTTGAGAAAGGGGAAAGCTATATGGTTAAGTTTTCCAATACCACCGGTGAGATCATTTATATATTCTCAGGGATTATGGTGAGATAACATAAGGTGTTAAAGTAGCAGAAATGGCTTTAGTGTCTGTCAAAAAGGTGGAGGTGTGCTCATTGACTGAGACTGTCATTTTATCCATTTAGTTTAAGGGTTTTCGAGGGACGCAGAGGAGCATATCCTTCAGAGATACCAATGAGACTTTTGAGTTTGATGAATTCTCTTTCTTTCCGCATAGGTGTTAGCCTAATGTTTCTTTCCCTTACAGTATCTTAGGCTGTCCCACTATATAGGACATTGTAGGGATAATGTGAAAACCTTGAAATGCGTTTGAATGATCTGAGAGAAAGAGAGAAAAGAGAAAGTTGGGAGTAACTGAGAGATAAATATGAGAAGTACATGTAAGTCTACTTAAGTTATACATAAGTAGAGATAGAGATAGGCAGGAGAAATAAATTCAAGAGGCCTATTGTACAGCAGAGTGACTATAGTTAATGACAGCAGACTGTACTTTTGTAAATTGCAAAAAAAGTAGATGTTGAATGCTCTCACCACAAAAATAACTCTGTCAGGCAATGCATTTGTTAATTAGCTATATAATTATAAATAATATACATTTTACAATATATATATGTCTCAGAATATATATGCTTATATATATATATCTTAGAGCATAACATTATATGATGATACATATAATGTTATTTGTGAAATTAGAAAATAACAAAATAAATAGTTGAGGGAGACAGAATATTATTGGGAGATTGAATAGGCTCAAATTAAGTAGATTAAGATTGCTGAATGTCAAAATTAAATTTACATGAGAAAGTCACCTTTTGGTTTACACATAGCATAAGAAATAAGTAGGCCACTGATTAAATAAGCAGACCAGTGTTTATATAACAGTAATACCACCTAGAAAAGAATGTAGGACTAGAGCTATATAAGTGTAATAATTCTGTTTCAACAGAATTACTTTTATATAAGTATATGTGATAAGATATATTTAGAAATCCTAGCAGAAATGTTAAGAAAATGACTAAAAAGTACAGTAAAAAATTAAAGGTATTAAAGGAGTTAAAAGTTTTTCAAAAAAATAATCACCTAATGCAAAAAAAAAAAAAGCAATAAAGGAATAATGTAAAAAGGAATGTGAATCATATAAAAATAAAAATAAAAATGGTGGAGGAATTTGGACACTATGTGACTAATATCAATTTTGAAAGAATTAACAAATCTAATTGAGAAGAAGAGATTGCCAGAGTTGGTTAAAATGATTTAATTATATACTATCTACAGAGATACATTTTAGATTTCAAATGCAAAGATACAAACAGACTGAAAGTTAAAAAATGGTAAAATTCGTGTCATAAGAACATAAACGTTTCTCCACAAGAAATCTGGAGTGACTGTGGTAATATTAGACACTGTACACTTTAAGACATAAATGACATAACTAGACATAAAGACAATTTATAATGACAAAAGTCAATCCATCACAAGCATAGAACAATTATAAAACTACATGCAAATAAAATCAGTGTCCCAAAATTTGTTAAATAAACTAGAAAATTGAAGAAAGAAATGGGCAACTCAATAACAATATAAAACCTTGAATGCTCCCTTTTAAATTATGGATATAACAATTAGGCAGGCAATTTACAATAAAAGATTTAAACAATACTAGAAATCAACCTCATCTAACAAACTTCAATAGAACACACTGCTCAATAACAGCAGAATACATAATCTCAAATGCACATGGTATATTCTTCACCCTAGACAAAAAACATGTCTTAATGTGTCTAAAACATATTTAACATATCAATCATAACACATATAGGGTCAAAATCATGTAGAGTGTCCTTCAATCACAATAAAATGAAATTTCAAATTAACAGGAAAAAATTGTAAAATCACAAATATGTGGAAATTGAAAAAAAAAAGAATTCAAAAGAGAAACTAGAAAGTACTTTGAGACAAATAAAAGTAAGAGCACAAAATGCCCAAATGTATGGACTGCAACAAACGTAGTGTTACAGTGTTAATACCTACACTAAAACAGAAGAGCAATCTCCAATCAATAACCTAACTTTCCAACTTATGGCACTACATGAAGAAAAACTGTAGCCAAAGCACATAGAAGCAGAGGAATAACAGTGTGAAAATTAATAAAACAGAGAATAGACAAACAAAAAAATCTATGAATCAAAAGTTTGCTTCATTAAAAAAGAATTGGCAAATCTGTAGCTGTACTGACTGAGAAAAAAGGGAAATGAAAAATCAGAAATGAAATTACGAATAAACTTAAAAAATGGAAAATTATTAGAAGGGAATTATGTGAACAATTATGTGCTAACAAATTAAATAACAGATGAAATGATCATATTCCTAAAATGTATAAATTAATAATAAATTCAAAAATATGTATATTTTTATATGTAAAATTGGTTGCATTTGCAAAATCCCTATAAGAAAAATCCAAGATTCAGGTGTCTTCAGTGGTGAATTCCACAGAACGTTTAAATAACCAGTTTCAAATCTTTACAAACACTACCAAAGTATAAACTGAAAAGGAAAACTTCCCAATGCACTTAAAGAAGCCAGTGTTAACCTAATACCAAAATCAGACAAAGTCATTACAAGCAAAGAAAGCTATAGACCAAGATTTATTAGGAATATTGTTGCTAAAATTCTCAAAGCAATATTAGTGGTCAATGATTAGTGACTACTAATGAAATTTGTGTATGTGAATAAAATGTTTTAAGATTTATATTAGTGATGGTATCCAAACTCTATGAATGTACTAAAAACTATTGACTATACACTTTTAACAGCTACATTCTATAATGTTTGAATGATTCGCCAAAAATCCTCCTTTAAAATTATTTTAAAAAGTACAAAAAGAAGATGTTTTATTTGTATCATAGTAGATAGAGCAGTAGAATAAACCAGTGGTTACACACCTGCACAAATAAAGATACATGATTTATGACACACTTGAAACTACAAACTCTTAGGATACTGTTGGGAAAACCAGTAAAAGAGAAAGGACTTACAGGGGGCCTACATAAATTGGTTATGAGTAACATATAAACAAGGAACAACAAACTGCAAAAGGCTACATATGGTTGAGAAACAGTCCCTAGGACCCAAGAGCCAGAGAAAATATGAGTTCACCTTGTGATTTTCCCTTCTCAGAGAGCACAGGCAGATAACAAATGTATAATCCCTGAAAAGTGTTTTCAAATGTAATTTCTCTAATTTTATAAATTATTTTCCCAAGGGAGTCATTCAAATACCATTACTCTATAATAAATGAGAAAATAACAATAAATTATACATGTAAAAATATATAAATGGGTAAAATGTGAGAAAGCAAAGTTACACTATTGAATATTAACTGAATAAATTAGAAAAAAATTACGATTCATGCAATCAAATTCTTTAGAAAACCACAATAATATACTAAGAAAAACAAAACAGCATAACTAATAAAAATAGAAATAATGTTAATAAATGAAATAAGAATCCAAATAACAATTCTTAAAAATAAATTAAAAATTTACATATTGGAAAAAATCATAATCCCAAGGTGTAACAATTGATTTAAAAAAAAAAAGAGAAAATTTAAAAGATTATGATGCATTATTATTATTTTGGACAGGTTATCACTATGTTGCCCTGGCTGGACCGTAGTGGCGTGATTAGGGCTCACTGCAGCCTTGACGTCCAGGGCTCATGTGATCCTCCCACTTCAGCTGGTACTACAGGCGCAGGTTACCATGCCAAGCTTATTTTTCTGTAGAAACAGTTTATCGCTATGCTGCCAAGACTGGTGTTGAACTCCTTGGCTCAAGAATCTTTCCAAATTCTTTGGATTGTAAGCATAAGCTACCACACCTGGCCATGACATATTAGTTTCATAATGCTATAGAAATGAAGTTGATCACCTCAATGAAATTTATTTTTTAAAAGTATATAATTTGCCAAATATTTTCCTAAAAGAAACAAAATTAAATAAGACACATTCCTATAGAAGTAGATGATCAGAAAAAAATCCAAACCAAAAGAACTACTAACTGCTTACAAGCAGTACCAACATAAGCTATTTTCATTGAGGATTATTAATTTTTAAAAATCAAATAATTTTAATCTTTGTGAAACAGATGAGATGATTACTGAAAATGAGTATGCTAGTCATGAAATAGTGTAAATAGTCATTATTTTACCTTGCCAGTGAAGTGCAAATTTACATAGCCTCTAAAAAGGCAATGTGCTAATATTTATCTAATCTAGACATGCACATAACCCTTATATCAGAACTGTTTGTATTTACAATATCTCATCTGTGAGAGATGACTAATGTATAGAGTATTGTTTTGAAACACAAGAAACAATGAAATGTTTTGTTTCCAAACATGAAAACAATCTAAATGTCCTTTAAGAAAGAATAATGTCAATAAGTCTCATTGCATTTATGTACTGAAATAAAAAAAATTATAAAGAATTGGTCACTTTCACATAAAATGATTTGAAATATTGCAGAATATTTTGTTAAGTTTTTAAAAAGTACAGTTCAGGATGTGACTATAGTATATAATACTTTCTGATTAAAAATAAATAAATATATGTGTATTTTTACAAATACCTAAAATATCTATGAAAGAATGAAGAAAAATGTAAAAGGAATTGCCACTGAGTAAGTTATCTTCATGTTGAGAAAAGAGTTTGGCAAACTTGGTGTGGGTTTTTTTTTTTTTTTTTTTTGTATTGTAAAAGATAAAGTAATTTAAGTATTTTGGGTCACTTCTACTCTAGTCATACATTTCTTGTTTTCATAAAACTTTTAAAATGCAAATAATATTATTAGTTTGAAGGCCAAGGATACCTAAACTTTATTCTTTCATACATATGTTATCTATGTATGTTTATTTTATACTTGTAGACTCATTGATATTGAACTAAACATTCCCCCCAAACTACATTTGTGCCATGAGAATATGAACATAGATACGAAGTTATATTTGCTTTTATGTTCTACCTCATTTCATATTAAAGATTTCCGTTGGTTGAAGTAAATGCTAACCTAAATTTTGAGTCAGACTTTTTATTTTTATTATTTTATTTTATTTTAAGCTCAGAGATCCAAGTGCAGGATGTGCAGGTTTGTTACATAGATAGGCATGTGTCATGGCGGTATGCTATGCCTATCAACCCATCACCTGGGTATTAAGCCCAGCATGCATCAGCTATTTTTCCTAATGCTCACCCACCCGACAGTCTACCATAGGAGGCCCCCATGTGTGCTGTTGCCCTCCCTGTGTCCATGCGTTCTCATTTTTCAGCTCCCACTTGTAAGTGACAACTTGTCATATTTGGTTTTTGGTTCTTGAGTTAGTTTGTTGAGAATAATGACTTCTGGATCCATCCATGTCCCTGTGAAGAACATACTCTAATTCATTTTTATGGCTCTATATTATTCCATGGTATATATGTACCGCATTTTCTTTATCCAGTCAATCATTAATGGGATATGGGTTGATTCCATGTCTTTACTATTGTGAATAGTGCTGCAATAATATGCATGCATTTAACTTTATAATATGAAAATATGCATGCATTTATATTTAAAATAAAATGATGTATATTTCTTTGGGCATATGCCCATTAATGAGATTGCTGGGTCAAATGTATTTCTGATTCTACGTCTCTGAGGAATCAACATGCTGTTTTCCACAATGGTTGAACTAATTTACATTCCCACCAAGAGTGAAATGTTGCTATTCCTCCATAGCTTCACCAGCATCTATTGTTTCTTGACTACTTAAAAATTTCCATTCTGTTTGGTGTGAGATGGTATCTCATTGTTGCTTGATTTGCATTTCTCTAATTTTTTTATATGTTTGTAAGCCTCATGAATGTTTTCTTTTGAGAAGTATTTGTTCATGTCCCTTGCCCACTTTTTAATGAAATTATTCATTTTTTCTTGTAAATTTGTTTAAGTATCTTGTAGATTCTGTATATTAGATCTCTGATAGATGGATAGATGGCAAAAATTTTCTCTGATTCTACAGGTTGTCTGTTTGCACTGCTGATAGTTTCTTTGGCTGTGCAGAAGCTCTTTAGTTTAATTATATCCTATTTGTCAATTTTTGATTTTGCTGCAATTGCTTTTTATGTTTTCATCATGAAATCTTTGCCCACGCCTATGTCCATAATGGTACTGCCTAGATTTTCTTTTTGGGTTTTTATACTTTTGGGTTTCACATTTAAGTCTTTAATTCATCTTGAGTGTTTTAGTATAAAGTTTAAGGAAGGGATCCAGTTTCAATTTTCTGAATATGGCTAGACAGACCTCCTAGCATCATTTATTAAATAAGGAATCCTTTTTCCATTGCTTGTGATATTGTGTGACTGTCTCCCCACACCTCAAAAAAATCTTATCTTGAATTGTAATTCCCATAATTCCCACATGTTCTGTGAGGTACCCACTAGGAGATCAATCACGGAGGCAGTATATTGTTCTTGTGGTAGTGAATAAGTCTGATAAGATCTGATGGTTTTACAAGGGAAAACCCCTTTCACTTGGTTCTCTTTTTTCTATTGTCTGCTGCCATGTAAAACACACTTTTATCTTCTGCCATGACTGTGAGGGCTCTGCAGCCACGTGGAACTGTGAGTCCATTAAATCTTTTTTTCTTTATGAATTACCTAGTCTGACATATGTCATTATAAGCAGTGTGAAAATTGACTAATACAGCTTGTTTTTGTCAGGTTTGTCAAAGATCAGATGGTTGTAGATGTGCAGTCTTATGTCTCAGTTCTCTATTGGGTTTCTTTGGTCTATACGTCTGTTTTTCTACCAGTACCATGTTCTTTTGTTTATTGTAACCTCGTATTAGTGTTTGAAATTAAGTAGCCTGATGCCTCCAGCTTTGTTCTTTCTGCTTAAGATTGTCTTGGATATACAGCCTGTTTTTTGATTTCATATGAAGTTTTCGGCAGGTTTTTTTTAATTTTTTTTTCTTTTTTTTCTAACTCTGTGAAGAGCGTCACTGGTAATTTAATGGGAATAGAATTGAATCTATTAATTACTTTGGGCAGTATGGCCATTTTTATCAATGAACGTGGTATGCTTTTCCATTTGTTTGTGCCTGCTCTGATTTACTTGAGCATGACTTGTGGTTCTCCTTGAAGAGATCCTTCACTTTTCTTGTTAGCTGTATTCCTAGGTATTTTTTTCTTTTTATAGTAATTGTGAATGGAAGTTCATTTATGATTTGGCTCTTCACTTGTCTGTTGTTGGTGTATAATCATGCTTGTAATTTTTGCCACTGATTTTGTATCCTGTGTTGCTAAATTTGCTTATCAACATAAGAAGCTTTTGGGCTGAGATGATGGGATTTTCTAGATATAGGATCATGTCATCTGCAGAGACAGTTTGACTTCCTCACTTTCTATTTGAATATACTTTATTTCTTTATCTTACCTGATTGCCCTGGCCAGAACTTTCAATACTATGTTGAAAAGGAGTGGTGAGAGAGGGCATCCTTGTCTATCAGTGGTTTTCAAGGGTAATGCTTCCAGCTTTTGCCCATTCCTTATGATATTGGCTATTGGTTTGTCATAAATGGCTCTTATTTTTTTGAAGTATCTTCCATCAATACCTAGTTTATCAAAAGTTTTTTACCATGAAGAGTTGTTGAATTTTATTAAGAGCCTTTTGTGCATCTATTGAGATAATCATGTAGTTTCTCCTTATGTGATTAAATTATGTTTTTTGATTTGCGTATGTTGAAGTAGTCTTGCATCCTAGGCATGAAGCCAACTTGATCATGGTGGATAAGCTTTTTGATGTGCTGCTGCATTCAGTTTGGCAGTGTTTTACTGAGGTTTTTCAAATCAATGTTCATAAAAAAATATTGGCATAAATTTTGTTGTTGTTGAATCTCTGCTGGATTTTAGTATCAGAATGTTACTGGGCTCATAAAATGAGTTAGGGAAGAGGTCCTGCTTTTCAACTGATTGAAATAATTTCAGAAGAAATGGTACCAGCTCCTCTTTGTACCTCTGGTAGAATTCAGCTGTAAATCCCCCTGGTCATGGGCTTTCATTTTTGGCTGGTAGGCATTTATTATTGCCTCAGTTTAGGAACTTGTTATTGGTCTATGCAGAGATTCAAACTCTTGGTTCAGTCTTGCGAGGGTGTATGTGTCCAGGAATTTATCCATATAATTTTTATGTATTTGTATATAGGATATATGTATATATATATAGTATTTTATTTTATATTTCTATGAGCTTATATGCTGACTTTATTTCCAGAGGGTTAATACTTTACTTAATGTTATGTACATTAATATTTATTTATATTAGAGTACTTGTTTGTAATTCTTTCACTTGGATAAATGTAGCAAATCACATTATGTGAGTATAACAATCTCCTCTTGATTGCCTCTATGTTTTCTAACTTTTGCTATTCTGGATAGCTGATAGGAATATGCTTGTATAAATCTCTGAGTTAATGCAAGCAATAATTGTTCTTATATAAAGAAGTGGAAGCAGTGTTTTAACGCATACAGCATGTAATTCCTCATCTTTATAAAATCATACAGTAAGACACTCTTTGCCAATATGGTTGTTATCAATGCATGCTTATACATTCATCAGCGTCTACTTCAACATCTGGTTTTCAAATGTATTAATTTTCTCCATAAAATGGTCACAAAATTTTATCTTATTATGACCTTTATTTTAATGTTTTTGATTATCAGCAATGGTTGTCTATGACTCCTCTCTCCAGAATGTAAATTCCTGACTTTTCCCACTTTCTATTGGTTCTAATTGCACTTTCTTATTGTCTTTAGGTATTCTTAATAGGGATACTTTTGTCATATTAGCAAGACAGAAGAAATTTATTTATTTATTTATTTTAACGTCATCATTGAGAAACAGATACCACACAAACTACATCAGCAGATATTACAACTTTGCATCAATTAAAAACAACAACAAACCCATGGCCTTTCAAATAATTTTATAAAATTAATATTATTGAATTTTATATTTTTGCTTCTTAGCCTTCAAGTCCTTTCTAATGATTATTTTACTCAGAAGAAAGAGTGTTATGAAATTCATCAAACACATAATTGCCTTAATGTTAAATAACTACTCAGAATAATGAGTTAAAAACATTGTATAGCAAAACAAAAATAACAGTAATATTTCAAAGAATGTTACACACGAATCTGGTTATTATAATCTTACTCTAACCCCGACCAAACCAAGGCTATTTGCCAACAACTCATATACTACTATCAGTTTAATAAAGTGTATTGGCCCTTATAACAATGTACATCTTTCTATAACATTAAATCAATTTATTTTCTCATTCGTTCAAATTTATTTCCAAAAATATTTTGTCTTTTTCTTTGAATGTAACAGCTTCTATCAGGATAGAAGAAAATTAAAGAAACCATAAGAAGTGAATCATATGATGATTAAATTTGTACAGAGACACAGAGAGAGAGAGAGAGACGGAGGATGCACAAGTGCACGAGAGAAGAAATGCCTTGGAATTAAAAATAGCCTTTTAAAAGTGTGTTTAGGATGACAAAATTCCTTGCTTTAGGAAAACTTCACTTCATTGTTTGAGATTGTCTTAAAATGTAGATTTTGAGGAGAAACTGCTATATCCTCTAATAAGATATAAGCTTGTTAAATTCATTTGTTCTCTGCAGAAAATGAAAATCTTAGTATGTAGACAAACTGCAACCCAACTATGTGTCTATAGTATGTAGACAAACTATGAAACTCATTTATCTTGTAAATGCATCCCTTACAAAGTTAACTTCTTAATATATGTTCGTCTTTGCATATAGTATATCTGACATTGTACCATATTGAATCTACAAAAAAAAGGTGCATAAATACACTTTCTTAACATTAACAGAGTCACACACATGCATCACCTCACACCTGTTAGAAAATATATCATCAAATAGCCAAATAATAGAAAGATTTGGCATGGATGTGGAAGAAAGAGACTCCTTGTACACTGTTAGGGTAATTGCAATTTTGGCATAGCCATTATGGAAAATACTGTCTTTCTTCATCAGTCTTTAGAAGTTTTTTTTTTTTTTTTCATTTTCATTTTAGATTCAGAACCTACACAAGCAGTTTTGATATATATGTATATTACATCTTTCTGGGGTTTAGTGTACAAATTATTTTGTTACTCAGATAGTGAGCAGAGTACTTGATAAGCAGTTTTTCAACCTTACCCTCCTTCATCCTTCCACCCTCAAGTAAGTCCTAGTGTCCATTATTCCCCTCTTTAGGTCCATCTGTACTCAATGTATACCCCCACTTGTATTTCAGAACATGTGTTTTTGGTTTTCTGTGTTAATTTCTTTAGACCAATGGCCTTCAATTGCTTCCATGTTGCTGCAAAAAATATGACCTCATTCTTTTTATGACTGCACTGTATTCCATGGTGTATATGTATTCTATTTTTAAAAATTCAGTCCATCATTAATGGGCATTGTATTAGTCTGTTTTCCTACTGCTGTAAAAAACTGCATGAGACTGGGTAATTTATAGAGGAAAGAATTTAACTGACTCACAGTTTATTATGGCTGGGAAGGACTCAAAAAATTTACAATCATGGCAGAAGTTGAAGGCGAAGCAAAACACCTTCTTCACAAGGCGGCAGGAAGGAGAAGTGCCAAGCAAAGTGGATAGAGGCCTCCATAAAACCATCAGATCTCGTGAGAATTCACTATTATGAGAACAGCATAGAGGGAACCAACCGTATTATTCAATTACCTCCACCTGGTCTCTGCCTTCACATGTGGGGATTACAGGGATTACAATTCAAGGTGAAATCTGGGTGAAGACACAAAACCTAACCATATTAGGCATCTAGGTTGATTCCATGTCTTTGCTATTGTGAATAGTACTGGGATAAACATACATGTGGGTGTGTTTCTATGGTAGAATAATTCATGTTTCCTTAGGTAAATATCCAGTAATAGGATTGCTGGATCAAATTGTAGTTCTGTTTCAACTTCTTTGAATATTCTCCGAACTGCTTTCCACAGCGATTGAAGTAATTCACATTCCCAAGAGCACTGTATACACATGCCCTTTTCTCTGCAACCTCACCACCATCTATTACACTTTGTCTTTTTAATAATAGCCTTATGACTGGTGTGATGGTATCCCATTGTGGTTTTGATTTGCGTTTCTTAAATGATTCGTGATGTTGAACATTTTCTATATGCTTGTTGGCCACATGTATGTCTTCTTTGAGAAGTGTCTGTTTATTTCCTCTGCCCATTTCTTAGTGAAGTTGTTTTTTGCTTGTTGATTTATTTTCATTCCTTAAAGATATGAATATTAGACATTTGTCAGATGCAGAATTTGCAAAGATTTTTTTTACCATTTTGTAGATTATCTGTTTATTCTGTTGATAGTTTCTTTTGCTGTTCAGAAGCTCTTTAGTTTAATCAGATCCTACCTGTGAATTTTTGTTTTTGTTGCAATTGCTTTTGGAGTCTTCATCACAAAGTCTTTGCCAAGGCCTGTGTCCAGAATGCTGTGTCCTAGACCTTCCTCTAGGACTGTTATAGTTTTAGGTTTTAAATCTAAGTCTTTAATCAATCTTGAGTTGAGTTTTATATATGGTAAAAGACAGTGGTTCAGTTTCAACCTTCTGGATATGGCTAGCCACTTATCCAAGCATCATTGATTAAATAGGAACTATTTTTCTATTGCTTATTATTGTCAATATTGTTGAAAAACAGATGGTTGTATCTGTGCAGCCTTAGTCTGTATTCTCTAACCTGGTCGTTTGGCCTACATGTCTGTTTTGTACCAGTACAATGCTCTTTTGGTTATTCTAGCGTTGTAGCATAAAGCTGGGTAAGTGATGTCTCCAGCTATGTTCATATTGATTAGGATTTCTTTGGCTATTGGGCTCCTTTTTAGTTCCATTTGAATTTTAGATTAGTTTTTCACCTAATCTGTGAAAAATGACATTGATAATTTGATGGGGATAACATTGAAAGTATAAATTACTTTGGGCAGTATGGCCATTTTGGTAATAATGATTCCTTCTATCCATGAGCATAGGAAGTTTTATCCATTTGTTTGTGTAGTCTGAATTCCTTCGGTAATGTTCTGTGATTTTTGCTGTAGAAATCTTTCACCTACTTGGTTAGCTGTATAACTAGTTATTTTATTCTTTTGTGGCTATTCTAAGTGGGATTGAATTTTTAATTTGTTTTCAGCTTGGACATTATCAGTGTATAGAAATGCTACTGAATTTTGTACACTGATTTTGTATCCTGAAACTTTACTAAAGTTGTATATCAGCTCTAAGAGCTTTTGGGCAGAGACTGTGTAATTTCCTATGTATAAAATAATATTACCTAAAAAAAGAGATAGTTTGACATTCTCTCTTCCTATTTTGGGTGCCTTTTATTTCTTTCTCCTTCCTGATTTTTCTTGCTAGGATTTCTAGTAGTATGCTGAATAGGAGTGGGGAGAGTAGACATCCGTATCTTGTTCTGGTTCTCAGGGGGAATGCTATAAGTAATTTTTGTTTAGTACCATGTATACCAATTGCAAAACAAAATTACTCATTGTGTCGTATTCTTATACAAAAACTATGTTACATATATAAAAAAAACAAATTTCCTTGCATAATTCTACCAATCACAAGTAACTTGATGTGGGGAAAAAAAATTATGTTGATGAATTAGTGTGTTTAAATAAGTAACATTAGCATATGTAGCTCAGACAAAAAGTAGTTGATCAAATATTGATTCCCTTGAAACGTGTATTTTCTAAAAGTATGTGAATACACAGTGAAATAAATTATTATCCCTAAAAGTTATGTTTCATATTTTAAAATTTTGCAGTGACTTTCACAAATATGGATAGGCCATGATCAATATAATAAAACAAAATACTTGTGTTAGTACCTGCATATATCATTGAAATAAAGAAGTGAAAAATACATTAAACATATGCACACTAAGATAATCTTATAATCCTTGATCTTTTTTATTAAGATTCAGGAGAACTAGCATACATCTTGGGTTGTTGGAGAGAGGAGAGCTTCCAGAGTTAGACCTAAGGCTTTCAGACATAGTTGTTATTATAAAAGCAATAAAAATTTGTATTTGAGAAAATAGGATGGAAAAGAAACCTGATATGTATAAGAAGTGTTTTTTTTAACTGAGAGAAGAATATTTTAAAAAGTGCACCTATTTATTTTCTGTCGAGTGATAACCAGCTATATTCAGAAATCTTACCATAATTATCATCTATACACTGCTATCAATTGGATTTTGCATAATTTGAAAGTTTTGCTAAAGTGTTTCTTCACTTACTGGTTGCTCTTGCAGTCTACATCAAGTTTACCCACGACAAGCAGCCCAAAGCTGAGAACAACAATGGGACCAGTTGTGGGCGATGGAAGATCCACCGCGGAGTCTTGGCCAGCAACAGGGTCCTGACCTGAAAGAGGGGGTGTGCAGAAATAAAGAGAGACAGAAAAGCTCGGGTCTGGAGGACTGAGAAGGCAATGCCTAAACAGTGAATTTATTTTTGTCCAGGGTCTCAATATATACCTTAAGGTCAAAGGTGTTTACACAATCAAAAATAAGAGGAATAGAAATTTACAAAATATAGGATCACGAAAACAATCTTAAGCATGACATTCAAGGATCATAAAAGTGAGCAGGTGATATGCTTTATCTGTTTTTACCAAAACACATTTGTGAATAACAATACCTAAGAGTCACAAGCTAAGCCATAAAGTGATTATCTAGGGTTCAAGGCAGTCATGTGGATAAAGTTAAGCTTCTTGAAAAGTAAAGTCATAAAGGTCAGCAAAGGCCTAGTGGAGACATAATGCCTGACAAAACCGCACGACACTTGCCCAAGTGTCATTGCAGTCAGAAGTAGAAACTTTTGCACATCAGTCATTTCTTAGTTCCTTCTTTCCCATAGCTCGACTGCCTCCAGCAGGAAACTGTGTTTGGGCTCAAGCTCACCATCTGGTGAGGCCCACACATTAGGGGGCCTTACACGGGAGCGATCCCCACAATTCCCTCTCTTTTTGTTTTTAAATGCAACTCAAACAACTTGAGTTGAAGACGCTGGAGGGAGGAGAACACAACGTGAAAGAGAAATGGCAGAAGAATGACGAGAAGCAAAAGAAAGCCACCAATACCAATCATAGTAGAAAGTGATGGCAAATGAAGACCATGTGCCCAAGAGGACAAAGTATCAACAATGTCACAGGCAATGGTAGCATCTTGTGGCAATTGTTGACGACTAAAGTCAATGGCATGAATTTGACGTTGAAGTTTAAAGACATCAAGGGACAAATTATTATGATTCCAAATACCTTGTAAATGAGCCTTAACTAAAGGCCAAGTCCATTCGGTATCATTATAGGGAGCATTAGTAACACAAATTGAATTAAAATCAGCATGGCAATGAAGGCGCAAGCGAGATTGAATATTATAAACCTTATCACCCAGAACAGTAACAATTTCTTCCAAAGCATTAAGCTTAGCTTCCATTTTGGAATCAATATCAATTTGAGTACCCAAGGAAACAGAAACATTGTGGGCAAGATGATTTACTTAAGTAGCTGTTTGTACTCTATGGGCTAAGCTGACTGCAGCCATATCAGCAGTAGCAACAACACTCACAATAGCCAAAATGCTGGCAATTAGAACACCAACAAAACATTTAGGGTGAAGGAGGTCACGAATTTGATGCAAAATTTGAAGACTATGTTCATCATACCAGGAACCAGAAATATTAACAGGAAGCATAACATAGGGAGGTTGATGAACAATAAGAACAACTGGTGTGGGGAAAACAGAAGAGTCTAAGCAATTAGAAAGTATACAAGAAGAGCAAGAAATATTATAGTGACCCATAGAAAAGGAAATATTAATAGATTCATATAGCAAGGCATAGGGAGAGGCAACACAGGCCTGAACATTGTGTAGGGAAAGGGAGGGATAAGAGTTACTGCGGGTGCCCGCTTGCCAAGAACTGGTGGCAAGGGCACTAAAAAGACACCACAAGGAGGTATAGGTATGGCCAGAAGGAGTAGAAAAGACGGGAGTAGCCCAACCACCAGGGGATTGATAACGTTCAATTATATTACTCATGGGAGCAGGAATAGACCAGTCATACAAGACAAACCCTGTGGACAAAGTGTAAGTAAGAGCAGTATATTGTTTAGGATAACAAAGTTTCCAAGGGGGAGAAGGATCAAGAGAAATGTTAGCAGGATTGCAACGAGAATGAGGAAGAAAAGGAAATTTAGGAGAAGAGACATTCCAAGATTCTTTAATGCCCAAATAGGTGAGCGTCCAGTCCCAAGTAAGTTGAGAAACTTCCCTGGGTAACAAAGCACAGGGCCCTTCATAGGTGTTAAGGTGCTTCATTCCCAATTCAAAACAATAAGGGCCATTAGTTGAAGAAACAATGGGCATAAAAGCAAGGTGGTTACTAGTAGAAACTTCATCCCAAATTTTTGATGCATAGAAACACATCTGTGGACTGGCGGCTTGGGCAAAATAAGAATAGTTAGCAGACTGAGGAGTAATATGAGTAGAAGAAGGATAACCCAGGAGAGAGGTGTCATTAAGATAAACAGGACAAGCAGGATCAGAACAAGTAACAGGATGGAGGACAAGCGGGTCAGGAACATAAGCCCAAAGCACTTGAGTATCAGGCAGGGCCTGGGCAGAAGGTACTTGACAAGACAAAAATAGCCATCATAGCAATAAACATGACAGCAGGTGAACGAGAATGTCCTTGTTCAGTAACAAGTTGAGCAGCTTCAGTCGTCAGCCGACGGAGCTGAGCCCAAGTCGGCAGAGCAGTTGTGGGCGTGCGGATCCAAGGAGAGGGACGGAGACGACGATGGCGTTGCGGGCGAGGTGTCAGAGACAGACGGCGGAATCGGGGAATGAGTCCCGTGGATCCTCCGAGGTGCAGGTCCATGTTTCACGAGCCGTTCGGGAATCCAAAATAGGAGAGTCCGCAGACTTGGGAAAAACACAAACATGGCCACGTCCCCAAATAAGGACAGGGTCAGGGCCATGCCATTGATTAGTAAGAACATCTTTCCAAAGAACTTGGGCGAAGGCCCGTGGCGATGGATGCCAGAAACGATCAGCGGCAGAGTGCCCTTCAGAATCCAAAGTCAAAAAGTTAAGAACATATAAGCCATGGCCAAACATGAGGTGTTTTGTGAAGAATCTCAGAGGATGAATCAGCCTTAAGTTTAAGGAGTAACGTTTTCAATGTGGAATGAGAACGTTCAACAATGCCTTGTCCTTGAGGGTTATAGGGGATGCCTGTACGATGGGAAACCTGAAACTGAGAACAAAAGGAAGCAAAACTTTTACTAGTATAAGCAGGGCCATTATCAGTTTTCAGAAGTTTTGGAGGTCCAATTGTAGAAAAAACCTGAAGGCAATGAGCAACAACATCTTTAACGGCCTCACCTGTATGAGCGGAGGCAACAATGAAATGAGAGTAAGTGTCAATGGTAACATGAATAAACTGGAGTTTACCAAAAGAAGGAAAATGAGTAATATCCATTTGATAAACATGACCAGGTTGAAGTCCTTGAGGATTAACACCAGAAAGCTGTGTGGTTGGAAGATGAGGCAGACAGGCAGGGCACTGCTTAACACTGTGACGGGCTTGATCTCTGGTAATTTTAATCTGCAAACATAAGCTGTGCACATTTTGATAATGAAGAGCATGAGAAGCCTCAGCCTGTTGTAAGGGTGTCAGGATAGGAAAAACACATTGAGTCAAAGGATCGGCAATACTATTACCTTCAGTTAAGGGACCAGGTAAGGAGGAATGAGCCCGAATATGATCTATAAAAAAGGATGAATGACGGCAGCATAAAGCCTGTTGTAATGGAAGCAAAAGGTGAATTATGGGAGAGGAGTCAGAAAAAGACAAAGGTGCAGTTTCCAAATCCTGTACCAAATTAGCAACATAAAGACTGTCAGAGTAAAGATTTAAAGGAATATCCCAAGTAGCAAGTACATGTTGAACAGCAAGAAGTTCTACGTGTTGTGCAGATCGCTCCACTGTGGAAAAGGAAAATGGCTGCTTATTCACGGTCCCAGCAGCCACACCAGAGGAGGAGCCATCCGTGAGTGCAAGGCAGGCAGACGGTAAAGGTGCTTTAACACAAGTCTGTGGAAAAATAAGGGAACATTGAGAATAAAATTGGAGTGACTTATCTGCAGGGTAATGACAAAGAATTTTACCAGTAAAACCTGCAAAAGCAATTTGCCAAGAATCAGAAAAAGTCCACAACCACTGCTGTTGAGACGCAGTATAAGGAACAATGATATCAGGAGGATCACGGCCAAATAGGGACAGAGCCTGCTGTTGACCCCAGGCAACCAAAGTAGCTACAAGATCAAAATAAGGGGAAATAACCTTACTACAAGTAGATGGAAGATGAAGCCATTCCAAAATGCCTTGTTGCCAAAAAACTCCAGTAGGAGTATAAAGTGTACGAAGAATACAGTAAGACCAAGGTGTGTTTTCCTTGACCCGAGTCAATTTGTGCTGTGACAAAGCATCATCGACAAGCGAAAGAGCATGTTTTGCAGCAGGAGAAAGAGACCGAGGAGATTTGGGATCAGAGGGGCCTTTAAGAGTACCAAAAAGGGGCTTAAGCTGTCCAGTAGTAAGTTTCAAACCAGGACGAATCCAATTAACATCACCTAAAAATTTTTGAAAATCATGCAAAGAATGCAAGTGAACTGTGGATAAAAGTGGTAGTTTAAAAGAAACTTGATGAGAATCAATAAGTTTTCCCAAATAATGGTAAGGAGTAACAGACTGAATTTTTTCAGGCGCAATCACAAGATTGGCTGTGGCCAAACAGTGTTGTAAAAGGGCATAAGCCTTAAACAAGAGAGGTTGAGTGCCAGCAGCAAGTAATAAGTCATCCATATAATGTAATAGTAAAACTTCAGGAAAACGTTGTCTAACAGGTTCAATGGCTTTATCAACAAAGGACTGACACAAGGTGGGGCTATTAGCCATAACTTGGGGCAAAACTGTCCATTCATACCTTTCATAAGGTCGCTCAAAATTAGTAGAAGAAAGACTAAAAGCAAAATGCTTACAGTCCATAGGATGCAGAGGAATGGAAAAGAAACAGTCTTTCAAGTCCAAAACCAAAAGATGCCAATTTTGAGGAACTACAACAGGAGAGGGCAGACCTGGTTGCAGGGGGCCCATGACTTCCATTGTTTCATTAACTTTCCTGAGGTCTTGCAACAGTCTCCATTTACCAGACCTTTTCTTAATGACAAAAATAGGAGAATTCCAAGGACTAGAAGTAGGTCGAACGTGTCCCGCATCAAGTTGTTCCCAAACCAACTCGCGAGTGGCAGCAATTTTTTCTGAAGATAAGGGCCACTGGTCTACCCACACAGGAGAATCAGATTTCCATGTGATTTTATCTGCATGAGTTTCGGGAAGCACAGCAACCCTCATGGAAAATACCCCAAACCATATCTAGCAGGGTGTTGCTGTGGGAGCAAAGGCTCAGAACCGCCCTGCAAATGTTTACCAAGACCTTTGCTTTCCTGATAACCATGTTTAGTCATAATATGTAAAGGAACATTATCAGTAACCAAACGTGCTCCCATAGCCTGCAGAATATCACACCCCCATAGATTAAGGGGAATGCCTTGTAGGACATAGCAGTGAAAAAATCCAGAATGACCGTCAGCATCACTCCAGGACAAAAGGTCAGCAGATTGCTGCGGATTATGACTCATGCCGATACCTTGTAGAGAGGTCATGGCAGTAGTAGTTGACCAGGCCGTAGGCAAAAATTTGGCTGAAATAATAGAAACATCAGCACCAGTACCCAATAAACCTCTAAAGGCTTTGCCATTAATTAAAATGGTCATTTCAGGATGAGTTGTAGAAATAGATTGAATCCAATAAGCATATGAAGAAGAGCCAAAACCACGATCACCTCTAGATTGATGCGTCAGAGAATGACCCACAGCAGTAGAGACAGGTATCAAAAGCAGCTGAGCAAAAGGTTGGTCAGGGACTAGCGTATAGATGCCAGTGGGAGCCCAGGTTATAACTTTAATCTCACCAGTGTAATCAGCATTGATCACGCCAGGAAGGACTTGAAGTCCTTTCAGGGACCAACTGCTGCGACTGAGAACAAGACCGGCATGGCCAGGGGGAAGGGGACCGAAAACACCAGTGGAAATAGCCTGTGGTCCCATGTCAGGAGTTAATATTGGTCGGGCAGAGGGACGGAGGTCAAGTCCTGCACTGTCTGGGGTTGCTCAGAAGAGTTGAGGAACGGATTGGTGGGTATTAGAGAGTTGGGAGTCTGAATCAAGGATGCCCCGATTTGTTGAGGGGGTCGAGACAGCCCCCTCTGGGAGTTTCCCGAATGGGCCGGGAGAGGATTACCAAATTTATCATTTTTTGAACAGCACATATTAGCCCAATGATTACCCTTATGACAACGTGGACACTCACCAGGTCGCTGTCCTGGAGGATTGGGAGGCACTGGACTGCCTCCAGCAGGAAACTGTGTTTGGGCTCAAACTCACCATCTGGTGAGGCCCACACATTAGGGGGCCTTACACAGGAGTGATCTCCACAACCAGTCATATTTCTTGTGTCTTTACTTATATATTTCATGTAGCTCAGTTACTGTAAGGTCATAGAAGATGTTATCTTCAGAAATAATTTATATTTACTGCTGGAAAATGGCAAAGTCTTTAACATGCTGGATCAATTAACATCAATCAGAGATTTAGAGGGTGCAAAATTAGGCTTTACTCTCTGCAAATATATGTATTTTTAGTTGAGCTGTATGAGATTAACTCAAAGTCTGAGGACACTGATATTTCTATTGGTAGGTCATTTAACTCTAATTTTTGTCCTACACCTTTGAGTTTCTCCAATATCGTGCTCATATTCTCAGTGACCTCATTGATAACATAAAATTGTATTGGGTAAAAACAGTTTCAAATTCCAGGTTTAGACCTCTAGGCACTTTTTACAACAGATCTTGTACCTTTTAAAAATATTGTGGCCTACATAACATAGTGATTAATATTACCTGTGTTCAACTTTCAATTACTTGAAGAAGATACACTTCTTAGTTTAACCACTTCAAAATTACCTTATGAGTCTATCCCAAAATGCAAAAATCTGGAATTTTTCTTTGTCTTTATTGAGGAGGAGGTTAGAAGTCAAATTTATGCATGTTTTATTTTGCTACTGGTACTATTTGGCTGTGTCCCCACCCAAATCTCAGCCTGAATTGTAATAACCACCCTCCTCCATATCAAGGGTGAGGACAGGTGGAGATAATTGAATCATGGGAGCAGTTTTCCTTGTACTATCCTCATGATAGAGAATAAATCTCAAGAGATCTGATGGTTTTAAAATGGGAGTTCTCTTGCACAAGCTCTCTTGCTTGCAGCCATGTAAGACTTTCTCCTTTGCCTTCCACTATGATCGTATAGCCTCCAGGGACATGAAGAACTGTGAGTCAATTAAACCTGTTTCTTTTATAAATTACTTGGGTATGCCTTTATTAGCAGTGTGAAAACAGACTAATACAGCTAGATTATGATGCTAAGGGATGTTGTTAAATGTATATGTTTGCGAAGAAAGGGTGGTATTATGTATTTTAAAAAGGAAGCATATTAGATAAGCATTGATTGCAAAATGACTTCAAATGGAATTTGCCCTCAACAATAGCATGGCCTACAGTAACATATGGACACCAGATTTAAAGTCATATAACTTCATTTTCTTCAATTTTTTGACTAAGATTTGAATAGAGTTAATTCCTCATTCAAAGAAAAATGAACTCCAAGTTTCTGTAGATGGGGGCAGGAAGAGAGAGAGAGAGAGAGAGAGAGATTACTAGTAAATAATAAACAAAAATGTATGAACAGATAAGGCAACAATTTGAGAGAGTGGTAGAGAGGATCAAAATGAAATTATATAATTGTGAGAAGAATGTAAAAGGCAATGGTGACTTTCTGTCACCTCTGTATTTCAGAGACATGTCTACACTTTCCACAATGTTGTATAATATTCTTACCTTGTAGAACTGTAATAAATCATTTTGTAATATATGCATACTAGGGTTTTAGTTTAAGAACGCAAGCCTGTTTGACTTTTCCTTAAGTGTTATTTATTCTAAAAAATAAACAATAGTTATATATAAAAATATTTTTATTTGATACCTATATATCCAAATAAACATAAATTTTGACAAGATTTCTCACTGAAGAATGCACACCTTAATACTTATCCAAGTAAATATAAATTTTGACAAGATTTCTCACTGAAGAATGCACAACTTAATACTTAGAAATACTGCTAAAATATGTAAGCTGCAGTTCAAGTTCAAGTAGTAGAAACGACAGATGAATTACATTGATAGTGATAATCTCAATACCTTTATCTTAAGCAATTATTGAATCTTCTCTTCAAAGGTTTGTCTTGAGAAGTTGACAATTGGTTGGTCTAGATGAATGCTTTCGAAACGTTTTTCTGGTATGATTCTAGGAAATAAACTATCTTCATAAAAGGCAGGGTCATGATTTCTAGATGTTTTTAAATATAAACATTTATGAATGTCTTCATGACAAGATCAATGTTTGTAGTAAGGTTTCTTTTGAAAGAGTTTTGAGTACATAGACATAACCCAGAGATATTATGGTTACTATTCCAGACCATAGCAGTAAAGTAAATATCCCGATAAGGTGACTCATATATATTTTTGACTTTCCAGTGTATATAATATTTATATTTACAGTTTACTGTATTCTATTAAGTATGAAATAGCATTGTGTTAAAAAAAATTTATATGTCTTAATTAAAAATACTATTGTTACGAAAATACTTTAAAACTGTGTATATATGCTGTTGGAAAAATGACACTGACAGAATTTCTTCATGCTGGATTGCCACAAATTTTCAATTTGTAAACATCATAGTATATCTGAAGTATAATAAAACAAAGCACTATTCAATTAAAAAGTGTATTTTTTAAAACAGAGGACCAGCATAGAATATAATTTACTTTCACTGTGATTCATGACATTGAAATACTGAATCACATTTTCTATTAAATTTGTAATATTTTAGTTATACTTAAGTCTACTATTTCATAATCATTTAAAAAGTGTCTAACGCTTATGAAACATGACAATCAAAGCAATCTTCAAAATAAATCCTTTAATGAAGTGTGATTTTGTTACTGTTTCAGCAGCTCCACATTTACACCATCTCCCCATATTAGACGAAAACCTTTAATAGACTTTGGTAGCAGGGAGTAACTAGCTTTCTGGGCAGACACCTAAAATGAAATATACATTCTTCCTGTTCCCCTTTTACTTTTCCAAACTGTGTGGTGATGATCTACGTACTGAGTTTAAGATGCTTTCTGCTGAGAATTTACATGTGAAAGATTCACACAAAGTTGCAAGATTGATTAAAGATTCCTTCCAGAAGTATCAGCGTGGCTATGTCCAGGTGGACAGATCTAGGAGATCCACAGACTAGTTTGAACAGTCAGTTTTCCAGGAACAAGGTCAGAGTATTTGTGATGACTTCTCTGTTAGCTGCAACCTAAGTACATAATTCTCATGCCTGGATATCAATGAAGCCAGCAACACTTTGATTCTAACCAAGTCTAATTCTCCATTCATCACATAGATTCTAGAAGCTACCAATTAGCCTGCCAAGAAAAATATCTTATTTCCTAAATTGGAATTAGTTTCTAACGTTTGATTATGGTAAGTGATTTAGCATGTTCTCCATATATCCTTATAAAAACATTATTTTCTGATAACATTTGACAAACAAACAAATCCACAGCAACTATCCCCTTTGATACTTCTTCCTTTCTTTATGTTGATGCTATAATAAAATAATATTATTTTCAAAATTGATTATTTCACTCCTTAAAGACATTTAAAAAGAAAATAAACAACAACAACAAAAAACTATTACAACTATGAACCATGATTAGGGGTCCTTTGTAATGAGTGTGACACAGCTAACCAGGTAAGGGGTTTTATAATAGACGTAGCAAACACTCTCATATCTTCACTTTTCAATAAGTCATTTTTCTTGATGCTACTGAGAAGGTCCCTGAGGATACATTTCTAAAACAAATATGTACTAAGTTTGAGGACATGAGTAGCCAATGTGACATAATTCACAGTATCCTCTGTGATCAGATATTTCCTATTTGTGCTTTATTCCTTTGAAAATGTTAGTAGAAGAACTAAGGATATACTTTGGTAAAAATCACTGAGGCTTACAAAATAAAACAAACTGAAAGCTGAAAGCTAGTCATTGAAATAATGAATGAAGGGTACATGTCCTAAATTTTTAAACCCATATGTCAACTAAGTTGACAAGAATGTTACAAAATATTTAAATTAAATATAGACTGAAAAAAATTGTTATTACTTATTGTTCAGTGGCTCTTATAAAAACTGTCATTATATAAGCCATTTTCACTGTCAAGGTATATATTTACTTACTTAATAATTTTATATTTTTATTTTTATCATACTTTAATATATATATATATATATATATATAAACGTTTTTTTAAGAAGTGACTTTTTAATTTTGGCAAATATTTTGCTATAATTATTTTAATGAATAGATCTTTTGTGAATATCAAAATTTCAGTCCATTAAAATAAACTAATTTGAACATATTTTTAGTTAAACACAGGAAACATTAAAATTAAATTTAAACTAAAATTTTGTAGCTCAATAAAAATATTTTTTACAGTAATTAAAGTGTATGGTGCATCTACCCACACTATAATTGAAGTAAGTAGAAATCAAAATTCAGAGAGATAAATGGTTTAGAAAATCAAAGGAGAAAGGACTCAGCCTAAACCAGGGGCTCATTTATATCCTTGGATACCACTTACTAATATTGCTATTATGTGTACGATGTTCCATTTCACAATTACAAATACAAGATAGTCTTATTAGATAATCAGAATTAATGAGAAAAATTGAATAAATATATTTTGATTATGATCTTTTGTTATAATTTAAAGTTAACTTACTATATCGACTATATTGACTTTTAATAATGTCTTCATTTCGGTGTGAAGAAACTGATGATATTCTAATAAAACTTCATTTATTTAGTTTTTACAGGAGTCTTTTAAATGTGCATATTCAATTACCAGCATATTCAATAAACAGTTTACACATTCAGTTTTTCAGTATACATTCTCTTTTTTAACTGGAGAAAGTCAACATAATTACATTAATTAATCAATTTTATGGAACAATGTGTGCCAGAAAAGAATTAAAATGTAATATAAAATGTAGTCATCGAACTATATTTTCTTCTAAAATTTATTTTCTCACAATGATTTCTGCAATGAAATTATCAATGAAAAAATATATGTGTGTAAACACACAATTACAGATAGTCATTTTGACAGGGTATCCATTTGTAAGTATTCTGACTTGGTAATATTTAAGACTTGATAAAATTATTTCTTTGAGTCTCCATGAGAAAAGGTATCCAAATGACCTATTAAGTTACAGACATGTGTACTTAATATTTTAATTTTATGTAATAAATGTGAACAATCATGCATAATGTTTCTCGTAATTATTAAGTTATTTGAAAAACAATACTGTATTTCCTTATGAATGAATTCAAATGTCATCACAGAACACAATTTGGTTTTGGTGCTGCTTATTAATCTTTTGATTCTTTTGCACTTTTTTCTTATTTTTCAAGACATAAATGTTCTGATCTAATATCATAATCGTTTTATTCATTTTCTTATAGTGCCTTTTTTTCTCCAACTCTAAAATAGGTTTATTTTTAATATACAAAATATAGTCAAATATGAATTGAGATAAAATATTGTACAGACTATTGCTGAAGCTATTAATATGTCTGCCTAAATCCTTTCAAATTATTTGTGTATTTTTTTTAGTTAATAAGAGTTTAGATTCTAACTGTAGAACATATATCAGAATTTTAAGGAAATATTTTTGGCATCATCAAAGGCCCCTTAGCAGAGAGATAAACCTGAGAGGATTTGAAAATTGTTAATTACAAATGAGCCGCAGATGACCAATTTTAAACAAAACAATTTAGACACATTTATACACATTCTTTTAATTAGATGTCAGTACTGCTCTATTCATACATAACTAACAAAAACTTTTTAGCAGTATAACTTTCTGGTTTGTCAAGAGTTAAGAAGTGGTTGCAAGACTTATTTTACTTTGGCAGGCTGCAGTATTTCTTTATGCCAAGTTTTCCGATTGACTGAAAGAATAAAGTATTTGTTGTCTTTTGTCTGTTATTGTGAGATTATTCGATGTATTGAATAGTATCTTAAAACTTTTATTAATTAAAAACTTTTGTTCTATTATTTAAGATCATTTTATTCAATAACTTGCTTCAAATGTGTTGTTAAGTAATAAGAACAATTTTTTTATATCTAACCCTTAGTTAAAAAATACATTAAATAGTGAGTAGACAACTGTGTGGGTAGAATGAAAGAGGTGAGACATATTTATTATGTAATAATAAAATTAGTTTAGAATGACTGTCTTCAGTACACATGGCCTTAATTTATCTGACATTTTATTAAGATCAAATTAACATCCATCATTTAAATGTTTCTGTAATCTATTATCTGTCTTTGAAATTTAACATTTGTTAAACTGCTCCTAGGAAATGGCAGTTTGAAAAAAGGCAAGCAATAAATGCAACTCTGAAAACAGCAGGCTTATAAATGCATAGTGACAGGGTTTATTAATCACCACAATGAAATTAACAGTGCATAGTTAAGATCAAATCATTCAGTTCATGGGCTTGAAGAATATCAAATAAATCTTTAAATGTACTAATGTGATCTAATATAAATCTAGTTTTAAACTTTAAACAGAATTATGGGGTTTAGTAAATTTTACCTTAAAAAATGTATTTAAAATATGGGTGTTTATTTGTTTTTCCTAAAAAATCCATGTAATGAATCCAAAAAACTTCAGAATGAGCAATTCAAAAACAATGTTTATTAGAGACCAAAAAAAAAATGAAACTATGAGATTGGAGTATATACAGAGCTACCCAGTTAGGATTCATAATGGGTAGAGATGATTATTCTACTCATGTTTTAAAAATAAGTTATCTAAGACAGAGTTTTAGTTGCATAAAAAAAGAAACTATAAGATGGCTGAATAGGAAAAGCTCTGGAGTGCAGTTCCCAGCAAGAATAATGCAGAGTCCCCCGCGGATGATGCCCAGGCAAGCAGGATCTGGAGTGGACCTCCAGCTGTCCTGCAGCAGAGGGTCCTGACTGTTAGAAGTAAAACTACGAAACAGAAAGAAATAACTTCATCATCAACAAAAAGGACTTCCACTCAGAGGCCACATCTGAAAGTCACCAACTACAAATACCACAGATAGATAAAGCTACTAAAACGGGAAGAAACCAGTGCAAAAAGGATGAAAACACCAAAAACCAGAATGCCTCTTCTCCTCCAAAGGATCACAACTCCTCATCAGCTATGGACAAAGATGGATGGAGAATGAATCTGATTAATTGATAGAAATAGGCTTCAGAAGCTGGGTAATAAAATTCTCAAAGCTGAAAGAACTTATGCCAACCCAATGCAAAGAAACTAAGAACCTAGAAAAAAGATTAGATAAGATGCTAACCAGAATAAACAGCTTAGAAAAGAATATAAATGACTTGATGGAGTGGAAAAAAACAGCACTAGAACTTTGTGAAGCATACACAAGTTTCAGTGGCTGAATCAACCAAGCAGAAGAAAGGATATCAGAGATTGAAGATCAGCTGAATGAAATATAATGATAACGCAAGAATAGAGGAAAAAGGATGAAAAGAAATGAACAAAGCCTCCAAGAAATATGGGATTATGTGAAAAGACCTAATCTATGTTTGGTAGGTGTACCTGAATGTGATGGAGAGAATGAATCCAAGCTGGAAAACACTCTTAGGAATATTATCCAGGAGAACTTTCCCAATCTAGCCATCCAGGCCACCATTCAAGTCCAAAAAATACAGAGAACACCACAAAGATATTCCTCAAGAAGAGCAACCCCAAGACACATAATTGTCAGATTCACCAGGGTGGAAATGAAGGAAAAAATGCTAAAGGCAGACAGAGAGAAAGGTCGATTACCCACAAAGGGAAGCCTATCAGACTCACAGCATGTCTCTCAGCAGAAACCCTACAAGGCAGAAGAGAGAGGAGGCCAATATTCAGCATCCTTAAAGAAAGAACTTTCAACCTAGAATTTCATATCCAGCCAAACTAAGCTTCATAAGTGAAGGAGAAAGAAAATTCTTTATGGACAAGCAATTGCTGAGAGATTTCATCACCACCAGGCTTGCCTTATAAGAGCTCCTGAAAGAAGTACTAAACAAGGAAAGGAAAAACCAGTATCAGCCACTCCAAAAATGTACCAAATGGTAATGACCATTAACTCAAGGAAAAAAATGCGTTCACTAACAGGCAAAACATCCAGTTAGCAACAAAATGGCAGGATGAAGTTTACACATAACAATATTAACCTTAAATATAAACGGGCTAAACGCCCCAATCAAAAAATACAGAAGGGCAAATTGGATAAAAAGTCAAGACTCATCAGTGTGTCGTATTCAGGAAACCCATCTCAAGTGCAATGACACACATAGCCTCAAAATAAAGGGATGGAGAAAGATTTATCATGAAAATGGAGAGCAAAAAAAAAGCAGGAGTTGCAATCCTTGTCTGTGACAAAATGGACTTTAAACCAACAAAGATCAAAAGAGACAAAGAAGGGATTACATAATGGTAAAAGGATCAATACATCAATGATCCTAAATAAATACACACCCAATACAGGAGCACCCAGGTACATAAAACAAGATCTTAACGACCTACAAAGAGATTTAGACCCCCACACAATAAGTGTGGGAGACTTTAACACTCCACTGTCAATATTAGACAGATCAACAAGAGAAAATTAAAAAGGATACCCAGGACTTGAACTCAGATCTGGACCAAGCGGGCCTAATAGACATCTACAGAAATCTCCACCCCAAATGCACAGAATATACATTCTTCTCAACACCACATTGCACCTACTGTAAAATGTATCACATAATTGGAAGTAAATCAATCCTCAGCAAATGCAAAAGAATGGAAATCGTTAACAGTCTCTCAGACCACAGTGCAATCAAATTAGAACTCAGAATTAAGAAACTAACTCAGAACCACACAATGTCATGGAAACTGAACAGCTGGCTCCTGAATGTCCACTAGATAAACAATAAAATGAAGGCAGAAATAAAGATGTACTTTGAAACCAATGAGAACGAAGACACAATGTATCAGAATCTCTGGAACACATTTAAAGCAGTCTCTAGAGGGAAATTTATAGCAATAAATTCTCACCAGAGAAGAGAAGAAAGATCTAAAATTGACACTCTATCATCAAAATTGAAAGAGCTAAAGGAGCAAGATAAAAAAAAAAACTCAAAAGCTAGCAGAAGACAAGAAATAACTAAGATCAGAGCAGAACTGAACGAGACAGAGACGCAAAAAAACGCTTCAAAAAATCAATAAATTCAGGAACTGTTTTTTTGAAAAGATCAACAAAATAGACCACTAGCCGGATTAATAAAAAAGAAAAAAGGAGAATAATAAAATAGATGCATTAAAAAACGATAAAGGGAATATCACCACTGATTCCACAAAATACAAACTACAATCAGAAAATACTACAAACAACTCGATGCACATAAACCAGTAAACCTGGAAGAAATGGATAAATTCCTTGACACTTGCACCCTCCCAAGCCTAAACCAGGAAGAAGTTGAAACCTTGAACAGACCAATAACAAGGGCTGAAGTTGAGGGAGCAATTAATAGCCTACAAACCAAAAACTGTCCAGGTCCAAATGAGTTCACAGCTGAATTCTACCAGACATACAAAGAGGAGCTGGCACCATTCTTTCTGAAACTATTCCAAACAATACAGAAAGAGAGAATCCTTCCCAAATCATTTTTTGAGACCAACATCATCCTGATACCAAAACCTGGCAGAGACTCAACAAAAAAAGAAAACTTCAGGCCAATATCCATGATGAATATAGATACAAAAATCTTCAATGAAATACTGGCTAACGTATTGCACCAGCATATCAAAAAGCTTATCCATCACAATCAAGTACACTTCATTCCAGGGATGCAAGGCTGGTTCAACATATGCACGTCTATAAACGTAATCCACCACATAAACGCACCAAAGACAAAAGCTACATGATTATCTCAACAGATGCAGAGAAGGCCTTAGACAAAATTCAACAGCACTTTATGCTAAAAACTCTCAATAAACTAGGTATCAGAGGAACATATCTCAAAATAATAAAAGCTATTTATGACAAACCTACAGCCAATATTGTACTGAATAGGCAAAAACTGGAATCCTTCCTTTTGAAATCCAACACTAGACAAGGATGCCTTCTCTCACCCCTTCTATTCAATATAGTATTGGAAGTTCTAGCCAGGGCAATTAGGCAAGGGAAAAAAAATAAAGAATATTCAATTAGGAAAAAAAGAAGTCAAATTGTCTCTATTTGCAGATGACATAATTGTATATTTAGAAGACCCTATCATCTCAGTGCAAAATCTCCTTAAACTAATAAGCTACTTCAACAAAGTCTCAGGATACAAAATCAATGTGCAGAAATTACAAGCATTTCTATACGCCAATAACAGACTAAGAGAGAGCCAAATTATAAGTAAACTCTCATTCACAATTGCTACAAAGAGAATAAAATACCTAGGAATACAACCAACAAAGGATGTAAAGGACCACTTCAAGGAAAACTACAAACCACTGCTCCAGGAAATGAGAGGACACAAACAGATTGAGAAACACTCCATATTCATGGTTAGAAAGAATCAATATCATAAAAATGGCCATATTGCCCAAAGTAATTTAAAGATTCTTGCTATTCCTATGATGATACCAGTTATCTTCTTCATAGAACTGGAAAAATCCATCTTAAACTCATATGGAACCAAAAGAGAGCCCGCATAGCCAAGGCAATCCTAACCAAAAAGAACAAAGCTGGAGACATCATGCTACCTGATTTCAAATTAAACTACAAGGCTACAGTAATCAAAACAGCATGATACTGGTAACAAATTAGAGGTATACATGAAGGGAACAGAACAGAAGCCCTGGAAGCAATGCCACACATCTACAACCATGTGATCTTTGACAAACCTGCCAAAAGCAAGCAACGGGGAAAGGATTCCCTGTTTAATAAATGATGTTGGGAAAACTGGCTAGCAGTGTACAGAAAGCAGAAACTGGACCACTTCCTGGCACCTTACACTAAATTTAACTCTACATGGATTAAAGACAAACATAAGACCTAACACCATAAAAAACCTAGAAGAAAACCTAGGCAAAATCATTCAGGACATACGCATAGGCAAGGACTTCATGACTAAAACATCAAAAGCATTGGCAACAAAAGTCAAAATAGACAAATGGGATCTAATTAAACTCCAGAGCTTCTGTACAGCCAAAGAAACAATCATTAGAGTGAACCAGCAACCAATAGAATGGGAAAAAAAATTTGCAATCTAAATATCTGACAAAGGGCTAATATCCAGAATCTACAAAGAACTAATTTCCAAAGAAAACAAAAACAAAAACAAATAAACCCATCCAAAAGTGTGCGAATGAGATGAACAGACACTTCCAAAGAAGACATATATGAGGCCAACAAACACATGAAAAAGTGCTCATGATCACTGATTATTAGAGAAATGCAAATCAAAACCACATTGAGATATCACTTCATGCTAGTTAGAATGATGATCATTAAAAAATCTGGAGACAGCAGATGCTGGAGAGGATATGGAGAAACAGGAACATTTTTACACTGTTGGTGGGAGTGCAAACTAGTTCAATCATTGTGGAAGACAGTGTGGCGTTTCCTCAAGGACCTAGAAATAGAAATTCCATTTGACCCAGCAATCCCATTACTGGGTATATACCCAAAGGATTACAAATCATTCTATTATAAAGACACATGCACATGTATGTTCATAGCAGCACTGTTTACAATAGCAAAGACCTGGCACCAACCTAAATGCCCATTGACAATAGACTGGACAAGGAAAATGTGGCACATATATACCATGGAATACTATATAGCCATAAAAATGAAGAGTATGTGTCCTTTGCATGGACATGGATGAATCTGGAAACTATCGTTCTCAGCAAACTGACACAAGAACAGAAAATCAAATATCGCGTGTTCTCACTCATAGGCAGGTGTTGAACAATGAGAACACATGGACACATGGAGGGGAGCATTACACACTGGGGTCTGTTGGAGGGCGACAAGTGAGGGACAGTGGGAGGATGGCGAGGTCAGGGAGGGATAACATGGGGAGAAATGCCAGATGTAGGTGACAGGGGGATGGAGGCAGCAAACCATTTTGCCTTGTGTGTACCTATACAACAATCCTACAGGATCTGAGCATGTACCCCAGAACCTAAAGCAATATTAAAAAATAATAATAATAGCTAATTTCTACTTTTTATGTCTGTTACATTTTGTGCCAATCAAAAAGCCTTCTTAAAAAAAAAAAAGAAACTATAAGTTTTATTTAAATAGAATACCACAATAAGTTTAATATTAAATTCAGCTGCTAAGAGCACAAATGTGATTATTGCTGATTTTCTTTTTCTAGAAATACATTTTATTATGTATATTTAAGACATACAACATGATGTCATGAGATAGATGTAGATAATACAAAAGATTACTACAAGAGAGGCAAATCAACAATCCGTCATCTCACATAGTTATACACTGTATTGTTTTCCAGTTGTGATAAAACAAGGTAAAATCTGCTCTTTTAGCGTGAATCTATAATACAGTGCAATTTTATTACTCATAATTCTCATGCATTGGATTTATAGATTTGAATGGGCTTCAATGAGCTCAAATATGTCCCTTCATATATTCTACAGAAACAATGTTTGCAACCAGGTGAATAGAAAAACACTTTCTATTCTGTGTGATGAATCCACACATCACAAAGCAATTTCACAGATAGCTTGTTTCTAGTGTTTATTGCAGTATATTCTGTTTTTCACTAGAAGGTTCAATGAGTTCAAAAATGTCATTTCCTAGATTCTGCAGAAAGACTGTTTCCAACCAGGTGATGAAAAACCCAGGTTCTATTCTGTAGCTGAGTCAACACATCACAAACCATTTTCACAGATATTTTTTTTCTGTTTTCATCATGGGATATTTGTTTTTCACTAGAGGCTTTAATAGGCTCAGAAATAATTCTTCCTAGACTCTTCCAAAAAGTGTTTCCAACTTGGCGAATCAAAACACAAGTTCCATGTTCTGTAAGATAAATCCACACATCACAAAACATTTTCAAAGACAGCTTGTTTCTAATTTTTATCATGGGATACTGAGATTTTTGCTATAGACCTCATTAAGCTCAGAAATGTCCCTTTCTAGATTCCACCAAATGAGTGCTTCCTACCTGGTAAATAAACATGCAAGTTCCATTCTCTGTAATGAATCTACATATTACAATGCATTTTCACAGGTGGCTTATTTCTAGTTTTTATCACAGGATAGTTGACTTTTTGTCATAGGCCTCATTGGGCTCAGAAGTGTCCTTTCATAGATTCTACAAAAAGAGTGTTTCTCACCTGGTAAATCAAAACACAGGTTTAGCTCTGTAAGATGAATCCATATATCACAAAACATTTTCACAAATAGTTTGTATTTAGTTTTTATCTCAGGATAATTAATTTTTCTCTGCAGGCTTTAAAGGGCTCAGAAATGTCCCTTCATGTATACTATGCAAAGAGTGTTTCCAACCTGGTGAATCAAAACAAAGTTTTTTCTGTGAGATGAATCTGCACATCAATAAGCATTTAGACAGCTTGTTTCAAGTACTTATAATGGGTTATTTTGTTTCTCATTGTGGGCTTCAAAGAGAACAGAAATGTCTCTCTGTAAGTACTACAAAAAGAGTGTTTACTACCTGGTGAATTAAAACACAGGTTCCGTTATATGAGATGAATCTGCACACTGCAAAGCATTTTCATAGATAGCTTGTCTGTAGTTTTTAGAGTGGGATATTCAGTTTTTCACTGTGGGCTTCAATGGGAACAGAAAGATCCCTCTGTATATACGAGGAAAAGAAAAGTTTTTAATCTGCTGAATAAAACACAGGTTCCGTTCAGTGAGAAGCAGCCACACATCACAAAGCATTTTCACAGATAGCTTGTTTCTGCTTTTTATCGTGAAACAGTTGGTTTTTCACTATAAGCCTCAATGGGCTTAGAAATGCCTCTTCATACATTTGATGAAAAAAAAAGGGATTCTAACATGGTAAATCAAAACACAGGTTTAAATCTGTGACATAAATCCACACATCACAAAGCATTTTCTTTCTTTTTTATTATACTTTAAGTTCTGGGGTACAAGTGCAGAACGTGCAGATTTGTTGGATAGGTATACACATGCTATGGTGGTTTGTTGCATCCATCACCCTGTCATCTACATTAAGTATTTCTCCTAATGCGATCCCTCCTTTGGCCCTCCATCCCCTGACAGGCCTTGCTGTGCTATGTTCGCCTCCCCGTGTCCATGTATTTTCATTGTTCATCTCCCACTTATGAGTGAGAAATTGTGATGTTTGGTTTTCTGTTCTTGTGTTAGTTTGCTGAGAATGATGGTTTCCAGCTTCATCCATGTCCCTAAAAAGGACAGGAACTTATCCTTTTTTATGATTGCATAGTATTCCATGGTGTATATGTGCCACATTTTCTTTATCCAGTCTATCATTGATGTGCATTTGGGTTGATTCCAAGTCGTTGCTATTGTACCACAATAAACGTATGTGTGCTTGTGTCTTTATAATAGGATGATTTATGTGGGCGACGGAAGATCCGCCGGGGAGTCTTGGCCAGCAAGAGGGTCCTGACCTGAAAGAGGGGTGCACAGAAATAAAGAGGGACAGAAAAGCTGGGGTCTGGAGGACTGAAAAGGCAATGCCTAAACAGCAAATTTATTTTTGTCCAGGGCCTCAATATATACTTTAAGATCAAAGGTGTTTACACAATCAACAATAAGAGGAATGATAATTTACAAAATATAGGATCACGAAAACAATCTTAAGCATGACATTCAAGGATCATAAAAGTGGGCAGGTGGTGTGCTTTATCTGTTTTTACCAAAACACACTTGTGAATAACAATACCTAAGTGTCACAAGCTAAGCCATAAAGTCATTATCTAGGGTTCAAGGCGGTCATGCGAATAAGGTAAAACTTCTTGAAAAGTAAAGTCGTAAAGGTCATGCAGAGGCCTAGTGGAGACATAATGTCTAACAAAACCACACGACCCTTGACCAAGCAACATTGTAGTCAGAAGTAGAAACCTTTGCAACATCAGTCATTTCTTAGTTCCTTCTTTCCCATAGCTCGACTGCCTCCAGCAGGAAACTATGTTTGGGCTCAAACTCACCTTCTGGTGAGGCCCACACATTAGGGGGCCTTACATGGGAGTGATCTCCACAGATTTATGATTCTTTTTTATTTTTATACCCAGTAATGGGATTGTAGGGTAAAGTGGTATTACTAGATGTAGATTGTTGAGGAATCACCACACTGTCTTTGACAATTGGTGAATTACACTCCCACCAACAGTGTAAATTTGTTTCTATTTCTCCACATCCTCTCCAGCATCCGCTTTCCCCTGATTTTTTAGTGATTGCTATTCTAACTGGCATGAGATGGTATCTCAATGTGGTTTTGATTTGCATTTCTCTAATAACCATTGATAACAAGCTTTTCTCATATGTTTCTTGGCTACATAAATACTTCCTTTTGAGAAGTATCTGTTCATATCCTTTGCCCACTTTTTGATGGGGTGGTTTGCTTTTTTTCTTGTAAAATTGTTTAAGTTCTTTAGATTCTGTATTAGCTCTGTGTCAGATGGGTAGATTACAAAAATTTTCTCCCATTAGGTAGGTTGCCTGTTCAGTAGAATAATAGTTTCTTTTGTTGTGCAGAGCCTCTTTAGTTTAATAAGATTCCATTTGTCTATTTTGGCTTTTGTTGCCATTGCTTTTAGTGATTTAGTCATGAAGTCCTTGCCTATGCCTATATCCTGAATGGTATTGCCTAGATTTTCTTCTGGGGTTTTTATGATTTTAGGTCTTACATTTAAATCTTTAACCCATCTGGGGTTAATATTTATATAAGTTGTAAGGAAGGGATCCAGTTTCAACTTTCTGCATGTGCCAGTTTTCCCAACATCATTTATTAAACAGGGAATCCTTTCCCCATTGCTTGTTTTTGTCAGGTTTGTCAAATATCAGATGATTGTAGATGTGTGCTGTTTTTCTGAGGCTTCTGTTCTGTTCCATTCGTCTATATCTCTGTTTTGGTACCAGCACCATGCTGTTTTGATTATTGTAGCTGTGTTGTTTTGATTATTGTAGCCTTGTAGTATAGTTTGAAATCAGGTAGCATGATGCCTCCAGCTTTTTTGTTTTGTTTTGTTTTTTCTTCTTCTTAGGATTGTCTTTGCTCTGTGGGCTGTATTTTGGTGCCATATGAAATGTAAGGCCTTTTTTTTTTTCACCTCCCAGTTCTGTGATGAAAGTCAATGGTAGCCTGATGGGGATACAGTGAATGTATAAATTACTTTGGGTAGTATGGATATTTTCACAATGTTGATTCTTCCTAACCATGAGCATTGAATGTTTTTCCATTTGTTTGTGTCTTCTCTTACTTACTTGAGGAGTGGATTGTCGTTCTCCTTGAAGAGGTCCTTCACATCCCTTATTAGTCATATTCCTAGGTATTTTATTTTCTTTGTAGCAATTGTGAATGGGAGTTCAATCATGATTTTCACAGATAGTTTTTCATTTTTATTAGAGGGTATTCGTTTTTTTCACTACAGACTTTAAAAAGCTCAGAAATGTCTCTTCTTAGATTTTACAAGAAGTATGTTTCTAACCAGGTCAACAAAAACACAAATTTACCTCTGTGAAATGAATCCATACTTCACAAAGTATTTTCATAGATAGCTTATTTCTCTTTTTTTATTGCAAGATATTCGTTATTTTACTATAGACATCAGTGGACTCAGAAATGTCCCTTTGTATATACTACATAAAGATTATCTTACTTGGTGAATCAAAACACAGTTACCATTAAGTGAGATAAATCCACACATCACAAATAATTTTGACAGATAGCTTATTTCTAGTTTTTATAGCAAGATATTCATTTTTTTTCCCATGGGCTCCAATGTGAACAGAAATGTCCCTCTGCATATAATACAAAAAGAGTGTTTCCAATCTAATGAATAAAAATAAAGGATTCAGCTCTGTGAGTTAAATCCACACATCACAAAGCACTTTTATAGATAGCTTGTTTCTAGTTTTTATTGTGGGATATCCTATCCTTCATTATAGACTTCAATGAGCTTAGGTATGTCCTTTCGTAGATTCAAAAAAAGAGTGTTTTCAATGTGGTAAATCAAAACAAAGGTTTAGTTCTCTGAGATGAATTCACACATCACACAGCATTGCCACAGTTTGTTTCTAGTTTTTATCTTGAAATATTCCATCTTCACCTATAGGTCTTAAAGGGCTCAGAAATGTCCCTTTGTGTATACTACATATAGAGTGTTTCCAACCTGGTGATTCAAATCACAGGTTCCTTTCCCTGAGATAAATCCACACATCACAAAGCATATTGAAAAATAGCTTGTTTCTAGTATTTATAACAGGTTATCCTTTTCTCACTATAGGCTTCAATGGAAACAGAAATATCCCTCCGTATGTACTACAAAAAGAGTGTTTACAACCTGATAAATCAAAACACAGTTTTCATTCTGTGAGATGAATCCACATATTAGACAGTAGTTTCTTAGATAGATTTTTTCTAGTTTTATTTGCAGAAATTCTGGTTTTAACTATAAGCTTCAAAGAGCTAAGAAATGTCCCTTTGCATATATAACAAAAAGAGTTTCCAAACTGTTGAATAAAAAAACAAGTTCCACTGGGTGAGAGGAGTCCATATACCACAAAATATTATTTTCAAAGATAGCTTGTATTTAGATTTATCATGGGATAATATTCAGTTTTGCATTACAGGTTTCAGTGAAAACAGAAATGTTCCATTGTATATACTACAAAAAGAGTGTTTTCAACGTTGATGAATCAGTACGCAGGTTCCAACCAATGAGATGAATTTACACATTACAAAGCATCTTACAGATAGCTTGTTTCTAATTTTTATGATGAGACATTCATTTTTTCACTATAAACTTCAATGTGCAGAAATGTATCATGGTAGATTCTACAAAAAAAAAAAAAAAAGTATGTCTAAGCTGGTAAATGAAAACACAGGTTTACCACTATGAGATGAATCGACACATCACAAAGCATTTTCACAGATAGCTCGGTTTTACTTTTTATCACAAGATATTTTTATTTTGACCCTCGACTTCAAAGGGAACAGCAATGTTTCTCCGTATATACTATATAAAATGTATGTCCAACTTGGTGAATAAAAATACAATTTCCATTCTGTGAAATGAATCCACACATGACAAAGCCTTTTGAAAAATAACTTGTTTCTCATTTTTACCACAAGATATTTGGCTGTGAGATGAACCCACACATCGCAGAGTGTTTTCACAGATAGATTGTTTTTGTTTTTTCTCATGGGATATTTAGTTTTTCACTATTGGCTTCTATGTGCTAAGGATGTCTCTTCATGTATACTACGTAAAAAGTGTTTCAATTCTGGTGAATCAAAACAGAGGTTTTATTCTGTAAGATGAATCCACACACTGCAAATTATTTTAATAGAGAGATTTTTTTCTAGATTTTATTGTGGGATATTTGGTTTTTCACTATAGGCCTCAATGGGAACAGGAATGTCCCTTTGTATATACTCTTTGTAGATTCTACAAAAGCAGTGATTATAACCTGATGAATGAAAATACAGGTTTAAATCTGTGAGATTAATCCATACTTCTCAAAGCATTTTCGCAGATAGCTTGCTTCTAGTTTTTATCACTGAATATTGGGCTTCTCACTTTAGACTTTAATAAGCTCAGAAATGTCCGTTTGTAAACTCTACAAAAAGAGTGTTTTTAACTTGGTAAATCAAAACACAGGATTCGTCCCATGAGATGAATCCACACATCACAAAGCATTTTTAGACAGTTTTTTTTTTCTAGTTTTCATTGCGGGATATTTGGTTTTGCATTACAGGCTTCGATGAGAACAAAAATATCCCTTTGTATATAGTACAAAAAACTGTTTTGAATCTGGTGAATCAAAGCACACTTTCTATTTTTTGAGAAGAATCCACACATCACAAATCATTTTCAAAGGTAGCTTTGTTTTTAGGTTTTATTGTGGGATATTCTGTTTTTCACTACAGGCATAAAAGGGCTCAGATATCTCCCTTCTTATATCCTACATAAAGTGTGTTTCCAACATGATGAATCCCAACAAAGGTTCCATGTTGTTAGATGAATCCACACATCACAAAGCATTTTGACAGATAACTTGTTTCTAGTTTTTATTTCAGGATATTCCATTTTTCACCTTAGGCAGCAATGGACTCAGAAATGTTCCTGTGTGGATTCTACCAAAAAATGGTTTCTAGTCTGGTGAATCAAAACACAGGTTTCATTCTGTGAGATCAATTTACATAGCACAAAGCATTTTCATAGATAGCTTGCTTCTAGTTTTTATTGTGGAATATTTGGTTACTCACTATAGACTTCAAATAGCTCAGAAGCATCTCTTCATAGATTCTACAAAAAGATTGTTTCTAACCTGGTAAATGAAAACAGAAATTTAGCTCTGTGAGATGAATCCAAATGACACAAAGCATTTTCAGGGATAGTTTGTAGCTTTTATCATAAGATATTTGTTTTGGTTTCAAATTGAACAGAAATGCCCCCTGGTATATACTACAAAAAGAGTGTTTTCAATCTGGTTAATGAAAACCCAGGTTTCATTCTATGAGAAGCATTCACATATCACAAAGTGTTTTCAAAGGTAGCCTATTTCTAGTTTTTATCACAGGATATATATTTTTTAACTATAGGCCTCAGTGGACTCAGAAATGTCCCTTTATAGGCCAAAAGAGTGTTTCCAACGTGGAGATCTAAACACAGATTTTATTCTGTGAGATGAAACCACACAGCACAAAATGTTTTCACGGAGACCATGTTTCTAGTTTTTGTCTCATTATATTTTGTCATTCAGTGTAGATTTCAATGAGGTCAGGAATGTCCTTTCACATATTCTACAAAAAGAATGTTTTTAACCTAATAAATCAAAACATGAGTTTAGCTCTGTGAGTCAAATCTATACATGACAAAATATTTTCAAAGATAGTTTGTTTCTAGTTTTTATCTCAGGATATTTGGTTTTTCACTATAGGCTTCATAAAGCTCAAAAATGACCCTTTGTATATACTACATAAAGAGTGTTTCCAACATTGTGAATCTAAACCCAGTTTCCATCTTGTTTGTTGAAGCCAGACATTACAATGCATTTTGACAGATAACTTATTGTTAGTTTTGTGGCAGGATATTCATTTTTTCACTATAGGCTTCAATGGGAACAGAAGTGTTCCTTCATACGTAGTAACAAAAGAGTATTGCCAACCAGGGGAAGGACAGCACATGTTTTATTCTGTTAGAAGAATTCACACATCATAGAGTATTTTCACAATACATTTTTTCTAGTTTAGCACTGGATATTCCGATTTTTACTATAGGCTTCTATTGGCTCAGAAATATCCATTCATATATGCTACCTTAAAAGTATTTCCAAGCTAATGAATCAAAACCCAGGTTTGATTCAGTGAAATGAATCCACACATCATAAAGCGTTTTCACAAATAGCTTGTTTCCAGTTTTTATCATGAGATATTCCATTTTTCACTATAGGCTTTAATAAACTCAGATATATCTCCTTGTCAATCCTACAAACAGAATAATTCTAGCCTGTTGGATAAAACACAAATTTATCTCTGTGAGATGAATCCATACATCACAAAGCATTTTCATAGATAACTTGCTTCTCTTTTTTGACATGGGTTATGCAGTTTTTCACTATAGGCATCAATGAGCTCAAAAATGTTTCTTTGTAAATACTTCATAGTGTTTTCACTGGGGTCAATCAAAACACTGGTTTTATTCTGGGAGATGAATTCACACATCACAAAGGATTTTGACAGATAGCTTGTTTCTAGATTTTAGCATGGCATATAATACGATAAGAATATTTCCAACCTAGTGAATCAATACACGGGTTCTATTTGGTGAGATAAACCCACTCATTACAAAGTATTTTTACAGATATCTTGTTTTAGTTTTGTGTGAAATATTTGCTTTTTCACGATAGGCCACAAAGGGCTCAGAAATGCCCCTTCATAGATTCTTCCAAAATCGTGTTTCCAACCTGGTAAATCAAAACACAGGTTCCATTCTGTGAGATGAATCCACACAATTCAGTGCATTTTGACGGATGGATTGTTTCTAGTTCTTACTGTGGGATATTAGGTACTTCACCTTTGGCATCAATAAGAACAAAGTTGTTGTTTTGTATATACTAACGAAAGAGTTTTTCTATCCTGGTGAAGGACAACACAGGTTTTGTTCTGTTAGAAGTTTCCACACAACACAGAGCATTTTCACAGAAAGCTTGTTTCCAAATATCACAAAGCATTTTCACGGATAGCTTTTTTTCTAGTTTTTATAGCAGAATATTCAATTTATTTTTATTGACCTCAATGGGCTCAAAAATATATCTTAGCTGATTCTACAGAAAGAGTGTTTCCAACCTGGTGAATCATAACACAGGTTCCATTCTGTGGGATGAATCCACACTTCAGAAAACATTTCTAGTTTATATCGTGGGATATTCAAATTTTTCTTATTAGCCTCAATGGGCTTGGAAATGTCCATTTGTAGATTCTACAAAAAGAATGTTTCCAACCTAGTGAATCAAAATACATGTTCCATTCTTTGAGATGAACCCACACATCACAAAGCATTTCCAGATACCTTGTTTCTTGGTTTTATTGTGGATATTCTATTTCATCTAATGCACCAAAATAGGCTCAGGAATATCACTTTGTATATTCTACAAAGAGAATGTTTACAACCTGGTAAATCAAATTTCAGGTTCCATTCAGTGAGATGAATCCGCTCATCATAAAACTTTTGAAAACACAGGTTGTTTCCAGTTTTTATTGTGGGTTACTTGGTTTTTCACTGTAGTCCTCAATGAGCTTAGACATGTCCCTTCATAGATTCTACAGCAAAAGCGTTTCCAGCTGGTAAATCAAAACACAGGTTTAACTCCATGAGAGGAAACCACATATCACAAAGTGTTTTCACAGATAGCTTGTTTCTAATTTTTATTGTGAGATACTTAGTTTTTCACTGTAGGGTTCAGTGTGCTCAAAATACCTAATGTAGATGACAGGGTGATGGATGCAGCCAACCACCATGGCACATGTATGCCTATTTAACAAACCTGCATGTCCTGCATATGTACCGCAGACTTAAAGTACAATAAATAAATAAATAAATAAATATCCTAAAAAATCCCTTTGTACATTTTACAAAAAGAGATTTTTTTTTTCTTTCTTTCTTTTTATATTTTCTGAGACAGTCTTGCTCTGTCACAGAGGCTTGGAGTGCAATGGCAATGTGTCAGCTCCCTGGAAACTTCGTCTCTTGGGTTCAAGCAATTCTGCTGCCTTGACCTACAGAGTAGCTGTGATTACAGGTACCTGTCTCATGCCCCAGCTAATTTTTGATTTTTAGGAGCTATGGGGTTTCACTATGTTTGTTGGCCTGGTCTCAAACTCTTAACCTCAGGTGATATGCCTGCCTCAGCTTCCCAAAGTGCTGGGATTACAGGGGTTAGCCAGTGTACCCAGCAAAAAAGAGTTTTTTCAACATGGAAAATCAAATCATAGGTTCCATTCTGTAAGGTGAATCCACACACCAGGGAACATTTTAACAGATATCTTGTTTCTAGTTTTTATTATGTAATATTTGATTTTATCTACAGGCTTCAATAGGCTTAGAAATGTCCCTTTGTAGATTCTGCAGAAGAATTGTTTCCAAGTGAATCAAAACACAAGTTTAACTCTGTGAGAGGAATCCACATCATCACAAAGCATTTTCACAGATTACTTATTTCTAGCATTTATTGCAGGATATTTGGTTTTTAATGATAGGCATCTATAGGCTCAGAAATGTCCCATTGTAGATTTAAAAAAAGAGTTTTTCCACCCTAATGAAACAAAACAAAGCTTCCATTCTGGGAGATGCAACCACATATCACAAGACATTCACAGATTGGTTGTTACTAGATTTTCCTAACGAGATATTCAGTTTTTCCCTATGGGCTTCAATGGGATCAGGAATGTTCCCTTTGTAGATTCTACAAAAAAAATGTCTTTGCAACCCGGTGAATCAAAACACATTTCCATTCTCTGAGATGTATCCACACATCACGCAACATTTTCACAGATAGTTTGTTTAATTTTTATTGCAGGCTGTTTGGTTTTTCACCATAAGCTTCAGTGGGCTCAGAAATGTTAATTCATAGATTACACAAAAAGAGTTTTTACAACCTGGTGAATGAAAAGACAGGTTTTATTCTGAAGGTTGAATTCACATATCAAAAGCATTTTACACATCACTTGTTTCCATTTTTTATTGCAAGGTATTGGGTCTTTCACTAAAGGCTTCAATGGCTTAGAAATATACCCTCATAGACTCTACAAAAAGAGTGTTTTTAACATGGTGAATCAAAACACAGGTTTAACTTCATGTTATGAATCCACACATCACAAAGCATTTTTATAGATAGCTTTTTTCTAGTTTTTATCGTGGGATATTTGTTTTTTCTCTATAGGCCTCAATGGGCTCAGGAATGTCCCTTCATAGATTCTACAAAAACAGTGGTTTCAACCTGTGAATCAAAACAAAATTTTCCTTGTGTGAGATGAATCCACACATCACAAAGCATTTTCACAGATAGCTTGTTTCTAGTTTTTATTGTGGGATATTCAGTTTTTCACTGTAAGCCTCAATTGGCTCAGAAATGTCCCATCATAGATTCTACAATAAGAGTGATTCCACTTTGGTGAAATGAAACACAGGTTCCATTCTGTGAGATGCATCCACACATCACAAAGCATTTTCACAGATAGCTTGTTTTCAGTTTTTATTGTGGGATATTCAATTTTATCTTATATGCATCAATGGGCTCGGAAATGTTCCTTTATAAATTCTACAAAAAGAGTGTTTCCAACTTTGTGAATCAAAACAGAGGTTCCTTTTAATGGCTTGCTGCAAGAGTATTAATAAATAATGAGAAAAATTTTGTTATATCTAACCCTTCTTTAAAAACTTTAATTCTGAGTAAACAAGTGTGTGGGTAGAATGTAAGAGGTGAGACATATTCATTATCTAGCAATAAAATTAGTTTAGAATGATTGCCTTCTATTTACATGACTTTAGTTTACCTGAATTCTTATGAAGATCAAATTAACATCCATCATTTAAATGTTTGTAATTATCTATTATCTGTCTTTGAAATTTAACTTTTGTTAAATTGCTCCTATAAAATGGCATTTTTTAAAAAGGCAAGCAATAAATGCTTAAAATAAATATCTGAAAATCTCAGGTTTATAAATGCATAGTGACAGGGTTTATTAATCACTGCAATGAAATTAACAGTGCATAGTTAAGATGAAATCATTCAGTTCATGGGCTTGAAAAATATCAAATAGACATTTAAATGTTTTAATGTGATCTAATGTAAATCTAGATTTAAACTTTAAATATAATTATGAGATTTAGTAAAATTCGCCCTAAGTAAAAAATATGGGGCTTTGGCCAGGCACAGTGGCTTACATCTATAATCCCAGCACTTTGTGAGGCCGTCAAAGGCAGATCACTTGAGGTGGTGAGTTTGAAACCATTCTGGCCAACATGGTGAAACGCGGTCTCTGCTAAAATTACAAAAAAATTAGCTGGACAATGGTGGTGGATGCCTGTAATCCAAGCTACTCAGGAGACTGAGGCAGGAGAATCACTTGATCCTTGGAGGCCAAGGTTGCAGTGAGCCGAAATCAGGCCACTGCACTCCAGCCTGAGAAATGGTGTAAGACTACACTTCAAAAAAACAAAAATAAATGAAAAGGATATTTATTTTTTTTCTAGCAAATCCAAGTAATACACCTGAGAAACTTCAGAATAAGCAACTCAAAAACAACTATGTTTATTAGTGACAAAAAAAAGTGAAACTATGACATTGGAGTACATACACAGATATTCAATTATAATTCAGAATAGCTAGAGATGGTTGTTTTACTCATGTTTTAAAATTAAATTACCTGAGACAGAGGCTAAGTTGCACTTTTAAAGTTTCAGGTCTTATCTGTAAGTCTTACATGTATTTTAAGTTGATATTTGCATATTGTGTGAGATAAGGGTCTAATTTCTTTATTGTGCATGTGGACATCCAGTTTCGCCAATACAATTAATTTTGTTCTTTCCCTATATGTGTTTTTGGCTCTTTTATCAAAAATCAATTGCTGTAAGTGCATAGATTTATTTCTATGCTCTCTGTTATGTTTCGCTGGTGTATACATCTGTTATTTTATGCAAATATCATACAATATTTATTACTAGAGCTTTTCATTAAAATTTTAAGACTGTGTGATGCCTCTAAATATGTTTTCCTTTTTCAGAATTGTATCGGCTTTTCAAGTTTTCTTTTTTTTCCAGCTCCACATGGATTTAGAATTACTTTTCTGTTTATGTAAAGAATGCCATTGGTATTTTGAAAGAGATTGTGTTAAATCTGAATGTAGCTTTGCTAATATGGATATTTACCAAACATTAATTGTTCCAATTCATGAGCATAAGATATCTTTCCATTTCTTTGTGTAATTTTCAAAATTTTTATTGCTGTTTTATTGTTTTAAGTATATAGATTTGTATTAGTTTGTTTTCACATTGCTGTAAAGATACTACCTAAAACTGGGTAATTTACAAACAAAAGAGGTTTTATTGACTCACAGTTCCTCATGGCTTGGGAGACCTCAGGAAACTTATGAATATGACAGAAGGTGAAGGGGAAGCAGGTACCTTCTTCACAAGTTGTTGAAAGAGAGAGAAAGAGTGAGGAATTACCACACATAAAAACATCAGCTGTCATGACAACTCCCTCATTATCACAATAATAGTATGGGTGGAACCACTCCCATCATACAATCACCTCCCACAGGTCCCTCCCTTGACATATGAGATAACAATTCAAAACAGGATTTGGGTGGGGACACAGAGCCAAACCATATCAAGATTTTTCATCTCTTTGGTTACATTTCTTCCCAGGTATTTTTTGTTTTTGGTTTTAATGCTGTCATAAATGCAATTTTTAAATTTTTTTTATCTTGTTGATAAATTTAAGAATAATTGATTTCTTTTTCAGCTAATTATTTATATATAAAATGCCTATGATTTTTAAGTTGATTTTTTATTCTGCTACTTTACAAATTGTGTTTATTAGTTCTTATAGTGTTTTGTGAAATCTTTGTGATTTTTGCATGTAGAATTATATCAAATTATTTTTTCTACAAGACAAGAAATAGAAATAAAAGCATCAAAATTGAAAATAAATAAGTAAAATTACCACAATTTTTATGTTCCTAATTTATAGCCACTATTTAGCAAAGCAAACACAAGCACACTTTAAACTTTTAAAACTTACATTGTTAACGTTAGCAAATGGAATTCCAAAAAATATTCTTAATAGACCATCAATATTTATCTGTGCAACTTATGCTACTTTTTGAAAAATAGAATTCTATGCTTGCTATTCTCCTTCAATTCTACAAATTGTTTAAACTTTGGATTTGGGCAGGGCATGGTGGCTCACTCCTGTAATTCCAGAACTTTGGGAGGCCAAGGCAGTTGGATCACCTGAGGTCAGGCATTCCAGACCAACCTGACCAACATGGTAAAAACTCATCTCTATTAAAAATTAGCCTGGCATGGTGGCTTGTTCCTGCAATCCCAGTGATTGGGGAGGCTGAGGTAGGGGAATCACTTGAAACTGAGAGGCAGAAGTTGAAGTGAGTCAAGATCAGGCCACTGAACTCCACCCTTGGGGACAGGGTGAAACTTCATCTAAAAAACAAAAACAAAAACAAAAAAATTTTGGATTGAAGTAAACTATTTTATATTAATTTTTGTTGTTTCCAAAATGTCAAAATTAAAGCATTCTAGAAGATTATTTGATTTTTGAAAAATTTTAGGTTTAGGGGGTACACTTGCATGTTCGTTACATGAGTATATTGCATAATGGTAGAGATTGGGCTGCAGGTGTACCCATCATACAAATATTGAACATTGTACCCAATAGATATTTTTTTTAACCCTCACCTCCCTCCTAGCCTTCCCCCTTAGGAATGTCCAGAGTCTATTTTTTATACTTCCATGTTCATGTATGCTCACTTATTAGCTCCCTCATATAAGTAACAACATATGAGATTTTATTTCTGTTTCTGAGTTAGATCACTTAAGATAATGTCTTTAAGTTCCATCCATGTTGGTGCGAATGGCATGATTTTATTATTTTTATGGCTGCGTAGTATTCTGTAATGCAAATATGCCATATTTCTTTATTCAGTCAATCATAGATGGATACAGAGGTTGGTTCCATGATTTTGCTATTCTGTATATTGCTGTGATGAACACACGAGTGCAGATGTCTTGGTTATGTAATTGCATTTTTTCTTTTGAGTAGACAACCAGTGTAAGATTTCTGGGTTGAATGGTGGCTCAGTTTTTAGTTCTCTGACATATTTCTATACTGCTTTCCATAGAGATTGAGCTAATTTACATTCCCACCAAGAATATATATGCATTCCCTTTTCTCTGCATCTACATCAACATCTGCTGTTTTTTTGAATTTTTAATAATAGGTATTCTGACTGATAGGAGATGATATCTCAGTGTGGGTTTAATTTACATTTCTCTAAAGATTAGTAACGTTAAGCATTTCTCCACATTTTTGGCTTCTTGTATTTTAGTAATTCTTTGCATGTCTTTTTGTCCTCTTCTCTCTAAGTATTTCTGTAATTTTTAAAATTATCTAATATAAAATAGAAAAAAAAAGTTAAAATTGTTTTAAGTAGGTGTCAATAACAGTGGGCAGTTTAAACTTCCCAGGCACCATTTACTCATGTTCTTTTGCTTGTCACCACAAACACACATATGAAACGCAAACACAATATTCATATTTATAAACAAAACTCTGAGATTAAATTTATTTGTATTTATGTTATTTGTGTTTTATTTTTTATTCTCGTATGAGATAAGGCAAGTCCCTTCCACCTATGAGTCTATAAAATCAAAAGCAAGTAAGCTACTTTCAAGATACAGTGGAGATATAGGCATTGGGTAAATACTCCTATTCCAAAAGGAAAAAATTGACCAAAACAAAGAGGCTACATGACCTGTGCAAGTCTGAAACCGAGCCATTAAACATTGAAGCTTCAACATAATCTTTGATTTCATGTACCAAATCCAGGGCACTCTGGTTCGAGGGGTGGACTCCCAAAGCCTTAGGCAACTCCATCCCTGTGGTTTTGCAGGGGCCAGCCCTCATGGCTGCTCCTATGGGCCTGCATTGTGTGCCTATGGCTTTTCCAGTTACGGGGTGCAAGTTTTTGGTGGCATTGACATTTTGTGGTCTGGAGGATGGTGGCCCCCTTCTCATGGCTCTTCTAGGCAGTGGCCCAGTGAAGACTCTGTAATGGGGGCTCCAACCTCACATTTCATCTCCACACACGCTCTCTTTACATGTATATATACATACACACACACACACACACACACACACAGAGAGAGACATATATACAGACTTTTCAGATTTTATCGTTATTTCTCTTGATCTTCTTTTAATAAATTCTATTTTTCTCTCTATGCTGTATTCTGTAATTTTCTCAAATATATTTTCAAATATAATTCCAATCATATATACTTAATTAACTCTTTGATTATCCACTGAATTTTATTTTTAAATTAATTATTTTGTTATTTTTATCTTGGTTTACTCTTTCATATTTAATAATTCTGTTTATCTATTTTAAATTTAATTTATAAAATAAAGATAAAATTTTAAATCTTATGTTTTGTACTGTCTTGATGTATATTGTATTTTCTGTTTTCTGAATTTTGTGTTGCTGTGGAATTAATACTTTATAGTAAATTACTTTATGTTTTTATTTTTGATAATATTTTTATGCACAGATAACCCTAAATTTAAAGAGATTTAAGGGAATACTTAAAAAGATGTTTCTCATCTCTTACATTTTCTGAGTATTTTAAAACTATTTTTCTTTTATTTTAGTTTTTTCTTTTTTTCTATGTGTCATTGGGATTCCAGTCTAGAACTGGTTCATAAAATAGCTCCTTAGATTGGGAATTCTTTACCTTTATAGAAAACATACATTTGGACTATTTGCTAATTAGTAATATATTTTGCTAATAAATAATATACAACACATACATACTGGTCAATTTTTAACCGGAATGTGTGTTTGTATATATTTATAGATATATATCCCCCTGTTGCATGCAATTGTAAACTTATTTTGGCTTTCAAGAATCTATGCTATTTGATTTATTCATTCACTTATTAATCTTTAGTTTCTTTGGCAACTAATATAAAATTGTCAGAGCATTTTCTTTATACTGTGGTCTTAATTGCAAATGCTGACCTTGCTCATCACAATGCTCCTGACTTTATAGCCCCCTTAATTTTCAGGCATTGGTCATAATATAGAATCTAAACTCCCCCTCTTACACAACATTGGTTGATGGTTTGCTGTCTTTTGATTAATTGTCTTCTCTACCTAACTAGTTCTGTAATGCATTTAATTATTACTTTAGATGATCTTGTATTTCCATTATTTATATGTTTTCACAAGGAGCATCTCCTTTTTATTAGGCTCTGCATTTCCAGAACTAGCAGCCACTGCTATACTTATTTTTTTTAGCCATGTAGTTTTTCTTTTAAAATCTAAAACAATTTTGAATTAAAAAGTGCAATATTGTGAGTAGACAGTGGTCATGTATGTTATTTCTTTTAAAACTATTTTTCTTTTATAGCCACTAAGTAAATTAAACATTTGCTTTATTTGTTAAAAATTTTCTACCACTTTTTACACAGGCTGGTTGGTGGATCTATCAATCTTCACTTTTAATGAAGTCGATATTGAGAAATTCAGTGTTATGTTTAAATGACAAATAAAATAAATGATTACTTAATTACCGTTTAGACCAGAAAACTTTAGTCAAACCTTTAAGATTGTATCAGATGTAAATGATGCATTCAATGTGTGCGGATATATATAATCTTTGTTTAAAAAATGTAGGTAGATATATGACTATTGAAGATAATATCAATAGAAAATTGACACATATTTTCACATTTTCAGTTCTGCAGAGCTATTTTTCAAAGTATAGAAAACTAGATGGACACAGGGAGGGGAGCACTACACACTGGGGTCAGTTGGGGGGAAATAGGGGAGGGACGGTGGGGGGTGGGAAGCTGGGGAGAGATAGCAATGGGAGAAATGCCAGATGTAGGTGATGGGGAGGAAGGCAGCAAATCACACTGCCACGTGTGTTCCTATGCAACAATTTTGCATGTTCTTCACATGTACCCCAAAACCTAAAATGCAATAAAATAAATAAATGGGAAAAAAAAAAAAAGAAAACTAGAGAAAAATTATTTACTTTAGAAGCACTGATGATTTTAACAGTGGTTGAATTATTAAAATGCGAATTTAAGACTATGCTATCTTTATTGGTATACTTCTTATAAATCTAGAAAAAAGCTTATAAAAATTATCATGTGAATCTTGAAATTCTCCAAGGGCTACCTTAAAAGCTGAGCCTTTGGAAGATATACTGGTTTTTTTTTTTGTTTTATGTTTTTTTTAATTTTTTTTGCATAAATTAAACTGGAGTCTTTTTACACTTTTCAGAAGTATTATTCCCTATTTCTACTCGTAGAACAGTACATTAGCTTGTCAGGAAAAGTCATCACCTAGGAGATCAAAATATGTTTATAACATTTTTATGAGCTCCTTCTAATGGATGCATGTCATCAAAAAAAATCATTTTGATGTTATTTTTATGCTGCACAATGATGTTGCATAGTCTATATGAGATTTTCCATTTATAAGGGTTACAAAAATTTACATATAAAGTGGGATAGTCCAAAAAGTGCCACATCATTAAGTTAAAGCATTGCACACCATACCCATTAGTTTAAGATTCTGTTGCATTTCTTTAGTTAAGCAATTTCTATATGGTATTACACTTGCACAGAAAAGCTCAGAAAAACAAGAAGCTGTGAAACTTATTATATGAGATACACTGTTTCATTAAAGGTATTGTTTTGTTTTTGCTAATGTTCCTAGCATTTTTATTGGATAGCCCTAAATGTTTCTCTGCTTTAAATAGTTTCACACGGTGTTAGTAATGAGGATAGCACCTGGGTGGAGCACATGCCAGCCTGGAAAATATATGTTTCCTCCTTAAAATAGTCAATATCTTCAATCTTCACTATTGAATTTTGTGATCTTTTACTTCATCAGGATATAAAGAAATTGACTTGGAGAGTACATTGGATTCCGTACTTTTATTGCTTTAGTACACTAATAAACCTGGGTAATAGGAAACCTACTTGTCTTCTTTCCTTACTCCTCACATATTCTGATCTTGATTTGAATAATTAGAATAATTTTATTGAAACATGTTTTTCATCTCACTCACTCTTTAGGACACCAGATGGAGTCTAAAAGAAATGTCTATGGTATTTGCATTAAATAACATTAAAACTAAGATTCTCAACTTAGTTTCAGAAGAGCACAATTCTCTGTTCCCGAGATCAACCTGATAATCTTCATTCTTCATTGTCTTTCTGAATGGTCAAATTACTGGAGAAAACATGATTCTCTGTACATATGTCTCTCAGCTTTGCTAACGTAAACCGAGAATCTTTAATAATACCATAATTATTATGTACAGTCAGCTCCTCAGTGTGAAATTCTTGTGTGTAAGTAAGCTAGAAAAGAAGGCTGGTGCCAAAACCACTTAAACACTCAGGAGTCTTAAGTGATTTATTTACTCTACTAACTGTATCGGCTTGTAATGCATGTATTAATATGTAATGGGAATCCCAATTAAGAATGCCTTATGTCACCCCAAAACATCCATGTATCTTTTTAAATGTTATGTTATTAATATTTATCTTTTTTCTCCATTATTCTTTGCATATGGTGCTTCCCACATGATTTCAGTTGGATACTGTACCTTCAGACATAGGCTCTCTAGAAAATATTCAACGATTGTCACTCTTGGTAATTGGACTGATCCCTAATAGAGCATATGGATAATAGCAAGAACACAATAAATACTATTTAAATCAATAAAACAGAAATTTAATTATTACTGCCATGTCAAATGATCTTATTGTACATCTTCACTCTATTTACTCAAAATATATGTGAAATATATCATAAAATTTCACCTCACTCTTTTTTGTTTAAATCACACATTTATTTTTTTCAATTCATACTAGCAAATAAGAGGTTAACAATCGAAAGAAAACAAATGAAGATTTACTCAATATGTGAATAAGTTAAGAATAAATGGATAAAAGAATGAATGAGTGAATAGTGAAATTGTTTGATCCACTTACACTGAAGCAACAGTTTTTATTTACATGAAATCAAGTAAAAACTGAGACCTTCCACAGTGCAATAGAAACCAATAAAAGGTAACATAATAAGTGATTTTTGCATTTGGGAAAGCAGAACAATTTCCTGCTAGGCTTCCATGACTCCATTTCTTGAGAATGGAAAAACTAATAATATAAACTCTATATAATTTTTCCCATTTTCCTCCTTTGAGCAGTATGTATTCGAGTTTAATTACTTTGTCATCCTACTGATACTGAATCATTACCCATGATGTATCCTACTCTGTCTATATGCAGAGCTCTGTCATTCTTATTTTAATCTTTCCTCTTTCTATTATTATTCCTTTTCACACTTGAGAAAATTTAGGAGCTTGAAGGATAAGTGACTTCTCCAAAGTATTTAGCTAGAAAGTTGTCTAACTGGGATTTAAGCCAATCTATCTAGCTCTATTGTTGTCAGACACACACTACCTTCATTTCTTTTTCTTTTCCTATATTTCTTTTTTTTTTTCTTTTGAGATGGAGTCTCACTCTGTAGCGTGATCTCTGCTCACTACAATTTCTGCCTCCTTGGTTTAAGTGATTCTCCTGCTTCAGTCTCCTGATAACTGAGACTACAGGTGCCTGACACCATACTAATTTTGGTATGTTTCATAGGGATGGGGTTTCACTATGTCGGCCAGGCTGGTCTTGAACTCATGACCTCACATTATCCTCCTGCCTTGACCTCCCAAAGTGCTGATATTATAGGCATGAGCCACCATCCTCAGTCTTTTCCTGTGTTGACTCCTCTTTTCAACTTCATATATTGTGAAATTACAGAGATGTCTGTAAGACAAATATTTCTTACTTTACTTTTATTTTAATTATTTTTAAGGCAAGATCTTTCTCTGAAACCTAGGTTGGAGAGCAGTGACATGCTCATAGCTCAGTGCAGCCTCAATCTCTGGGGTCAAGGGGTCATCCTGCCTCAGTCTCCCAAGTACGTAAGACTCGAGGTATGCTCAACCATGCTGGACAGTTTTATTTTTTAGTTTTTGTAGAGATGGGGGTCTTGTTATGTTTCCCAGGCTGTTCTCAAACTCCTGGTATTAAGCAATTCTCCCACCTTAGCCTCCCAAAGTACTGGAATTACAGGCATGAGCCACCACACCCACCCAGACAAATATTTTTAATAAGTGGTAGAAATGTATATTTTTATTCAAGAGGAATAGTAGATTTTGAAGGAGCATAGTCAGAAGCCATGAACATGCAAGTGAGTTAGGAAATCATGGTAACAAAGAAGAATAGTAGGAGAATACACACAGAAACAAGCAAGAAGGCAAAAAGCAAAATTCTGGGAAGTTCCAATATGTAAAGCACAGGCAAATACAGTACAGGTTTAGTGAAGTAAGACAGAAGGGAGTAGAAAAGGAAGACAGCAATGTTTGTAATCTATAATATTTCTTTTTTTTTTGAGACGGAGTTTCATTCATGTTACCCAGGCTGGAGTGCAATGGTGCCATCTTGGCTCACCGCAACCTCCGCGTCCTGGGTTCAGGCAATTCTCCTGCCTCAGCCTCCCGAGTAGCTGGGATTACAGGCACGCACCACCATGCCCAGCTAATTTTTTTTTTGTATTTTTAGTAGAGACGGGGTTTCACCATGTTGACCAGGTTGGTCTCGATCTCTTGACCTCGTGATCCACCCGCCTCGGCCTCCCAAAGTGCTGGGATTACAGGCTTGAGCCACCGCGCCTGGCCTATAGTATTTCAAGCAAGAATGATGATTATCAGCCATCATTCTCTGAGCCTGGAAATACGACAGGTTCTACGAAGGGTTCTATGTGTCAGAATGCTTATAGTCTATAAGACATATTCAATTGAACATTACACAAACTCTGCAGCTGTGGTAAGCAATGTGAGCTGTAGCAGCACAAAGAGGCACTATTATTGTGCATTACACACACACATACAGATATGTATACACCCACACGTATGTATATGTGTATATATATATACTGCAGAATATATATATTTATATATATTGCAAATAATCAGATACATGCTTATAAAAAGAGTAATAATTACTTAAATCTGAAATGATGGAAAAAGTTAATTGGTCGAAGGGGTTATGGTAAAGAGAACCATTATCTTTAGGATAAAGTTAATTAGTTAATCTAGGTAGAAATTTTGATATACACACACATATATACATGTTACATACACACACACATATACATACATACACACGTGTGTGTGTGTATATGTGTGTATAGATGTACAGGAATATATATAAACCTACGTGTATATATAAAAATACAGATTTCCACCAAGATGGCTGAATAGGAACAGCTCTGGACTGCAGTTCCCAGTGAGAGCAATGCAGAAGGCGAGTTAACTCTTCATTTCCAACCAAGGTACCAGGTTCATTTCAATGGGACTGGTTGGACAGTGGGTATAGCCCAAGAAGGGCAAACCTAGGCTCGGTGGGGTGCTGCCTCATCCAGGAAGTGCAATGAGCTCAAGGACTCCCGCTTCTACACAATGGAGGTTATCAGGGACATTTCTGACCACTCTGGTGCTCTGGTTTGAACGCTGTGCTTCTCCTGTGGTCTTTGCAGCCCACAGACCAGGAAAAAAATTTTATAGCCCTTTTATGCTAAAAACTCTCAATAAACTAGATATCAATGGAATGTATCTCAAAACAGTAAATGCTATTTATGACAAACCCACAGTCAATATAATACTAAATGGGCAAAAACTGGAGGCATTCCCTTTGAAAACTGGCACTAGACAAGGGTGTCCTTTCTCATCGTTCCTATTCAACATAGTATTGAAAGTTCTAGCCAGAGCAATCAAGCAAAAAAAAGAAATAAAGGGTATTTAGTTAGGAAAAGAGGAAGTCGAATTATCTCTGTTTGCAGATTACATGATGGTATATTTAAGAGACCCCATTGTCTCAGCGCAAAATATCCTTAAGCTGATAAGCAACTTCAGCAAAGTCTCAGGGTACAAAATAAATGTGCAGAAATCACAAGCATTCCTATACACCAATAACAGACAAACAGAGAGTCAATCATGAGCAAACTCCCACTCACAATTGCTATGAAGAGAATCAAACACGTAGGAATACAACTAACAAAGGATGTGAAGTTCCTCTTCAAGGAAAACTACAAACCACTGCTCAAGGAAATAAGAGAGGACACAAACAGATGGAAAAACATTCCATGCTCATGGTTAGGAAGAATCAGTATTGTGAAAATGGCCATGCTGTACAAAGTAATTTATAGATTCAGTGTTATCCCCAACAAATTACCATTGACCTTCTTCACAGAACTGGAAAAAACCACCTTAAACTTCATATGGAACCAAAACGGAGCCTGTATAGCCAAGATAATCTTAAGTGAAAAGAACAAAGTTGGAGGCATCATGCTACCTGACCTCAAACTATACTACAAGGCTGTAGTAATGAAAACAGCATGGTACTGGTACAAAACAGAGATATAGACCAATAGAACAAAACAGAGGCCTCAGAAACAATGCCACACATCTACAACCATCTGATCTTGACAAACCTGACAAAAACAAGCCATGGGGAAGGGATTTCATGTTTAATAAATGGTGTTGGGAAAACTGGCTAGCCATGTGCAGAAAGCTGAAACTGGACACCTTACTTACACCGTACACAAAAAAATATCTCCAGATGGATTAAATATTTAAACATAAGACCTAACACCTTACAAACTCTAGAAGAAAACCTAGGCAATACCATTGAGGACATAGAGATAAAAAAGGGCTTCATGACTAAAACACCAAAAGCAATGGCAGCAAACACCAAAATAGACAAATGAGATCTAATTAAACTTAAGAGCTTTTGCACAGCAAAAGAAACAATCATTAAACAAACTAAATAAAATTTGGCAATTGTGATTTCATATTAAGATTTTAATTGTTTTATATTTATATAGAATATATAAATATTATTTAAATATAGATTATATCTGTTATTATTAAAATAGTAGGTTGGTGCAAATGTAATTGTGACTTTTGCCATTACATTTAATCATCTCATGCTGTATATAATTGAGATTAGAATTTTTTTTTTTTTTTTTTAGTTTTCCACATGGTGTATGATGGGGATTAAACTATGTGATAGAGCTTAGTGTAAAGGGAGAACATGTTTTACAGCTTGCCTTAGGGACAAAAATGGTAATGCGGTCTTTTGTAAAGAAAGAAAAATAGGACCAGAGGTGTAATCACAGACACCATAGCTTTTATGATTGGTTGGATATGAGTCAACCAAATTAAGCATGAAGAACAACAGGCTTTTGAAGGGAGAAGATAAGTTCATATCAGGTCATCCTGCGTTGATGAATCTTTATGAGCTGCTGAAGGAAATACCAAGAGAGATGAAGTGAAATAAAGCCCAATGAGATAGAGATAGAGTAGCTTTAGAGTCTGTGAACTATTAGCACACACATGAGTCTAGCCAGATTCATTACAGTAGAAACAGCTGCAGGAGGGAATCATGTATGATGAGGAGAGTAATGCTAAACACTTTTGTGGAAATACAGAATTACTTACATATAAAAAGAGCTTAATTGAAACTCAGAATCAATAATAATTAATCTAAACAAACTAAAGAAAATTTGACAGCTGTGATTCCATATTAAGATTGTAATTGTTTTATAAGTCACCTAGTGCAATAGTATTTAATAGATGATTAATTAGACATTTTTAAGAACTAAGGCAGTCGATGCAGGGTACCACATTTTCATGCAAACTAGAAACATCTGGCTTTGTATAAACATACACATTTGTTTTACTCTTCTAGAAATGAACAATTAGATTATGCAGTATTTACTAAAACATAATTCATTCTTACAATGCCCTGAATGTTACTAGATATTTGAAATTATTATTCTCCAGGAAAAATAATTTTTGATTCAAGAATACACCCATATTGGGAAAATATTTAACTTGTGATATAAAAAACATGTACAGTGCATTAATAAAGCTCTTAAGAACATAAAAAATTATAATATTCAAAATTTTATCTACTGTTTCTTACATACACATGATTACATACAAATCATTGTTTTAATGTGTTAGAGAACATTCCAGGAGACGCTGTGAGAAGTGTAAGAATTTTTATCAAGTAATTCATGATAAATATTTTAAGTCTGTATAATGTAGAACTAAGTTCAGTGGCCTAAGACATATCTATTTTACTCTCAGAAAAAAGAAAAATCAATTTTATTTATTTAGAATTAGAACACAATCCAGAATATCTTATCTATTGTCACATAGCTTGTAACTACACTGAAGAATACTGTGACTTAGTCTCACCAAGTCTTAAACATGCTCACTCAACAAAAGTGCAATTTTAAAAAGAAATTGCTACAAAACCAGAAAAATAAGTAAAAATAAAAGACACGAAGCACTTTTATATCTTATATTTTTCTCTACTATAGTTACACTTTATTGGTCAAAACATCCTGATATTTTATTGCAATGAAGAATGAAGTGGATATTTGAATTTCTCAGGATTTAGAAATAATATTTAATATAGAAAAGTTTTATATCATACAATATTTTCAAGAAAATAGAGATGTTGACATATAGAAAGAACAATAACTCTTGAGATATTAAAGAAATATATATAAGCTGATTCTTTGAGAGGATCAACAAGACTAATTGATCAGTAGCTAGATTAACAAAGAAAATAGAGAAGATTCTGATAAGCACCAACAGAAACAACAAAGATGATGTAACAACCAGTACCAAAGAAACATAAAAAATCCTCAGAGGCTATTATGAATACCTCTATGCACACAAACTGAAAACTCTAGAGAAAATGGGTAAGTCTTAGAAACTCTGAGGACTGAATCAGGGAGAAATTAAAGTGCTGAAGAGGCCAACAGTGAGTTCCAAAATTGAATCAGTAGTAAAGAGCCTACCAGCAAAACAAAACAAAAAAACAAAACAAAAAAACTCCAGACCAGATGGATTCACAGCCAAATTCTATCAAATATACAAAAACTAGTTGGTACCCATTCTACTGACTCTATTCCAAAAATCCGAGGAGAGACACATCCCTCAACAATTCTATGAAGCCAGAATCTCTCTGCTACCAAAATTTGGCAAAGATATAGCCAAAAAAGAAAACTACATGCCAATATTCATGATGAACACAGATGCAAAAATCCACAACAAAAACTGAATTCAACAGCACATAAAAAAAGTTAATTCACCATCATCAAGTAGGTCTTATTCCTGGGATGCAGAATTCATTCAATGTACAGAAATGAATAAATGTAATTGACCACATAAACAGAATTAAAAACAAAAAAAAACATATGATCATCTCAATAGACACAGGAAAAAAAGATTTTGATAAAATCCAACATCCTTCCCAGTAATAAACCCTCAGTAAGCTGAGCATCCAAAGGGCATACCTCAAAATAGTAAGAGCCATCTTTGACAAGTCCATAGCCAGCATCATCCTGAGTATGCAAAATCTTGAAGCATTTCATTTAACAACTGGAATAAGACAAGGATGGCCACTCTCACCACTCCTACAAACCTCATGGTACCAGTACAAAAGCAGAAACATAGCCCAATGGAACAGAATAGAGAACCCCAAAATAAAGCCACACACCTACAATCTTCTCATTTATAACAATTACAATAAAACAAGCAATGGAGAAAGAACTCTATATTCAATAAATAGTGCTGGGATAACTCACTATGAATACAAAGAAGAATTAAACTGGACCACTAACTTTCAGCATATACAAGAATCAACGTAGATGGATTAAAAACTTAAATATTAGACCTAAAACTGTAAAAATACTAGACTAAAACATAAGAAATACCAGTCTAGACATCAGCCTTGGCAAAAGATCTATGATTATATCCCCAAAAACAATTGCAACAAAAACAAAATTGACACTTGGCACCCAATTATGTAAAGAGTTTCTGTTCAATGAAAGAAACTACCAACATAGTAAAAAGAAAAACTACAGAATGGAAGAATGTATTTGCAATCTTTGCATTCATCAAAGATCTAAAATCCAGAAGTCATAAGGAACTTAAAATATTCAACAAGAAAATAACAAATAACCACATTAAAATATGGGCAAAGGTTTTGAATAAACACTTTTCAGAAAAAGGCATATATGTCACAAACATATAAAAAATGCTTACCATCACATTAATTATGAAAGAAATGCAAATGAAAGCCACATGATTTTTCAGCAAGTGGAGGATTTATTTTCTGCCCATCTTAACCAAATGCAGGACAATAATAAAATAATAATTTTATTATTCTTGAATTTATATGTCCTATTTATCTATATGTTCTATTGGACTGCTTTGAGATGACATCTCACAGCAGTCCAAACGGCTACTATGAAAAACTTAAAAAATAACAGATGTTGGCAAGGTTATGAAGAAAAGGGAACACTTACACACTCTTGTTGGGGATGTAAATCAGTTTTCCACTGTCAAATGCAGTTTGGAGAATTCTCAAAGAACTTACAATAGATCTACCATTCAACTCAGCAATCCCATTACTGTAGTATGTATATACCCAAAGCAAAATAAATCATTCTACCAAGTAGTCACATGTACTCATATGTTCATTGCAGCATACTTCACAATATTAAAGACAAGGAATCAATCTAGATGTCCATCAACATAATGGACTGGCTAAAGAATATGGTTTTATACACCATAGAATACCATGTAGCTGTTAGTAAGAGTAACATCATGTCCTTTGCAGCAGCATGGATGCAGCTGGATGTCATTATTCTAAGTGAATTATTCCCGGAAAAGAAAATAAAATACTACCTGTTGTCACATGTAAGTGGGAGCTAAATATTGAGTCTACATGGACATAAAAGTGGAAACAGCAGACATTAACATCTACTATATGAGGGAGGAAGGAGGAAGAAAAGGGTTGAAAACATACCTGTTGGTTACTGTATTCGCCACCTAGGTTACAGGATCATTCGTATCCCAAATCTCAGCATCACACAATATACCGGTGTAACAAAATTGTGCATATACCCTCAAACCTACAATAAATTTGAAAAAAAATAGATCTTGATATAAAATAAAAATAAAGAAGTCAAATACTTTATTTGGATGTTAGAAATAGTCACATTTTTCTAAGATCTAATATTGTGATGCAAATCTAACGGAAAATAGACAATATTGGTGATTACAAAAATTTTGGTGGGAGTTCATAATGATATTTTTTTAAGCAGCAGCATGGAGAGAAGAGAAACGTGCAGCTTGAGGGTCATAAAAGAGGCAAAATCAACATGGCATTGGGGCCAACTAGGAAAAGGGGTAGAAGAATGAAAGTCACATATGTTGTGTGGTTTAAACTCAAATAACTGAAAAGAGAATGCCAGTAGAAGAGCAGATTTGGGAAAGGGTGGCAAGATTAAAAGTTAGCTGATTATCTCATATTTCTCCATAGATATTGAAATAAGTGTTTTCCTAAGCCTTCAGACATATTAATCTAGAGCTTATGAGAGCAATTACAACTGAGGATATAGATTTTGGGAACATGAGAATGCAGATGCTAGAAACCCAGAAACGTTAGATGAGATGCAAGACACATGGAACGGCTGAGATGAGAAAATGAGACTCAGAAAAGTCTGAGGACTGTCAGGTTTAAGGGCTCAGATACAGGATGTGGTTTCTACAAGAAATATAGGCGAAATATGGAGGATATAGTGATTAATTTTATTATTCTTGGGTTTATCTATATGCCCCATTGTCCTGCATTTGGTTAAGATCAGTGGAAACAAAATAACCTCCATTTGCTGGAAAATCAATTACATAAATTTTCTAATATATATTTTAAATCTCTTCAACTCCAAAAAATTCTTCATTTGCTAGGTAGTTTTTAGGATAAGGGCCCCCACTTTGTGGGGAATTTTATGGCCTCATTTGGTTAGCGTTAAAACCACCACCCATTGCTATATCTGCACTGCAAAACTGTTTTGTACATATAGTGTGGGGTATACCTCAATCCTGCTTGGCCAACGGGATTCCACCTTTTGTTCATGGTAAATTACAAGCTTGGAAAGGCAATGGCTTTCCACATTTGAAACCCGACAAATGACAAGTAATTACTGTTGAAGTAAAATGTCTCAAAATACCTGTTTTTCACCACTCCTGTTTGTCATCTGGTTATATTTAGTGTGCTGTGTTAATTCCAGATAAATATCATAAAAGATTTCATTCTGATAAACGATGGGTTTTTTTGAAGCATAAGCATCTACTTCATTCTGAGCACATCATGTAGTGATATTCTTTAAGGAACCCATCTGGCTTCATGCCAAACCCCAATATTGAGAGTGCAACCGCATTTATTGATAAGTCCTTCTTTACTGAGAAAATATATGCTAAAAGCCTGCAGATCAGTTTAGCCACTTTGAAATAAATCACCTTTGATTTTGTAAAAACATAATAAAATAACTTTATTATTTTCAAATGATGTGAATTTTTTTCATAGCCTAATAAAATGGTTTTCCAGAAGCATGCCTCGCAGCTTTAGAGTATTTAGAGCTATACCCAATTTTGCTTCCCTGTACTGCTACAGTCTTTAACTGTTACCAGCATCTCATTGTCAATTCTAGAAAACAAATTGTTAAATATCACTCTCTTCTAGTCCCAAATTCCAGTTACCCTACAGCAATCTCACACTGTTCGTCCCATGATGTTTATCCTGGTTCTTGACGTTAGGCTGTTTTGATTCTCACTTCTCTGCACCCTAAACACCCTCAATCAAAGAAATAGGGACCTTCTTATTAAAGTACTGCAAGTAGTGACATCTTAAAATTTTATTTCTTTCCATCATTTTGTTTTCTACCAATATGTTTGGGCTTTGGTTTTTTTCTTTCATGTTTTACACATTTTATTTTCTTTAACTATTATGACTGATGCATTAAGTTGATATTAGAAGTTTTTTTCAAAGCTCCTTCCAAACCTCTTCATAATGGAGGAAATTGTATCTTTGAGTCCTATTCACAGACCTAGCGGAAAGAAAAACTTATCTGCTCCACAGCAGACTTCCACCATTACCTGAATTTTCCAACAATCAGCTATATTTAGTGACAGCTTTCTATTTTCCAGGCACTGTTCTTATTGTTTTACAGGTTTACTCCTGCAGATTTATATGTTTCACAGTGTTTTACAGAAATATCTAAGGCATGCAAAAACTGCTTGTGAATCATCGGTAGAGCCAGAGTTTGAAAGAGATTTCCCAAAATATTATATCAGAAGGTATTATTTTATTAAATATTATGTAATGGTGCCTCTTCCTATATTTAAACAAAAATATTTGGAGTATCAATTACTTCAAGATCTCATATATATATTAGTGTCTATATATATTATATACATATATATATGTATTAGTGTATATATATATATATATATATATATATATATATACACTTCTCAGATTATGAGCCTGAGTCCCTGCTTTCTCACTTTGAATTAGATCATTATGCAGATTTTGTTCGTATAATATAAATGTCCTTTAGGTTTTTGAAATTTTACAAAAAATTCATATGTTTTGATATTTTTGAATTTATTAAGCTGATTTCTTCTTAGAACATCTTACAAATTAAGTTCTTCCAAACCTTATTGGAGAAAGCTAATCGGTCCTTTGATCAATTCAGTGCACAGCATCAATCCATGTGCACATACTACATTCACCTATTCAAATGTTACAAGTATCCTCAATTTAATGCTGTTGTTTTGTCTTCATCATTGCTGCTAATGAGAAGCCTAAAAAAGTTCAAAGATTGGCTTGGGTTTCCTAGGGTCATGCAGAGCTACTAAAGCATCACATAGAGCTATTGTAGAAGCTATTGAATAAGAAGTAGGAAAGTAGAAATGTCAGAAAAGTCACTTTTTCATTGCAAGAAAATGTTTTCCTGAATTGATCAAATATGCTCTAAATTCTTACTCTACCAATCTGTCTAACTGCCACTGTCCGTCAGAGGTCAGTTGAGCAGTAATGACGTTATTGCAAGGTGATAAATAAGGTGCCATCGCTCTTTGTTCCTATTGGAAGAGATGATTTGCCAATTACATTTGCCAAATGATTTTTATAATACTGCAGTGAGCTGAATTTATGCTTAACTGATAAAAAAGTCAAAAGGAACAGGAAGAGTTTTGAAAGTATGTTTATTAATAAATATATGCTGTTTTTTTCTCACATCTTTTACCTTCAAGGGTTTGTAACCTCATTATTAAATATTTCTAAATTACATATTCCCAATTATCATTTTACAATGTTTCCCAGAAAATGTGACCTGTTTAGTAAAACAAACAGAAAAACAGTAAATAATTAGATAATTACGTAAGCATGGAAATGAAGTGCATTTATTTAACATGGGTCCAGAAAACGGAGAAGAAAATGGGAGAAGCAAAAGTAAAGAGAAAACAAGTAACAAATGCTCACATTTTTCTAAAATAAAACAGACATGTTTATTATGATCCCATTTATTTAAGATTATATTCATGCACACACATGCACACGCATGCACACACACATAATCTCTGCCTATGTATAAACATTTGAACATTTTGAAGATTCCAATGTATGCAGAATTATGAGTGCTCATCTTCTGGTTATAGTTCTAAAATAGTTTCAGAGAAATGTAAGAATTACATTAGTTAGTTAAAAAGAAAAAACCAACAAAGCCAAGATATTTTAAGGAATATGGAGAAATAAAATTTATAAATGCAAAATGTAGGCATACCTGAGATATCACAAGTTGCGATCCAGACACTGCAATAAAGTTAATACTAAAATAAAATGAGGCAGACAAACTTTTGGTTTCTCAATGTATACAAAAATTATGTTAACACTATGTTGTAGTGTATTGCATGTGCATTACCATTATGTCTAAAACACGTACATATCTTAATTTAAAAAATCCTTACTGCTAGGCACAGTGGCTCACCCTTGTAATTGCAGCATTTTGAGAGGCTTAGGCAGGCAGATTGCTTAAGCCCAGGAGTTGGAAACCAGTCTGGGAAGCATGGAGAAACTTGGCCTTTACAAAAAATCTTCCAAATATTAGTGGGGTATGGTGGTGTATACCTGTGATTCTAACTAATCAAGGGGCTGAGGTGGGAGAATCACCTGAGGCTGGAAAGTCGACATTGCAGTAAGCCAAGATTGTGCCACTGCACTCCACCTGAGTGATAGAGGAAGACTCCATCTCAAAAAGGGAAAAAAAAAAAAAAAAAAAAAAAAAAGAAAAGAAAAACTTCATAGCTAAAAAATGTAACAATCACCTGAGCCTTCAGGGAGTCTAAATATTTTTGCTTGTGGAGGAACTTGCTCATTTTTGGTGATTGCTGACTGATCAGGATGGCGGTTACAAATGCTCCTGCTTTATCAACTAAGTTTATAAAATAATATAAACAATATGTTGATCATTTCACCAATGTTTACAGCGTCTTCACCAGGAATAGATTTGATCTCAAGAAACCAATTCTTCGCTCACGCATAATTTCTATTTTGCAACTCCTAATCCATTCAAATTTTAGGATGAGATGCCACCAATTCAGTCACATCTTCAGATTCCATTTTTAATTTTAGTTTTCTTGCTATTTCTAACATATCTGCAAGTATTCCCTCCACAAAAGTCAAATTTCTCAAAGTCATCTATGAGAGTTGGAATCTACTTATTCCAAAGTCCTGCTTATGTCAGTATTTTGACCTCATTCCATGAATCGTAAATATTGTTCATGACATCTAGAATGATAAATTTTCTCCACAAGAGTTTTTAATTATTTGTCCCAAATTCATCAGAGGAATCACTTTCTCTGGCAGCTGTAGCCTTATAAAATGTATTTATTTGATAATATGAATGAAAGTCAAAATTACTCCCTGATTTATTGGCTGCAGAATAAATGTTTTGTTAACAGGCATGAAGATAGCATTAATCTTCATATATATCTTCATTAGCGTTATTGGGTAACTTAGTAATGACCAGTAATATTTTGAAAGAAATCTTTTTTTTTTTTTTCCTGAGCAGTGAGTTTAAACAACAGGCTTAAAATATTCAGTAAACTATGCTATAAACAGATATGCTGTCATCCATGCTTATTGTTCCATTAATAGAGCATAGGCAGAGGAAAGTCAGCATAATTCTTAACAGCCCTAGGATTTTCAGAATAGTAAATGAACATTGACTTCAACTTAAAGTCACCAGCTGTAATAACTTCGAATAAGAAAGCCAATCTGTCTTTGGAAGCTTTGAATCCAGGCATTGACTTATCTATAGCTATGCAAGTCCTACACGACATCTTCCAATAGAAGGCCATATTGACTGTATTGAAAATCTGTTGTTTAGTGCATCCACCGTCCTTATTCATCTTCTAGAACTTCTTCATAACTTGCTGCACCTTCTACGTGAGCACCTGATGCTTCACCTTGGATTGGTGTATTATAGAGATGGCATCTTTCCTTAAACTTTATAAGAAAAGTTTTTTATAAACTTTATAGCAACCTCCGCTAGCTTTAAACATTTCTTCTACAGCTTCCTTACCTCTCTTAGCCATCATAGAATTGAAAAGAGTTAGGGCCTTTCTCTAGATTAGAATTTGGTTTAAGGGAATGTTGTAGTCCATTCTATCTTCTATCCAGACCACTGAAACTTTCTTCACATCAGAAATAAGGATTTTTCATTTTCTTGTCATTCATGTATTCATTGGAGTAACACTAAATTTCTTTTAAGAACTTTTTGTTTGTTTACAATTTTATTATTTCATTTTTTGAAAGCATCAAGTAAAAATTATGGGCAAAATCAGAACAGAGTTGAACTTCCTTACATTTACGTTATGGATTTTTTTTTCTTTTTCAATTGATGCATAGTATTTCTACATGTTTATGGAGCACCTGTGATATCTTGTTACATGCATGGAATGTATAATGATCAAATCAGGGGACTCAGTGTATCTATCACTCAAGTATTCATCATTTCTATGTGTTAGAAACATTTCAAGTTCTTTCTTCTAGTTATTTCAAAATATATAATATATACCCAGTAATGGGATTGCTGGGTCAAATGGAATTTCTATTTCTAGGTCCTTGAGGAATCACCACACCATCTTCCACGTGTGTACCTATGCAACAATCTTGCATGTTCTTCACATGTACCCCAAAACCTAACATGCAATAAAATAAATAAATGGGAAAAAATATATATAATATACCATTATTAATTTTAGTCACCCCACTGTGCTATAGAACCTAGAACTTAATGCTTCTATCTACCTGTATATTTGTACCTATTAACCAACCTCTCTTAGTTCTCCTCCCTACCGTCCCAGCCTCTGGTATCTATCACTACTCTCTACCTCATGAGATCAGCATATTTTAGCCCCCATATAGAAGTGAGAACATGAAATATTTGTTTTTTTGTGTCTGACTTATTTCACTTAGGTCACATAATGACCTCCAGTTCCATCCATGTTGCTGCAAATGACATGATACTATTCTTTTTTTTTTTTTTTTTTTTTTGTGAATAGTATGCCATTTTGAATTTATATTACATTTTTAATTTATTCATCCATTGGTGGACACTTAGGTTGATTCCATACCTTTGCTATTATGAACAGTGCTGTGGTAAACCGAGAGTTCGGGTGGCCTGTGGCATACTGTATTTCTTTCCTTGGATAAATACACTGTAGTAGGATTGTTGGGTCATGTGGTAGTTCTATTTTCAGTTTTTTTTTTGAGAAATCTTTATACTGTTTTTCATGATGGCTTTACTAATTTACTTGATCACTAACAGAACTTTACCAGCATCTGTTATTATTTTTGTGTCTTTTTTTTTCTTTTTAACTTGGAATTCTGTTAACTTTTACATTTACAAACCCACTGATTTGGCATCTTAAACTTTGGTAGGAGGGAAGTGGTCAGATTACTTTGATTGAAATGTTGGAAATGAGCAATGAAGGACATAATAATAAATTAAAATTAGGATGACTACTAATTACATATATATATATATATATATACACATACATATTATATATATATATATTTTAATAATGTTTTACAAATCTATCTATTTGTTCATTTTAATGTCCATCTTTCCACTATGATTAGAAACAATAATTCTTGGACATTCTGGATTAATTAGAGTCCCTTTTGAAAAATCTGCTTTAGTAACTAATGATCATTCATTTCCAACATGATGAGAGGCAGAAGAGGAACACTGGATTTGTAAACTTGTTCTAGTTCTATTTTAATCTGACTTTTGAGCTGTGATTTCTTTTTGACATTTCTGAACTTGGAGTTCAGATCTGTAAGTAGTGAAACACTATGTCCATTCAACACTTAGCACCATGCCAGGAATGCAGCTAGGCTCAATTAGGTTTATTGAATGAACACACAAATCTTCATTCATTCATTGTATTATCAAAATGAAAAAAGAAAAACACAACTGTGAACTTTGTGGCTTACTTTTGGCTGTTTTCCCTTGTATGTTACCACTTACTTGTTTATTGGTAATTATTTTCCCAACCAGAGAATTAGAAAGGGAAAACATGAATAGACATTGAACAAATAGCAGTCAAGTTTAGCCCTAATTAATGATTACTTTAAATGCTTTCATTAGAGAAATAAGATAAAAAGTAAATGCAGAGTAAGGTTTGGGGATTAACAAGCTATCTGTTAATCATATTTATTTTAGGCAAAAAACATCATAAATAATAAAGACTTGTTTCAACTAAATTATACATGCTTAAATGTAAATGGACTGTTGAGATATTTGGTATAAATGCCTGTTTAACAACTGGGGAAAATGTAATATAGAAAAGTTTCAAGTGGGTTGTTCAAGTGATTGTTAGTTCTTTATTTCCTCCTATTTTCCCCTCATTTAGTGTTGCACAGTTAGAAAACTTATAAAAATGAAAATATGTTCCTTATTTTTATTTTGTATTTCTTATCTTAACTTCTCACATTTTACTTGTATTTTAGTGGATTTTAGTTTTATCTTCATGAGAAACATTTTAATTTCTTTCTGGAAAGTAAATTCTGTCTGGAAAGTAAATTCTGTCATCTGTAATTAATGACATTAAATTTTGTCATTTCATGTATGTTGTATTTATTATTTCTGTTGCTTAGCATGACTAGGTCTTTATTTTCCTCCCCAGATCTTCTGTGATTCCTATCAGACATACAGCTATGATTTTCCATCCTTCTGGTCTTTAACAGTTGTCCATATTTTCTGATGTTTCACCTCTCCGTGTTACATTCAGTGTAATTCTCATTGAAGGTGGGTTGTCTTTTTATAGAGATTTAATAACACTTTTAAATTTTTAACAGCTTTATTAAGGTATGGTTAATATTCGATGAAAAAGCAAACTGTACACATTTAATGTACCTGTATGTAATTTGATCAGTTTGGACATCTGCATACACCTGTGACACCATCAGGAATCAAGATAATAAACATACACATATCCATCACCTTCCAAAATTTTCTGTGTCTCCTTTCTTAGTACCCTTAATACAGTAAGAACACTTACCATGAGATTTAGCTTCAATGTGTAATACCATATTGTTAATTATAGGTACTATGTTGCACAGATTTTCTCAGAACTTACTCATCTCACATAACTAAAACTTTATATCTATTTCACAAAAATTATCTATTTTCCTCGTCCTTTAGTGTCTGTTAACTACCAAGTTAGTCGCTACTTCTATGAGTTTGACTATTGCAGATACCACTTATCAATGGAATCATCTTTGATTATTAATCTGACTTATTTTACTTTGCACAATGTTCTCTAGGCTCATACATGTTGAGATAGTATTTTTTTTCTTTAAGGTAAAATAATATTATTTTTTTCTTCTTTATATATTTTTTCTTCTTTAAGGTAAAATAATACTCCATTGTATATATATATATATACCATGCTTTCTTTAGCCATTCATCTGCCAATGGATATTTGGGTTGTTTTGATATATTAGCTATTATGAATAATGCTGTAATAAATATGAGAGTACAAGATATCTCTAATCCTAATTTTATACATACCAAGAAATAAGATTTCTGGATCATATGGTAGTCATATTTTAATTTTTAAGAAATGTCTTTACTATATTCTCTATAGTGGTTGCACCATTTTGCATTTCCATCAACATTGTACAATTATTCCAAATTCTTCATATTTTTGTTATCCCATTTATTTATTTTTGATAATATTCATCCTAACAGGTGTGAGGTGATAGATCAGTGGGGTTTTGATTTGCATTTCCTTGGTGATCAGTGATGTTGGGCATCTTTTATTCTACCTCGTGATCATATTGTAAGTCTTCATTGGAGAAATGTCTACTTAAGTCTTTAGCCCATTTAAAAATTGGATTATGCATTCTTTTGTGTTTGGTTTTCTTTTTCTTTTTGAGTTATAGGAATCTTGATGTATTTTGGTATTAATCACATATTATGTAAATGGTTTGCAAATGTTTTCTTCCATTTCAAAGGAATGGCTTATGCCTTTTCACTATATTATTTTCTTGGTAATGAAGAAGTTTTTTAGTTTGACATAGATTCTTTTCTTAATTTTTGCTTTTGTTGAAAGTGTTTTTGGTATGAGATCTTTAATTTTCACTCATGTTTGGTAGGTTTAATTTTTGATGACAGTCACTTGTGGAATGAGACTAGTGAATCACAAACCTTCAAAGCAACCTGGAAGGAATTGGTGACCATTATTCTAAGGGAAGTAACACAGAAATGGAAAATCAAACATCGGTATGTTTTCATTCATAAGTAGGAGCTAAGCTATGAGGATGCAAATATGTAAAAATGATACAAAGAACTTTGGGGACTCCAGGGAAATGGTGGGACGGGGTGAGGGATAAAAGATTACAGATTGGTTGCAGAAATCACTACCAAAGAACTTATTAATGTAACCAAATACCACCTGTGCCCCCAAATCTCAGAAAAATCTCAAAAATCATCACTAAAGAACTTATATATGTAACCAAATACAGCCTGTTCCCCAAAAACCTATTGAATTATTTTTAAAGAGAAAAAATAAAGTCCACTTTACAAATAGAAAACAAAAATCTATTTCAACAAGAGGACCAGTTGTTCTCACACAATGTAAACAATGTAATTAAAATCCCCAAATATCATGAATACAGACCAGTGTTTTTAGGTGATCTGGGGCCTTAGAGCCTAGGTAATGATGATAGATGTCATATTCACATCTTATCCTCATAATAGTATAGAATTTTGTCTTGAGTCCAGCATTTTATTAGAGATATAACTTGAGAGCCAATGTTTAATTGCAATTCATTTCTGTATAAAGATTTAAGAATTTCTCAGCATTAATGGTGTTTTCTATTTTATTATTAATAGTTTTCAAATTAATGTTTCTACTTTACCAGAACTAAAGAATAACTTGGTTATTTTTCATATAATTATTATCAAATGTATAGTAATACAACCCTTAGATTAAAAAATTATAACTTTATCTTACCCCATATATCATTTATACCAATATAAAACTATAATTCTAAATTTTTTTTTGATATTGAAAATATTAAAAAATTAATGTGTAATTAGCTCAAAGAAATATTTTTTGTTATCTAAGGGCTCAAGCTATGGTCTTTTTTATTATAATAATTTATGGGCTGTTAATACTTTGTAGAATTATATATTATTGCTTTTCAAACAATGTTTTTTTCAAAAATTCTATGGATCATATTTTATAGAAAAATAAAATTTCATTAATTAAGCCAGGTTATAATGATTTCTGTGTAGATTATTTCACTAAATGAATTTTCTAGATAATTAACAGAGTAATTCTGTGTTCAGTCTAAATACTAAATAACTACTTACACAATGAATGGATACTTTAAGAAATCACTATGTGTTGGAAACTGCGTATTGCACTGAAGATACAGCTGTGAAAATCATAATCCCAGCCACTGAACTCATGGAACTTTAGACTTTTAGTGTTTTATATTAAAGGTATTTTAAACATCAGCACTTTTTAGGTGAAAATACTATTATTTCTCAATTAATATGTGTAGCCCCATCAGATATACTATCAGAGTATATTCTGGGTAAAGTTCTGATGTATTAGTCACAATGAAATTATGCCCAAGTGATAAATTCCCTCTGCCCAATGAAATAAGAATGCTACTTTAATAGAGTCAGTCTTGAAATGTAAACATAATTGAAATTTTACAAGTTTTCCTCTCTAACCCTACTTTATAATACTGGTTCAAGGGGGGAAGAAAGGAAAGAACAGAAGGAATGAAGTGTAAAAAGTAAGGAAGAAAATAAAGATAGATGAAAGGAAGGAAGAAAAAAGGAAAGATGGAAGAAAGAAAAATTAGGCACCCATTAGTTAATGGCTTAGGCAATATACTCAAAATAGAGTATCTTAGCTATTTAATTAAACACAGTTAATGAATAAAGATCCTAGGTGTCTGGAAGAAGATTGTTTAATACAGTTATAAGCTAGCAAGGAATCTGGGAAGAAGTTAATAAATCTTGGTTTCTGTCTTACATTTTATGTATACACAAAGTCTTCTTTATGCAACTAGCAGTCCTAAAGGAAGAAAATTAGCACAGCATATTAGTCTTTGAAAATATCATTTAAGCGATAGTAACACAACCTGTGTAAACTACAACTAGTTTGTATTTTTGAAACATGAAGGGAACAGATACTCACTGAACTGTTTCCAGTGAATCTGAAGCAGCTACATTCTCTTGTACTATTTCTATCATACAGCAGAGGGCTCTGCTTGTATAGATCATAAAATTGAATACTGTATTTTCAGCTTGAGTCAAATATGGAAATAGACATTTATTAAATATAATATTAGAAAATAAAAATAAAATGATAAATAAGAGGGTAGTTATCACTTAAATCTTTTTGTTCAGAAAAAGTTATCTGTTTCTTTTGATTGTTTATTTGTTAGATTCCAACTTTATTATGACTGTTCAAGTTTTCTTTTTTGACAGTATTATTATATGAACATTATATATATCTGACAAATAATGATGAGAGAGGCTGTTGATTTCTTCCTAAATCATTTTAGCAATAAGATTGTTACTAGAATAATTATTACGGTAAAAAAGCCTTGCTCTTAAAGCATATGAATTATAGTTTATAAATAAAACATTATTATTGAAAATTGATATGTATAAGAAACTAAGCTAATCACCGATTAGAGAAAATTATGAATAAAGCACAATGTCACTCACTGAATATAAATAATATGAATACGAAATAATTATATAAGACAGAATAGAGCAAATGCCATAAAAAATTGCCACTAAAAGGTGCTAGAGCAGTTCAAACGATAAAAGTAGTATAATCAGTTACTTGGGCTGATGAATGGGAAGAATGAGAGTGAAACACTTTTTAGGCAGAACATAAGGGTCTATCAGACACAGCATTAGGGAAAACAGGAGGAATATTCAGGGAATCATAAATGCTAAGTTTGCCAAAAAGTAGAGTTCAAAAAGATGGTAAGAATGAGATAGGTTCTATGAGTTACAGCAGATTAATTTTAAAACAAATCTGTAAATGCCTTAATGAAATGTTTACTTAATTACTACTTATCATGCCCCATACTAAAACTAGAAGATTCATAACTCTAGACGTGAATTATCTAAGTACTGTCAGGTTGCTAGAGATTAAAATATTCACTTATCAAATAAATTCAACAAACATTGATAGAAATATATTTGCAAGAATTTCTACTGGAATATACATAAATTGTTTTATTAGATCTTATAAATTTTGATAGTTGTGTAAATATGTTTGGTTTCTTATAACATCATGGCTTTGTACAGTAAACCACATGTACATTCAATAAATTTTCGTTATGTTTTTTCCTAAAATGCAAAATGGGTTTACATTAAAGAAAACAAAACAACAGCAAAGCAAGAAAAAATTAGTCTTTCTAAGAAGTATTGGCTAATTTTGACATAAAAAATTTTAGAACTCTCAGCCCATTTAAATTTATTATAATTATTGGCATATTTTAAATATGTCAATATTTTGAATCTTATTAAATGCTTGATATTTTTTTTTTTACCAATAGAACATGTGACTTTTTATGTCACCTTGTGTAAGCTACAGTCTCTAGATATTCAATTAAACACTGATCTAGGTGTTTTTCGAAGGTATTTTGCAGACGTGATCATGGTCAATAATCAATTGACTATAAATTAGAGATATCTGATGTTATAACAGATATTTTGGGTGGGCTCTATTCAATTAATTGAAAAATCTTAAGGGTAGAACTGACAATTCCGTAAAGAAGAAGAAATTCATCTTGTAGCTAACAGCTTTAGTCCCTGCTAAAGAATTCCAGCTTTTCTCCTGACAGGTTGCCTTTGGATTTTCCATTTGCTATACATTCCCCCACAGTCATGTAAGCCAAATGATGACAATAAAGCTCTTAATATTTATCGACTTCTCTTTTTGTTCCTCTAGTTGAACCATGATGGATAAGCTTTGGAACTGGATGTGATTCTGGGAGAAGTTTAAAAATAAGGTCTCTGAGTTGGTTCTGAAATTTCTGGAACTGGTTTTCTAATATAATCAGATTTCAAAACACTCACAACTGTAAATGAAAGTACTGATTTTCCCTGGCATAATGTGGCAATAGAGATAATACCAACTATTGTCATTGGATACTCTTAATCAAATACCTGTTGAAGATATTTTAGAACACTTTGGTCAAATTATGGAGTATCATGCAATTTGCTGAAGTAAGTGGGTGTATGAGTTAGCTCAGCTGTCATAACAAAATGTTACAGACTGAATGGCTTGAAAAACAGAAGTTTATGTTCTCACTGTTCTGGAAGCTCCAGTGTCCAGGTGTCAGCATGGTCAGTTTCTGATGATGCTGTGCTTCCTGGATTTCAGATGACCCCTTTATTGCTGGGGGGTCACATGACCTTTCCTTGTTGGAGATGTCAGTGGAGAGAGCAAAAAACAGCTCTAGGATTTCTTTCTCTACAAGGTTTCAGCCTTGTCAAATTAGAGTCCTACCGTTACAATCTTACTTAAATAAATGACATAAATGACCTATCTGCAAATGCAGTCACATTAGGAATAGATTGTAGCCTCTAATCCAATTAACTAGGGATTCATTAATTCTTAGGAATACAGTTAAGTTCATAGCAGTGGAAAAATAAAATGATGAGCTCAGCAAACCAAATTCCTGGTTCAGGCTGTATGTAAATAATCAGAAATGTTTTAAATCTGCCCTGAAATAAATATTCATCTCCAGTAGCGTCAGATTAAAGCTATCTAAAAGCCAAACCACAGAGTTTCATCCTGTGACTAGCTGAATTATAATACAAATTGGTTTCTCAATCTTGCAAGATATCTTCTCTAATGTGAGGTCATTCATTGAGAGAAATGGGATTCTAAAAATTAAACTAAGAAATATGAACAGGTTTTAATAATGGATTATCGAGTCCCTTAATCCTTCCAAACCTTCTTTCCCAGTAAAAGTGGCACTTCCACCCAATCAAAAGAAATTATATTGGTCTCTCCTGAGGCTTCTGACTTGCAAGGCACTACTAAATCTCACATGCTACCCATATCACACTTCTAGACCTATAATTTGACTCAACTCTCAGCAGGCCAAAAAGGGTAAGATACAAAGCATAACCCATAAAAAAGTGCTAAACACCAAGAACTGCAAGATTTTTCCATTTAACCCAGAAATCTTTGGAATATCTGTTGAAATTTATCTTAAGGATGTGAGATCACAGCAGAAAAAATATGGCATTGGATCAGGCTGAATTTTTTTTTAAAACTGTTAAGTTAAATGTGTGAATTTAAGCTTTTTTCATATGATTGTTGGCTATATGTGTGTCTTCTTTCCCATTCTATAGGTTGTCTGTTTGGTGATAGTTTCTTTTGCTGTACAGGAGCTCTGTAATTTAATTAGATCCAATTTGCCAATTTTTGCTTTTGTTGCAATTGCTTTTGATGCCTTTTTATGAAAAATTTGCCCCTGCCTACATCCAGAATTGTATTGTCTAGACTGTGTTCCAAGGTTTTTAGAGATTTTGATTTTACATTTCAGTCTTTAGTCCATCTTGAGATAATTTTTGTATAAAGTGTAAGGAAGGGATCCAGTTTTAATCTATTTTACATGGTTAGCCAGTTGTACCAGCACTATTTATTGAATAGGGAATCTTTTCTCTATTGCTTGTTTTTGTCAGGTTTGACGGAGACCATAGAGTTGTAAGTGAGTGGTCTTATTTTTGGATTCTTTATTTGGTTCCATTTATCTGTGCATATGTTTATGTGCCATGCTGTTTTGGTTGCTGTAGCCCTGTAATATAGTTTAAAGTTGGGTAGTGTGATATCTCTGGCCCTGTTCCATTTCCTTAGAATTTCCTTGACTGTTTGAGTTCTTTCTTTGTTTCATATGAATTTTAAAATAGATTTTTCTAGCTCAGTGAAGAACATTAATGGTAGTTGAATAGAAACAGCTAGCACTGAATATATAAATTGCTTTAGGCAGTATGGCCATTTTAATGATATTGATTTTTCCTATCAGTGAGCATGGAATGTTTTTCTGTTTGTTTGTATCATCTCTGATTTCTATGAGCAGTGGTTTGTAGTTCTCCTTTTAAGAGAGGACCAGTTAGCTGTATTCCTAAGTATTTTATTCTTGTTTTTGCAATTGTGAATGAGAGTTAGTTTGAGATTTGTCTCTCAGCTTGACTATTGTTGATGTATAGGAATGCTAGGGGTAGTTCAACTTCCTCTTTCTATTTGCATGTTTTGTTGTTGTTGTTGTTTTGCTTTTGCCTGATTGTCCAAGCCAGAACTTGAAATACTATGTTGAATATGTATGGTGAGAGATGGTATCCTTCTGCCAGTTTTGAAGGGGGACACTTTTAGCTTTTGCCCATTCACTATATGTTGGCTGTATCTTTGCAATATAGGGCTACTATTATTTTGAGGCATGCTCCTTCAATATGTAGTTTGCTGAGAGTTTTTTTTTTTTCTTTTTATTTATTTATTTATTTTATTGCATTTTAGGTTTTGGGGTACATGCGAAGAACATGCAAGATTGTTGCATAGGTGCACACGTGGCAGTGTGGTTCGCTGCTTAGTTTTAAACATAAATGGATGTTGAATTTTATTGAAGCCCTTCCCTGGATCTATCGAGACAATAGTGTGGTTTTTGTCTTTAGTTCTCTTTATGTGATGAATCACATTTATTTATTTGTGTGTGTTGAACCAACCTTGCATACTGAGATTAAAGCCCACTTGATCATGGTGGATAAGCTTTTTGATGCTGCTGGATTTTTTTTGCTGGTATTTTATTGAGGATTTTCACATCAATGTTCACCAGAGATGTTGCCCTGAAGTTTTGTGTTGTTGTTGTATCTCTGCCAGGTTTTGGTAACAGGATGATGCTGGCTTCATAGAATGATGATGCTCCCTTCATAGAAAGGGAGGCATCTCTCCTTTTCAATCTTCTGGGATAGTTTCAGTAAGAATGATACCAGCTCTTCTTTATACACATGATAGAATTCAACTGTGAATGCTTCTGGTTCTGGCCTTTGTTTTTGTTTGATAGGTTATTTATTACTGCCTCAATTTCAGAACTCATTATTGGTCTGTTCAGGGATTCAATTTCTTCCTGGTTCAGTCTTGGATGGGTGCATGTGTCCAGGACCCGACCTATTTTTTCGAGATTATCTAGTCCGTACATATAGAGTGTTCATAATATTCTCTGTTGGCTCTTTGTATTTTTGTGGGGTCAGTGGTAATGCCCACATTTTCATTTATAACTGTGTTTATTTAAATTTTCTCTCTCTTCTTATTATCCTAGCTATCAGTCTATCTATTTTACTAATTTAAAAAATAGCTCCTGGATGTGTTGATCATTTGAATGTTTTTTTCACGCCTCTCTATCTCCTTCGGTTCAGCCCTGATTTTGGTTATTTCTTATCTTTTGCTAGCTTTGGGGTTCGTTTGCTTTTAGTTCTTTAATTCTTTTAGTTGCTGAATTGTTAAAATGAAATCTTTCTAACTTTTTGATGTGGGCATTTAGTGCTATACAGGTCCTTCTTAACACTGCCTTAGTTCCAGAGAGTCTGGTATATTGTATCTTCATTCTCATTAGCTTCAAATGATTTCTTGATTTTTGCCTAAATTTCATTATTTATCCAAATGTCATTCAGAAGCAGCTTATTCGCTTTTCATGTAGCTGTATGGTTTTGAGTGAATTTCTTAGTCTTGACTTTGAACTTATTTGTGCTATGGTCAGAGAGATTTTTTGTTATAATTTCAGGTATTTTGAATTTCCTGAGTGTTTAACTTCCAATTATGTGATTAATTTTAGAGTATATGCCATGGGGAAATTAGAAGAATGTATATTTTGGTGTTTTAGGGTAGAAAGTTCTGTAGATACCAATCAGGTCTATTTGATCTAGAGATGAATTCAGGCCCTGAGTATTTCTGTTATTTTCTGTCTCAATGATCTGTTTAATATTGTCAGTGGGGTCTTAAAGTCTCCACTATTATTGTGTGGGAATTTAAGTTTCTTTAAAGGTGTCTGAGAACTTGCTTTATGAATCTGAGAGCTTCTGTGTTGGGTGTCTTTATATTTAGGATAGTTAGATCTTGTTGAATTTAACACTTTATGGTTATATATTGTCCTTGGTATTTTTTTTATCTTTGTTGGTTTAAATTCTGTTTTGTCTGAAACTATAATTGCAACTTGCTTTTTTTTCTTCTGTTTTTCATTTGTTAAGTAGATTTTTCTCCATCCTTTTATTTTGACCCTATATGTGCCATTACATGTGAGATAGGTCTCTGGAAGACAACATATCAAAGTGTCTTGGTTTTTTATCCACCTTCCCACTCTGTATCTTTTAATTGGGGCATTTAGCCTACTTACATTTATGGTTAGTATTGATGTGTGTGGGTTTGATACTGTCATCATGATGTTAGCTGGTTATTTTGCAGTCTTGTTTATGTGGTTGCTTTATAGTGTCCCTGGTCTTTGGACTTTAATGTGTTTCTGTTTTGGCTGCTAATGGTCTGACTATTTTTCCAACACTTAGTGCTTCCTTCAGGAGCTCTTATAAGGCAGCTGTGGTAGTAACATATTCCATCAGCATTTGTTTGTCTGAAAAAGGACTTATTTATTTTTTGATTATTAAGCTTAGTTTGGCCAGACAGGAAATCCTGGCTTGGAATTGCTTTCTTCAAGAATGTTGAATATTAGCCCCCAATCTCTTCCAGCTTGTTGGGTTTCAGCTGAAAGTTTGGCTCTTAGTTTGATGGACTTCCCTTTGTGGGTGATTGGGCCTTTCTCTTTAGCTGACTTTAACATTTTTTCTTTCATTTTGAGCTTGGATAATTTAATAATTATATGTCTTGGGGATGATCTTCTTGTGGCATATCTTACTAGGGTTCTCTGCATTTCCTGAATTTAAGTGTTGAGAATTTAATAAATATGTGTCTTGGGGATGATGTTGTGGAGTATTTTACTGGGGTTCTCTGCATTTCTTGAATTTGAATACTGGCCTCTCCAGCCAGAACAGGGAAATTGCCCCTGGAGGCTGTGTCTAGTGAGTTGCCAAACTAGCTAGTAGCTAGTTGCTATTAGCTCAATAACTGGTGAGAAATGCCTAGAGTCACAGGCCTGGAAGACATGCCTGGTGAAAAGATATGTGACCAGGCACCCATGTTACAATCTGGTCACTTTTCTGTAAGTCTGCTGCAGCATGTTTGAGGCCTGCTCCAGTCCCCAGTGACCTCAGATTTCCCAGTGTATGTGTTACTTTCAGTGGAGGTATTACCAGTGAAGTTTACAAAACAGCAAAGATGGCAGCCTGCCACTTTCTCTGGGAGTTCCATCCCAGGAAGATACAGATCTGTTCCCAGCCTGAATGAGCATGTAATAGGTGGCTAGAGACCCCGGTTGGGAGGTCTCACCCAGTCAGGAGGAATGGGATTGGAAACCAGCTTAAAAAAGTAGTCTGGCCATGTTATTGTAGGGCTGCTGAGATGTGTTGGGGTACTGCCTCCCCGCCTAGTCTGCTAGTCTGCTAGGACTCTCTAAAGTATGAAGGCTGGAACATCTAAGTTGCCCAAACAGCAAAGATGACAGCCTGTCCCTAGCCCCAGGAGTTCCGTCCCAGATAGTCACGAAACTGCTATCAGCGACTGGCTGGAATTCCAAGCCAGAGGGTCTTATCCTGTGATGTGTTATGGAAATGGGCCCTGCAGACAACTGCTCTTTTTTCCCCTGGACTCAGCCTGTTTCCTGGGGGTACATAGTGGGGGTCTGAAGTTGCAGCTATTTTTGCCAGGAAGTCCAGAAAGCCAGAGTATTTAAAGCTCCTGGGCTTCCACCTGTGCCCAAGTGGCTGCTCTGTAGAGAATCCACACAGTTTTGCACATCAGACTAAAAGTCCTGGTGGAGTAAGTCCACATGGGGATCTCCTGACCCAAGGGTTGGAAAGATCCTGGGATTCCACATTCACTCATCACTTCCCTGAGTGGGGGAGTTTCCTTTGGCTTCATTTTCCATGGGTTGAGTTGTCTGCTTGATTAGTCCCAAAGCTAGTACCTGAATGTTTTAGTTGAAGGTTTACTCACCCCCTCTGTTCCTCTTTGGGAGAGCCATGGACAGTAGCTGCTTGTAGTCAGTCATCTTGACCACACCCCTTACTAAACAGAGATTTTGGTATCAATATTTTAGCAGAAGGTGTTCTAAATGGCTCTAATTGTTTTATTTCTTGACTGACACATAGACTCAAATGTGGCCTATAGTTAATGAAGTTAAAATTCTCATACTAGCTGGATAGAGGAAGGGATCAAAGGCTTAGACAGGGGATGTTAAATTGAATTTAGTCTAAAAGATCTGTTCACCAACCCTAAGAGGGTCCAAAAGAATCATCTTTCACCAAGACTGTAAGGTATGAATTTTTGACAGTGCCCCCAGTGTCTTTAATGTGGTCTGTGTTTACTCTTCTCTGTATGACAGAAATTATAGTGGGAACTATTAACATTAAACTAGAATCCTTAAGCGCAATTATAATAATAAAATTTCAGAGTAACACTGAGGTATGATAGGCAGTCAAAGAAGCAATCACATCCTCTGGATGCAACAGCCGTGGCGACCATATAGTCAACACAACAAGCCCAGCATTCACATTGTAGTCAAGCTCATTCAAGCAAAGCTATCTTCAGTAGGAAATTTTCTCTGTAGAGAGCATGTGCATTTTGATTGTACCTGACCTAAGACTGACTTTTTGCTCATTATAATAGTAAAAAATTCTAATGAGACATCCTAGATGTAAGAAAAAGCATGTACAGCTACTGCACATGTACACCCAGATGACCACTCATAATAACATGCTTACTAGTAACACTTCTTCCCACTCTTACGAATAACCATGTAAGGCTTCTGATATGGTTTACCTGTGTCCCTACCCAAACCTCATCTAAAATTGTAGCTTATATAATTCCCACATGTCCTGGGAGTAACACAGTGAGAGCTGAATAAATCAGAGAGATGGGTTTCCCTGTGCTGTCCTCATGAAAGTGAATAACTATCACAAGATCTGACGGTTTCATAAAGGGCAGTTCTCCTGCACATGCTCTCTTGCCTTTGCTCCTCCTTAGCTTTCTGCCATGATTGTGAGGCCTCCCTAGTGATGTGGAAGCTATTAGTCCATCAAGTCTCCTTTTTGTCTTATAAATTACCCAGTCTTGGGTATTTCTTCGTAACAGTAAGAAAATACTCTAATAACTCCCATAAAAGGAGTTTTCCTAGTGTCAGTTTTTGCAGATAGATCCTAATGAACAGCCCACCACGAATCCCCTCACAGTGTGTAACATCTGTTCTTCACCTAACTTTTAGAGTATTCTTTCTCCTGGCAATAAATTGCTCTATGCTGTATCTCCTTTGCTGTATGTCTCTTGTTTAAATTCCTTTGAACTAAGAAGACAAGAACCAAGGTTTCACAATAGCCATCAACAGCAGGAGCTGAGTTAATTTTAATCGTCAAAGATTTGGTGAATACAAACAGTAGTTCCAAAGCAGTAATCAAACTAGTATTACTCTCAGAGACATATGATATTGGTCATGGTGTCTCTAGAAAATGAATAAATGGTCAATCTACTAAAGACTTAATTGATCTGTATAAACTGATATATCCTTGTAACATAAACCACTGCCCCTCAAAGGAAGTAGCAATTTCAAAGTTTGCAGCTGAAAAAAAGATAATTATAGCAACTGGCACACAGTCCATATCTCTGTGCCAGTGCTTTAGTTTGGAATTGTCAATAACTCTCTGATACTATGACTTTCTTCTTCCAAACTTTCACTCTGTAGATCGCCTCACATTTGTGTATGTTAGCTGCTATGGTATTTGATATGGTTTGACTATGTCCCCACCCAAATCTCATCTTGAATTGTAGCTCCCATAATCCCCATGTGTCATGGGCGGGAACTGGTGGGAGGTAATAGAATCATGGGGGTGTGTCTTTCCTCTGCTGTTCTCATGATAGTGAATGAGACTCAGGAGATCGATGCCTTTATAAAGAGGAGTTTTCCTATGCATGTTCTCTCTTTGCCAGCTGCCATGTAAGACATGACTTTGCTCCTTATTCCTCATCTGCCTTCTAACATGATTGTGAGGCCTCCCCAGCCATGTGGAACTGTGAGTCAATTAAACCCCTTTCCTCCCCAATTATCCAGTCTTATGTATGGCTTTACTAGCAGCATGAGAACAGAATAACACAGTATTCCCATGTTTTCAAAATCACATAATGACTTTTTAAAATGATAAAAGCCCAAATTAATCAATTTTTTAATACCTAGAGAGCAATGTTACCATAAGACAGCCTTAAAGCATATAGCAGTAATTTTGTACCAGATGCCGGATGGGGACATTATTAAAAGAGGTAGTAAATGACAAGAAAATAATTATAGAAGGTTGAGATAACACAGAGAAAAAGAAAATAGTAAGCTGGGAAAAGACAATCCATGTTTTGCAATAGCAAATTATTTGGTACAACTCTTCAGCAGCAGTGACTCAGAAGATAGAAAATGCATAAATGAGCTTTTAGACTTAAACAGAGTCTTCCAGGCAGCATATTGATGATATGAGATATTGTGATACTACAAGAAAGATATGAACCCTGAAAATAACTGAAAAGCTTCAAAGCAGAATTTAGAGATTAATATGCAGGGGGCTGAATTTGCTAGTTTGGATGATTTTTAAGTTCAGTTAAATATTTTTACATTAAGATATAACCTAAAGGATGAAACCAAATCAAGATTGTTATTACAAAAATTTTTACAAATATTTCAAAAATAATTAAGATTTTCTCCAGAATATAGTTTTGCTGAATTAATATGCTTAATTAAATCTGCTAATGGTCACGGCATACCCATAGTTAGGGTAACCAAGCTTAGAAAGAGAGGGAAGTTGAGAAATAAGTTTTGCTTCTGTCTTTTGCTACACAGAGTAGACTTGAATCAAAAATCAAGGAAGCTCATGAATATTTGAGAAAGTTGTATTTCCAAAAGAATTGCCAGTCTGGAGTAAAGGTGATGGGAAAAGTAAAAAGTGATAAATATCTCTGTCCTGCCATCCAAATTCTGCAAGAAGAAGTTATTTTGGAAATGTTGATTGAAGGGCATATTTTTCATTGATCTCTTTAAATAACCAGAATATTATGGGGAAGGAAAAGTCCAGAGAAGACAGATTCACACTACAGTATAAAGAAAAATGATTGGAGAAGCCCTTCCCAGGGATCGAAACCAGAATTAAGTCAAGGAAAGTTCCCAGAACCTAATAAGATTTTCTCAGCAAGATTTCACAATGTTCACAAAGTATGATATGCACCCCCCCTTTTTTTCCCCTTTAAAAATGAGTGTGTTTAGTTTATGCTAAGACTGCACAATTGTAATTAGTGTGTGGATAAAGAAAATGTGGTACATATTCATGATGGGGTAGTATCCAGCCACAAAAAAAAGAATGAGATCCTGATATTTGCAACAACACAGATGAGACTGGAGATCATTATGTTAACTGAAATATACAGGCACAGAAAGACAAACATCACATGATCTTACTTATTTGAGGGATCCAAAAATCAAAGAATGAATTCATGGATGTAGAGAGTAGACGGATGGTTATCAGAGTCTGGGAAGGGTAGTAAGGGGGCAGAGAGAAACGAGGGAGATGGTTAATAGATACAACGAATAGAAAGAATGAATAAGATCTACTATTTCATGGTACAACAGGGTGACTGTGGTCAATAATAACTGTACATTTTAAAATAATTTAAAGAGTATAATTGTATTGTTTGTAACTAAAAAGATAAATACTTGAGAGAATGGATATCCCATTCTCCATAATATGCTTCCTTCACATTGCATGCCTGTATCAAAATATCTCATGTACTCCATAAATATATACACCTACTATGTACCCTCAAAAATTAAAAAATATATATTTAAACAATTTTAAAGACAGGATAATTTATCTGTAGATCATAAAAACCAAGACTTTAGGTCTGACACCACAGTTGAATGAGATTGGGGGAGCTTTGGCCTTAGGGGAAAGTAAAATTTGCATACCATGGCTCATTATGTAAAAGATGGCAATTTTTTTTTTCCTTTTTGGTCTCAACATTTTAGTAGCCGCTTGTTGTACTGTAAACTTACACTGTGGCCATATCCTTATGATGGACGGAGTCTGTTGCTCACCATTTGACTTTGGTCTTTGCCTTATGTGGAGTGGATGATGACCCCAAAAGGTCCCAATCTCAGACACCTGTGAATATTACCATATATAGAAAAATGTCTTACAATCATGTTTCTTGTCACAATTTGGACTGCATACACAATATGACTGTGGTCCTATAAGGTTATGTTGGCACTGAAACTTTCCCATCACCTCATATTTAATGTATATTAAATTATTTCCCTTCACCTTGTATTAATGTATACACTATATTTCAGAGTGTATTCTTTCTACTTATTAAAGAAAAAAAAAGCTTAACTGTAAAACGGCTTCAGGCAGGTCCTTCCAGAGGCATTCCAGAAGAAGGCCTTGTTACCACAGGAGATGACAGCTCCTTGAGTGTGATTGCCTCTGATGACCGTCCAGGGAAACAGGATGTGGAGGTAGAAGAAACTGATGTTGATGACACTAGCCATGTGTAGGCCTAGGTGAATTTGCATGGTTGTGTCTTCTTTTTAAGAAAAGTTTAAAAATAAATTGATAATAAAATAAATTTTAAAATAGGAAAATGATGATAGAATAAGGCTATAAAGAAAAATATTTATTGAAAAGCTGTACAATGTGTTGGTATTTTAAGATGTTATAAGAGTATGAGTAAAAAAAAATAGTTTATAACATAAAAACATTCAGTAAGCTAAGTTTAATTACAAAAGAAAGCAAATATTTTCTGATAAATGTAATAGTGCTAAAGTGTACAATGTTTATAAAGTCTACAGTAGTGTACAGTAATATCCTAGACCTCCACATTCACTCACCACTCACTTGTTGATTCACCCAGAGCAACTTGCAGTCCTGAAAGCCCCACTCATGTTAAATGCTCTATACACGTGGGCCACATTTTATCTTTCACACCATATTTTTACTCTGCGTGTTCTATGTTTAAATATGTTTAAGGAGCGGTTGTGGTGGCTCTTGCTTGTACTCCCAGCACTTTGGGAGGCCAAGGTGTGTGGATCATCTGAGGTCAGGAGTTCAAGGCCATCCTGGCCAACATGATGAAGCCTCATCTCTACCAAAAATACAAAAATTAGCCAGTGTGGTAGCACATGCCTGTCATCCCAGCTATTTGGGAGACTGAGGCAGGAGAATGGCTTGAACTCCAGAGGTGGAGGTTGTAGTGAGCCGAAATTATGCCACTGCACTCCAGCCTGGGTGACTGAGCAAGACTCTGTCATCTCAAATAAATATAAATAAATAAATAAGTAAATAAATATATTTAAGTGCAAATTACCATTGTGTTATAATTGTCTCCAGTGTTTAGTATAGTAAAATGCTCAAATAGATTTGTAGCCTCAGGGCAGTTGACGGTACACACACCTGTAGTCCCAGCTACTCAAGAGGCTGAAGTGGGAGGATTCCTTGTGCCTGTGCACAGTGATGTCAACCAGAGAAACTCACCCAAGGTTTGGTCCCAGTGGTTTGCGGTGCTCATGTTCTGAATCGTTATTCACAAAGGCATGCAGTGCTCATGTGACTGAGCTCAGCTACTAAGACCCACAGCTGCAGACATCTACCATAAATAAGATTATTAGAATAAACTATCTGTCATGGCCCAAGGACTCAAGTGTACAAAGACACACTAACCCAGCAAGATACTCTAGGGACTTAGGAGACATCTGCCAGGTACTGCACAAAGAACCAATCGAAAACCTGGGTAATGTGCATGATTTGAACAGAGACTTGCTGAGCTCTTTTTGGAACAGCTGCCTCACTTTTTTCATGTTTTTGAATGTAGATTCTCTTTGATGTTATTCTGTTTCTGTTCCAACACGACATTTGGGTGTGTGTGAGGATAATGTTTCATTTAATGACTTAGTTCGTGTTCTGTTGTTTATAACAGAATACCAGACTCTGGGTTATTTATTTAATAAGAAAGGTATTTCTTAGAGATGTGGAGGCTAAGAAGTCCTAGATGAAGGAACCATATCTGATGAGAGCCTTCTTCCTGGTTGGAACCCTCTGCAGAGTCTTGAGTTGTGTAAGGACATCACATAGTGAGGGAACTAAATGTGTTGGCTCAGGTCCCTCCTCTTCTTACAAAGCCACCAGCATCACTCCCATGATAACTGTTGAATCTGTTAACCCAATATTTAATCTGTTAATTCATGAATGAATTAATCCATTTATGAAGGTGGGGCTCTCATGACCCAATAATCTCTTAAAGGCCCACCTCTCAATACTGCCATTGGAGATGACATTTTTAACAGGACTTTTGGAGGGGTCAAATATTAAAACCGTAGCACTTCATTTTATAGATCAGTATTTTAAGGATCACTACATCTAGACCTGATGTGTCTCATAAAGTCCTGTAATTTGAGCTTGATAAAATGATTGTGTAGGAATATTGGGGCCCTTATCTGGGACTAAACATATTGTGATAACATTTTTTACTTCTCCCTATATTAATTGGGTATTAAAGTACCAGACACCGGATGACTTAAATGACAAAAGTTTAAAGTTTTTCTCACAGTTCTGTGGGTAAGAAATCTAAATTCAAGGTGTAGGCAGGTTTTGTTTAATTCTGAAACCTTTGTCTTTGACTTGTAGATGGCTGTCTTCACCCTTTGTCTCCACATGGTGTTTCTACTAACCTCCTTTTCTTAGGATACAGTTATATTGGATTAGGGTCTACCCCAGAGATTTTATTTAACTTTAGTTACCTCTTTAAAAATGCTATCTCTAAATATAATAGCATTATGAGGTACTAGAAGTTAGGATTTCAATATATAAATTTTGGGAAATGCGATTCAGTCTATAACACTGTTTATATTTCCTTCTTTCCAAGCACTCATGCAGTGCTCTCATACATGGATTCTGGCCTGGGTACGTTGTTCACAAACATGATAAAGGCAGAGGCTTGAGGATATTTGGGTGATTAGACTTTTCCTGGTCTTGTATTACTACCGTTTTATAAACACAAACCCATGCTAGCCTGCTAGGAAAGGAAAGATAGGTAGAACCAAATCCAGTAACTCTGAGTTGTCTCAACCATTTGACCATCAAATATCTAATCTGAGTAGGGTCAAACAAGATGAGAAGAATCACCAGTTGAAGCCCAGCCTAAAATTCCCGAGCAGCAGATTTATGGAATAAATAAATGTTTACTTGTGTGTTTGATGTGGTGTGTGTGTGTGCATGTATGTCTATTGTGACTAAGGTTTTGTGGAAAGAGATCACTGAAAAAAGGGCGTACCAAATAAGGGAGACTAGTAAACGCATCAGGCATTGAGATATGAAAGGCAGGCCATGAGCCAGGTAAGAATTGGTACCGCATTATCGGCTAGATTATTTCTCCCATATTCACCAATGGTTTGAATAATTTTATTGAAATACCTAAATAGAGGTGTTGGCTTTTTCTAAGGCCAACTGCTCTGCTTTTTCAGCCAATTAAGTTTGTTAGTTATCACGTGAGATAGGTGCTTCAAATTAGTCTCGCAAAATAATTTATCATCATGCAAAGAAGTTTGATTTCAATTTAATTTTATCGATGTACCTACATGCACTTTTTAACTTTGTATAACCATAGCATAGTGACTAAAACAATGTTTGACACATCATGCATCCGGTAAAATTACAGATTCATCTTTGTATTTATTTCCAAGAAACAAATGAACAATTTTCATGTGACATACAGTTTTAGTGACTAGATTGATGATAAGAAACCACCGTTCAATTAATTTTAGATTCCATTTAGTTTGTGGACATAATTATATTACAGGTTTATATAAAAAGAGATTTCTAGATATCATTATGAACCACACATCTGCCCCCGACAGAAAGACATTTTTATCCATGAGACATAAACTCACAGATATTTCAGTTAAAGCCACATTTTCCAACAAGTTTTTTTTTTTTTTTTTTTTTTTTTTTTTTCATAACTTAGGCTTACCAATGAGTTTTTTTTAAGGAACTGTCCCCTCCTATACCAAACTAGTCCCCTAGGATTCTTGATCACTTTCTCAGATTCTATAGTAATGTAAGTTTCTAGTACTCCTTCCTGAGTGAGAGTAAAGGCCTCCTCCAGAATGGTTGATGAATGAGATGCCTTACTGGCTTGAAAACATGTCCACTCACTAATCACTTCATAATCTTTATCTGACAGCCATATGAAGTCTCTGGGACGTGGGCTCCCTCTAGTGTTCCTATGTAGTTAGCAAATATTTTTCAGCCTGGAAGGACACTTTTAGATGACTCAGTGATCCAGTGATCCAAATATACTATCTAAATTTTCCAAGACTCATCTGTTTAGGTTAGTGCCAGTGTTGATAAAACCCAATGTTCCTCCAATTGTCATGAGAATAGTTTTTATGCACAGTAAGAACACCACCATATTGGATGCTTCATGAAAATTTCAGCAGAGCCCATTCTTCATAAAGACAGCTCAATCTGGTTGCTGCATAGGACTCCCCACGAGTGACCCACATGAGGATAATTACCAGTGATTTGTGCCACTCTGTGGGCCATTTCTGTGCCTACTTTTTTCAAGGCTATTCAGGTCTTATCACCTCTTTAAGACATTTAATTCACATTCAGATTTGACAAAGCTGAAAGACTGAAGTTATGACAAACTGGGCAGTTGGCAAAAAATCTGCTTCTCATCCTCTCCACATATTTATCTTAGCCATGTGTCACACTTAGTTCATAGTGACGTAGTGTGCATATGCTCAGCTGCCCAGTAGCCTTTGCCATGTATGATTTAAAGATAATATTTTTCTCCAGGTACCTGAAAAAACACAACAACAATGAATATTATCCTAATATCATGAGCCAAACGGTAGCTCCAACCAGTCAATGACTATATTAGAGTGAGCCCCATCCCTCTTAAATCCAGATCATTCAGGTGAAGTCTTTAGGCAGACACTTTAAATAAGCAGGAGACCTATTTGCTCTTACTGAAAAAAGGAGTAATTTAGGCCACTTCACTTAACATCACCCATTGTCTGCTCCAAGCCGGAGAAAAATTGTTTAGGGTATTGCTAGGTTCTGAGAGTTTGTGCCTCTCCTAAATTTATCCGTTGAAACCTAATTATCAATATGATGGCATTAGAAGGTGAGGCCTTTGAGGGAAGATTAGATTATAAGGCTGGAGCTCTCAGGAATGAGATTAGTGCTCCTAAAGAGGCTCCAGAGAGCCACTTTGCTCCTTCCAACATGTGGGAACACAACATAAAAATGTCATTTATAAACCAGAAAGTGAGCCTTCACCAGACATTTAATTTGCCAGTGCCTTGATTGTGGTTTTCCCAGTCTCCAGAACTGTGAGAACTAAGTTTCAGTTATTTGTAAGCCACGTGGTTTATGGTACATTTTGTTACAGCAGCATAAATGAACTAAGATAAGAATTACTCTATTTCTTTGAGGCAGTCTTGTGAGTCTTCTACACATTCGTCACAAGCTCCATCAGTTTCCATTTATTACCTCATTTAACTTTCCCTGGCAGAATAGCCGGCTTTGGCAGTATTACTTACTCAGCAAACAGTAACCACATTGCCATGATTTCTCATCTGCTTCTTCCCCTGGAAGGTATCATAAGATTTGACAGTTAAAAATTGCACTACTGTCCTCCCCTTTGCTAATGTAGCCACAAGGAACTCTATTTAACTGCAAAAGAACACATTATAACCGACCTCAAGGTTCTTTTAGGAATGCACAAGCCAAATTCAGTGGTATGGATTCATGTCTTTTGAAGTGACATATTCTCCTACTGGCTGAGTGTAGTCACAATGCTTAAACATCAACTCAGTCAAAACCAAATGAAAGTTTTCAAGAGAAAGGTAATCACGCTGCATAATTATAGTGCTGTCATCACATATACCTACACAGGAATTCTTGAAAGCTTTCCAGTAGCGTTCTTCCTTTTCTTCTTTCACCTGCAACTGGAGAACACATTTGTACTAAAGCTTTCAAGGTGTTCTCCTTTCCTGAATTAAAGATCACATTACTTAATTGTTTATTCAAACTTTCCATAGAATCACTGCACTGAGTATGATGGGAATATACTGTATTCATGCCATGTTATGTTTCTTTGCCCATTTCTGTGCTAGTATTAGTCATATTTGTAGCTTCATAAGAAGAAATATATTCAGATGGGCCAAAATGCTAGACTGTTCTCTGTATAGAACATTTAAATGCTGGCTATTTCTCCTCCTATAGGATCAGCGAAGCCTAGAATAGAATAATTATTTTGACAACTCTACTAGAACCAATGTTATAGGTTTAGTATATTCTACTTACCAGCTATTCTCAGGTTGACAGTGTTATCAAAATCTTGGAAGTTTCTAAAACAACACTAAAGATAATGATTATACTCTTCCTACTTATTCTTAAACATCGTTCACTGATAATTTGTTCTGGAACAATAGATAAACTTTCATTGTAATTATCCACCATTGGCAGAATGGCAATGTTATAAATTATTTTCCCATGAGGTTAATCATTCACATATTCTCTGTGATACAAAAATAGTGTATATCAAATTTTAAACAAACAATTTTTTTAAACCAAAACCAAAACAGTGGCAGGACTCTATAAAATGGCATGCACGCTAATTGGTCTCCTCAGTGAGATTGTGTGGTGGTTTGCATTATACCACCTATTTTGTAAATAAGAAACCTAAGGCCCAGAGGGATGTCTTACTCATGGTCACTAAATTGGAAATTTGTAAATTTTAAATCTAAATCTAGGTTTTCTGATTCAATTTCCTGCTAGTTTTAGTCATGTAAAGCAAATAAGCAGTAAGATTCGGCCACATGCAAAATAATTTTCCCAATACTTTGCTTTCAATTGTGTGACATTTTCCTCTGATGTCTTCAATAAAAATACTTTGATTAACATTCTTCAAATAATTATTCATAACTTTTAACAGTGCTATAGTAAAATAAAAGAATTGCAATGTAACACACTGTTTTTTGATATCATTCTTTTAAGGAAAATAACGTAAAGAAGTAACAACCCAACTCACCTCAAACCTGAGATTTGATGAATAAAAATATGAAATGTTTTTGATGCCTACAGATGATTTATGATTAGAGTAATAGTAATAAACATATTTTACCAATGTGATTGAATCACATTTTCCAATCTGAAATATTTAAGATGTGTAGAGAAAATAAAGAGGAAGAAAAGCAAACGGCTAGCCTTGGAATTTTCTGGGCTTATTTATTTGTTTCACTTTTAAAATGATTTAGAAACAACTGTGCAAGGATTCGTGTTCTGTAGCTATGCTTTATGTCAGATGAATAAGCATACATTTTGTAGATGGCATGATGGCTACTTTAATGAGCCTTCTCAATGACAAGATTTTATATCCTTGGATGGAGTAAAACACTGTGAGATACTGTTTTATGTGGCACAATAAAACATATAATAAGGCCATATCATTAGAGAATGTAATACTGACTGAAGAAACACAGTAAGATCAATTTGTGGTGGCCCTGGAAATTTTCCACTTACGTCTTTGCATATGGATTGATGGCTCCGGCTGTTGGCTCTGTGGACCCACTGCAATCCACACACTGCCCCTGCAGATGCTGCCAAGGGAAAAAAAATGTGTCTTTGTTGGGACTTTTGGGATTAAGATATACAAATTATAGGAACAATTACATGATAATAATAATATTAGAAGAATATTAAGAAAAAGAGGCACATTTTTAGAACTCAACTTATTCCCTTTAAGTATATGCTTCTCTTGAGTTCAAAAATAGTTTTTAAAAATCACAGGAGATGAGGCCTTTGTTTCCATGAAGTTCAGTGATTTTATTTTAATTGAAGGTGAAAGACTAAAGCATCCTTATTTGCACCATTAAGAATTCTAAATAAAACAGAAAAATTATTCTTGCATAAAAAATCCCCAATCAATAGGGGTCAAGAGTTGTTACTAATTGACACTTTCCCTATCTCATACAAAAGAAAGCACACCATACCCAGAAACTTGCTTCCTAAACTAAATATGTATTGCGTGAAGTTAGGGTGTGTAAAATTGAATGTTTCCTATATTGATCACATAAGTAACATCAGTTGTGTCTCATAAGCTTATATGGCTGGATCATTGCATCTCAGAATCACTGTCGGTAAACATAATTTGCTTTGTTTCCAGCACCTATGTGCAGCCTGGCAGGACCCAGATTCCTCCCAGTGATCTTACCTTGAGCAGAGACAATAAATTACACGGAGATCACCTTTCATCTGTCTCCCGTAAAACCTAGATAATCAGACTAGTGTGCTGCAAATCTTTTCCCAGGCGGTATTCTCGAGCCTTGGGAAATCATGCATCCTTTCTAAAATGAAAACAGAATCAAAATTAAGTCAAAATAGAAAAACATCAAACTCTTTTCTCTTTCCATATATTGTTGCACTGAAATTTCTTTTATCTTTGGTCTCCTTTTTATCCTAAAATCATATTAAAATCTCTGCCTAATGATAAGGTAAGAAAGAGGGAGGCCATGATTTCTCCAAATGCGAGAATCTACAAAAACTATAAATTAAATTAGTAAACTAATAATAGTTTCATTCTTTAGGACAAAAAAGTGAGGCTCACATTTGAAGTTAAGACATCTTAATGACATTAATCATTGTGTTAAATTTTATTTGGTTTATTTTGAACAGGTAATTATTTTATATATTTTAAGTATCAAATGAAAATACAAAGTACATGTTGGAAGTTGTCCAAATACTGCTGCTCCCTCCTATTGTCAATTTAATCTTGTAGATAACTGCCAACTTTATTTTCCTGAATGTAGATATAGATGTACATTATAAGTAAAACATATATAAGTATTTATATATGATTTTATATTATAAAATTATAAATATATATAATAAAATATTATATTTTATTATAAAATATTTATTTTTTATTATAAAATATATAATAAAATATATAATATATA
>NW_022436951.1:18387870-18409694 GCF_009761245.1 Sapajus apella
GGACTCACAGTTCCACATGAATGAGGTGGCCTCACCATCATGGTAGAAGGTGAAAGCATGTCTTACATGGCGGCAGACAAGAAAAGGGAACTTGTGCCGGAAATCTCCCCTGTATAAAACCATCAGATCTCATGAGACTAATTCACTATCACAGGAACAGTGCAAGAAAGATCTGCCTCATGATTAAATAACCTCCCCCTGGGTCCCTCCTACAACATGTGGGAATTGTGGGAGCTACAACTTAAGATGAGATTTGGGTGGGGACACAGCAAAATCACATCACTCCCATCATCTAACATTCTGCCTGTACTTTCAATTAGACAAGCCCACTGAGAAGCTGGAGAGAAAGAAACAGAGTAGATTCAGTTTACTTAAAAACACACTTGTATGATATTATCATTAGCTGGTCTTCCATAGCATGAATTTCAATAGCTGCAGAAAGGCTTAGAATTTAAGTTTTGAAGACAGACAAACCTTGGCTCAAATTTCAGCTCTCCCACTTATATGCACTCAGGTAAATTAACCTTCATAATATTTTATGTCCTCTACTGAAAATTAGTTGTGCCTGCTTCATGGTTTTTGAAGGAAAACATTAGATGAAGCAAAAATATTAGTCTGGAATAGATAAGTTTGCAATAGAGTTAACATGTTTAGAGTAAAAACTGTATATAAACACACAGGCACACATACTCATTTAAGTGAGGATATACACAAATACACACACACACATAGATACACACACACACACACACACACACACACACAAACCCTTACTTAAATGTGTATGTGTGCCTGCGTTTTTATATACACATATATCCTCACTTAAGAAATTAGGAGCTACAATTTGTTGATTTGCTGACATTGATTTAGCAGTTTGAGTTTATAGCCTATTTAATATGTAAGTGATTATCTTGGCCTCTCCCTCATAGTCCTAAGATGTCTGATACAATTCTAGCCTTCATAAGTACATTCAGTTCGGAACAAAATGATGGGGAAATGGGGAGATTACGGTATATTCTGCATTCATCTTACTGTGCAGGACTGTATCATATGGACAATTTTGCCATTTAGAGAGCCTGGATAAGAGCAGTATTCCAGCTGCTTCAGACTCTATGAAAGAAGCAGAGAAAGAAAGTAGAAAGTTGAAAATGGATATCAAGTGAGTGAAATAGTAGTGTACTTTTAGTTATAAAATTTATCAACACAAATATAATACACAGCTGGACATGACTATCATTAGCTTGCATTAATATTTCATAATTCATTTTTTAGCACTCTGTTTTTGACATTTAGTTTAGCTATAAATATACCATATAGACAAACATTTGTACATTATACCTGCTTATGTTTAATTCATTAGAACATATTCCTAAAAGTAAAAAGTAAAATCATTTAAATTTTAAACTTACTGGTGAAGTTACATCCGGAAATATTTACCTCTAGAAATATTATCATTAGGTATATTATCTTGTCTTTAAAAGATGTCTATTCTTTATTCTGATTTTTATTTCGTTATTCCAATTTCTCATGTTTTAATTCTATGCAAGTCAGCCTACTCCAACTTAATTGCCCTTAATAAGGAGTATAGTTGATACGAGATTAAAATATTTAAACAGGGACACAGAGGATCTAAATGTATGCTGCTACTCTTCATCTCTTCCTAAGTTCATTCCAAAGGTTTAAAGAAGACATAAACAGGTTTTATCTGGTGTTGTAAGAATAGTTAAAGACATCAACTTGATTGCATTAATGTCTCAACAAGTCATCCCTGTATTACCCTGAATTAAAGATAGTGAAGCTCAGTTTTTAATTATAAACAAAAGTTCCAATTCAATGCCTCTTAAGAAGGTATTCCAGGTATTGTAAGGACATTGAGTGTAATGATCAAAGTCTGGCATCACTGTAGCTGTACCAGCGCAAGCGGGCACCCTACGCCCAGGGACAGTGCAGTTCTTGCTGGACTTCTGGAGGCACCTCCTTGGAGGGTGGGGGTAAGACAAAGGAGAATTCCCTGGGTTTCCAGGCAGTCTCTTACTCTCTTTTGCCACATCACAAAAAGTCTCTGAAGTGGGCTGCCTGGTGTTGGAGGAGGGGCAACGTGAGCACTCCCATGATCACCAAAGCTGACACTGCACAGGGTCGCATGTAAAGCCAGCACAGTAACTGAGCCTTCCAGGAGGCCCGTTGTGACTATTACCTGGCTACCGCTGATGTTTATTCAAGGCCCACAGGATTTTTAGTAACCAGGTGGTGAATGCTACCAGGACTGGGTCCTTTCCTCCAGGGCAGGATGTTCCCTTCTGGTCCAAGATGGATCTAGAAATACTATCCAGGAGCTAGGGCCTGAAATTGAGGGCTTTGGAAATCCTGCTAGTTCTTTATTTTACTGTGGCTGAGCTGGTATCCAAGTTGCAAGATAAAGTTCCCTGTACTCTTCCCTCTTTCTTCAAGCAAAAAGAGTCAGTCCCCAAGCTGCAGTGCTTAGAGTTAGGAGACATGTGACACAAGCACTCCCTTGGCCACCAGAGTTGATGTCACACTGGGTTGGACCCCCAAGTTTACAGTCTCCTAAGACCAGAGCAACTCCATGACTTGCCCAAGGACTAGTCCTGTGGCCTGAGGGCCACAGTAATTTATTCTGGGCCCCAGGCCACTTTAGTCAGCTGGTGGTAGAGCCAAGGAGAGTTCTAGCTAGGGCTGAGAATTGCCCCGTGACCCAGGACTGGTCTAAATGCTACCTTCCTGGGTCCTGGCAGAATTTTGCCTTGGGTTGTGTTCTGTTATGACACGGCAGCACTGAGCTCCAAAGCAAAGCCCCACACTCACTTTACTCTCCCTCCCCAAAGCACACAGATTCTTTCTCCACTGATCCCTGACACGGTAGAGCAGAGAAGCAATGTTGGCAATGCATTGGGAAGAGTGTGTCTCTCCCACACTCTTCACTGCCTCTTTCCTTGATATTTTGTTGAAATCAGGAAGTATGATTACTCACCTGATTTTTTGTTCTCCTCAAGGTGCTTTTTGGGTGGGTAATTGTTTCATTCGGCTTTCTGTTGGGGGACAATCACTGGTGGGTTCTATTCAGCCATCTTAGTCTGTCTCCCTACTCTCTACTTTTCTATGAGCACTGCAGGAGTGAAAGTTTATTAAAAAGCTTTAGAGTAGTGAGGAAAAGGAGGAAAGGAAAGAAAGGAAGGAACGTAAACTTGGAAAAGGCCAAGTAGGTGACTTGAGAGACCAAGTGCACCCCAATTTCTTTGACAGTTTCAATGAATTTGAATCCCTTTAATATATTTTTAAAATCCATTTAATTGTATTTGAATCAAAATTTTAAAAATAGTTAGAATCCCCAATTTGCAGCACATATGTGTCTGGGTGGACCAGTAACCTGGAAGGGACTTTATTATATATTAAAAGGGACTTTAGCTACAAAAGGACAGGACTGCCACCTGGAACTTAACGAGCTTGAAGATTCCGCTAGTGACTGCATTTTTTTTTGGTCTGTGTATCATTCTCCCTAGCTGCTAGAACATGAACTCACTTATTAACTCCAGGAATTATTTGAATCTGATACTTGTTAGGTAAATGTCCATGAGATGGAAGAAGTTACCTTGACTTGTTCTTGACTGAAGTGGTGTGTAGCGACAAAGCCCTGAGCAACACATCTAATATCACGTGCTTTTTAATTTCTGGGCTCATAGGGCACAGTGTTAGACAATATTCTGATGGAGCCACAGATTTGGGGACTCCCTAGAAGGTTGTCAGAACCTGCCCAGCTCTCCTGAAATAGCTTGGATTTGAAGTCTACACAACAGAATTTCAAATTAGAAGAAATAAACAGTATTTTCTTATCTTACATTTTTTGAAGGAGCAAAATAGGATATTATAAAATGTATACCTCTTGGCCGGGTGCGGTGGCTCACGCCTGTAATCCTAGCACTTTGGGAGGCCAAGGCGGGTGGATCACGAGGTCAAGAGATCGAGACCATCCTGGTCAACGTGATGAAACCCCGTCTCTACTAAAACTACAAAAAAAAATTAGCTGGGCATGGTGGCGCGTGCCTGTAATCCCAGCTACTCAGGAGGCTGAGGCAGTAGAATTGCCTGAACCCAGGAGGCGGAGGTTGCGGTGAGCCGAGATCGCGCCATTGCACTCCAGCCTGGGTAACAAGAGCGAAACTCCGTCTCAAAAAAAAAGAAAAAAAAAAAAGTATACATCTTGCCAAAAATCATTACGGTATGTTCAAATAGAAGCTTAATATCACTGTAATAATCTATAAAGTAGAAATTCTTAGTAGGTTCATTTTACGAAGGAGAAAACTAAGGCATGAGAAATTTGAGGAATTTTCCCAAGACAGTAGAACAAGGAAACCATCTCGGGTACTCAGGTATCAGGGTCTATGCTCATAGACTCTGTACTGACTCTTTATTTTAACCAAAAGCAAAGGATAGGAATTTTTTGAGAAGATCTGAAGAAATATGGATGCTTCATAAAGACAGAGGAGAAAAAACATATACCAGACATTTACGGTAAATAACATAGACTAATGTCATCCCAAGACTTATAAGCATTGTACATTGCAGAAAATTTGCAATTTATCTCTTTTATCTTAGTAATATTTAGTATCATCCTCTCATCTTGCTTTGCTATTAATCTAATTTTAATCCAAATGCCCAAGCAGGCTTCTCCTTTCCCAACTCCAACTGATAGTCCAATTAAGACACTTCTTTTCTACTTGTATGCATAAGCTTTTACCAGCCTTTAGGAAGAGTAAACTGTGTATTATCAAAAACAAGCTACACTGATAAGAGTTTGAGACATTAGCGTGGAATTTGTTCTCTCTCACGTATCCCATAACAAAGATGTACAGTAGCCCTAAATCTGACTTCACATGTTAATAATTTACCATCTGATCTATTTGTATTTTCTTTTTCATTCTTCATTATCACTGAGAGTTAAATGATTTCACTCAAAAAGTTTTAGAGTTGACAAGTTAAGTAAATGATATATTACATGAAACTTTCTAATAGCTCAAATGATCTGCTAAACGTGCAAACACACAGGGTTTCCTTGAGTAGATATTAATCCTACTCAATCTATCAAAATTACATACTTAGCATTCTGTTCTGATATACTGTCTCTTCCCTAACGAGGAGATTAAAGATTCACCTTATGTTTTTCATTGAATAATGTCATAGTTATAAATGAGAAGAATATTCCTGCCTTCTGGATTCTTACTTCCATAGTAAGATAACTTCAAAAAGATAAAAATATGTTGATTATATGTATATATATGTATATAAATTTTCTTTAGAAATGTAAATAGATCTTTTCAGTGAATATAGTCATTCCTTATTTTTTAATCTCAAACTATTAGGAAATCATTATTCACTAACAAAATGTTTAAATAACAGTATCAGATATCTTTTAAATTTAAATTTAAATGTTAAAGATAGGCCAGGTGTAGTGGCTCATACCTGTAATCCAAGCACTTTGGGAGGCCCACACTAGACAATTGTTTGAGGCCAGGAGTTCAAGGTTGCAATGAGCTGTGACTGTAGCATTGCACTCCAGCCCAAGTGATAAAGTGAGTCTCTGTCTCAAAAAATAAAATAAAACTTCAAAAATGGAAGAGATATGATGTAAAAATGTTGTAGTTATGAGGTTTTATGAAATATTTTATCCCATCATCGAAGATATGTATAACTTGTATATCAGTTTTCAAATACACTATAAAAAGCATTTTAAATATCATATTATTCAACAAATGAGCATTCTCATCTTCATTAATTAACATGAAACACCAATCACTGTGAACAGAGACCAAATTTATCATTTTAATGGGAAATCAACAATCTATAAAATACACAGTGAGCAGACACATTAAAGGAAAGTGAATTTTAAAGAGGGCTTACAAAATTGAGATATTCATGGAATGAAGAACATTTATACACATTTTCTATTTTCTTTTTATTATCTTTTCAGCTTCATACAGGTAGCGAGATATGACATGTCTTCAAATAGATAGAAATTTAGTTTATAAGCTCAAAGAAAAAAAATGAGAGGCCCTCTAGTGGCCATATTCATAAATTGACTCTGAGAACAGTTTCGTGTGCGTGTGTGTGTGTGTGTGTGTGTGTGTGTGTGTGTCTGTGTCTGTGTGTGTGTGTGTGTGTGTGTGCTGTGCATGTGTGTGTGTGCGTTTTCTCCAGCCACTTTTGGCTAAATGTATGCTAGCAAAAGAATAGCAAGTTAGTTGAATTTAATCAGGATTAAAACTTTTCCAAGTAAGAACAAAAAAAGGCAAGTAAGCAGCACAAGAGTTGACAGAATATTGTAATAAAAGGAGAGTCATGGTTTTCCTGAAATTTGAACTTTGAAAGAATATAAATCATTACATAAGTGGTAGGAGTTAGAAAATAGAAAAATATGCTGAGACTTAATGGAATACAACTCCCGTTCATAGCAAAGAATTACTGGAGTTTGGGAATTATAGGAACAGATCTATAAAAAGATATTGAAAGCCAGAGAGAGGAAAGATTGCATCTGCTCACATATCAAATGTGAAGCCTTCCCTGGACAATTAATGTGAAATTAAAACTCATTCTCAGAAATTATTCTTCCCACTGCCTTATTTTTTCTAGGACATTTATTATTATTTTAATATAATAAATTTATTTGTATAAATATCTCCATTTCACTCCCCAAATATAAGAGCAGAGTTTTGTTTCATTTTTGTGTTACTTTCCCCTCAATGTTTTATCTCTAGTTTCCAGAAAGTTTCTAAAAATTTAATATGGTGCCATAATTACTGTATCTGTCCTCATTACAGCCTCATAGAAACATGGTCTGTATTATGTTCTCAAACCTAAGGACAAGCAGAGAAGCTGTGATTAGAATTGTTGTGTTTATTAAACTGAGGAGATAATGTAAATTGATCACTCTCTCTAACTCCTGGTAATCGGGCACTACTTCTCTGGAGTTTTGGCAAGAGTTGAGACTGCATAAAACAAAGGAACAACTGGGACTGGCCTGACAACCTTGGAAACAGTGAAATCCCTCTGAAGGCTGAAAAGACCAGTTTTTGTCATTGGTGATGTTTACTAATTATATGTACAAACCCTTCGTCAAGACTTGTTTCTTAAGAAACCCCATCCAGATGAGAAATTCCCCAAGTAAGGACACTGAAATCCTAAATATAATTATTTTTCTGAGCATTTATTCCTAGTTTTATTAGATTGCCTTTGTTTTCATTTAGTGGGAATCAAATTATTACCTCATAAAAGAGGACAATGATATTATTACTGTTCTAATTTTGTACTGTTTGCAGAATTATATTCTATGTTATCAGACGCTGAATATTAGTATTTACAAAGTCAGGAACAAACATTTTTAAACAGTGTCAGAGGGAGTGAGAAAATACTAAGCAATAGAAACAACTCTATGTTATTTTGATTTCATTATATTTTAAGGGAAAAATAAACAGCACACACTTGGATTACTGTGATTAGTTGGATGCTCAAAGAGTGCAAATAAATTTCAATAGTCAGATTCATGTTACATTAACAAAATAGTTAGAATCTCTTGGTATGCAGGATTCAATCATCTTAAAACTATGATAGAGAATGTCATTAGTCAAAACACTAATTTCCTTCTAGTTCTCATTTTTAGTCCTTAAAAACTAACACAGACACACGAATATTATGTGAGCATTTCAAAGCAAATCTGGATTAAAATTTATCAAATTAATGACATACATGGAGTTCCCTGAAGCATTATTTGATATTTCTGGACTTTCAAAGCGACTACATATTTGAGCATGTGTATGTAAAAGCATTCAAGTTACCTAGAGTTTTGCATCATACTGTAGATGCACTGGCAAACGAATTTAATAAAATACACACAACAATATTTAAATTATCTTAAGCACAAGGTAATGTTATCTTCAAATTTTTATCTTTTTTTTTTTTTTTTTTGAGATAGAGCCTTGCTCCTTCGCCAGGTGCTAGGATGGACTGCAGTGGTGGGATCTCGGCTCACTGCGACCTCTGCCTCCCTGGTTCAAGCAATTCTCCTGCCTCAGCCTCCAGAGTAGCTGGCACTACAGTAGCTGGACCACCATGCCCACCTAATTTTTGTATTTTTAGGAGAGATGGGGTTTCACCATGTTGGCCAGAATGGCCTCAATCTCTTGACCTCATGATCCGTCAGCCTTGGCCTCCCAAAGTGCTGAGATTACAGGTGTGAGCCACCACGCCCGGCCAAATCTGTATCATGTTTTATGTATATACACAAATAATGTAGAAAACTATTTTAATATGTGAATTATTTACTAGAAAATATATCATTTGTGTATTTAAATAGTATATATTAACAGCTCCTATGGATTTATTGTGATTTACAGTGCAGAGCCTGAAGACAGCATAAGAAAGACGTTTGGGTGTGTTTTATTTTCTTCTCCACATTTAAATTTTACAACTTCAATAACTTTTGCATAATTTTATACTTTTCTTGTACTTATTAATATTAATATTTTATTGTTAAAGGGAGCCATGTCACTGTCCTTAACTAGCTTGGATGATATATTTAAGAAAGAGACTGACATGAGGGTCTGTCTTAGTTCAGGTTGTCATGACAAAGTACTACGATATGGCTAGCTCAAACAATTGAAATTTATTTTCTCCTTCTTGCTACAACCTTACATGGCCTTTTCACAATCTCTTTGCATGGAAAGAACAAGCCAGCTCTCTGATGTCTCTTCTTTAAAAGACGCTAATTCCATTGGATCTGGATTTTTGCCCCTCACCACCATCTCCTCTTATAACCTCATTTAATCTTAATTGCTTCCTTAGAGGCCCCATCTCCAAATATTACCACACTGAGGGTCAAGACTTCAACATTTGGTGGAGAGCAGGAGGTGAGGACAGAAACATTCAGGGTATATTAATATCAAAGCATATAATTTGATTATAATTATGATATTAGTTACATGGGAGTCATGTTGTAAAAGCTCAGATTATCAGAAGAACATGCACAAATGGTTATTACATAGGTCTTCTTGGCAATTTCAGTGACTTTGTAATTATGATGATGTGCCGCCATTTAAATACCTCTACGGTCACTGAAAATATATATTATACATACTATGATTGATTGCATTTTCTATTTGGATAATCACCACAGCCACATAAATATCTATTTATTATGTTTAAGTAGTATCAGTGTACAATCATCTTTCAGCATTAAAAGTAATCAAAATTATATTTTTCTTTTAACTCCAAATTTTAACCTTTCTCTGTTTAAGTATCAATTTAAGATGATATTTAAACTTTCAGATTACTAAACATAGTACATATTTCTACTAGACAAATGTATATGTCCTTATGTTTAGACATGACCTTGTTTTATTAGACGGTGCTAGTAAGGTCAATATCAGGTCTTTAGATTAAGGGCCAGTTACCTTCATATCACCATGGTTTCCAAACCTCTAGGTCTCTATCTGTCCTGATGTCTGTCTGGAGAGAGTTCACATCTTTTTCTGCCCCTTTTTTCTTCTTCACTTAATAAGTTACTGTTCTCTAGGTATTTGGTCATCACCTATGAAATTTCTAATAGATTTTTTTGGTGATACTGTTGGCTGAATATGTGCATAATAAACGCATTAAGATACAGACACTCTACAGGCATGATGGAGAAACTATTTTTAAAGAAATTGCTATTTAGAAAAGATAGACTCTGTTTCAAAGGCAACAGATAGCTCAAGAGGTAGGTAGGGGTGATCTCCTGGGTCAGTAAGAGAGGTCAGTTATTCATTGTTTCAAAAACCCCTGTTTATTTTCAATGAACTGTGGGAGGAAACTGACATTAACAAGAAATAAAGAAATACAAGAAAAACTAAGAGGGGACTGTGGATCTAACAAAACAAAAACACTACTTTCATTATTGGTGGGGGTGTTGGATAGATGGGATAGTTATCACGACTTATAGGTGACAAAGGAAGTAAGGCAGATTTTTGTCACCTGAAAGAAGACAAATTGAAAAAATAAAACTTGGCTGGGCATGATGGCTCATGCCTGTAATCACAGAGCTTTGGGAGGCAGAGTTGGGTAGATCACTTGAGACTAGGAGTTCAAGGCCAGCCTGGTCAATATGAGGAAGTGTGGTTTCTACTAAAAATACAAAAATTAGCTGGGTGTGGTGGGTGACAGAATGAGATCCAGTCTCAAAAAACAGATAAGTAACAAAAATAAATGAATAAAAATAAAAATCATACACATTTCTGTGGTAAAAGCATTAAAGAAACTACTTTAGAAAAAATGTTTTATAAATTTGTTTAGCAAAATAAATCTGACTTTTTATATCATTATTTTAGATAAAACTGTACTGTGCCACTAGCTAGACTAATAAAGAAGATAGAGAAGAATCAAATAGACACAATAAAAGTGACAAAGGGCATATTGCCACTGACCCCACAAAAATACAATCTACCATCAGAGAGCACTCTAAACACCTCTACACAAATAAAACTAATTTAGAAGATATACATTTCTCGAAGCATACATCCTACCAAGACAAAACCAGAAAGAAGTTAAAGCCCTGAATAGACCAATAACAAGCTCTCAAATTGAGTCAGTAATTAATAGCCTACCAAAAAAGAAAAAAAAAAGAAAAAAAAGAAAAGAAAAGAAAAAGGACCAGAAGGATTCACAGTTGAATGCTACCACAAATACAAAAAGAAACTGGTACCATTTCTTCTGAAACTATTCCAAACAATTGAAAAGGAGGGGCTGCTCCCTAACTCATTTTTCAAAGACAGCATAACTTTGATATCAAAACTGGGAAGAGACACAACAACAACAAGAACTTCAGGCCAATATTCCTGGTGAATATTGATGCAAAAATCCTTAATAAAATACTGGCAAACTGAATCCAGCAGCACATTAAAAAATATATAGGTATATTCACAAAACCTACATGATTATCTCAATAGATGCAAAAAAGGTCTTTGAATAAATTTAACATCACTTCATGTTAAAAACTCTCGACAAACTAGGTAATAATGGAACATATCTCAAAATGATAAAAGCTATTTATGACAAACCCACAGCCAATATCATACTGAATGGAGCAAAAGCTGGAAGCATTTCCTTTGAAAACCGATACAAGACAAGTATGCCTTCTCTCACCACTCCTATTCAACATAGCATTGCAATTGGAATTCAAAAGGTCATCCACCATTCCACCAATCCAGCTGCTTCAGGATGATGGGGAACGTGGTAAGATCAGTGAATTCCATGAGCAGGAGCCCACTGCTACACTTCTTTAGCTGTAAAGTGAGTGCCTTTGTCAGAGGCAGTGCTGTGTGGAATACCATGATGCTGGATAAAGCATACCTTGAGTTCATGAATGGTAGCCTTGACAGAAGCACTGTGTGCAGGTTAGGCAAATCTATATCTGGAGTAATCGCCTATTGCATTGAGGACAAGCCTCTGTCCTTTCTCTGATTAAAAAGGTCCAATATAATCAACCTGCTACCAGGTAGCTAGCTGATCACCTCAAGGAATGATGCCATATTGAGGGCTCAGTGTTGGTCTCTGCTGCTGGCAAATTGGGCACTCAAGCAGTGATCATAGCCAGGGCAGTCTTGGTGAGTGGAACACCATGTGACTGAGCCCATGTGTAACCTCCATCCCTGCCGCCATGGCCAATTTGTTCATAGGCCCATTGGGAAATGATGGGGTGATTGGGAAAAGAGGCTGAGTGGTGTCCACAGAATGGGTCATCCCATCCAATTGATTATTAAAGTCCTCCTCCTCTGCGGTCACTCATTACCGAGTACTCACATGGGTTACAAACAGCTACACAGTTTTTGACCACTCAGAGAGATCCATCCACATACTATTCCCCAAATTTCCTTGTCACCACTTTTCCAATCATCTTTCTTCCAAGTCCCTGATCATTCAGCAAAACCATTGGCTATAGCCTGTGAATCAGTATATAGTTGTACATCTGGCCAATTCTCCTTCCATGCAAAGTGCACAACCTGGTGCACTGCTCAAAGTTCTGCCCACTGGGAAGATTTTCTATCACTATTGTGCTTCAGGAATATCCAGAAAGAGGCTCTAGCACTGCAGCTGTTCATTTTTGGGCGGTGCCTGCATATTGTGCAGAAGCATTTGTGAACCAGGTCCCAGTCTTTTCTTCTCCTGTCAACTGATTATAGGAAACTCCTCATGAGGCTATCAGTGCAGGATGAGGGAGAGAAAGTAGGGTGGCATGAGTGGAGACTATGGACATTTGAGCCACTTCCTCATGTAACTTACTTGTGCCTTTAGGACTTGCTCTAGCCCGATTATGTACATACTACTTCCATTTGATGATGGAATGCTGCTATGCACAACCCACTATATGGGTAGATGGGTCAGAAAGCACCCAGTTCAAGATAGGTATTTCTGGTCGCATGGTGACTTGGTGACCTATAGTTAAACATTCAGTTCCACCAAAGCCCAGTAACTGGCCAAGAGCTATCTCTGAAAAGGAGAGGACTTATCTGTAGAAGACGGCAGGGCTTTGCTCCAAAATCCTAGAGGCTTCTGCTGTGGTTCACTTATGGGGGCCTGTCAGAGGCTCCAAACAGCATCCCTATCTGACACTGACACCCTAAGCACCATTAGACTTGCTGGGTCATATGACTCCAGTGGCAGAGCAGCTTGCATGGCAGCCTGGGCCTGTTGCAGAGCTTTCTGCTTTTCTGGACTCCACTCAAAACTTGCAGCCTTTTGGGTCACTTGATAAATGAGTGGGAACAACACACTCAAATGAGGAATGTATTGCCTCCAAAATCCAAATAGGCCCTCTAGGCATTGTGCCTCTTTCTTGGTTGTAGGAAGGGCCAAATGCAGCAACTTATTCTTCACCTTAGAAGGAACATCTCAAAAGGACCCACACCATTGGACTCTTAGAAATGTAACTGAGGTAGAAGTTCTCTGAATTTTAGTCAGACTTATTTCTCACTCTCTGGCACACAAATGTCTCACCAATAGGTCCAGTGTGTTTCCTACTTTTTGCTCATTGGATCCAATCAGCACGATATCATTAATGTAATGGATCAGAATGATATGTTGTGGAAGTGAAAAGTGATCAAGTTCTCTCTGAATAAGATTATGATCCAAAGCCAGAGAGTTGATATACTATCCTAGGTATGACAGGAAAGGTATATTGCTGGCCTTGTGAGCTGAAGGCAAATTGCTCCTGGTGGGCCTTATGGAAAGGAATGGAGACAAAAACATTTGCCAAGTCAATAGCTGCATACCAGGTACCAGGAGATGTGCAAATTTTCTCAAGCATTAAAACCACAGCTGATACAACAGCTGCAATTGGAGTCACCACTTGGTTACACTTACAATAGTCCACTACAATGTTGCAGTTTCTCATTGAACTTAATCACAGGGCATGGTAATACTAAGAGTTACTAGATTCAATCACCTGCATTACATGCATACTCTTCTTTGCCTCCGGAGTAGTAGACTAATTTTATCTTGATAGTCCGGGTCACAGTGACATGATGGAGGTGTCGTTCTCAAAGATCCATATGTCTTCTGCACAGGCAATGGGAGAGTGGAGCAGGGATGTGGTGGGAATCACCACCTCTGTGTCTTTGAAGTCCTTGATGGTGGCACTAATCTCTGCATTCCCTGCAGGGGTGGGATGTTATTTTTGATTTTCTATTTTTCTAGGTAGAGGCCACTCTGATTGCTTCCATTTGGCATTTCCTACCTTTATAGCCCTTATCCTACCAGTCAGAGAGCCAATGTGGGGGATTCTGCCAGCTGCTAAGTATGCCTATGCCAATTATGCATACTGGCACTGCAATGTCCACAGTTTGAGTTTGGGGACCCACTGGACCCACTATAAATCAGGCCTGAGCTAAAACTCCATTAATTACCTGACCTCTATAAGCCCTTATTGTAACTGGAGAACCACAATGACCTTTTGGGTTCCCTGGAATCAATGTTAACTCAGAGCCAGTGTCCAATAGTTTCTGAAATGCCTGATCACTTTCCTTTCCCCAATGCACAGTTACCCTAGTAAAATGCTGGATGTCTTCTTGGGAAAGGAAGGGAGAAAGATTCACTGCATAAGTTGTCAGTAATGTAGAGGGGTCCTTCCTCCAGGAGACCTGGCCTCACCTTCATTCAAGGGGTTCTGCATTGGTAAACTGGCTCAAGTCTGGAAATTGAGAGCCTGTGGTTCTCTGTATTTGTAATTCAAATTAGTCTTCTGTCCATTCCACCCAAAAATTTTCTGCTTTTATAAATTAAGTAGAAATGCAATAGGCTTCCTATCAATTTTATTTGTAGGAACACCATGATTATTTAGCCAATGCCAGAGCTCTACATGAGTCAGATTATACTGATTGCCACTTTGCCTCTGCTGTCCTTACAGTAGCTATACCCACCTGGCCTTTGATTGCTGAGTGGCACCATTTGGCCCCTGCATCTCAGGATCCAATTATTCCCATTATATTTCAATTTTGTGGTTGAGTGACTGTGGTTTTCACTGTTAGATCTAACATACAGAGAAGAGGAGTTACAGGACTGTTCAAAAATGCGGGTGCTACGCTCACAAATCTGTTTCACAAAGCATTGGTCAAGGGCTTATCTCCTGGACCCTCTCAGCTGGGATTAGTAGGTCTAAAGTGACTGATCCACTCCACCATTCCAATCTCTCTAAGCCTTTGGATCCCTTCATCTACATAAAACCAAGGGAGATTAAGCATCTCCAGCTTGCTCGCAGTGGGCCATCTTTCCATTTATATTTCAGCTAACCAAGCAGATAAACTATTAGAACCTTTTTTAAATTGGAGACAATCTCTTCCATCTTAAGGTTCATAAACTTAATCATATCTGCAAAGTCTTTCTGCAAAATTAAAAGCTGCAACATTAAAAGCAAAGTATCTACTTAGTGGGCCCAAATCAATAAATTCAGCCTGATGCAACCCTACATTCCTTCCACCATTGTCCCATACCCTTAATGTCCATTCCCACGCTGGTTCTCCAGGTTTCTGTTTATATAGATTAGAGAACTCAAACAGTTTTTTTCAAGTGTAGCATGCAATCTCACTTCTAGGGGCCTGCTGGATCTTTAGTTTAGTTATACATCTAGAATCAAACAGGGGTTTGGAAGTGGCTCTTGAAGAGAATCAACATTATTTTTCCTGTCCACTGCCTCAGGGAAGTCCATAACTGTTGCCTCAGGCAGTTCAGGGTTTATCTCCTCAGACAAAGGCGTAAAGGCTTACTGCATCGTGGTTCAAGGAGGGGATGTTGCCACTGCAGGGAATGGGGAAGCTGTTCCTTTTGGCAAATAAGGTTCATCAGAGTTTACAAACTCAGTGCTTCCAGCTTCATCAGAGTCCTCCCATAAGTTCCCATTCCAGGTTGCAGGGTTCCATTATTTTCCAATCAATGCCCTCACTTTAACAGTACACATCTGGAGAGGCTGTGCATGCACCTTTCATTGCAGGTCAGCCACTCACGTGACAAGAGCTTTTGTCTATTTTTCCACAATTTCAGCTCTTTCTCTGCAGGAGGTAAAACCCTTACTCAGTGTGGTATTAGCAGATTTGAGGCTCAGTATCTGCTTCTGAAATCAGGAGAAAGAATCCCTGAGTTCATCATTTCCTTTCATCACTTTGTCCACTGAACTTAGGAGCAAGCTAACAGCATTATTATATTCCTTGGTTCTCCACATATAGTCAAAGGTATTTTGCATAGAGTAATAAAACTCCTTGCGTCTCACAAGTGGTAAATCAGGAGGGTCAAATGTGTTTATTTTGCATAACTCTGTAAACAGTTTATGCCAAGGTCTATCAGTGTTCTTCACACTGTTAGAAGTAGAGTCCTCAGTATTTTTGGGTCAAATAATATTAAGCAGCCAACTCCAGAAACCACAAAACCAACAAAGAACTCTATCCTTAATATTCTGTTCCTCTAGATCAACTCATTGTACACACACACACACACACACACACACACACACACACACACATATGCAAAATATCCTCTGTGCCATTACATAAAATTAAAGAAATGGCTGTGCTGAGCTGGAACTCTTTGTTACAGAGGCCTAACTTATACTTCAAGAATATACAAAATTGATAATTGGAAGCATGTACTGTTATAACAAAGAGTCTGAAATATGCATTGTTGGCTGAGAAGTTGTTATAAAAAGTTGGTCATCTTCATCTTGGCAATTACATGTGATAAGACTATCATCTGTAATAACTTGGAACACAGAACATGTGCTTTACAGAACTTATAGTTCTGTAAAAGTGATTAGGAAAACTAAAACTAAAATTACTGGTATTCCTTGATGTTTCTAGCAGTGTGACACAAGAAAGTGATTGATTCTGGCAAAAATCTGTTAATTTGCAAGTAGAAATGAAAGTGAATTCCACACTGCTCTGAGAAAATTTCTATGCTTATGGCCTGCAATTTAAATTGATTGAACTTTTGGTAATGTTGGTCCTCAAAGTTGGAAAAAAACAAGGGCTTTTGAAGACCAAGCAGCAGGAGATAGGATTGTCATTGAGTGCCTTTTTCAAGAGCTTCCAGTTAAGTGAAAGACAGTGAAAGCCAGCTTTGCTGCAAAGAAGAAATGAATGGTGCTGCTCTCCCCAACTCACTCCATGCGTTCCATTTCAGCTGACCTGTCTTAGAATTGTGACCAGATGTGATCAATTACTCTCAAAATTATGGCAAGCAAATAGACCAAAATCCTTTAAGAGTATCTGGATCCCCAAAGATACATAAACTTCAGTCTATAAACTTTATTGTTCTGTTTAGATAGAGCCAAAGAGGACAGTGCAGTAGAAAGGTTTTTCTTCATTGGAAATCCAGGGGTCATCCAGGATAATACACAAGAGAATTTCAATGTATAGAATTAAATCCAATGGGCTAATCATGCCCAATGGGCTAATCATGAAAATTTCTCCATAAAGAGCAGGGAGTTCCTGTAATTTCTGTGAAGTATTTGATAACTACTGTGAAATACTGACTGCAGTGCTCTTTCCATTCTTTAAATATATATTTTTTGCAATTATCCTTCCTACTTCAACAACTTATATTGGGTGGAGCAAACAATTTATCTTTTAGTGTAACGATCATCAGGAAATAAAAAGCCATATCATCTTGATTTGCTAGAAAGTACAGGATCTATCCCAAACACAGATAATGATATGGATTCAGTTAAATAGTAGGTTATTTAGAAAGTTGTTGAGAATGACGTAGACGGAAGTATACGAGGGTAAACATTTTTAGCTGGTTTCTAATTTTGCCTGCTGTTTTTGTTTTGTTTTATTTCATTTTGCTTTTAGGAATTGTATTAGTCCATTTCACACAGCTGATAAAGACATATCTGTAACTGGTCAATTTACAAAGGAAAGAGGTTTAATTCGACTTACAGTTCCAAGTGGCCAGGGAAACCTCACAATCACGGCAAAAGGCAAAGGAGAGCAAGTTCCATCTTACATGGAAGGCAGCAGTCAAAGGGAGAGGGAGGAAGACTCTAAAGCAGAAATCCCTGATAAAACCATCAGATCTCATGAGACTTATTCACTACCATGCGAACACTATGGGGGAAACCGCTCCTATGATTCAATTATCTCTCACCAGATTCCTCCCATAACACATAGGAATTATAGGAGTACAATTGAAGACAAGATTTGGGTGAGGACATAGAGCCAAAGTAGATCATTCCACATGGCCCCTGCCGAGTCTCATGTAAATCACATTCCAAAACCAATCATGCCTTCCCAACAGTTCTCCAAAGTCTTAACTCATTTCAGCATTAACTCAAAAGTCCATACTCCAAAGTTTCATATGAGATAAGGTAAGTTCCTTCTGCCTATAAGCCTGTAAAATCTAAATCAAACTAGTTATTTCCTGGATACAATGGGGGTACAGACGTTGGGTAAATACAACCATTCCAAATGGGAGATGCTGGTCAAAACAAAGGGACTTGGGGGCCCATGTAAGGCTGAAATCCAGAAGGGCAGTCTTATTTTAAAGGTCCAAAGTGATTTTGACTCCATGTCTTTCATTCAGATCATGCTGATTCAGGAATTAGATTCTTACCGTCTTGGGCAGTTCCAACCCTGTGGTTTTGCAGGGTGTAACCCTCCTCCTGGCTGCTTTCACTGGCTGGCGCTAAGTGTCTGTAGCTTTTTCAGGTGCATGGTATGTCCTTTCTGTGCATCTACCATTCAGGGATCTGGAGGACAGCGACCCTTTTCTCATGCTCCACCAGGTGGTGTTCCCTATTCTGTGTAGGGGCTCCAACCCCACATTTCCTTTCTGTACTACCCTAGCAGAAGTTCTCTGTGAGGGCCCCACGACTCCAGCAAACTTCCCTCTGGGCATTCAGACATTTCTATACATCTGAAATCCAGGCAGAGGTTCACAAACCTCAATTCTTGACTTCTGTTCACTTGAAGGCTCAACACTACATGGAAGCTGCCAAAGCTTAAGGCTTGCACCCTCTGAAGTCACAGCCTGAGCTCTACATTGGCCCCTTTCAGCCACAGTTATAGTGGCTGGGATGCAGGGCGCTGAGTCCCTAGGCTTCACACAGCGTGGGGACTCAGGTCTCAGCTCATGAAACTGTTTTTTCCTTCTAGGCTTCTGGGTCTGTGATGGGAGGGGCTGCCAGGAAGATTTATGAAATGCCCTGGAGACATTTTTTCCAACTGTCTTGAGAATTAACATTCCTCTCCTTGTTATTTATGTGAATTTCTGCACTCATCTTGAATTTCTCCTCAAAAAAAAAAAAAAAAAAAAAGGTTGTTTGTTTGTTCTGCATTATCAGGCTGCAAGTTTTCTGATTTTATGCTCTGTTTCCCTTTTAAAATGGAATGTTTTTAACAGCACTCAAATGACCTCTTCAATGCTTTGCTGCTTAGAAATTTCTTCCATCAGATACCCTAAAGTTCAAAGTTCCAAAATCTCTAGGGCAGTGGCAAAATACCACCATTTCTTTGATTAAACATAATAAAAATAAACTTTGCTCCAGTTCTCACCAAGTTTCTCATCTTCTTCTAAGACCACCTTAGTCTGGATTTCATTGTCTATATCACTATCAGCATTTTTATCAAAGTGATTCAAGAAATCTCTAGGAGGGTCCACATTTTTCCACATTTTTCTGTCTTCTTCTGAGCCCTCCAAACTGTTCCAACCTCTGCCTGTTACCCAGTTTCAAAGTCGTTTCCACATTTTGGGGCATCTTTTCAGCAACACCCCACTCTACTGATGCCAGTTTACTGTTTTCATGCTGCTGATGAAGAATTATTCACTACATGAGAACAGTATGGGGTAAACCATCCTATGATTCAATTATCTCCACTGGGTCCCTCTCAAAACATATGGGAATTATGGGAGTACAATTCAAGTTGAGATTTGGATGGGGACACGCCAAATCATATCAGAAATAGAATCATCAAGTTTCAAATAAGCACATGGCAACACAGCACTAATGCACTCTCCCAGCTTCCCTTGGATCTAATGATAGTGGCCACCTAACTTATTCTGAGCTCTTAGATGTAGAAAGGAGATAAACAACTTATTTGGATCATATCCATAAAAGAAAATCACTGGTCCTCTCCTTTTTTCTTTCTTTTGCAAGCTGCAAAGTTGACACATTAGAAACAATTCTATTTGACCATGTAAATGAGTAAAACACCCTAAGGGACAGTAGAACTGCAAGATCAAATAAACAGGATTTTCAGTAACCTCTTAGACTAGAGACAGTCACTGTGATCTGCCCATTTATCTGCCAAGTAACTTTCTTGAAAATTTTGTAAAAAAAAATTTCTCTGTCTTATACTCATAACTTTACTTTGGAAAATTTTGGGACCAACCCAATTTTATAATCTTAATTTGTGGCAAACCATTTTAAATACGTACTTGACAATTCTATCTTTGAAGTGCAAGCAACTGACAAGGATATGACTAAGTTTGATTACTCTATCACATTTTCCTGGGATAGTGTATGACATTTCATTCCATAGATTCACGATTTCTTTTTCTTGAATTTCGACATTATTTATTGTTCAAGTAGGTAAGTATATGCTCACTAGCCAGCATTCCAAACATTGGAAATAGCTTGTTTTCTTCATGGTATGCTGGTGTTCTATTGCTGTCATACATATTCTCATGACCTTTGCAGGTTAAAATAACACAGACTACTTATAAGTTAGCTCACACATCTGACTGCAGTAATATTGTGCTAAAATCATGGCCTCAGCAAGGATGCACTACTTTCTGGGGGCTTTGGGGGACATATTGTTTTCTTGTCTTTTACAACTTCTAGAAGATTCCTGAATTAATTAATTGGCTCATGACACTTTCCTTCATCTTTAAAGCCAGGAACTAACATCCCTCTGACCCTTCCTCCTTCCTCACTTTTCTTTCTCTAGCCACAGTCCAGAATAGTCCCTGCATTTAAGGGTTTAGCCGATTAGTACAGGCCCAACTGGATAATTGAGACAATCTCTCCATCTCAAGGTTCATAAACGTAATCATATCTGCAAAGTCTATCTTGCTAAGTAACATAACATATTCATGTGTCCTGAGGATTCGAAAGTGGGCACTTTTCTGGAACCTGTCTACTACACTGGGTTGACATTTTCCTTTTGTTTGTTTCACTGCTTTGGTCACAGTCCCTGGGACATGACCTAACATCTGTGTATTGCTTGCAAGCTTCTTTTCTCCTTAGATTAACTCATTAACTCTACTGGGATCCATTTTATTTTTTTCTAGTTATTAATTCTGTCCTTTATATCATATACATTGTTTTAACAGTATCTATTCTCCTAACTGATTTAAATGCAGCCTTTATTCCTGATGCTTTTATTTTACACTTTCATCCTTTTCTTCAGTTCTGTCATAGGAATTATTTCCTTATCTTGTCTAACTGTATTTCTGTCAACTTTTGTAGCTTCTTTAGTTCTTCATTTTGTGATGTGGGCGCCTCATTTTTACTATTATTATTCATAGCAATTCATTTGGCTAAATGTTCAACTTCTCTTGATTTGTTGTACAAACTTCCAGAAAGTTTGGGAAGCTTTGTTTGTTATTTTCCTTTTTTTCTTGAAGCGATATTGTCTAGTTTCAGTAATTACTTCAATACAGTTTGTTGATTTTTTAATGGCAGGATGACAAATAACTGGAAAAGCAAATAGAGAGAATTAATGTGAAGGAGAGACGAGGACTATATGACAGGTTATTAGTAATTCTACAGGTTGTATGATGAACTTAGGTATTCCATATGGTCATATTTGTACAGATATAATACATATACACAGGGTTTTATTTATATGTCTGCAGTATATACCTCAAGTCAGTTTATAATTCCAAAGACCTGTTATCCAGTATGCCTTAATAATGGTCCATTTCATAAGAATTCATATATATACAATTTACTGTTCAGGGCCATTTTTTTTTAATCGTCTTGATTCCTGATTTGAATTTTAAAATACAGCCTCACCATCAGATCTTATACTCTGCTTTAATTTATCTATATTGGTTATGAAATACAACTTGAAGCTTTTTTTCCTCAAATGTGCCATATTCTTTAAGGAAATGTGCTCTGTTGGCTTTGTGGGATGTATGCAACCCTAAAAAGCTTTCTCAGAAACCTTCCTTATGCTTACTTGAACTTTTCTGTATTTGGAATTATATTTTCCTACATTTTACATAAGAAAGGTGTCAAAGTAGCTTGGTAATGTGAAATATAGAGTTTGGATTATTGCTTTTTTTTTTTTTTT
>NW_022436951.1:18409794-18429366 GCF_009761245.1 Sapajus apella
TTTTTTTTTTTTTTTTTACATTGTCATTGTTTGGATTGGAACAACATCATCTTTTCTCTTTGTTTTCTTTTAAATAAATTTCCAAAGAGAATATTCACTATTTGTAAATACAACATTAATGCCAGTTAAACTTTAATTCCTTAAGGGAAATAAGTGTAAATCTAAATGTTCTCTTGAAAATGTATGTATATGTGTATGTATATAAACCAATTAAATATATAGAAATCATTTATACATGTAGTATAAATTAATTAATTAGCATTATGCATCTCCAAACACCTAGCTATCACCTATATTTATTTACTTTCGAAAATAGCACACCTGGGTGACTGACTGAGTTTTTCTTTCTTTAATTAGTGTTTCAAATTTTAGCGAAGCTACTGAAATAATTTAATCCATAAGCAAATATAACACCAATATTGAAATTATTAGTACATTAATTATTTTATTTGCATACTTACTAAAAATTGAGTTTTCATATTTAAATTGCTCCTAGTTGGAAGTTTTCAAAGAGATCTATGTTTCCTTAATTAATTTCAAATGAAAAGACTCTTGCTATAGGAAGTTTTTAAGCATGTTTCAATTTATCTCAATTTCAAATAATAACATAATGAGGAAGTATTTATACTTAGCTTAGCTTGCTTATAGATCGATTGCACTTATTTCATTTTATTATGCAAGTATTACTAAAGCTTATATGTTAATCACTTTCATTGTATAATTTGATATTTTCTCTTTAAATTAGTTTTCCTAGTATAACAATATATGTTGAAGAATGTTTCTTTCCATTTTTTTCTCACTGGAAATAAAGAATTTTTTTCCTTTTTTTTCACTCCCCCCAAAAAATAAAGAATTATATAGCCATAGTGAATTGACTAAAGCAAACAGGATGTTTAAAAAATCTACTAGAACTCCTGTGAGATATGGAAGAAGCTAGAAATTACCACTTCATCCTAACCACAGGTAAAAAGCTTAACAAACTAAAAGAAAATGTCTTTAGGTTTATCATGCAAATGTGGCCACAGGGCAAACCACTGCTCACCAAAGTGGAGAGACCTACAGTTGAGTGCCAAAAGTCTTGGCTTGCCAGAGCAGAAACCTTCAAGCATGAACCTCAAAGAGAATCCATATTGGTGAAGGGAAAATTGCATTATAAGTGATGAATTTCTGGAGGCTTAGTGTGGACAAGTTCGTGTAGGTTAAAATTGTGTCTTTTCCTTTTCTGAGTTCAGTTGGGTTTTGATAAAACCAAGCAGGCTGGTCTTTGGTTAAACACTTTGTCCTGCAGGTAGAATAAATTTCACAAATCACATGTCTGATTTCACCAAGCAGAGATGAAATATCATCTCTGAGACATGATTATCTCAAGGTGACCCAGTCACTGGGGGCTCCCACATTTTGTGAAATTTACCAGAAAATGCTTGACCCAGTCTGTACAGTAAATATCAGAGAAAATTTTCCTCATTTTTCTGGTAGGGGGAGGGGAAAGATAGGCATTTTGGAAAAATATAGAGCATTTGTTTTTCTTAACAAGATCTTCCTGCAGGAGAAACTGTTTTACCAGAGACTAACCTGTTGGGTTTAATGAGAACCTAGCTGTACTTGGAGAAGGGGAAGACGCAATTGTAGCCTACTCTAGACATTTTTTCTCCCCACAGAGGGGCAGGTGGATTTTAGAAGGGTGTGTAAAGCTCACAGTTCGCCAGTACAGACTTACTAGGAGCCTGAGATCTGCTCATGGGACTCTAGAACACTTCTCTCCTTGCCACCCCACATTTTACCACCACATTACTCAAGGTTATTTTAGCCTTTACAGATGTTTCTTTCACTGAAGAGTTTACTTATCTCAACAACGAGCTACCATTACACATCTATTTAAAATTCAAAACACTGACAACACCTAATGCTGGCGAGAGGTAGAACAGAAAGGACTTTCAATCATTGCTGGTGCGAATAGCAAGTGGTATAGCCACTATGATAGGCAGTTTGGTGATTTGTTACAAAACCAAACATACAATAATAATAGCAATTACAGTCCTTGGAATTTGCTCTGAAGAGTAAAAGGTTTTTGTTTACATAAAAACCTGCACATGAATGTTCACAGCAGCTTTATTTATAATTAATAAAATGTCAAGTGGTTTGAATACCCTTTGTTTGGCCCTGACAACATAATAACATCCCAAATAACCATACTTTCTGTAAACATAAAAAATCCATTTTAATATTTAATATTAAACTACTTAAAATAAAATGAAATAAAAGCACAGAATATAAAACCTAATGTGTGAAATAAAGCTAAAGCAATCCTTAAAGTCTCTTGTTGGAAGTTGATCCCCAGTGTGAGAGGTGAGGCCTGATAGGAGGTGTTTGGGTTGTGTGGTTGGATCCCCTAAGTATGGCTTGGTGCCATTATTGCAGCCACGGGCGGTTTTTCACTCTTAGTTTTTATCTGGTGGTAGAAAAGAGCCTGACACTTCCTCTGTTCTGTCTTTTGCTTCCTCTCTTGCTAGGTCATTTCAACACACACTAGCTCCCCTTAACTTTCTGTCATGAGTGGAAGCAGCCTGAGGCCCTCACCAGGAGGAGATGCTGGTGCCATACTTCTTACATAGCCTGCAGAACTGTGAGCCAAATAAACTTCTCTATAAATTAGCCAGCTTCAGGTATTCTTATATGGCAGCACCAACAAAATAAAACAATGTCCTTCAGCAGGTGAATGGGTAAATAAACTGTGGTGAACGTGAAAAGGGAAAGATATTCAGCTTTAAAATGAAATAAGTTTCAAGCCATGAAAAGACATGGAGGAAACTTAAATACATATTTCTAGGTGAAAATGCTTGTAAGAAACATTTTAAGAATTAATGTATTAAAGTAACATATAAAATTAGTTTGGCATTAAACATATTTTCTGTATATTTAATTAGTTTTTCCGAGTATTGAAGATAAGAGTTCACATAATATTAGTATTACCATAAAATAGAACCAAACCTTATGCTTACTTTATTTTTGTTTTGGATACTATGTAGGTGGTTATTAGGCCACAAGAAACTTAATTTCACATTTGTGTGCCTTGTACCCCATCACTTTCATTTGTCAACACATGTCCATGTGCCCCATACTGAACAGCAATATGAATGGGATATGAGATCAGCATACTTCACTCTTATCTGAGGTTCTTACTAATGATGGAGAATACCAAAGTTTCATGAAGTGTATGCATGCAAAGCAAAGATTTTGTTTTTAAATATCTGAGAATAAAACCTATAATCTCCAAACTTCAGAGTATTTGAACAAATTGTTTTACATACCATGGCTTAGGCAAACAGACCATTATTTATCAATAAGAAAAAGATAATTTTGATAATCTGCAAATATTTGGAAATTTAATAATATCCCAAATAACCATGATTTCTATAAAAATAAAAAATTCATTTTAATATTAAAATATGTTAAATAGAATGAAAGGCAAATAATATAAAATCTAATGTCTAGAATAAAGCTAAAGCAATCCTTAGAAAATGTATCTTTGAACAGTTTCTATATTGGAAACCAGGATGAAAACAGAATCTGTTTTTTTAAAAATATTATTTTATTGATAAGTTCTTTACAAAATGATCATGAAAAACAGAGAAAGAGAGAAAGCACAAATTATAATGCCTGACAATATAGGAATATACCAATATACCAATATTATTATACATCTTATGGACATTAAAATGGTAATAGGAGAATACGATGAACAAACTTAGGCCAAAATATTTGAAAAGGAACAAACTCTTTGAAACATGCAAATTACACACACAAAAAGAGATAAATAATCTGAATAGCCTTGTATCTATTAAATAATTGAATACATACTTAAAAAAAAAAAAAACCCAGGCCCAAATGACTTTCCTGGTCCATTAAAGGAAACATTTTAAAAAGGAAAAAATAATTGTATACAAACTCTTTCTGAAAAGAGTAGGTAAGAGAACATTTTCTAATTAATTTTGCTCGGCCAGAATGCTAGAGTTACCTTAATAGCAAAAACATACAAAAATGTTGCAGAAGATTACTACAATGCAATATTCCTCACAAACACAAGTGCAAAAATTCAAGAGATAAATTTATATTTCTCTAAATTGTACAATAATGTCCCCTAAATCAAGGCCTGAATCAAGTTTGAGGATTTATATTTTCGTATTAGCATTTAAAACAATATTCAGGCCAGGTGCAGTGGCTCACACCTGTAATCCCATCACTAGGAGGCCGAGGCTGGCAGATCACTTGAGGTCAGGAGTTTGAAACCAGTCTGGCCAACACAGTAAAACCCCATCTCTTCCAAAGATATAAAAATTCCCCCAGCATAGTGGTACACACCTCTAATGCCAGCTACTTGGGAGGCTGAGGCAGGATAATCACATGAACCTGATATGCAGAGGTTTCAGTGAGCCATGATCACACGATTGCACGTCAACCTGGGCAACAGAGTGAGATTCCATCTCAAATTAATTATTAATTAAAGAAAAACAATATTTGGAACATTATTCAGGTATCACTCACAAAATCATTTGAGCATGTAGGATCTCTTTTACTTATTTATTTTTGGAGGTTTTTCTTTTCTCTGCTTTGTATACAAAAAAATTTAGTTTTTTGATAAAAAGGCATGTAACATTTATTTTATTCTGCATCTTATACAAATCCATGATCTCTTGGATTTATTTGTCATAGCTTTATGGTTAGAATTCCTTTATTTTTTCTATTGTAAATTTTTATTTTTTTCTAAGTATCATTAAACTTTTTTCATAACATATATACTCCTCCTAAACCCCAAATGATCCAAATATATACCAAACTTAAACCCTTGAAAACTGGCTTTATTCCTTAGCCAGAGGAAATGTTTTATTATCTTTCCAACATCTTTATTTATACTTTTACTTGACCCACTTGCTATTAGTTCTCACTGTTTTATCTTGTTATGCTTGTTTTCTCTGTCCGTATTTATGTTTTGTATTATTAAGTTCAATGAAATTAGTCTAGTGGGATTGTTCCTTTTTCCAGGGTAAAAGAGTAGAAAAGAAAAATATAATCATTCATTTTTTTAGCTTTCAAGTTTTATACTCTATAACATGTTCAAATAATATGTAGTTTACATTTAAGTCATAAATGCTGGATTTGACTACTTACTAACTAGATAAAAATGTTTAAACATCGATAATAGGTCTTGCAATTGTATGCACACGGATCTAAAAGAAAGAGCTATTAACCAAAATGGTAGGAATTATAGGTGTCTGTTACTGCTGTGTGGGATATTGTCAAGTGTTAGTGAAACTGCCTATTGGCATACTGATCATGAAATTAAGAAAATCTCAGAGGACAGCTTTAGTTTTCTAATACATATTCTTCTCTTTAAAGCGAATTACACACTTCTTTTAGAGTGGCCATAGACAAAAAATCCAACTAAACTGAAAATTAAAAAGAGGAATAGAAAGTTTTAAACATCTGGATCATAATCAATTGCTCAGCAATAAACAGCAAGAGTAAATTGTAAATCATAGCAGACCAATATAATTGCATTTTTTATTAAACTCTAAATGTAGATGTTGATTTTATTACATTCATTTACTATACTGTCATATTTTCCCTTGTATGCCTTATTTAATTCAGTCTGAATATGTATGATTCTGTCTATATGGAATAAACACAAATAAAGCTTTTAAAAATACCTATGTTACTATCAATGAACTACAGTATATATGCTAGGATACAACTTAATTACTTAATAATAGGGTGCACTAAGGAATGTTATATGATAAAAGTTTAGAATTTTCCCATGAGTACTAGAAAAAAATATCGACTAATGGAATTTAATGGAATTTGAAAAAATTACTAAAGTGTTACATAATTGTTAGATAAAAGTTATACTCACTCATATTGTGTATTATAAAATGTTAAAATCCCAGAAAAATAAAATGTAAAGATCTTAGAAGGAAACAGAATTACATGCAAACCTTAAAAGAAAATAAACTTATGTATAAAAACAAAAACTGATGAGAAAGGTGGGGCCCGGATCTGATAGGATTGGAGTGGTCTTATGAGAAAAGGAAGAAAAAGAGAGATTGATCTACCATGTAAGAACACAGTGAGAAAGCAGCTTTCTGTAACCTAAGGAGAGGGCCCTGACCACAACCTGACCATGCTGGTCCCCTAATGTCAGATGTTCAGCATCCAGAAATGTGAAGAAAAAACAATGTCTATAGTTTAAGTCACCTAGACTTTAACATTTTGACATCACAGCCTTAGCAGACTAAGACAGAAATATGTCAAAAGGATGCAAGAGCCAGGGTATGTGTGTATACATATATGTATATTATAAATAATGCCTGTGTGTGTGTGGGGTGTGTGTGTGTGTGTGTGTGTGTGTGTGTGTGTGTGTGTGTAGGAAAGTGAAAGAGACAGAGAGAGCAGTAGATTATATAACCCATTGGACAACTTAAGAATCATGAGTTCATGTGATACAGGTGAATTATTAAAAAAAAATTCTTCCTTGTAGTAGAACACCAATTAATTAATAGAAGTAATAATGGAGTATGAAAATATCAATTAATACTAAAACTATGAGAAAAACATGATGAGGAACAATATTTACATAATCTCAACATATTTCCCTATGTTATAGACTGAATATTTGTGTCCTCCCAAATTCATTTGTTGAAATTGTAACTACTAAAGTAATGGTACTATGAGGTAGTGTCTTTGGGAGATAATTAGATCCTAGAGCTGGAGCCCTCATTAAATGGAATTGGTGCCCTTATAAGAAGATACATGAGAGAGCTTGTTACCTCTCTCTTTGCTTCTTCATGTAAGGACACAGACAAAAGAATACCATGTGTTAGCCAGAAATTGGACCCAGACCAGAATCTGACCATGCTGGCACCCCTGTCTCAGACATTCAAAGTGATGGGAGAATATTGATCCTAACCTTCAGAACTCCCATGACATATTTTCCTGGTTTTCCTCTTACTCCATTGGAAACTTCATTTAAGTAGTTTAGTGGTCGATTTTTTCTCTTTCTGAATTTAAAGAGAGGAGATCTTTTTACCATAATTTGAAGCTCTTATTCGCAATCGATAATCTCTAAAAATGGCTTTGGGTACTTAAGTTAATGTCATCTAACAGGTGCAGATTTAATATGAACCTTTGTTTTCTCTCCTTCTCCTCCTTCTTCTCCTTCTTCTTCTTCTTTTTTTTTTTTTTTTTTTTTTTTTATGGAGTCTTGCTCTGTTGCCCAGGCAGCAGTGCAGTGGTGAGGTCGACTCAGTGTATCCTCCACCTACTGGCTTCAAGCAATTCTCATGTCTCAGCCTCCTGAGTAGCTGGGGGAACTACAGGCATGTGCCATGATGCCTGTCTAATTTTTGAATTTTTAGTAGAGACGGGGTTTCATTATGTTGGCCAGGCTAGTCTCCAGCTCCCAGTCTCAAGTGATCTGCCCACCTTGGCCTCTCAAATTGTTGGGCTTACAGGGGTGAGCCACCAGCGCGGCCCAATAACTTAATTTTCATAGCCTGTCTAATATCTACTTGAGTATTTTAATGTCAATATAAAGGCTTTTTGACTGATGTATATTATACTATTTCTCTTCAGGAATAAAATATTTTTATCGTATAACCTATTTTCCCAAAAAGACAAATTTCTTCATAGAAGATGGATGATAGTAAATTATTTTTCATATAAATAAATGCATATATACCATGACAAAATCAAGTGTTTTCAGGAATGTCAAACCAGTAAATCTCAGACATTCTTAGTAAAAATATATATTGGTACAACTATGTTGGAAACTGATTTTGCTTCTATAAAATGAAAAAGTTCTTATGAGTACATTTTCATTTGTCTCTTTTATGTGACTTCCATCTCTATAATGAATTTTTTCAACTATTCAAACATATTCAATTTTATACTATTTTCATTAATATAATTTCTTGACTTTTTAAAGGAGTTATAAAATTTAATATCAGACATTGTATATCAAAGAATAGTAAAGGCTAAAATCAACATTTACATCCAAACTAGGTATGCTCTTTTTCTATTACCTTGTTAATGAAGAAATTTAGTCAGTCTGGGTTGTACTTATGTTGTATCTGTACTTTGTTTTTTCATGTACCATAGTGCACAGAACACTTTAAATTCCTCTGATAATTAATTCACTGTCATTTGTGGAGTGTAGGCCATAGAGTGCTAAGTTCAGGTATCAGATAAAATGTCTTGCAGAACTGTCTCAAAGAACATATCTCATTCCACACCCCTCCTTCCATAAGGGTAGACTGTCTGAACTTCAGATTGGCATACTGTTAGCATTCTTGTTCTCCTCTAATACAAACACCTTCTTCCTTCAACTCTTTGCAATGTTCAGAGCATGAGCAGGCTTCCCTTCCTAACCCCAGTGACTGCAAGTGTCTACCCTGGATCAGAGAAGCTTTCTGGTCTTGTGGCAGATACTTTTTTTCTTCTGTTGGTAGAGAGTGCAGGCTAGGTGGCTCTTCTGCCACTCTTCAGGACCATCAAATGTGCACCTACCAGTGCAGAGCCTATTCTCATGTCTACCTTCAGTTTAGCTTAATACTATATTAACTGTATTCATTGGTAACCTGCTGTTGTTTTGCTGATATTCCTTCAGCCAACCCTTGTTAGAATGATACTGATCTTCAGGATTAGTAGTTCTCAAACTTCAGAATACGTAAGGATCACCTGTAGGAATCCCTGACACAGAGATTGCCCAATATTTTCCTCAAAATTTCTGATCCAGTAGGTCTGAAACAGGTAGTGAAAATTTCCATCAAGTTTCTAGAGTTATTGATAAGCGTGATCTAAGAACAATATGTTGAGAATAGCTGCTCTAGATGAGGATCAGCAAAGTATATATGGAAATCTTGTAAGCCTCCTGTTTTGTAAATAAAGTTTTATTAAAACACAGCCATGACAATTCATTGACCAACCTTTTATAGCAGCTTTCACATTTTAAAAGCAGAATTTACTAGATATGACAGATTTTATGACCCGCATTGCCTAAAATCTGCACTATTTGCCTTAAAAAAAAAAAAAAGTTTGTGCTAGGCAGCTCAAAACCTCAGAAAGGAATTTTCAGGGATTTTTGAATGGTTAAAATAGATTTTCTATTACCTGGAGATTTGAAGAAAATAATTTTAGATACAAAATTCCTGGCTTATGCTGTGTTTCTTGAGTCTCTTAATAATATTGACCTACTGCTGCCTTACATTATTTTGTTGAGGTGTGTGCTGCCAAACTTATTTTCTGTCCTTAATAAGTTCTTTGGTGTTTTTGCCTCAAAGCCTAAAGGATTTTCTTTTTTAATCTTAAAACCTAATACATTTCCTGGGGTATCTTTCAGAGTTAAGAATTTAGGAAAAGGATTTTCTCAAATCTAGCTATATATATCTCTATCTATTCAAAGGAAATCCAATCAAAATTGTAAAATGTAATTTGTGTAAATTATTTATTGATTACAATATTTACATAGGTATTGAAGCAACCAATAACAGGAAAAAAATTAAAGGAGAAAAAGTTGTATTACTTACATTCACTCATTTTAAAAATGACCCTAAAACTATAGTAATCCAGACAGTGTGGTATCGTCAAAGGAATATCTTTAAAGATCAATAGCACAAGGAAAGCTCAGAACTAGATTATCATTGACTTATATGGTCAATTGCTTTTTTTGCAATGATACCAGAGCAAACTTATGAAAGAAGAATATTCTTTTTATTCAATAATAGGACAACCAAATGTACATTTTAAAAACTTGGAAGAACATGACAGGGACATTAGCCATTTTTCACACCACATACTAAAAGTAACTTGAATTGGTTAATAGATTCAAAAACTATCATTAAAACTGTAAAATTTCTACAAGGTTATTTAGAAAAAATACGCATGGCCTGGAGCTTGGTAAAGATTTCATAGGTAGGGGAAAAGGCATACATTTCAGAAAACCAAAAGTAAAACTGCATTTATTAGTTTATACTTTAGTATACGCATTACATTATATGTATATAAAATTGAACATGCATATACTCGAGAAATTTTACTCCTAGCTATGTAACAAAGAGAAATAAAAATACATTACTACACATCAACTTTCATAAGATATCTGTAGTACTTTTAGCAATAAAAACAAAAAATATAAGAAAAAGAATATCCAACCCAAGATGAATGGGTAGAAACAGTGTGATAAATTCATACACTAGAATCTTACTCAGAAAAACAAAAACAAAAACACAAAAAAACCAGATACAGTGTACTGATAAATGCAATATTATAAACAATTTTCAAAAATATAATTCTCTGCAAAACAACTGAAGTTTCAAATAGTGTATGGTATCTTTCTGTTTACTTGGATTTCAAAATTTCTATAATAGAGAAAACAAACCTATGAACATGCAAGTCACAATAGTGCCTTGTTTTCCCTTGGGGAAATTGATCTGGAAGGTACATTGGACGTTTCTGGAATGATAAACGCTCTACAGGTTGATTGTTTTGTGTGAGACATACTCATTTTCCAAACTCATGGTATTATATAAAATCTGTGCTTTTTACTAGAGGTAAATTATATTTTAATAAAACAGCTGGGCATGGTAGCATGTACTTGTATTCCCAGCTACTCAGGATGCTGAGGCAGGAGAATCACTTGAACCCAGGAGGCAGATGTTGCAGTGAGCTGAGATCGTGCCACTGCACTCCAGCCTGGGCAACAGAGCAAGATACCATCACAAAATACCCAAAAAACAAACAAACAAAAATGTATAAGTTATCTGCAATAAAATATAAATTATGCTTTGTGTTATGTATATTATTAATGTATTTCAAATATTTTTATTGGGCTTTTTAATTATTTTAAGCATTGAGAACATTTGTTAGGTGTTATCATGGAAATGTCACATGACGCCTAGTATACTAACTGGAAAACAGAGGGAATATGTCTCAATGTATATATAGAATATCCCTTTTAATTATTATAAACAAAATATATGAAGTGCTTTCAGCACATTTTATTCGTTATGAATTGTGTTATTCCTTTCATTTATATATGCTTTATAATAAAATATATGCTTGCAGAGTAAATTATATTGACATTTTCTAATTTTTTTCTCCTGCGGTCTATTGTTTTACTAGTCTTCTCATTTCTGTTGTCTAAATCAATCACCTCATGTGAATTTTAATCCCTTAATATAGATTTTGGCATCTTTTTTTTAAGTAACCAATTCTCACATTTCTAAGACTTTTCTTCTGACAAAGCAAAAAAAAAAATACATTATGTATTGAATATTCAAAAAATGGAAAAAGTAGGCTAAGCTTTTCTTTTTGAATGCAATGCTTTGTGTAAAGCATATGTGTTTGTGTGTGTCTGATTGTTTTCTTCCAATCATTAATTTATCTCTATAATCATTAACATCAGGAAAGATATAGAGGAGATTAAAAGCAGATGTCCACATCTCCAGGACCTCAACAATTCATACATAAGAGGTTTCTAAAGATTCAAAAGTCTGAAATAGTTCCTGTAAGAATGGCGTGCAGGCTCTAGAATGCTGGGATGAAATTTTTAACCTACAAGGACTTTTACTCCTTCTTCCTTAAGCATAGAATATGGGAGGACTTCTATGAACACTTTCCACTAAATTCAAATTTAAGATGAGATTGTTGGGTGTAAACCGTGGAAGAAAGCACAGAGAAAGTGAAATCATTTACTCCACAATTCTTTTTATTTGATTATTTCAAAACCAATTGAATCAAAAGAAACTATATTACTTAAAGCTTTATATCAAAATATTTTTGTTAAAATATGCTGCAATGATTTTTTGAAATAAAATAAAATTTATGTTATTTCAGAACCAAGTATTATAGTATCTGGGCAATGTGGGATTAATGGAAAGTCTCAGGCAAATTTTCCATTATTCAACAGGGCCATATGCAGCAACAAAAAATGACAAAATACTACTTCCAAATAATATACAATTTATTGTCTAATTTATAGTAAATCAATAAAGATATTCTATACCTGAATGGCAGGACTACATATAAACACTATCTCTGATATGTGTTTTCTATAACATTTTCAAGTCTGTTTTCTATAACATTCTCAAAACAATTCAATTTCCAAGAAAGAAAATATAATCATCTTTTAAAAACGAAAACCATGTTCATTCTTGCTTTAAAAAAATCCAACTGTGAAAATAAAATTGAACCATTGAGCTTACCTAAAATCTATTACAAGCCACATGATCTTTCTTCTGTCATATTTTCTACAGAAATATAAAATCATTCAATTATAATTTTAAAGTGTTGAATATAAATTTTATATCCATTTGAAAATCCTATAATACCAAATAAAGTATAAATTATATTTTCATTTAAAAGCCCACATTTTTAAAATCTCAGAGGACAAGTAGTTGCCAGCATGTTTTTTTTAATGAATAACAATAGAGCATCTGTTATTTCATGTACTATGTCAAAACATTCTTAAAAGTTTTGCTGAAAATTAACTAGATGATTGCATAGAAGAGCATAATATTTTAATGAAATATAGCAAATTTGATAGCATCTCTGTCTGCCTTCAGAGTAGCATATCTCTATTTCTTAGAATCAGGCAGTAATACTCTAATTATTGGTGCCTTTTGTGTCAGGAAGTTTCCATTGTACCACTTCCCTCTATTAGATTTGGTTATGTCAGTGAAAGTACTAAGTAATCAGATGGTAGCTGCTTTTCCCGAAGATAATTAAATGTGACCAATCTGTTATACACATGGGTATGCACACTTGCACACACACGGACATTAAGGGGGAAAATGTGATTTATATAACCTCAGTTTAAATTTAAAATAAATGTCAAAAATTATTGCTTAATCACTTTGAATACCTGTGACATACACACACTTATGACGTAGTATTATTTTCTCTAGTTGTCTAGAGGCTCATGTCTGAGTTGAAAAACCAATTGCACTTGATTTTTATTGCTGCCTTACCAAATAGCCACAAATTTTGTGGCTGAAAACAACACAAATTCTGTATCTCACAGTTTTGTGTATCAGAAGTTCTAGTTGGCTTTACTGATTTCTTTGCTTTGGATTTTATAAAGTCAAAATCATGGTGTCAGCCAACTGGACTTTTCTCAGGAGACTCTGGGAAACTGTGCACCTAACTCATTCAGTTTGTTGGCAGAATCCAGGTCCTTGCAGTTTTAGGAGATTTCATTTCCTGTTATCTGTCAGCTGACAGATGGTCTTAACTCCAAGAGGTTTGTTTCTCTCTTGTCCTTGAATGTGGGAACCTGTATCCTATACTCAGCAATGGTGCATTGAATCCTTCTCCTGCTTAGAATTTCAGATCTCCTTCTGCCACAGCTCTCTTGCCAGAGACAGTCCTCTGCTTATAAGGTCTCATGTGAGTAGATGGATCCACCTGGATAAACCAAAAGAATCACCCTATTTTAAGGTCTGTGATTTTAATTATATGTGCAAATGTATTTATGCCATATAATATGACAGATTGACAATTTCTGAGGATTAGGGCAATGATATATTTGGCAAAATCATTATACTGCCTACCAGAATAATAAGCCAGATCAGTGTCATAGAGGAAAGGAGTGCTAGAGTCAGGATTCAGGTTTAGAGCTCTTTCAAATATATCTATATTTAATGTCTAGTTTAACTCAACCCTCATTTAGTAAAACAAAGCTTATGTAATTTTAAACACAGGTCCTTGCAGTTTTAGGAGATTTCATTTCCTGTTATCTGTCAGCTGACAGATGGTCTTAACTCCAAGAGGTTTGTTTCTCTCTTGTCCTTGAACGTGGGAACCTGTATCCTATAGTCAGCAATGGTGCATTGAATCCTTCTCCTGCACCATTTGAAGACAGATTCACAAAGCAGTTATTTCATAAAATAAGTATTGATATATTTTTGAATGCTTTATTTTTGTACACATGTGTTTGTGTGTGCTTATGTATGTATGCATAAAATCAGAATATTTTGGAGATAGTGTATTAGTCCATTCTCACAGTACTACAAAGAAATACCCAAAACTGAGTAATTTATTAAAGGTTTAATTGAGGTTTATTAGAGGTTTAATTGAAACATAGTTCCAAATGGCTTGGAGGCCTCAGGAAACTTACAATAATGGTAAAGCAAACATGTCCTTATTCACATGGCATCAGGAGAGAGACATACCAAGCAAAGGGAGATGCTCCTTATAAAACTGTCAGACCTCATGAGACTTATTCACTATCACAAGAACAGCCTGGAGGAAACTGCCCCATTATTTGATTACCTCCCACCAGGTCTCTCCAATGACATGTGAGGATTATGGGAAATATAATTCGAGATGAGATTTGGGTGAGGACACAGAGCCAAACCATGTCAGATGGAGACTCATCTTATCATCTAATGTATGTGTGTGTGTGCCTTTATACATTAAATTATGTCTCAGAAAAGGGTAGAAGTTTAAGGAGAGCAATCTGAGACATATTCTAGGAAAAATAAAAGATGGTCTAATTAGCACAGTTTTAAATAATTACATAATTCTCTCTGAATTCTGATTGCATGTTTTAAACGTTTGGTGTTATATTAGCATCTCCTTCCTTGCTCTTTTCCACAATTCATGAAATGGCTGCATTTGATCTTTATAGCTTTTCTATAGTACGCCTGCTATATTTCTTTCCCTGAAGGCCAAAATATAGTAAGGATATGGAATATTTGAGAAAGAAAATTACAACTTAGTCTATCCCCACTATTAGGAAAATCATATTTCTCATAAACACCTAGGGATTATGCTAAACAAAATGACTAAGTACTAAACAAAGGCACATTTCAACATATTTTATGAATGGTACCATAACAGATCAAGGTTATTTAAACATAACTCAATTAAGCATTTTGATTGAACCTTGAAATTATTAGAGAAATTGAAAGAAGCCGGACACCAAAGGACAAACATTGTGTGATTCTACCTAAATGAGTAAACTAGAGTAGGCAAATTCAGAGAGCTGGAAAGTAGAACATGGGTTGCTGAGGGGAGGGGAAATGGATAGTGATGGTAGTTCTGAATGTACTAATGACACTGAATTGCACAGTTAAAGTGATAAGCTTTATGTTACAAATATTTTACTACAATAAAAAATATCAAAGAAAATTGTAGCAACCCTTGGAAATCGCTGACACACACACAGACACAAACAATATTTTGACTATGTTACGATCTAGGAAAAATTAAACAAATGTTTGATTCTAATTAAATATAAAAAGATCATATTTGAAAATAGTGGAATACCACAAAACCTGTAATTGTGGGGCAAATTATAATACTAAAATTTCCTTTAAATAAAGAAGCTAGGGCATGGTGGCTCACATCTGTAAGCCCAGGATTTTGAGTTGCTGGGATGGGAGGATCACTTCAAGCCAGGAGTCCCCGACAAGCCTGGGAGACAAAATGAAATACCTTCTCTACAAAAATTACTAATAATTAAAAGTATTCCTACACAGTACTGTGCACCTACAGTCCCAGCTACTCAGGAGGCTGAGTTGAGAGAATTGCCTGCACCTAAGAGTTTGAGGCTACAGTGAGGCAAGGATGTGCCACTGCATTTCCACCTGGGTAACAGAATGAGACCACTTCTCTAAACAGATTTTTAAAGATAAAATAAAATAAAGAAGGACAATCCAAAATGGCTGAATAAGAACAGCTGTGGATTGCAGCTGCCAGAGGAAACTCACAGGCTGCTGCGGGTGATCCTCAGGCAACAGGGTCTGGGGTGGACCTCCAGCAGTCCTGCAGCAGAGGGGCCTGTTAGAAGGAAAACTAAAGACAGAAAGAAATAAATTCCTCATCAACAAAAAGGACATTCAGAAACTCCATCTGAAAGCTATCAACTGCAAAGACCACAGGTAGATAAAACCACAAAAATGGGAAGAAACCATTGCAAAAAGGATGACAACACCCAAAACCAGAATGCCTGTCCTCCTCCAAGGGATGACAGCTTCTCACCAGCAGGGGAACAAGTCTGGATGGAGAATGAGCCTGATAAATTGACAGAAACAGGCTTCAGAAGGTGGGTAATAACAAACTTCTCTGAGCTAAAAGAACATGTTCTAACACAAAGCAAAGAAACTAAGAACCTTGAAAAAATGTTTGACGAAATGTTAACGAGAATAAACAGCTTAGCGAAGAATATAAATGAATTGATGGAGCTGAAAAACACAACACAAAAACTTCATGAAGCATACACAGGATTCAACAGCCAAATCAACCAAGCAGAAGAAAGGATATCAGAGATTGAAGATCAAGTCAATGAAATAAAATAAGAAGGCAAGATTAGAGAAAAAAAGTAAAAAGAAAAGAACAAAGCCTCCAAGAAATAAGGGATTATGTGAAAAGACCTAATCTACATTTGATAGGTATACCTGAATGTGACTGAGAGAATGAATCCAAGCTGGAAAACACTCCTCAGGATATTATCCAGGAGAACTTCCCCAATCTAGCAAGGCAGGCCAATATTCAATTCCAGGAAATACAGAGAACACCACAAAGATATTCCTCAAGAAGATCAACCCCAAGGCACATCATCATCAGATTCAGCAGGGTTGAAATGAAGGAAAAAATGCTAAGGCAGCCAGAGAGAAAGATCAAGTTACCCACAAAGGGAATCCCATCATACTCACAGTGAATCTCTCAGCAGAAACCTTACAAGCCAGAAGAGAGTGGGGGACAATATTCAACATCCTTAAAGAAAAGAAATTTCAACCCAGAATTTCATATCCAGCCAAACTAAGCTTCATGAGCAAAGGAGAAATGAAATTCTTTACAAACAGGCAATTGCTGAGAGATTTCATCACCACCAGGCCTGCTTTACAAGAGCTCCTGAAAGAAGCACTAAACACAGAAAGGAACGACCAGTAACAGCCACTCCAAAAACATACCAAATGGTAAAGACCATCGACACAATGAAGAAATTTCATCAACTAACAGGCAAAACAACCAGGTAGCATAACAATGGCAGTATCAAATCTACACATAACAATATTAATCTTAAATGTAAATGGGCTAAATGCACCAATCAAAAGACACAGACTGGCAAATTGGATAAAAAGTCAAAATCCATTGGTGTGCAGTATTCAGGAAACCCATCTCACATGCTAGGATACACATAGGCTCAGTATAAAGGGATGGAGGAAGATTTACCAAGCAAATGGAGAGCACAAAAAATGAGGAGCTGAGATCCTAGTCTGTGATAAAATAGACTTTAAACCAACAAAGATCAAAAGAGACACAAAAGGACATTACATAATGGTAAAAGGATCAGTGCAAAGAGAAGAGCTAATGATTCTAAATATATATGCACCCAACACAGGGGCACTCAGATACATAAAGCAAGTTCTTCATGACCTACAAAGAGACTTAGACTTCCACATTATAATAGTGGGAGACTTTAACACTCCACTGTCAATATTAGACAGATCAATGAGACAGAAAATTAATAAGGGTATCCAGGACTTGAACTCAGACCTGGACCAACCAAACCTAATAGACATTTAGATAATTCTCCACCCAAATCCACAGAACATACATTCTCCTCAGCACCATTTCGCACCTATTCTAAAATTGACCACATACTTGGAAGTAAATCACTCCTAAGCAAATGCAAAAGAATGGAAATCATAACAAACAGTCTCTTAGACCACAGTGCAATCAAGTTAGAACTCAGAATTCAGAAACTGACTCAGAACCACACAACTTAATGGAAACTGAACAACTGGCTCTTGAATGTTGACTGGATAAATAATGAAATGAAGGCAGAAATAGAGATGTTATTCAAAACCAATGAGAACAAAGACAATGTACCAGAATCTCTGGGACACATTTAAAGCAGTGTCTAAAGGAAAATTTATAGCAATAAATGCCCACGTGAAAAAGAAGAAAAGTTCTAAAATCGACACCCTATCATCAAAATTGAAAGAGCTAGAGGAGCAAGATTAAAAAAAAAAAAAAAAAAAAAAAAAAAAAAAAAAAAACCTAAAAATCTAGCAGAAGACAAGAAATAACTAAGATCAGAACAGAACTGAAGGAGACAGAGACACAAAAAAACCTTCAAAAAATCAACACATCCAGGAGCTGTTTTTTTTTTAAAGAGCAACAAAATAGACCACTAGCCAGATTAATAAAAAAGAAAAGAGAAAATAATGAAATAGACGCAATAAAAAATGATAAAGGGGATATCATCATAGATTCCACAGAAATACAAATCACCAACAGAGATTACTACAAACAACTCTATGCACATAAACCAGAAAGCCTGGAAGAAATGGATAAATTCCTGGACACTTGCACCCTCCCAAGCCTAAACCAGGAAGAAGTTGAAACCCTGAATAGACCAATAATAATGGCTGAAGCTGAGGCAGCAATTAATAGCCTACCAACCAAAAAAAGCCCAGGTCCAGATGGGTTCACAGCGAAATTCTACCAGACATAAAAAGAGGAGCTGATACCATTCCTTCTGAAACTATCAAACAATCCAGAAAGAGGGAATCCTTCCCAAATCATTTTATGAGACCAACATCATCTTGATACCAAAACCCAGTGGAGACTCAACAAGAAAAGAAAACTTCAGGTCAATATCCATGATGAACATAGATGCAAAAATCTTCAATAAAATACTGGCAAACAGATTGCAACAGCACATCAAAAAGCTTATCCATCATGATCAAGTAGGCTTCACCCAGGGATGCAAGCCTTGTTCAACATATGCAAGTCTGTAAACGTAATTCACCACATAAACAGAACCAAAGAAAAAAAACATATGATTATCTCAATAGATGCAGAGAAGGCCTTCCACAAAATTCAACAGCGCTTTATGCTAAAAACTCTCAATAAACTAGGTATTGATGGAACGTATCTCAAAATAATAAAAGCTATTTATGACAAACCCATAGCCCATATCATACTGAATAGACAAAAACTAGAAGCATTCCTTTTGAAATCTGGCACTAGATAAGGATGCCCTTTCTCACCACTCCTACTCAATATAGTATTGGAAGTTCTAGCCAGAGCAATCAGGCAAGAAAAAGAAATAGAGGGTATTCACTTAGGAAAGGAGGAAATCAAATTGTCTCTACTGTATTTGCTGATGACATGATTGTATATTTAGAAGACCCCATTGTCTCAGCCCAAAATCTCCTGAAACTGATAAGCAACTTGATGTGCAAAAATCACAAGCATCCCTATACACCAATAACAGACTTAAAAGAACCAAATCAAGAACGAACTGCCATTCACAATTGCTACAAAGAGAATAAAATACCTAGGAATACAATTAACAAAGAATGTAAAGCACCTCTTCAAGGAGAACTACAAACCACTGATCAAGGAAATAAGAGAGGACACAAACAGATGGAGAAACATTCCATGTTCATGGTTAAGAAGAATCAATATTGTGAAAATGGCCATACTGCCCAAAGTAATTTACAGATTCAATGCTATCCCCATCAATCTACCAATGACCTTCTTCACAGAACTGAAAAAAAAAAA
>NW_022436951.1:18429466-18604624 GCF_009761245.1 Sapajus apella
AATGACCTTCTTCACAGAACTGAAAAAAAAAAAACCACCTTAAACTTCATACAGAACCAAAAGTGAGCCTGCATAGACAAGTCAATTCTAAGCAAGAAGAACAAAGCTGGAGGCATCACACTATCTGACTTCAAACTGTACTACAAGGCTACAATAATCAAAACAGCATGGTGCTGGTACCAAAGCAGAGATATAGACCAATGAAAGAGAACAGAGGCCTCAGAGGCAACATCACACATCTACAACCATCTGATCTTTGACAAACCTGCCAAAAAAAAGCAACGGGGAAAGGATTCCCTGTTTAATAAATGGTGTTGGGAAAACTGGCTAGCCATGTGCAGAAAGCAGAAACTGGACCCCTTCCTGACACCTTACACTAAAATTCACTCCAGATGGATTACAACTTAAACATAAGTCCCAACACCATATAAAACCTAGAAGAAAAACTAGGCAAAACCATTCAGGACATAGGCTTAGGCAAGGACTTCATGACTAAAACACCAAAAGCATTGACAACAAAAGTCAAAATAGGCAAATGGAATCTAATTAAACTCCAGAGCTTCTGCACAGGAAAAGAAACAATCATTAGAGTGAACCAGCAACCAATGGAATGGGAACAAATTTTTGCAATCTACTCATCTGAGTAGGGACTTATATCCAGAATCTACAAAGAACTAAAACAGATTTACAAGAAAAAAACAAACACATTCAAAAGTGGACGAAGAATATGAACAGACACTTTTTGAAAGAAGACATATATGAGGCCAATAAACTTGAAAAAATGCTCATCATCAATGGTCATTAGAGAAATGCAAATCAAAGCTACATTGAGATACCATCACAAGCCAGTTAGAATGGTGGTCATTAAAAAACCTGGAGACAACAGATTCTGAGGAGGGTGTGGAGAAATAGGAAAACTTTTACACTGTTGGTGGGAGTGCAAATTAATTTAACCATTGTGGAAGACAGTGTGGTGATTCCTCAAGGACCTAGAAATAGAAATTCCATTTGAACCAAGAATTCCATTACTGGGTATATATTGAAAGGATTATAAATCATTCTATAATAAATACATATGCACAGTTATGTTCATTGAGGCACTATTTACAATAGCAAAGACCTGGAACCAACCCAAATGCCCATCGGTGATAGAGTGGACAGGGTAAATGTGACACATATACACCATGGAATACAATGCAGCCAAGAAAAAGGATGAGTTTGTTTCCTTTGTAGGGACATGAATGAACCTGGAAACCGTCATTCTCAGCAAGCTGACAGAAGATCAGAAAATAAAACATGGCATGTTGTCACTCAGAGGCAGGCGTTAAACAATAACACATGGACCCAGGGAGGGGAGCATCTCACACTTAGGTCTGTGCAGGGGGCTGTAGGGGATGGATAGGGAATAGCGGGGACTAGTGCGGGATAGGGAATTGGGGAGAGATAACACGGGGAGTAATGCCAGATATAGGTGTTGGTGATGGAGTCAGCAAACCACATTGTCGTGTGTGTACCTATGCAACAATCCTGCATGTTCTTCACAGGTACCCCAGAATCTAAAGTGCAATTATATATATATAAAATAAAATAGGGAACACTAGTGATGTTTCAATGTAACATACGTATTATGAAGTTTATAAAATAATAGCAAAATTAAACCAAATAAAGCAGGAGAGAGAAATATACATGAAGGTAAGTGTATAAAATTGAGTGTGTTTACAAAGGTAAAAATTGACTAGTTGAGGAGGACAATAATATAGATAATTCCTTGAGAAAACTATAGAAAAAAAAGACGGTACAAAGAAGTAGTAGGAATATAAAAGAAGACAAATTATGGGTTTGTTTTTTGTGTACATTTCTCATTAAAACACACCCTTATGAACACAGAGATTTTAGTCTGTTTTATTTACAACTTCTGGCTGGCAAAATAGTGGTCCTCAAAGAATGTCCACATCCTCATCCAAGGAAGCTGTGAATGTGCTTCCTTACAAGGCCAAAAGGACTTTGCAGATGTAATTAAAGATCTTGGGGTGTGGAGATTATCCAGGATTATCCAAGTGGGAGCAATGAAATGACATCGTTTTTTATACGTGAAAGAAAAAGACCAAGACGGTCAGCATTAGGAACAGATTTGAAGATACCAAAATCCTGTCTTTGAAGATGGAAGAAGCAATGAGCTAAGGTGTGAAAGAGGCCTCTGAACATCCAAAAATGTGAGAAAATGGATTCTCCACTAGTGCTTTAAGAATGATGTTTGATTTTAGATCAGAAAAACGCATTTCAGACTTCTGACCTCTAGCGCTATAGGATAGTAAATTTGGCTTCTTGTAAGCCATTAAGGTTTTGGTACTTTGCTATAGCAGAATGGATTCCTAATACACTGCTACATTCTCAGGGCCTGCAACGATCCATGGCACAAATTGGTCAACTATTAAGCATTTGTCATTACCAATCAAATTCATAGAACTAGGAAATATTAAACGTGGTTATGATATGAGGAATATATATATATGTGTGTGTGTGTGTGTGTGTGTGTGTGTGTGTGTGTGTGTGTATTTCCCAATTAAATTATGCTTATGTGGGCCAGTGGTATTAAAATTGAAACGTTTTGTTCATAAAATGATTTTACTTAAAAGTGCCATTTACTTAAATATTTCCTTTCCTTCTGTAGATTCTATGTTTGGAGTACTCAGTGTGGGAGTTATAATATTGTATGGATTAACACAGAATAATACTAAATTTATTTTTAAACTCCTAAATAAAGCATAGTCTTCCATCTCACTAGTTTCTTTCTAATGTCAGAAACATCCCTCTATGTACACCATGTAGAGTATGTAAGGATTTACTTGATTTATAGCACTTATAGATGAGTTTTTAAAAATTACCAACCACTTTCAGTGTTTAACAAATCTGTATCAGAATTGGTTTTACATAGACTTATCCAAAAATAGATATTGTACTCTCTAATTTGAGAATGGACTGCGGCTTTTTATCAAACCCACTTTAAGAAACTGGTAAAGCTTTGAGCCATTGTGATGTATGTAAAAAGTTTATAAAGTAGAGTTATTTCCTATCATAGAAGTACATGTTGTTATAAACACATAAGTAATGGATTATTTCCCATCTTGACATCCAAAATTGAACAGATACTACAAATCTAAGCTTATAGACCATAAAGTAGAAATAGAAAGGAACACTAAACACGATTTCAGAAAGTACAGAAACTTCAAACTTTGAAATGAAGTACTGCATTTTTGATATAAGGCGAAAAAGCTTTTCTCATTAGTTTACATATTAAAATATAAAAACAAAATCACTGTACTGTATACTCGACCCCAAATGTGAAAGTCTTAAATTTGCCATAGAGTTATTAGCATAGTGGCCTCAAATATTTTTATTGTAGAATAAAAAGTTTATATATTTCTCAAGATAAATTGACATTGTATAAACGTGGTTATATTCTATATTAAAAATGTTATATTAATGTTAGTATATAAATCAGTAACTGTCTCAGCTGAGCACAGTACACTGGAATGTATACATAAGTAGAGGAAAGAAACTCAGAACTGTAAATATTAAATGGATGAGATCACAGGTATGACACAAAGAGAATAGTATTGGGTTGGGTGATTTCTAGGTTTCTTTTTGAGTATGACATTACTATAAGTAAAGATCAAGAAGAATTAATTTGTCATAGGTGGCATTTTCAGCATCCTTTCCTGTTTCATGGAAAAGTTGCTTAATTAAAACTTACAAGTCCATGAAAAAACTAATTCCCAGATTGAAAAGACAATTAGGAATAGATGTTAATAAGAGTAAAAAATAACACAAATCCACTGAACTTAATTTTAAGACAAAATATTTTACAAGGCTCTTTTTGGTTAACCACAGTTATTTAAAAACTCTGAATGCTCTAAATTATGTCAATAATACACTTATTAATACATTCATCAAGAATTAATGTTTAAAATAGCCGTTGTGCTAGTTGTATAGAAAAAGAAAAACTAATTAATGAGAAAATAGACACCTTCAACACTGGGTTGATAAATTCAGTGCATTAGAATGACTTCACCTGAGAAAATTTAAGTCAGTTTTCACTTCATTAGACTGTGTAGGTACTGAGGATGCCATGAGATAATCTAGAAAACCTATGTTCATACAACTTTCATTATGTACAAAAATATGTGACTAAAATAATGGACATCAAGTCTTTTGAAAAGTCCAAAGCTTACAAAACAACATGAGGTAAAAATAATTGGTTAAAAGATGATCTTTACTGGTAGCTAATTGTATAGGTTCTAAAATTAGAAGGCACTTAACTTATTGAAAATGTGCTTTACTATCTCTAGGCCACAGAGTTTTCTGGAAGTTACTTGAAAGACAAAGGAACTTTCATCCCCTCCACCAATGGGCCACTCATTCTACATTTCTTTATTTCAGATATTTTCTTAAGAATTTAAAAACAGTTCTATTGTCGTAATATGCATTATCGAAAAATTCTGATAAAGAATAACTTGAACATAAGAAACTTGGTGTTCTGAGAAATGTTTAAATCCTTATATTTATTCTTTAACCAGTGTAAAATAAAAAGTGACTTGGACATAATTTCTTGCTGTTAAAATATTTTATGATTCCAACAAAAGATTAACTATACAGATACAAAGATATGTTTCATTCAAAAATATCTCACTCAAAAGAAGGATAGATTATACGTTATGTAAGCATATTTTTCCAAACATAATAATCCTCAAAGTTTCTGGTTAGATGTCAGCATTTTTTGAAAATGTAAGCAGATTAGAATTGCTAGGCTAAATCTCAATTCAGTTCCTTGCTTCCTTTTATTAGGTGAACATTCTAAATTACAATTTCTGCTTATGCCTGCAGTCAACCTCTTTGTATTAAAAAGATTATTTTTTTCATAAATAGATTCTTACTTAATTTCCTTGTTAGATCACATCTCAGTCTTAAGTCCTATTTTCCTATGCATCACCCCATTTGTACAACTGTACATCTAGTTGTATAAATAATATAAATATTCAGAAAATCTAGAAGCCAAAGAAAGAAACCCTATACTAAACAATCTATTGGAAAGATTAATTTACTAATATTAATATCTTATGGATTTGTTGAAAAAAAAATAAAGTGTATATATTGTTATGAATTTTCTGTTTAGCTCTCACATTTTTGTACCATGTCAACTAGGATCATCTGGAACTGCTTTTCCAAGAATGCCCTTCCCTGCCTGTTTCCCACTTAGAGTTTGAGAAGAAAAAAACAGAGTGAGAGAGAGAATTGCACGAAATTTGGAGGGTCGATATAAAGCTACAATCACTAGTTTCTGAAGGTCATTGTGGTCAGATGAGCCAGGGGAGAAACTCAGAGCTGCTGTCAGTATTCAGGTTGTCTTTGCTCCCCTTCATGGTGAAAATAACAGAGAGATACCTGAAGGTTCATATTGGATGTTCTCAACCATTTTGTGTCTAGCTCTTTTTACCAAGTGTCAACTCTAGATTATGAGTTCCCTCAGCCAACTGCCAGATACAGAAGAAAAATTGTTCTATTTCCTTGATTCAATCCTGTCTGAAATAGTTTTTGATGCTAGAAATTATTTCAGAGGACTGAAATTAAGGATGAGAATCTCTACTTTATACTCATATCTGATTAAATTTAACGGCCCTGATGTGCCTAACATCAGTGTTAAAAGGGTCATTGGAGGCCAATGGCAAACAGTGGAAAAACAGTTACTTAAATTATCCTCTGTAGATACCTATATTCAAGTGCATGTTGAAAGTAAAGTTAAATGTTAAGTAGTTTCTGACATAATAGACTAGTAAAAATAAATTGTATGAGGGAGTTGGAAGATTGTAAGTATACTTAGCAACATAAAGAAAAAATTTGCCAATCACAGAAAATTCTCAAGTTATGGTACACATTAGAGATCAGAAATATACAATGACTCCCTTGACAGAAATTCTTCTCTCCTATAGGCACATGACAGAGATTTCTAGAAATTAAAACAAAAGACTAAAATATCTGTGGCTTCAATACAATGCAAATTAAATTTATTAGCATGTAGTACCCATGAGATTAAAATTAAGCATTAATGAGGAAAGGGTAAGCCCTGAAAATTAGGAAGGATTCATACAGCAAATAATGATGACCCTTAGGATCTTGAAATGCATATTCCTTCTAAACAATGTTCATGTAGAATCCCACTGTAATTTATCAAACTTTTAGATTGGTTTTATATACATAATGTGTAACTGGAAGTTAAGTAGAACTTTCTTTGATCCTAACATTGGAATTAGAGCTTACTGTTAAAATCAAGATGCACTTAGAACCTCATGTTCTATGAAATCAACTATATATGGAATCATTTCAGCTTTCCTGGGACTTACTAAAATGCTATATGATTGTCTGACATTTCATGGCATTCCTTCCACAATCTATGTAGGAATTTTGGAGAGGGAATTGAAGTGTGTCTCTTCCTTGAATTTGCATATTTAAGTAGAATTCAAAGAGAATCATATACACAAATTGGATTTCATAAAAGAAGACAGAAATGGTATCCCTCAGAAAGGTCTAATTGGGCAAGAAAATTGCTTATAGAAAGCCATACCCCATGACCAAGAGGGCAGGGGTACCTAGAGAGTTGTTTGGGCCAAGAAAAAGAGAAAAACATAGTGGGCTAGGGATATATTTGCACTTGTTTGTTCAACAATTTATGGATTTACTGTGGATTAGGTGGACAATATGGAAGGAAGAACTGTAATAAGCTTAAGGACCCCATACAAAAAACTGTGTTATAAAGCAATGTATGAGAATAATGTCAGTGGCCGACGGGAGTTAGAAAGGTTAAGTTAGTCAAGCTTCATTTACAGCACTATCAAGAGAGGTGGTCCCATAGGGAGCTCAGAAAAATTTCGCCATTTGCTATTAGAGGTCTGATCCACAGAGAACACTGAAGGCTGTAACAATTAAAAGCGGGTGAAAGGTAGATTGCAGAACAATTCTATGAAGATTATCTTAGCTTATTCAGACTGCAATAGCAAAATATAGAATGAGTGGCTTACTTATGACAGACATTTATTTCTTTCAGTTCTGGAAGTCGAAAAGTCTAACATCAAGAATTCAGCAGATTGAATGCTTGTTAACAGCCCATTTCTCAATTTATAGATGGTACCTTTTAGCTGCATTCTCAAATGGTGAAAAGAACCAGAGCTTCTTCCATAAAAGCAATAATCCTTATTCACTCCCAAAAGCCTTGCCTCCTAAAACAACCATTTTGTGGATTAACATTTTAACATACAAGTTTGAGATCTCTCTCAAAACATTCAGATCATAGCAAAAAAAAAAAAAAAAAAAGGAGACAAAATATGTATCAATGATGAGTTTGATCTGGACTTGGAAAAAATCATAGCGACAGAATGGGTTGGACTCAATTTGCAATTCAATGAGTCATACTATTTTATGATACATTCGCTTTGAGTGTGGATGGGAAGTATGACTTGTTTCTAGTAAATAGTATATGGAAAAGGTAAAGGAATTTTGTATAACTTCTTTAAGTGCCAAAATGATTGATTTAGGATTAAGAATAGGAAAGAATATCTTGAGTGGGCCTAATTTAATCAGGTGAAAATCCTTAAATGAGGGACAAAGGGCACTTCGGTTCAGAGGGTATTTCTCTCTCTCTGGCTTTGAAGGAGCATGGAACAGTTGTTCTGTGTCATCAAGAAATACATTCTGCCAACACCCACGTGAGCTTGGAAGAGGATCCCGAGCCTCAAATAATCCCCCAGCCTGGCTGATACCTTGATTACAGTCTAAGGAGAGCCTGAGGAAAGACTTCAGCTAAATTATGTTTGTACTCCAGACCTAAGAAATCATGATATAAATGTCTCTTGTTTTTAGCCTCTGCATTTGCGGTAATGAGTCTTTCAGCAATACAAAACTAATTCACAGATTTTTAAAATCACTTCTGATTATCACCTAAAGCCAGAGAAAGCAACTAGTAATGCAAAAGACTAGAACCACGGGTTATATTATTAAAATAATTATTGGTGGCAGGGATGAGTCCTGGCTGCATTACCTGTGAACAGCATTCATGGTATAGATTCAACAGCAGTGCCACAGGGCTGACTGCATAGACAAGCAGAGGTTGGAGCGAAACCCAGCATGCTGGTCACTCAGAAATCACCAAAATAAATACTCATCCCCATTTTCTTTACTCATCTTCATTCAGATCAACAACACAGAAATCATACACACACACACACACACACACACACACGCACACACCCCTATAAAATTATTCATGTTTCTTCCCTATGTTTAAATATGTTAAATATAGTTAATATAAAAATAATAAAACTAAAAATCTAGAAGAATTGCATGGATGAACCACATTATGACTTTAAAATGTAAGAAGACTGTTTTGTCTTACAGACAAAGCGATTCTGAACTGTCGCTCAAAAATCACCAAAATACCGATTCCCATTTTCTTTACTTATCTTCATTCTGATAAACAACACAGAAATCACACACACACACACACACACACACACACACACACACACAAACACTCACTCACTCACATACATATAAAATTATTTATGTTTCTTCCCTATATTTATTTCTACTTCCTAAGTGAGAAAGTGATGAAAATGCACTTAAATTAGGAAAAGTCCTCCAGGCTCTCAGTTTCAGGTGAAGGCTAAAATAAAACAACTAAAAACACACACACATATGAAGAAAACTCATGCAGAGGCTCATTAACAAACAATAGAAGAATCAAGGAGGGCAGGGAAAACTGGATAAACATTTGGAAAATAAAAATATCACTATGCAGTACATTATGTACAAGGGTACATACTAAAGGGGTTGAGGAGAGCAAAGGAATTGGGCATATAAATGTAAAAAATAAAACTACACAAATATAGTTAACATAAATATAATAAATCTGTGAAAATCCAGAAAACATGGATGAACCTCATTTGACCAAAAAAATAAGACAATTGTTTTATACTCATGATTTAAAAATTGAAAACAATAATAATTATACATTAGACTACCTAAAAATGTAATAATTTTTTTTCTGCCAAAGCATACCATGATGACAAAATACAACTTATATACTGAGCAAATATTTACAGCTTGAAGAGACACACCCACAGAGAAGCTATCTAAATAACCAATACAGATCCTAAAGGGCTCTTAATCTCATTGCTCCAAAGGCAAATGCAAATTAAAACCATGTTGTTGCTGGGAGTGGTGGCTCACCCCTATAATCCCAACACTTTGGGAGGCCAAGATGAGCAGATCATGAGATCAGGAAATTGTGACCATCCTGGTTAACACAGTGAAATCCAGTCTCTACTAAAAATGCAGAAAAATTAGCTGGGCAGGGTGGTGGGCTCCAGTAGTCCCAGCTACTTTGGAGACCGAGGAAGGAGCCTTGCTTGAACCCAGGAGGCAGAGGCTGTAGTGAGCTGAAATCGTACCACTGCACGCCACCCTGGGCGGCAGAGCAAGACACCATCTCAAAAAACAAAAATAAAATAAAAAATAAAACCCATGTTGTTATAGCAGCAGACACCCAACACAGTATTTGAAATGAAAACAAACAACAGAACATTATCTGTATCACGAGTTCACAGAGATGTGATGTTACTTCCACTTTCAAAAGCCGTTGGTGGTAGGGAAAATTTGTACTGTGTTAAGCTGTATGAGAGTATCAGCTAAAGCTTCATATTTGTCTCAGTTATTACTCTGTAATTGCACTATCAAGTGATTCTCAAGAGATATTAAAAGAAATATATGAGTTGCTTTTAGAGCCTTATTTTTAATAGCACCAAACTGGAAACATTCCAAATGTCTATCAACAAAAGATTGGAGAATTAAGTTTTGGTATATTCCTACAAGTGGCACAGCACATAAAAGTTACAAGCTAAAAATATACAACAACGTTAATAACATTTTTAAAAAATATATTTGTATTGCTAAGTCTTCATCAATATTATGTGGGTTTTGAGTAAAAAATGAAATCTTGAAGCATTTCAGAAGCAAAGCCCTGTTGGAGGTATAAGTTTCCAAAACAAATTTTAAAAATGTGATTCTTCAAGGAATTGGCCAGATCGTGATTTCTTTTCCAAAAGTACAAAGAAACTAAGTTTAAAATTTAAAAATGTAGAGTTCTCAAGAGTTTGAGAGAGCATTACTGAGAGAAAGCAGCAGGCCTGGCAGCATACTCAGAGTGCAATCCCCAACAACCTTGGGGTGCTGACATAAAGAAGCTTCTAGGCCCAGCACAGTGACTGACACTTGTAATCCCAGCCCCTTGGGAGGCCGAGGCAGGTGGATTACGAGGTCAGCAGTCAGAGACCAGACTGGCCAATATGGTGAAACTCTGTCTCTACTAAAAATACAAAATTTAGTCAGGCATGGTGATGTGTGCCTGGAATCCCAGCTACTTAGGAAGCTGAGGCAGAAGAATCGCTTGAACCCAGGAAGCAGAGGTTGTAGTGAGCCAAGATCATACCACTGCACTCCAGCCTGGGCAACAAAGCAACACTCCGTCTCGGAAAAAAAAAAAAAAAAAAAAAAAAAGAAGCTTCTGTAAATGTTAAATTCAAACCTCTGAAGCATGGAAGGAAACCTATCAATCTGTCAAAATTCCATAAAAATCCAGAACACTTATAATTCAATAAATAAAGACAAATAACTAATAAATGGGCAAATGATTGGAATAGACTTTTCACAAAAAAAAGGTACATGACAAAGAATAAGCTCTTGAAAAGTTGCTCAACATTATTAATAATTTTGGAGATGGAAAGCAAAGTCACAATGATGGATGGAACCTTTTCACCATTAAAATGCATGCAGTAAAAAAGACAGATAACAAGTATAATGATGTAGAAACACTGGGATCTTATATTACTGGTGGGAATGTAGTCATACAGAGACTTTGGAAATCTGGCAGTTCCTCAAATGATATAACATGTAAGACAGCAATTATACACCTAGGTATGTACCCAAGAGAAATGAAAACATGTCTAAACAGAGATGCATACATGGATGCTGATAGCTTCATTATTCCTTATGGCCCCAAGTGGCAACAATCTAAATGCCCATCAACTGATGAATTATTAAAGAAAATGTGTTATATCTGTACAATGAAGTATAAAGAAATGAAGTAGTTCCCCATGCTACTACACCAATGATCCCTAAAATTATTATGCCAAAAAAAGAAGCCAGTCACAGAAGATAACATATTGAGTGATTTCATTAAAAAAATATATATAATATGGAAATTCATAAAGTTAGAAATTTATAAATTAGTGATTATTGTAAGAGTGGAGCATAGGATAAGGTGGGAAATGGGAAGTAACTTTTGTTCTTGTTGTGGCGATTTATGTATTCTGGAATTAGACGTTGGTGCCGGTTGCAAAACTTTGCGCATACATCAAAACCCACTGGATTTCACACTTAAGGGGAGTAAGATTATGGTATTTGAATTATATATAATTAAGCTATTATTAAATAAAAGGAGTACCACCTCAGGGGATGAGGAATATACTAGGAATTGAATGAAGTCCGTTAAGCAAATTGAGAAAGCAAATTCAGACTTGATTCAACTCAATGAATGATTGGTTTGATGTGTTTAGACCCCTCATCCTATCTACCCAAGGGGAAAGCTGGGACACAAGGACCTTAGACTTCAGTCTCTAAGGCTTTTTATACACACTGTAAGGCAGGAAAAGATACAATAAAAGTGACTTATAATCAATAGAAAAATGAAATCGAAACAAAGGGATAATTTAGATTGCAGTTAAGCTGCAAGTATTTTAAAATAAACACTGTAAATATTTTAGACACAAAAAAGAAAGTCAGAGGCAAAACCATTCCATAAACATAAATATATACATAGATTTTAGTGAACTATATTACAGATCATAAAGCAAGTTTGAAAAAATTTCAAGGAATATAAAATGCAAAGCAGATGTCATTTCATAATAGTGGAACTGGTAATAGGAGATACCAGCACAACTAAAGTAAATCAATGCTTTTTTTAAGTTACTGTTCTAAAACTTCTGAGCAACTTTTAGAGGTACTTCTAAAAAGAGATTCTGTTTTCTACTCTATTCATAAGATGAGGAAAACACTTTGTAAAGTTTATATAAAATCATGTTTAAAAGATAAATTGAAACAATAAGTTATTATAAATTGTATCTACAGAAAAGAATTGTTTAATTGATCCCTTTAGAAATTAATATTAATGAAAATTAACAATGGGGGATTGTTGAACTTAGTACTTTTCATATAACATTAGTTAATGTAAGAGATAGTTGTTAGTTTGTTAATACCATCATGACAGATAAAACAGACTGGATGGCTAAAACAACAGAAATTTATTTGTTCATGATTCTGGAAATTGGAGTCCAAAACCAGGTTTCAGCAGATTTATTTTCTCCTGAGGTCTCTGTCTTTAGCTTGCAGGTCAACAGCTTTGCACTCTCTCCTCACCTGGATTTCCCTCTGCTGTCCCTTCCTCTTCTTCCAGTCCTATTGGATTAGAGCCTACCCTATTACCTCATTTTACCTTAATTATTTCTAAACAGGACCTATCTCCAAGAACAGTCATTGGGGGTTAAAGCTTCAACATAGGAATTTTAAGGGAATATAATTCACTCCATAACCGAAAGTTAAGTACTAAAAATTGTTTCTTGCTTTGGAACTTTATCAGCTAATGCAGATGAATCATACCTAAATTTATACTAAAAAGTACATTATTAAGAGCTAATTTTGTGTATATGAAGGAGAAAGCTTTATTCTTTCCAAGTAAGACTATCAATATAGTTTATCATACTATGCAATAGAACAAATACTAAAAATACTTTATCAATTTCTAACACCTTTATTGAGGTATTACTTATATACAAAGAACAAATCTGCACTTTTAATTTATAAAGTTGAAGTTTGGGCATAGGTAAATACTTGTGATACAGTCACTGCAATCAAGGTAGTAAACATATCCACCTGATATGGTTTGTCTGTGTCCCCAAACTCATCTTGAATTGTAGTTACCATAATCCCCACCTGTCACTGGAAGGACTCAGTGGGAAGTAATTGAACCATGGGTGTGGTTACCTTCATGCTGCTGTTCTTGTGATACTGGGTGAGTTCTCACAAGTTCTGATGGTTTTATAAGGGGCTTTTCCTCCTTTGCTCAGTACTTCTCCTTCCTGCCATTCATGTGAAGAAGGATGTGTTTGGTTCCCCTTCCACCATGATTTTCAGTTTCCTAAGGCCTCTACAGCCATGGAAAACTGTGTCAGATAAAACTCTTTTCTTTATAAATCACGAATTCCTGGGCATATCCCTATAGCAAGATGAGAATGGATGAATACATCATTATCCCCAAAGTTTTCTATGTCAGCTTCGTGGTTTTTGTTTTGCTTTGTTTTGTCTTATTTGTGTGGTAGGAAAACTTAGCATGAATTCTATTCTTTTGGCACGTTTTTAAGTGCACAATACCATAGTGTGAGCCATAGGCACTGTGAACTATAGCAGATCTCTGGAACTTATCCATTGACAGATGTATGCATAAATAAAATGTGGTCTCTCTTTTTATGTGTGTGTGTGTGTGTATATATATATATACATGTATGAATTTCAAGGACATTATACTAAGTGAAATAAACCAGGCAAAGAAAGACACACACTGCATTATTCCACTTACATGAGGTATATAAAATAGACTTATAAAAACAGAAAGTAGAATTGTGATTGCCAGGGTCTCAGGGGAGAAGAAAAAAGGAATTGTTGCTCTTTTTAAAAATATTTACCACCTGTGATATTAAATTTTATTTAAACAAAGTAAAAAATCTTCCCCAAGTCTTTCACAGGAGGATCTTGTCTCATTCAAATCTGAACTTAAATGTCACCTTTCAGAAAGTCTTTAAAGATTACCAAATCTGAAAAGTTGTTCCTAACAGGATAATAAAAATATTCTGTTTTGGTCAGGCGTGCTGGCTAAAATCTGTAATCTCAGCACTTTGGTAGGCCAAGGTTGGCAGATCACCTGAGGACAGGAGTTCAAGACTAGCCTGGTCACCATGATGAAACTCTATCTCTACTAAAAATACAAAAATTAGCCAGGTGTGATGGCACATATCTGTGATCCCAGCTACTTGGGAGGCTGAGGCGGGAGAATCACTTGAACCTGGGAGGTGGAGGTTGCAATGAGCCCAGATTACATCACTGCACTCTAGACAGGAAAACAGAGTGACACTCTGTCAGGAAGGAAAGAAGAAAGAAGAGAGAGAGAGAGAAAGAAAGAAAGAGAAAGAAAGAAAGAAGGAAAGAAAGAAAGAAAGAAAGAAAGAGAAAGAAAGAAAGGTAAGGAAGGAAGGAAGGAAGGAAGGAAAGAAGGAAGGAAGGAAAGAAGGAAGGAAGGAAAGAAAGAGAAAATAATTGTTTTATTTTCTCTTGTTTTATTTTCTATAAAACACATTTCTGATTATTTCACACTTGAATTCATTTATTATTTTTCCTTCACAACATGCTCATATATATTATTTTAATGCAGTAACTTTATCAGTCAATTTACCACTACATAGTTAGTGACTAAAATAGTACCAGAAAAGAAGGGACTTCATATATCTATGATGGCTATCATATCATATCAATGGTCTTACAGTTTCATTGTTTACATTTTATAAAAATTTGTATTTTGTAAACATGTATTAAACATAAAAGCATAAATATTAAAAAGTCAGTAACAATTTTAGAAACCAGAGATAGTCACTATTGATATTTATTATTTCACTGTTTTTCACTTTTATTTAGATATATTTGTATCAAATTGTTATACTGCTTACTAATCAGCCATTTGCACCATAGAAAATATGTAAAAAAATTGATGTTTTATAACATAATCATGTATTATTCTAAAACATCATAAAATCAGGTAAATAGTTATAGACTTAGAGATAAGGAGCTATTTTTAAGAGGGAGCCATAATCAAGGACCTTTAAGTAAAACAAAAAAATCACTACTTAAAAATTAGAATCCCTAGGCCTGGTGGCTCATGCCTATAATCCCAGCACTTTGGGAGGCCAAGATGGTGTTCACCTGGGGTCAGGAGTTCCAGACCAGCCTGGCCAACAGCCTAAAACTTCGTACCTACAAAAAAAAAAAACAAATAAATAAAATAAAATACAAAAAATTAGCCTGGCATGGTGGCACTCATCTGTAGTCCCAGCTACTCAGGAGGCTAAGGCAGGAGAATCACTTGAACCTGGGAGGCACTAAAATTCTCATAACAAAAATAGGTTAAAAAGAATTCAGATTATAAAATTCTGTACAAAGCTAGTATAATTTTACAAAGAAAGGGTGACTAATTTTAGTTTTAAAAAAACTACATAATGAAATTAAAACCAAACCTAAAATAATTTCACCTAGCATATTAGCATATTTTAATTAAAAATTCTGGCAATTTGTGTCATTTTGTGCAAATATCCCTGGTAGGAGTGTAAATTGAAATAACCTTTCCAGATATGACTTTAGTGAGAATTTATTAAAAACTTCAAAATATGTGTTATTTGATGCTAAGAGATTCTACTTTTGGGACGTATGCCAAATAACGTGAGGAAAATGTGTAAGTATGTTATTTATGAGATATTATTAATGCCTAATTTATAAACTACAGCATGCCTAAAATAATGTTTAATTGAATTAAAGAAAAATATAAATAGTTATTGTTAATGTTGAAGAATATGTAATTGTTTGCAAAGTAATTTTTACAATATTTTTTAACAAGAGTTTAGTGTAGCATATTTGAATGCATGCAGATATCTGACTTTTTCTGCCCAAGATGATAGCATTGAAGTAATAAGAGCCTCTAAATACTGAACACCACTGGATGTTACAATCTTATTTTGCATGTGCTTTTGGCTTCATCCTCTTGGATTTTTTCTTTCCTTACTGCTGATTCAAGGTCTACACTGTTAGCAGTGAGGCCTGTCCTTTAAAGCAATAATTCCATGATATGCTCTTGTCCTTGACAACTACCAAATATGAAACCAATTCTTCTGCTATTATCAAAGTTGAGCCCTTTATAACCCCAACTATGGAACCAGGAGGCTTGGTTGTATTGGAATATCTAAATAGATTATAAGATATATGAAACATGTCTCAAACTTAAAAGTAATCGTAAAAAAAAGTCCTTCAAAAAATCCTAAAGTTAAACTTTCATTTTTGTTGAATTTGCCAAATATATGATCACTAGAGATGTAAAATGCTACTGCATAGCCATTTTTTATATCACCCTTTACAAAAACAACAGAAATCTGTGTGCCCCATTTTTTTTTCAACTGCAGACAAGATTGTCTGAACAACATTCTAATCAGTACAATGGAACAGCTTTACTATTTATTACCACAAAAAAATGCAATAAATCTTCACTTGAAGGTGAAAATGGACTGGAAGGGGAGAGATGCTGATAAACTAAAAATTGGTCATATGGGGGTTAGTCTGTGAGGCAATACCAAAACCTTACTGTTTCTAACAGGTTGATCAATTATCCCTCCCAAAATGATTAAGTGTTTCTAATCAAGTCATGATATGCTTGAATTCATTTAACCTTCCTTTCCTCAGATTCATATGTTCTAAGATAAGAGAAAAACAAATTGTAAACTCTACAGGAATCCATGTGTTTAGAGATGACTATTCTACTTTTCAGTAATGGTATGTAAATTCTGATCAATCCCTGTCAAGTTGTGAGTAACTCCAGCTCCTGAATCCTTTACAAACCTTTCCTAACTCTTATTTTTGAGATAACCCATGACTACCTTAGCACTCTTTCTCTTGCTGAAGCAGTCAGAAAACCTGTTTGTTTGATTCCAATGTGTTTCTGCTTCTGTTGGCACTAGGATTTAAATAAATAAATGGAAATAAAAAGGGATTTTGTTATGCAAAGAAACTTGATTATTTCAATAATTTGAAATGTTTCAATTAAAAGCAAGAAACCAATAGTGAATCATCATCAAAATTACATTTAATTTTCTGTTAAATGACAACAAACTTAAAGAGCTTTTACTTTTCTGACAGCAAAACATTATAAATCATTGAGTATGAAAAAAGAGAGTTTTACTCAACTATTAACTTTGAAAATTTTGGTGCCAGAATTTTTACACCTCAAGATAGGTGTGGGCTGGAGCAAAATCACATTTGGGACAAATTAGAGATGTGTTTTTGTTAGAGTAGGAAAAGGTCATCAACTTTGGAGTCATAGAGGTGTAGTATCTGACCAATTTTTCAGAGAACAGTCGTTTTCTCAGCAAGTGTGATGTCAGTAGAGGAAACAGAGGTTTTGTACTGACAGTAGATTTGCTTGCAACTCTTGGTGTGCGAAACCTAAAGGAAGTCTTCAGGTATTTACAGCCATTTGTATACGATAGTTTGAGGAAACACAACTTCAGAGGACCAGAGTTTGGGCAGTAATAATAGTGCTAAAATAATTGGACTGAATTTAATAGTGATCCATGCTTTGAGTGTTTGGTAAATTTTAATAGAATTGATGTTGTAACTATAGATTTCTTTTTGTCCTTCTATTTACTTATTTAGGAAAGTTAAAGATTTCCAATGAAATAACTAAGAGAACAAAAAATTGAAATTATAGATTAAGGATAAGTCACTAACGCCTTTTTTCATTTCTTCAGGGCCAGAGACAGAAAGAAAAGATTATTGGTAGAAAATAAAATTACCAGTGATAATGAGAACAGAGTAACTCAAAATGGAAGGAACATAAAAGGAATGAAGCGATTATGGAATAATTAAACCTCCTAGTCTCATCTCTAAAGCTCAATGAGATACACATGACAAGATCTGGGGCTAGCTGTGGTAATTATTTTATATGTGTCTTAGAAGCATATGGCACCTTGAAATTATGTGTCCACATATGTTGTTGTGTAATGAGTTTTTTTTTTTATTGTCCTTATATAGGTTAGTTATTCAAGTGCAGTAGAGATCATACCACCTGTCATTTTTCTAATTTCGACACATACTGTAAAATTAGTGCCCCACATACTTGTGTAATAAAAGTGGTTATTATAAATAAATAACATTTTGCTTTGAGAATAAAATTTTATTAGCTTATGCATGATCAACTCTCACTTATTGGTAGTTCTGGAAGAGAATGAAAACCCAAAAAATAAGAAATAAAGAGATACGTGTGTGTGTGTGTGGGTATAGATGTGCCTCTTTGTGTGTACGTTTATAAAGTTAGCTTTTAAGTTGCAAAACACTGACACAAAAGTATTGAAAAAAATGGTTTGTTATTTTTATATTAATCTCAATAACTTGATGCTGTGATTTTTGTTAGAAATTAACTTTATTTTGTGTCATAACAATTTAAAGTTTCCTCTATTACATTATTCTTGTAGAAAACCTGGAAAATCTTTGTGTAGTTTATATAATTGTTAGTAGAGCCTAATTGCTTATGTATAACAAATTCTTTTTGTAACAATAACTTCTTTATTTAAATGACTACTTTGGCATTAGTATTTTTAAATGACATGCTAGAGAAAACTTAATTAACTCTGTTCTCTATGAAGAAAAGGATGATCTTGCTTTCTACTTCATAGTCTCAGTAGATCTTATTAAGGACAATTGCACATGGACCATGTAATTTTAAAAGTGAAAGCATTATACTGAAAGAGGAAAGATTACTTCCTCAAATGTACACACTTTTGGTTCTTTCTGCTTTCTTTATTTTAAAAACTAAAAGCACATGTTCATAGTTTTGACATCAAACTAATCTAAAAGGCTATGTACTGTTAATAACTGGAAGTTTCTTTTTAAAACAATTGCCTAGGCTCGCTTGCTTTCTAGATAATTGACATAAAACAAAGAGTTTGATATATATTCTGCTCAAATATTTCGTGATTGTGTATACAACACACACACACACACACACACACACACACATTCACAGCTGTCTCCCCTAATAAACTCATATGTATTTTATTTTATAGTATTTTACTGGGATCATACTGTTAATGTAATTTTGACAAAGACTTTTTTAGTTCTTATTGAATATTGTAATACTATTCTTATAGAGCTGTGTTTGTTGATTTAATCTAATATCTTATTTTTTTAATATGGTGTTGTAGATCAAAGTTATAGATTAAAGTTAAGCTCCCTTGGAAAAACAGACTGAGGTTTACATGCAGGAGATATGTTGAAGTGCACCGCCCCATCTTGAGAATATCATAGAATAAGGGCTGTGTGGAGAAAAGTTGAATAGTAACCCCATTACCATTCAAGAGGTCTCAGCCTGTGTCTTCCCAATTTGATGGAAGCTGGCAAGGGTTTTAAATCTAGAAAATTACCCATTCATGGCATCTGAACTGTCTGTAGGATTGAGCTGTGCTCTTGAATGAAGGGCTCTCTTTAGTTGATAAGCAATTACCAGAGAGAGACTCTACTAAGAGTCTTTATTTCCAGAAGCTGGAAGAATTAGTGCTTTAGTCTTTTAGGAGGTCTGAACAGAGCACTACAGATTCCACTAAAACCTAGTGCAGAGGTGTCCAAACTTTTAGGTTCCTTGAGCCACATTGGAAGAAAAAGAACTGTCTTGGGCCATACATAAAATACACAAACACTACGAGCTAAAAAAAAAATTGCAAAAAAATCTCCTAATGTTTTAAGAAAGTTTACAAATTTATGTCGGGCCACATGCAAAGCCATCCTGGGTTGTATTCAGCCCATGGGCCATGGGTTGGACAAGCTTAATCTAGTGCATTTCATATCTTACACTGTTTAGAACCACCTACTTTGTACCACATGAATAGCTAAGTTAGAAAACTTAACTAGAGTCTTCTTTCTTTTTCAGAAGATATGAATAAGGGACTGGGACAAACCATTTCAAGTCCACAACAGATACTCATCATATTCATTTTCTACCAAACATTCTAGATCCCTATCATCCTTGTGTAGCGCTTCTGCTGATCTCTATGGTTTATATGATAGGGTTAACTACACTTTCCTCTGTGAGATCTCTAAGTCCCTGATTATGTAACTTCCCAGGTCTTGCTTCTGTATTTGTCTACATACTGTCAGGTATAAATGAAGGATTCAGAAGCAAAATGTTGGCGGAATCACCTGGATTAAAAACAAAAAACAAACAAACAAACAAACAACAACAAAAAATTCATGGCTGCTTTCATTGGACAATTGCAACTCTACCAGTTCCTAATGATTATTTTCAATCACATGAGCCCAAATCTCAGCTTGATGGCAAAGTTTTCCTTTCTAGTAATGACCACAACTATGTACCTATTCCTGCATTCTCTTCTGAAATTTGCTAATTTCCATTTACAAAGTAGAATCTACTTCTCTTCTCAAACCTGGTAGGCTTATGACAGTTTCACCCAAGAATATTTGATGAAAATGATCATGTGTGACTTTCTATGTTCACTTTTCCTCTTTGTGGGATGCTGGTGGCTCTTTGAAAACCAGTCACAATGTTATGAGGAAACCCTAACTATTTCACACAAAGATGCCACATAGCAAGATCAAAGAGAAGATCTAAGAATCCCAGTTTTTAGGCAGCATCGATCATCAAATGTGAAAATAAACAATCTTTAAATTGACTCTAGTCTCTTTCTTCTGAGAATCCTACAATCATGGAGGAGCAGTAAGCCACCCGAAATATATTCTGTCCAAATTTCTGACCTGCAGCATCTATGAGCATAATTAGCATTTGTTTTGTGCTATGAAGTTGTGGGGGAATGAATTACACAGCAATATCTAACCAGGACAGATGATAACCCATTTCTTTTCCAGCTGGTCTTTTCGTACAAGACATATAAAGTAATAGGGCAGCAACAATGACTTAAAGTTTAAGGGGCACTTCCTGTGGCCCATGAAGTAAATATTTCTATTTTGGGAACCAGCACCTTTAGATACACAGAACATTGATTTGTGGGGGAAAGAAAGCCCGCATTCCCAAACGGGTTATTTAGAATTATGGGAAGTGCAACTACTCCTACGTTCGTGTGTTGTTTCTGATGTGTACAAATTCTACCATTGGGTACATGATCTCATAAAATAACTTACACCATATCATAGAATATGGATCCCTACTTTCAGAGGACATCATCCTTAAGCTATTGCCTCAAGTATCCCTTCAAAGATTACTCCATCATTCTATAACTGGCAGCTTCTAGATGATGTGATTGGTGATATGAACAATAAATGTCATGGTATATCCATGCTGGCAAACTGCTTTGCTCTAAACATTAACTCACTGGGTTATTCTGTACTACTTGTTGTTTTGTGATCTCCCATAGTAAACATTCTTTAAAGCATGTTTAGATGTGACACAAATAAATCCTCATTTCATGCTCACTTTTGCAGATCCATTCATATCCCTCTCTCCCAAATATCCTTTGAAATAATTTTTCACTCTTCTATCAGTTCTGACCAAACAGCCAAGCCATTTGCAATTGCCCATCTGACTTCTACATTCAACTTTATGTAACATTTCCTTCAATGCAAAATATAGGGATAGATACACTACTTGAAACCTTGCTTATTGGGAAAATTTGTCCTCTGCCCTTTCAGGACTATGCCTGAGTATAGCTGTACTGCAGTCACATATTATATTGATTTTTCATATCCATAAGCATAGAATGTTTTTCCATTTGTTTGTGTCCTCTGTTATTTCCTTGAGCAGTGGTTTGTAGTTCTCCCTGAAGAGGTCTTTCACATCACTTGTAAGTTGTATTCCTAGGCATTTCTTATTCTCTTTGTAGCAATTGCGAATGTCAGTTCACTCATCCTTCGGCTCTCTTTCTATTTTTGGTGTATAAGGATGTTTGTAATTTTTGTACATTGATTTTGTATCCTGAGACTTCACTGAAGTTGCTTATCAGTGTAAGGAGATTTGGGGCTGAGACAATGGGGTTTTCTAAATATACAATCATGTCATCTACCAACAGAGAATACCCTTTATTTATTTCTCTTGCCTGATTGCTCTGGCCAGAACTTCTAATATTATGTTGAATAAGAGTGGTAAGAGAGAGTATCTTTGTCTTGTGCTGGCTTTCAAAGGGAATGATTCCAGCTTTTGCCCATTCAGTTAGATATTGGCTGTGGGTTTGTCATCAAAGCTCTTATTATTTAGAGATACCTTCCATCAATACCTAGTTTACTGAGAATTTTTAGGATGAAGATGTGTTGAATTTTATCATATGACATTTCTGCATCCATTGAGATAATCTTGTGGTTTTTTCATTGATTCTGTTTATGTGATGGATTACATTGATTGATTTGTGTATGTTGAACAAGAATTGCATCCCAGGGATGAAGCCAACTTGATCGTGGAGGATAAGCCTTTCGATATGCTGCTGGATTCAGTTTGCCAGTATTTTATTGAGGATTTTCACATCCATGTTTATCAGGGTTATTGGCCTGAAATTTTCTTTTTTTGTTTGGCCTATGCCAGGTTTTGGTATCAGGATTTCTACTGTTTGGAATAGTTTCAGAAGGAATGTTATCAGCTCCTCTTTGTGCCTCAGGTAGAATTTGTCTGTGAATCCATCTGGTGCTGAAATTTATTTTGGTTGAGAGGCTATTCATTGCTGCCTCAATTTCAGAAGTTATTGTTTGTCTATTCAGAGATCTGACTTCTTCCTGGTTTATTATTGGGAGGGTATATGTGACAAGAAATTTATCAATTTCTTCTAGATTTTCCAGTTTATTTGTGTAGAGGTGTTTATAGTATTCTCGGATGGTAGTTTGCACTTCTGTGAGATCAATGGTGATATCCCCTTTATCATTCTTTTTTGTGTCCTTTTGATTCTTCTCTGTTTTTTTTTAATTAGTCTGTCTAGCAGTCCATCTGTTTTGTTGATCTTTTAAAAAAGCTGGCTACTAAATTCATTAATTTATTGAAGGTTATATTATGTCTCTATCTCATTCAGTTTTACTCTGATCTTATTTTTGCCTTCTGCTAGCTTTTAAATTTGCTCTTGCGTTTCCAGTTCTTTTCATTGTGCTGTTAGAGTGTCAATTTTAGATCTTTCCTGTTTTCTCCTGTGGGCATTTAGCACTATAAATTTTCCTCTAAACACTGCTTTAGCTGTGTCCCAGAGATTCTGATTCATTGTGCCTTTGTTATTGGTTTCAAAGAACTTATTTACTTCTCATTGGTTTCAAAGAACTTATTTACTTCTACCTTAATTTTGTTATTTACCCAACCGTTATGCAGGAGCAGATTTCTCAGTTTCCATGTTGTTGTGCAGGTTTTAGTGAGTTTATTAATCCTGCGATCTAATTTTATTGCACTGTGGTCTGAGAGAGTGTTTGTTATATTTCCGTTCTTTTGCATTTGCTGAGGAGTGTTTTACTTTCAATTATATTTTCAATTTTAGAATAAGTATGATGTGGTTGCTGAAAAGAATGTATATTCTGTTGATTTGAAGTGGAGAGTTTGTAGATGTCTATTAGGTCTGCTTGGTCCACATCAGAGTTCAAGTCCTGGATATCCTTATTAATTTTCTGTCTCATTAATCTGCCTAATATTGACAGTGGGGTGTTAAGTTCTCCCACTATTATTGTGTGGGAGGCGTTGTGGGTCTCTAAGAACTTAGTTTATGAATATGTGAGCTCCTGTGTTTGGTGGATATATATTTAGGATAGTTAGCTCTTCTTGTTGCATTAATCCCTTTACCATTATTTAATGTCCTTCTATGTCTGTTTTGATCTTTGTTGGTTTAAAGTCTGTTTTATCAGAGACTACAATTGCAAACCCTGCTTCATTTTTTGCTTTCCTTTTGCTAGGTAAGTATTCCTTCATCCATTTATTTTGAGCCTATTTGTCTCCTCGCACATGAGATAGGTCTCTTGAATACAGCACACCAATAGGTCTTGTCTCTCTTCAATTTGCCAGTTTGTATCTTTTAATTGGGGCATTTAGCCCATTTACGTTTAAGGTTTATGTTGTTATGTGTGGTCTTGATTCTGTCACTATGATGCTAGCTGGTTATTCTGCCTGTTAGTTGACTTACTTTCTACATAGTGTTGATTGTCTTTACAATTTTGTATGTTTTTGCAGTGGCTAGTACCATTTTTTCCTTTCCATGTTTAGTGCTTGCTTCAGGATCTCTGGTAAGGCAGGCAAGGTGGTGACAAATCTCTCCACATTTCCTTGTCTGTACATGATTTTATTTCTTTTTCACTTATGAACCTTAGTTTGGCTGGATATGAAATTCTGGGTTGAAAAATCTTTTCTTTAAGAACGCTGAATGTCAGCCTCCATTCTCTTCTGGCTTGTAGGGTTTCTGCAGAGAGATAGCCTGTTAGTCTGATGAACTTCCCTTTGTGGGTAATCTGATCTTTCTCTCTGGCTGCCCTTAACATGTTTCCTTCATTTCAACCTTGGTGAATCTGATTATTATGTGTCTTGGGGTTGCTCTCCTTGAGGAGTATCTTCGTGGTGTTCTTTGTAATTCCTGAATTTGAATGTTAGCCTGTCTTGCTAGGTTGGAGAAGTTCTCCTGGATAATATCCTAAAGAGTGTTTTCCAACTTGGTTCCATTCTCCCCATCACCTTCAGGTACACCAATCAAACCTAGGTTTGGTCTTTTCACATAGTCCTATATTTCTTGGAGGCTTTGTTTCTTTTCATTCTTCTTTCTCTAACCTCGTTACTACACTTTATTTCATTATGATCATCTTCAATCTCTGATAATCCTTTCTTCTACTTGATCAATTTGACTATTGCACTTGGTTAGAACACGCTTCTTTAGCTCAGAGGAGTTTGCTATTACCTGCCTTCTGAAGCCTACTTCTGTCAATTCATCAAAATCATTCTCCATCCAAAATGTTAATTTCTCCAAAATCTAAAGAGATTTACCAGGTGCTGTGTGTTCTCCTTGGTGGTAGTAGATGCAAAATGCAATAATAATGTCTCTTTGTTGGAGAGACTATGATTTCATGGAAAATTTTACTAGATTGTTAAAAGCTTTCCAAGATGTGTTGAATCCCGAAACTTCTGTGTTTATCTGCAACTGCAGGGAGTGTTTACTTTTTAAAATAAAATCTCCAACATAGCTGCTTATCTGGAGTCCCATGGTTAATCCTAACAATAATATTGTTGATGTTGGCTGACTAAAAGTCCATACCACACTCTTGAATTTCACATATTGGATTGGGTAAGCTTAGGAAAGTTCTTTTTTTTTTTTTTTCCTAGAAAGACATAAATGACATTTTTAATAGAATTCATCCTTAAGGTAACTTTGGAGGTAAACGCTTATATTGCTTTCTTTAGTTTTCTGTGTTCTTTAGGTTACATATTCTGAAATATGTATTTTGCAATAAGAAAAATAGCAAGTGTTACATAAAACAACCATAAAAGTAGATGTATAAATTAAATACCTTGTTATGACTTCTAATTATACACAAAAATCTGTTGAGGTTACTGTCCTTGGGGTTAAAACAGAGGTACTGATTACTGTTCGGTAGTAATCACTGCCAAAATATTTTTACAATATGGTGTTCTACATTTATATGAACCTAGAGTCATATGCTCCATTGGATATTACAAATACAGTGACAGTAATATTTGCTCTACAAGTAGTGTAATGTTAATTTTCTCATCAAATAGGCTGAAAGCGCATGCCAGGGAGATATTATTCTCATGCAAAATAATTTTGTCCTTTTAGTTGTTAGAGAAAAATTAAAGTGGGGTTTGTCTGACTTGAGCAAATAAAGCTTTACAAAACTATTGAATTTAAGTTTCCTCCCAGGTTTGTAATTATAATCCAGTGTGTCACAGTAGGGGTTGCTGACCATAAAATAAAGAATGAAGGGAACCATTATCAATTATAAAGCTGTTTTAAATTTTTTTAAAACATTAATGAAACATTCCCAAAGAAATATGGTAATCAGAATAATGCAAACTACTGATTACACTTCAGTTAGCAGTGAATTTGCAACATATGGAGCAATTAAATCTTTATGGATCAATGAAAACTTAACGAAGGTGATTTCCAAAGTCAGTGTTGAGATCACTCATGAAGTTAGAGAAACATGAAGTTTTTCTAAGTGAAATTGACTTTATAAATCCATTGTAAACTGATTATTTTTAAAATATCATAATTTAATTTCCGTTTGTTTTACAAATTATTTTACTTATTAAAAAACAAATAAAGTATTGGTTAAGTTTTTGAAAACATTTGCAACTTGAATAAATGAAATATTTAATTTATTAGGAAAGCTCCCAGACCACATTTTTCTTTTATATGTCAGCTAAATTTCATTCTGTTCCTTCCCAGAAAATAACATTATATGCAAATCCAAACAAAATAAATTCATTGAAAAAATATTTGATAGTTTTCTAAGAATTGTCTGCCTTGAAAAAAAGTCTTTATTATATTTTAATTTATAGATTTGTTTTTTTCTTCCATTTCTTAATAATTTATACATAAGAAATACTTTCAACAGAACAGTTCATAGCATTAGAAATATAACTATTTCAATTAAATGATTTTTTCAAATAAATGTTCAAGTTAACTGGATTTTAGAAACATCATAAACTGGAAATACTTTATAAAATTTCTAATTTTGTTATATGCAAGTTCAAAATATTATTTCTCTGTAGAGTTAGTATTATTATATTTGATTAATAATATATTTTTGATTAATAATTTTAATTAAAATAGACTAATTTTAAGACAAATATAAATTATATTAAGGTAATTTTTAAAAAAAAATAATTTAACCTTAAGAAAATTTATTAAGTTTTTAGGCAACCAGGTAAAATTAGATAATATATTAATGCTGTTTAAAATCTAATACATACAGTTTTAATTATAAATTTACTCATGAATTTAAAATTTGTAACACAGTGACCTCCACACCAAGACCCAAGATATCCATTTACATTATCATACATCTTGTAATTTGAAATACTAATGTTTAAAAAGTCCACAAAACATTTGAATAAAGTAGAACTACATAAATATTTTTATTGCAGTATCTTAGGAAGGAAGTGAAAAAAATATTGCTAAAGTAATTTTACATTTGGCTCAAATGTTTCTAGTAAATAAGTGACATAGATATTTTCTTAAAATTTCATTTGAGTAAATAAAAAAGGTATGAAATGAATTAAACATACTGAACAATGCTAGCATTGAAAGATAACACATTTTCAAATTTGTGCTAAATTTAAGGCAGCTAAGGTGCATCTTTGTTGCTGTGTTTTCAGCAGTCCTGCCTGGATAACAGCATTTCTTTGTCTGTCGTGTCCTTTGCTAATTGATGCTTTTTGCAGTTTCAGTGATTTAAAAAATTTATTACTTTAATCACAAAATTAAACTTGTTCAAAAGCCTATGAAAAAGAAAGAACTACATCAATTAAAAATATTGCATCATAGGCAGGAATTTGTCAATAAAAAGAACATATAATTTATATCCCAGGATAATCTTTTCCAAACTAACTACAGAGTAAAAAATTTAAGAATAATTTTTAACTGTAACTACCCGTAATGCTTAGGTGAGACCAAATCATGACAGCTGACATTTCCTAAAGCCAGTATTTACTCCCTTCTTGGACACTCTATGCATGTGTTTAAAGAAAATATTGCAGAATGGATTCGCTTCAATGGAGATCCTTATAACCATCCACATATATTTAGAACATTCAAAATCATTACTCAGGCAATTCCAAATGATTATATAAAACAATTTACATTTAAACTATTCTACTCTAGAAATTTCTATCTCTAGTTACATTTTATATTTTCTTTTTATATTTAGTAAGTGGTCTTGAATTTTTTTCAAACTGATAGAACCCAAACAGATATGGACAAACATATTTTGATGAGCTAAAAAATGATGTTAGCCAATTCTCAAGTATAACACTAAAAAACACAGGATCCATAAAAAAAAATTAGGTTATTCTGCTCTTGATGTATAAGCACTATTTTACATCTGTGTTGTATCTTACAACATGATAATAAATGCACATCCAAATTCTTAACAACATTCCTTACTTAAATAATACTTGTAATGAAAACTTGCTATGGAGTTTTAAGATTGTATCATTATTCTTAAAAACTTTAATTGCTTCCAGTATGTATCTTCCTAAAGCAAAGGTCAAAAGGCATTTTGGAATTCTATTTTAATATTTCTATTCCTATTCTATTCTATTCTTCATAGCTCAATTTGCACAGTGCCCACATTTAATTATAAAATAAAAAAAAAAAATGCTGCCTCACTTAGATTTTTCTTCTTAATCTCACTTTTTGTTTCTTAATTATCTAAATTCCCACAAAATTAAATCTCTTTGATTTAAGTCTTCTGGATTACAGTAATAGATGAAAATATCAGCAAAATTTTAAGTGTTTTTCTCTAGGGCTTTCATCATTTTGTTGATATTATTTAGCTTCTTTCCAAATATTAGCTTTTGTAGAAAACTCTCATCTACTAGAGACTATACTATTGCTGTTTGATCACCTTCCCTGATATGTTTATTTTATTCTCTTTTCTCCAGTGAATACAGGATATTCTTCTCACTCTTTCGACATCAATTTTAAATTCATGAAAATATGTAGTGTTATCATACTAAAAGATAAAATAAAGGTTTTTGTAGTAGTAACCCTAGCCTCTCTGAGACAAGCTGAAATCTACGTTTCAAAAAAAATTGTGCTGGACAGATTTAATCAAAAAAGGTTTTTTTGCAGGACTGTTATAATAGCAAATAGAGACTGAACTGAACTCCACTAAAACAAAAGACATAATAATTTTCAAGTGCCAGTATGCACAAGTGAAAAAGTGTTGGGGATGGTTAAGAGGAAGGTTGATAAATGGAATATATCAGGCACATTGAGTTATTCTTGAGTTTGCAAATGTTTTCATCTGTGATTAAGGCATCTGTGTTTGCTGATTGGCATCAATGGATATTAGGCTCCTACTATCCCAAGAAGACTGGTGGATATCAAAGTGATGGTTCCCAGGTTATTAAGAAAGTTCTTGTTTTCCGCTTTCATCAAAGTCAGTTGTGTGTAGATGTATACACAGTTATTTACAGGTTGTCTTTTCTGGTCAGTGGATCTACATGCCAACTCTTCCACCAATACAAAGTCTTGGTTAGTGTACCTATGACAATAATTTTCCACATCTCGAAAAGAAGTCATTCTCTTTGTAATTATTTTTTCAAAAGGTTTTAGTGGTAATAATTCCTTTGCCATTTCACATACAGTTTTGAATACTCTTACCTTCCACTACAAAAATAATTTTCCTGATATTTTAACAGAAATTGCATGAAAATAATTAAGTACTTTGAAAATAATTGGCATCCTTGAATGATTAGACATCAAAAGGATGTTGATATCTCCAATTATTGGGTTTTATTGATTTCATTTCTACTCATTTTTCTTCACATATTTTGGTGTACTGTTGTTTAGTGCAAATACCTTTATGTTTGTTATGTTTCCTGTTGCTTTGATTCTTTTATCATTATATAGTGTCTCTCTCTGTCACTGGTGATTTTTTTGCTCTGATGTTTATTTCATATTCATGTGACTATAATTATACTTGAATTGAAAGTTGCATATCTTTTTACATTTTGTTACATTAAATCCATCTAAATCATCACATTTAAAATAAGTTTCTTGTAGCTGGCATGTAGTTAATTCTCTACTCATTGATTCTACTTATGTCTGCTTTTTATCTGATTTTTACACAGAATATATTAAGTGTAATTACTAATATGTTAGAATTTAAGTCTACCATTTTATGTATTGGTTTCAATTAGTTTCTTTTACTTGTCAAATATTTTTCTTTTGTCAATTTTTTCCTTCTTCTGTGCTATATAAAATAAAATTTGTTGAAAAATTATAATTTATTTGTAGTTTTTTAATGCATCTTTTTGCGCAGTGTTTTTATATGGTTGTTCTAGATATTTTCTTGTATACAAATAATTTCTCATGATATAACAGGGTCAACAACTTATCAGTGCCAGTATAAAAAACTTTACCTTCCCTTAAGTCCCTTTACTCTCTTCAAATCTCCTTAATTCATTCAAGCTACTCTAAGTGAACACTATAAACTGGATGGGTTATAAACAACAGAATTCTACTTGATCACAGTTTTAGATGCTAGGAAGTCTAAGAAAAAGGTAAACTCACTGTCTAGTGAGTGCTCATTTTCTGGTTCATTGGTGGAATTTTGTTGTTCCTCACGTGGTGGAAAGGGCAGACAAGCTTTCTTAGTTCTCTTGTATAAAGGTACTAATCCTGTTCTTGATGGCTCTGTCCTCATGATCTAATCATCTCCCAAAATGCCACACATCTTATTACCTGAGTGTTTAAGTTTTCAATATATAAATTTGTAGGAAAACCAACATTCAGATCATAGCATAAATATTTGGCCAATATACAGGAGTATGTATTATATAATCAATATGCATTGAAAATATACTCAATATTGAGTATATATTATATATTTTATGATATATATAATTGTAATTATATGTATTATATAATACATTCTCAATATATTCTTAACCATCAAATATTTAGAAAACTAGGGGGAAAGTGTATAATATGTATATATATATACACACACACATATATGTGTGTGTGTGTATGTGTGTGTGTGTTCCTTTATTTATTTTTCTTTCTGAGTTTTTTTTTCATATTGTTTATCTAAGAATATCTTCATTTTCTGGTTTTTTTTTCCCTTAAACAACTTTTTTGCTGGATATGTGAAATAATAGTTCTTTGCTTTCAGCGTCTGAAACATGTTAGCCCACTTTTCCTGATCTCCAAGATTTCTAATGAGAAATGCACTATTATTTGAATAATTTTTCCCTATAGATAAAAAGTGTCATTTCTCTCACAGGTTTGAAGAATTTTACTTTTTGTCTTTAGGTTTTATAAACTTGATTATGGTGTTTCTTATCCGGAATTTTATTTTTTTTTCTTTTTGATGTGGAGTTCACTGTTGTCACCCAGCCTGGAATGCAATGGTATGATTTTGGATCACTGAAACCTCTGCCTTCCAGGTTCAAGCAATTCTCCTGCCTTAGCCTCTGGAGGAGCTGGTATTACAGGCACCTGCCACCGTGCCAGGCTTTTTTGTTTGTTTGTTTGTTTGTTTGTTTGTATTTTTATTAGAGACAGTGGCTCACATCTGTAATCCATCACTTTGGAAGGCCGAGGTGGACAAATCACCTGAGGTCAGGTGTTCAAGACCAGTCTTATTCTGAATTTATATGGTTTATATTGTATGTGGTTTTCTTAGCTTCTTAAATAGGAAGATTTTTGTCTTTTGCCAGTTTGAACTACTTTCAGTGTTTTTCTTCAAGTATTTTTTTAGTGTTGCCCACCTATTTTGCCAGGATTTAATTATCACAAACTTGAGAATGATTGTTATATTCTCACATGTCTCTGAGTTGCTGCACATTTTTTTTTTCAGTTCATTTCACTGTGTTGTTGAGGTTGTTTTTATTTTGTATTTGCAAGCTAACTCATTCTTTACTCAATCCTTTTAATTCTGCTGTTGAGTTTTCAGGTTATTGGATATTTCAGTTCTAATTTTTTTTTATTGGCTTCTTTTTCATATATTGCTTTGTGCTGAGTCCACATTTTTCTGATTCGTCATAGCATTTAATTTACCTCAAGGGTGTCCATAATTGCTGATTAAAACATTTTTGTGATGGCTGTTTTAAAATCCTTGTTAGATAATTCTAACAAGTGGGGCATCTCAGTATGGTCATCTATTTGCTATCTTTCATTCAATTTTAAATTTTCTAGCCTCTGGCTATAGCAAGTAATTTGTAACAAAACTGAATTTCTTTACATTATGTTATAACAAACTGTATCTTATTTGGTGAAAGGAGATGTTGCCCCTTTACTGTTAGGTGAAGATTCGGGTCCCCCCTCAGCCTTCATTGACATAGGTGAGGGAGGGGCACCTTTATACCACTGGGTATAAATAAAAGTGTAGATTCCTTACTAATTCTCCACTGATACCAAATGGGTTAGAGGTAGAAAGATGCCTATTTACTGCTATTACAGAGCATAGTCAAAGCCTTGGCACTCCATTCAACTTCCTCTGACACCACAAAGCAAGAAGGGTTGTCTGGTTACCACCAGATGCAGCGTAAGCTCAGGTTTTCCATGCTGTTCTCCCAACCTGGGGAGAGAGGTTTCTTACTATCTGGTAGGGATAATCAAAGTACTAGCTACGACAGTCTTACATTCTGTTATACACTGAAAAATAAATGTTACAAAATCTAGGGATAGCAAGACAATTTACAAAATAGCTCCTTTTATTTTGATAAGATAACTTTGTTGATATGGAGAACATAGGTCATCTGAATATTAGTTTTTATTTGAACTGATGCCCAAAATTTTAATGTAATCTATTAATAGAAGACTACTACTATTTATTTTGACTATTTTATTGCAATGATAAGTTTTTTTTTACATTATCTATGTTGTTTATTGTATATGGAACATCACAGATATTTAATGTTAGAAACCTTGTCAGAGGAACATTAAACTGTCCCCTTGGGTTACACAATTGAGACTAATTAAAATTTCAAAATCAATAGACCAAGGTAACACAAGCTTTTTATTAATTAGACTAAGTTCTGGGGTACCTGTGGAGATCTTGCAAGATGGTTATATAGGTATACACATGCCATGGTGGTTTGGTGCCTCCATTCCTGAATCACCAACATTAGGTATTTCTCCCAATGTTTTCCCTCCCTAATCTCCCCAACCCCTGCTATACCTCCATTAGTCCACAAACCCCCAACAGACTCCAGTGTGTGATGTTCCTCTGCCTGTGTCCATATGTTCTCATTGTTCAACAGCCACCTATGAATGAGAACATATGATGTTTGGTTTTCTGTTCCTGTGTCAGTTTGATGAGAATGATGGTTTCCAGATTCATCCATATCCCTGCAAACGACATGAATTCATCATTTTTTATGGCTGCATAGTATTCCATGGTGTTATAGGTGCCACATTTTCTTTATCCAGTCTCTCATTTGGGTTGTTTCCAGGTCTTTGCTATTGTAAACAGTGCCACAATGAACACACATGTGCATGTGTCTTGGAAATAGAAAGATTAATAATCCTTTGGGTATATACTCAGTAATGCGATTGCTGGGTCAAATGGTATTTCTATTTCTAGATCCTTGAGAAATAGCCACACTGTTTTCTACAATGTTTGAACTAATTTACACTGCCACTAACAGTGTAAAAGCATTCCTATTTCTCCACATCCTCTCCAGCATCTGTTTCCAATTTTTTAAATGTTTACCATTCTAACTGGTGTGAGATGGTACCTCTCTGTGGTTTTGATTTGCATTTCTCTAATAACCAGTGATAAGAGCATTTTTTCATATGTTTGTTGGCCACATAAATGTCTTCTTTTGAAAAGTGTCTGTTCACATTCTTCACTCTAATGATTCTTTCTTTTGCTGTACAGAAGCTGCTAAGTTTAATTAGATCCCATTTGTCTATGTTGGCTTTTGTTGCCATTGCTTTTGGTGTTTTAGTCATGGAGTCCTTGCCTATGTCTATGTCCTCAATGGTTTTGCCTAGATTTTCTTCTAGGGGTTTTATGGTGTCACATCTTAGGTTTAAATCTTTAATACATTTGGAGTTAATTTGAGTATAAGGTGTAAGGAACAGGTCCAGTTTCAGCTTTCTGCACATGGCTAGCCAGTTTTCCTAATACCATTATTAAACAAGAAATATTTTCCCCATTCCTTGTTTTTGTCAAGTTTGTCAAAGATCAGATGACTGTACACGTGTGGTATTACTTTTGAGGCCTCTGTTTTGTTCCATTGACCTATATCTCTGTTTTAGTACCAGTACCATGCTGTTTTGATTACTGTAGCCTTGTAGTATAGTTTGAAGTCAGGTAGCATGATGCCTCCAGCTTTGTTCTTTTTGCTTAGGATTGTCTTGGCTGTGTGGGCTCTCTTTTCTTTTCATATGTAGTTTAAAGTGGTTTTCTCCAGTTCTGTAAAGAAGGTCAACGGTAGCTTGAAGAGTATAGCATTACCTCTATAAATTACTTTGGGCAATATGGCTATTTTCACAATATTGATTCTTCCTAACCAGGAGTATGGAATGTTTTTCCATCTATTTCTGTCCTCTCTTATTTACCTAAGCAGTGGTTTGCGTTCTCCTTGAAGAGGTCCTTCACATCCTTTGTTAGTTGTAATCCTTGGTATTTTATTCTCTTTGTAGAAATTGTGAATGAGAATTTGCTCATGATTTGGCTCTCTGTCTGTTATTGATGTATAGGAATGCCTGTGATTTCTGCACATTTATTTTGTATCCTGAGACTTTGCTGAAGTTGCTTATCAGCTTGTAGAGATTTTGTGCTCTATGTGAGGGATGCCTCAGAACATTCGGTTGCAATAAATAACCAGGGATGTGGACATCCCTTGTGTTCAATTTCAGATGGGTGCTAGTCTTCCCAAAATCATGTCCCCATTAAAATGTATCATGGAAAATTGGGACCAACTTGACACATGATCTTTGAAGCAGTGACTCATTTTTCTCTGCTGAACAGTGTGGCCAAAATACCCCCTGCCAAGTGGAAAAACCTGAACTCCTAAGGGAACTATAGATCATGACACCATTCTACAATTAGACCTGTATTGTAAAAGCAAGGGTAAATGTTTTGAGGTCACCTATGTGCAACTCTTCTTTCTTAAAGGAATAAGCCTGGGCTCTGTCAGACCTGTTCCCCATACCCTACTCAGCCCTCTTCAGGACCACCTCCACGTGTGGGACTCCCTGTGGCTCCTACCTCCACCAATGCCAACCAGGGCTCCTCAGCCTCTATACCCCAACAGAAGCCAGGTAGGACCAAGACAGCCAGGGTGTCTCAGACTACTAGGATGCTCAGACCCTGCCCCCTACAGGCAGTAGGAGAAGAATTTGGCACAACAAACGTGCACACCCCCTTCTCACTTTCTGACTTAAACAAGTTAAGGTGGACTTAGAAAAGTTTTCAGATGACCCAGACAAGTACATAGATGTTCTGCAGGGCCTGGGTCAGTCCTTCAAATTAGACTGAAAAGATATCATGCTATTGCTTAATCAAACCCTAACCGGCAGTGAGAGAAAGGCTGCTCTAGCAGTGGCTCAAGAGTTTGGGGACACCTGGTACCTTAGTCAATTACATGACCTAATGATACCAGAGGAAAAGGATAGATATCATACAGGAATACAAGCAGTCACTGGCACAGACCCTCACTGGGATCCTGATTCAAAACAGGGGGAATTGAGCTATAGGCGTTTATTGACCTGTATTCTTGAGGGATTAAGGCAAACTAGGATGAAGCCCATGAATTATGCAATGTTATCCACCATAACTCAGGGAAGGGAAGAAAACTCAAGAGCTTTCCTTGAGTGATTGTGGGAGGCCTTAAGAGAGTACACTACCCTGTCACCAGACTCCATCGAGAGTCAGTTAATACTAAAGAAGAAGTTTATTAGTTAGTAAGCAGCAGATATTAGGAGAAAGCTCCAGAAGCTTGCCTTGGGACCAGAACAGAATCTAGAATCATTACTGAGCCTGGCAACCTCGGTGTTTTATAATAGAGACCAGGAGGAACAGGCTGAAAGGAACAGGAGAGACCAGAGAAAAGCTGCTGCCTTAGTCATGGCCCTCAAGCAAGCAGACTCCGGGGGCTCGAATGAGGGAAAGCCTCAGGTTAGCTTCCAGTCTGGCAGAGCTTATTACCAGTGTGGTCTGAAGGGGCATTTTATAAGAAATTGTCCCTAGAGGACTGGACCACCACCTTGTCCTTGGCCATTGTGACAAGGGGATCACTGGAAAGCACACTGTCCCAGGGGATGAAGGTTCCCAAGGCCTGAGGTGTCTAACCAGATAACCCAACTGCAGGACTGGGGGTGCCTGGGGCAAGTGCCAGCACAAGCCATAACCCTCACAGAGCCCCAGGTAAAGCTGACCATAGAGGGTCAGGAGGTTACCCTTCTCCTGGACACTGTACAGCCTTCTCAGTATTTCTCTCCTGCCCTGGAGACTTGGTGCTTGTTAAATGTCTCCCATCAGATTTTCCCTTTCTAGATTCATCTTGGGAAGGCACGTTTTCAATTATTCTGTCTACCCCAATGGCAGTTAAGGTGGTGGAAATTGACTCACGGATTCATCACACTTGGCTGAAGCCTTGAATACTTCCTGAAGAAAGTAACAAACCCTCCACTTTGCAGCCTGAAGTTCTAGGAGATGACCCTTTATACACCTGTGAGCTATTAGAGGATCTACACTTCCTCTTCCAACAAAATCCCCCAGAAAGTAACTACTCATGAGTCTAATGTATGTCCTGGCATTAACAGGACTATAACTCTTAACTCTGTTATCTCTCAAACTCCAATTATTCCTTTCATGAAGGGGGGTTGAAATAATAAGAATATTTGGTGCTGACATTAAAAAAAATTGCTACCTCTATTCAGTTACTATAAGCTTTATCAGGGGTTCATTAATAACATAAAAAGGTTGCTAATTCAATCTGCAAGTGCAGCTCACTCTGAAAAACAGCTTAGCTCTTTGGTTGCCATGGCTCTTCAGAGTAAAAGGACCCTAAATCTGCTAACAATGAAAGAGAGGGAGGCTGTCTTTTTCTAGGAAGAAATGCTGCTACTTTGTAAACCAATTAAGTGCTGTCTTAAAGAACTCAGGGATCAATGAACACAGGGCTAAAAACCTTCAAGAAACAGCATCACAGAGCTTGTTTAACAATTGGCTTTCCTGGCTATATCTTCTCCTAGGCCTGCTTATAACCATTCTGTAATTGTTAGCCTCTGGGCTTTTCATTTATAACCTTTTTGTCACATTCATTTCTTCTAGAACCATAAGGTCACAAATAATCCTGCAACTGGAACCCCGGATGTCCTTGGCTCATGAGCTCTATTGTGGACATCAGGATCAATCTGCACCCCTGAAAGACTCCCCTCTGGAGGAAACCTCAGCTGCAGGGCCCCTTCTATGTCCCATTTCAACAGGAAGTAGCTAAAGAGTGATCTGCATTCAAGTCCCATAGCAGCTGGGCTTTCCTGTTCAGAGAGGGGACTGAAGGAGTGTATTCTCTTCTTGGATCCACAAGGAGGCATAGTTTCAAAGGCAAACATTTCGCGGCTCCATACCTCTCCCTCCCACCTCTCCATGCAGGGTCGTAGAGGTCTTTGTTTAAACTTTCACAAGCAGGGGAAAATAATCAAGGTCAATCAGCGGAAGCTTAAAAGAAAGTTCATAAGAAGGGAAAATTAAATAGGGTGGGAATTCTCGCCAGGTTAAAAGTCCCTTTCCCTGACACCTGGGCAGACTCCATGTCTGGTCTCCTTCCATGACCTCATGGAAGCTGCTCTTTCTCTTTTCTATTTCTTTCTCCTTTTTCTCTTTCTCTGCCTAAATAAATCACTTTCTGCAAAACTTTCTGGGGTCTGATATTTACTTACAAGCGCACTGTGTCTGATGGGGTCCTCCTTCCCATTCTGTTTTTGTTAGTTTCTTTATTTTTTTTCCATTTATTTATTTTATTGCATTTTAGGTTTGGGGGTACATGTGAAGAACGTGCAAGATTGTTGCATAGGTACACACGTGGCAGTGTGATTTGCTGCCTTCCTCCCCATCACCTACCTCTGGCATCTCTCCCCTTGCTATCTCTCCCCAGCTCCCCACCGCTCACTGTCCCTCCCCTATTTCCCCTCAACTGACCCCAGTGTGTAGTGCTCCCCTCCCTGTGTCCATGTGTTCTCATTGTTCAACACCCACCTATGAGTGAGAATGCGTGGTGTTTGATCTTCTGCTCTCCTGTCAGTTTGCTGAGAATGATGGTTTCCAGGTTCATCCATGTCCCATCCTTGGGTGAATGAGAGAACAGGGGCCTGAAAGAACACAGCCCACTGGGGAGCAAGCTGGGCCTCCTCCAGGTCCTGGAACCTGGTCTCAGGCTATTAATTGCTGCCTCAATTTCAGACCTTGTTATTTTTCTATTCAGTGGTTCAAATTCTTTCTGGTTTAGTCCTGGGAAGGTGTAAGTGTCCAGGAATTTATACATTTCTTCTAGACTTACTGGTTTTTGTTTACAGCATTGTCTGTAGTAATCTCTGATGGTAGTTTGTATTTCTGTGGAATTGGTGGTGATGTCCCCTTTATCATTTTTTATTGCATCTATTCAATTCTTCTCTCTTTTCTTTTTTATTAGTCTGGCTAGCAGTCTATCTATTTTGATGATCTTTTCAAAAAACCAGCTCCTGGATTTATTGATTTTTTGAAGGGTTTTTTTGTGTGTTTCTATCTCCTTCAGTTCTGCTCTGATCTTAGTTAATTCTTGTCTTCTGCTAGCTTTTGAATCTGTTTGATCTTGCTCCTCTAGCTCTTTTAATTGTGATGATAGGGTTCCAATTTTAGATCTTTCCTCACTTCTCATGTGGGCTTTTACCACTACAAATTTCCTTCTAGACATTGTTTTAAATGTGTCCCAAAGATTCTGGTACATCGTGTCTTCATTTTCACTGGTTTCAAAAAACATCTTTATTTCTGTTTTCATTTCATTATTTATCCAGTAGTCATTCAGGAGCAGGTTGTTTAGTTTCCATGTAGTTGTGCAATTTTTAGTGAGTTTCTTAATCCTGAGCTTTAATTTGACTGCAATGTGATCTGAGAGATGGGTTGTTGTGATTTCTGTTATTTTGATTTTGCTGAGGAGTGATTTACTTCCAATTTTGTGGTCAATTTTAGAGTAAGTGCTATGTGGTGCAGAGAAGAATGTGTATTCTGTGGATTTGGGGTGGAGAGTTCTGTAAATGTCTATTAGGCCCACTTGGTCCAGATCTTAATTTAGGTACGGACACCCTTGTAGATTTCTGCCTCATTGATCTGTGGAATATTGACAGTGGAGTGTTAAAGTCTCCCACTGTTATTGTGTGGGCATATAAGTCTCTTTCTAGGTTGTTAAGAACTTGTATGTACCTGCGTGCTCCTGTATTGGGTGCACAGATATTTAGAATAGTTAGGTCTTCTTGTTGCATTGATCCTTTTACCATTATGTAATGCCTTTCTTTGTGTCTTTTGATCTTTGTTGGTTTAAAGTCCATTTTGTCAGTGACTAGGATTGCAACCTCTGCTTTTTTTTTTTTTTTTTTTTTTTTGCTATACATTTACTTGGTAAATCTTTTTCCATCCCTTTATTTTGTGCCTATGTGTGTCTTTGCACGTGAGATGGGTCTCTTGAATATAGCACATCAATGAGTCTTGACTTTTTATCTAGTTTGTCAGTCTGTGTCTTTTGATAGGGACATTTTGCCCATTTACATTTAAGGTTAATATTTTTACGTGTAAATTTGATCCTGCCATTTTGACACAAGCTTGTTGTTTTGCCCATTAGTTGACACAGTTTTTTTTTATTGTATTGATGGTCTTTACCATTTGATACATTTTTGCAGTGGCTGGTAATGGTTGTTCCTTTCCATGTTTAGTGCTTCTTTCAGGAGCTTTTTAAAGGCAGGCCTGGTGGTGATACAATCTCTCAGCAATTGCTTGTCCCTAAAGAATTTTATTTCTCCTTCACTTATGAAATTTAGTTTGGCTGGATATGAAATTCTGCATTGAACATTTCCTTCTTTAAATATGTGGAATATTGACCCCCTCTTTCTTCTGGTTTGTAAGGTTTCTGCTGACAGATCCACTGTTAGTCTGATGGGCTTCCCTTTTTGGTTAACCTGACCTTTTTCTCTTGCTGCCCTTAGCATTTTTTCCCTCATTTCAACCCTGTTGAATCTGATGATTATGTGCCTTGGGGTTGCTCTTCTTGAGGATTATCTTTGTGCTGTTCTCTGTATTTCCTGAATTTGAATGTTGGCCTGCCTTGCGAGGTTGGGGAAGTTCTCCTGGATGATATCCTGAAGAGTGATTCCCAGCTTGGATATCTTCTTCCTGTCATATTCAGGTACACTGATCAAACACAGATTAGGTCTTTTCCCATAATTCCATGTTTCTTGGAGGCTTTTATTCATTTCTTTTCACTCTTTTTTTCTCTAATCTTGCCTTCTCAATTTATTTCATTGAGTTGGTCTTCAGTCTCTGATATCCTTTCTTCTGCTTGATTGATTTAGCTATTGAAACGTGTGTATGCTTTGCGAAGTTCTTGTGTTGTGTTTTTCAGCTCCATCAAATTGTTTGTGTTCTTCTCTAAGCTGGTTATTCTAGTTACCTTTTCATCTAACCTTTTTTCAAGATTCTTAGTTTTTTTCATTGGGTTAGAAAATGTTCCTTTAGCTCAAAGAAGTTTGATGAATTGACAGAAGCAGGGTTCTGTCAATTCATCAAACTCATTCTCCATCCAGTTTTGCTGGTGAGGAGTTGTGATCACTTGGAGGAGGAGAGGTGTTCTGGTTTTTGGTGATTTCATCCTTTTTTCTCTGATTTCTTCCCATCTTCCTGGATTTGTCTACCTTTGGTCTTTGAATTTGGTGACTGTCAGATGCAGTCTCTGAGTGCACATCATTTCTGTTGATGTTGAAGCTATTTCTTTCTGTTTTTTTTTTTTTTTTTTTATTTTTTTTTTTTTTTTTCCTTCTAACAGTCAGACCACTCTGCTGCAGGACTGCTGGAGGTCCACTTCAGATCTTGCTTGCCTGGGAATCATCCATCGGGTCTGCAGAACAGCAAGGATTACTGCCTTTTCTTTCCTCTGGTAGCTTTGTCCCAGAAGGATACCTGCCAGATGTCAGCCAGAGCTCTCCTGCATGAGGTGTCTTTTTGGATATATGGGGGTCAAGGAGCCACTTGAGGAGGCAATCTGTTCCCTATCAGAGCTTAAGTGCTGTACTGGGAGCTCTGTTGTTCCCTTTAGGGCTGCTGGGCAGGGACATTTAAGACTGCTCCAGTAGAACTCACAACTGCCACTTTTCCCAGGTGCTCTGTCCTGGGAAGATGGGATTTTATTGATAAGTCCCTGATGTGCTGCTGCCTTTTATCAGAGATGCCCTGCCCAGCAAGGAGGGAGTCTACTCACAGTCTGCCTGCAGAGGCAGTGCAGAGCAGCCACAGGCTGTGTTAAGCTGCTGTGAAAAATTCCTCAGGCTTCTGTTTACACAAGTAAGTTTAGAACTGTATCGGCAATGGTAGATGTTCTTCCCCCCACCAAGCTCAACCACCCTGGTGGAGCTCAAACTGCTGCACTGGCTCCAAAACTCTCAAGCCAGAGTGTTTCAATTTGTTGGTCTTTTTAGGGGTGGGACCCACAGAGCCAGATCACTTGGCTTCCTACCTTCAGCTTCCCTTATTTCAGGGGTAACACAGACCTTAAGGTCATATTTGTAGTGTCATTAAGATTTCTAAAGTGAAATTAAGTAGGATGAAATTTTCTTCAAATGTCTGCTAGAAATCAGCCTTGAAGCTATCAGATCCTGGGCTTTTCTTTTTTGAGGGATTTGTGTTTACTGCCTCAGTCTTTTTGTTTGTTATTGATGTGTTCAGGCATTTGATTTCTTTTTTATTCAGCCTTGGTAGATTGTAATTTCTAGGAATTTATTATGGAAGGTGTGAATGTAAATTGATATAGCCACTCTAGTATGAAGTGAAATTTTCTCAAAAAAGGTAAAAGTATAACTGCTATATAACTCAAGAATTCCTCTACTGGATTATATACCCAAAAGAACTGAAACCAGCACCTCCTAGGGATATCTGCATTGCCATGTCATTCTTGCATTATTCAGAAGATATGAATACAACCTGTGTCCATCAACATATGAGTGGATGAACTTTTATGTATATATGTGATTTCATATTATATATATATTATAAAATATGTAATAATATAACCTTTCATATATCCTCATATATGCTCAATATCTCCCATTATATTCTAACATTATTTATAATAATAAATGTATAATAATATATAGTATATTGAATATACGTATATAGTAGAGCATTATTCAATCCTAAAAGGGGAGATATTTCTATTTGTGATGAGATAGATGAGCCTAGAAGACACGCTGAGTAAAATGAGATAGAAACAGAAATAAAAATACAGCATGATTTCACTCGTAACTGGACTGTAAAGTATAAAAAAGGCAAACACTCATAATCTGAGAATGGAACAGTGTTTACCTGAACAGAAAAGCAGAAGAAATTGGTCAAAGGGTAAGGCATATAATTATATAGAATAAATAAGTCTAGCAATATCATTTTTTAGTATGATGGTTATAGTTAATAATTTTGTATACAAATATTTGCTACTAGAATTGGTTTTCCATGCTCTTAACACACACACACATACAAAATTAACAATGAAAGGTGATTAATAGGTTAATTAATTGACTATAGTAATTATTTTTTTCCTATGTATGTATATCAAAACATCATTTTACACCTTAAATATATACAATAAAAATAAAAAGCAAAAATAATAAGTATATATAAACAGACATGGATCTGTTTATATTTCAAAAGTCAAAATGCTCAGATAAAATTAAGGTTATAGGTGCCAAAACCCAGATAATTAGATTTTTCTTTGTCCCCTGTGGAACTTGATTCATTTATATGACACATGATTTCGAAGAAAGTACAACTGCCCTCTAAATTTCTAATTAGAATAAAAATAATGTAACTTAGCCTTCAGTGAACAAAGCATATGTTATTAAAATTTTTAGAAATTTCCATGCCCAAATCTAACTAATTATTTAGTAATCCACTAGCATTGTAATTATAAGAAAAAAAATCATTTTGACCTTCTTTCCCTTTGGAGGAAGATGTAATTACCATGGGCCTCTAATTATTTTCACAAATTTTTATATATAAATCCAGTGCATAATAAATTTTTTCATGATTAAAAATCATCTCAATATGATGAATTTTATTTATAGAAATTCACAGGATTGGCTAGTTCTTCATTCTTGGAATATATCTATTTTGTGATAGCTTTATAATAACAGGAATTTATACTTTAAGTCATCTCTAGCATTTTTGCAAATATATTTATAAGTGAGATCTTACACTTCTACTTTAAATGAGATGTTAACACTGTCTTTTTATAGCTCTTAGACTTCATAAGAATCCAATAACATGGTATATATCTTTATAGAAACTTCTTTTCTTGCATTTTTCTTCTGAGTGTAAAAAATTTCCATGATATAACAATCTGCTCCGTTGCATGTCTTTGTAAGGTCAATACATAATATAGTAGCAGGTTGATTTGCATATGAACACACAATATAGTATAGAGCAGGTTGATTTTTATATGCATCTGTGTTTCTGTTTAATGGTTTTTATATATTTGATATTTACATTAAATTCTAGTTTTCAATTTTTCTAGAGTCACTATATGAAACATTATTTCTATAACCACTTAACATTCATTCATAGAGTATAATTTTTTGGGGAGTTTATAATCCTTCTGTTGTTTATCCTCTCAATTATATGTTGGCTATGGTTCATTCATTCATTTTCCTCTTGCATTAACATGCCATTTTTTTTTAGCATCTTGGAATTTTATCTTTTTAATTTCATATGTTATACTTTTATTTAACTTTTTTGTTATTTCTTTGTCTCATTTTTGTATTTAAGAATATATATTTTGAATTAGTCCTAATATACTTTAATTTTTATACTTAATTTTTAGAATTTATTTTTCTATTTCCAGTCTTTGAAAATGAACCTGCTACTATACTATGTATTGACCTTACAAAGACATTCAATGAAGCACATTGCTGTATCACAGAAAAGTTTTGTGCTTAAAATAAAAATGTAACCTCCTTTATTAATTTTTGTATCAGAAGAATAAAATTACAGTTAATACTTGCTGCTCTAGTTTTAAAACTAATTGAAAGATGTATTATTATATTTTCATGCTTATATGAAGATATATCCAAGACTGGCTAATTGATAAAGAAAAAAAATTTAATTGACTCACAGTTGCTATGGCTGGGAAAGCCTCAGGATACTTACAATTATGTTGATAGTGTTAGAGAAAATGAAGTCTAGGCTGTGGTGATCTCAGGTGAAGATAAAGAATTTGTTGGGAACTGGACTCAAGTTTATTTTTGCTTTCCTTTAACAAAGAGACTAATGTCATTTTTTCCCTGTGTTGCATAAATTTGTGTAAGTTACCAGGAGCTGAATGTTAATCACCAAGACAATGGGAAGAATGCCTCCAGGGCATGTCAGAGATATTTAAGGCAGCCCCTCCCATTACAGGCCTGGAGGTCCTAGGAGGGCCCCCTCTGTCTGTACAGCCTTAGGACATGGTGCCCTGTGTCCAAGCTGAGTCAGCTCTAGCTATGGCTAAAAGGGGTCAAGGTATTATTCAGACCATTGCTTCAGAGATTGTGAGTCCAAATCTTGGTGGCTATCATGTAATGTTGAGCCTGTGGATGTGCAGAAGTCAAGAATTGAGTTTTGGGAACCTCTACCTAAATTTCAGAGGATGTATGAAAACATGTGGATGTCCAGGCAAAAGTTTGCTACAGGGATGGAGCCCCCACAGAGTGTACCCACTGAAGCACTGTGAAGTGGAGCTGTGAGAACAGAGAATGGTAGATCCACTGAGATCTTGCAATATGGTCCAGGAAAAACCACAGACACTCAACACAGATGAAAGTCTGTGCTTTCAGCTTTCATCTGTCCATGAAAGCAGATGAGTTGGGTGCTGTACCCTGCAAAGTCAGGGGCAGGGCTGCCCAATGCTGTGGGAGCTCACTCTTTGCATCAGTGTGCCCTGTATGTGAGACATGGAGTCAAAGGAAATCATTGGTGAAATTTAAGGATGAATCAGTGCTCTACTGTTGTGACCGAAATGCTGATAGTGATATGGACAATGAAGTCCAGGCAGTGATGGTCTCATATGGCAATGAAGAAATTTTTGTAAACTGTAATAAAGGTGACTCTTACTATGATTTAGCAAAGAGACTGTCAGCATTTTACCCCCATCCTAGAGATCTGTGGAACTTTGAACTGGAGAGAGATGATTTAGGGTACATGGTGGAAGAAATTTCTAAGCACCAGTTTTCAAGAGGTGACTTGGTTGCCCTTAAAAGCATTTAGTTTTATGCATTCACAAAGAGATGATTTGGAATTGAAACTTATGTTTAAAATTAAATCAAACCACCATGGCATGTGTATACATATGTAACAATCTCACAAGATCTGAACATGTACCCCAGAACTTAAAGTATAATTAAAAAAAAAAGACCAAAATGCAACAACAAAAAAAAGGAAAACAAAGCATAAAAGCTTAGATAATTTGCAACCTGATGATGCAATAGAAAAGGAACAAATAATTCTCAGAAATTCAAACCACTTCTAGAAATTTGTATAAATAATGAGAAGCCAAATGTTAACTGCCAATAAAATGGCAAAAAATGTCTCCAGGGCATTGATGGCAGCCCTTCCCACTACAGGCCCAGACCTAAGAGGAAAAGTAGTTTCATGGGCCAGACCCAGGGCCTTGCTACTTTGTGCAGTCTTGGGACTTGCTGCACTGTGGTGCAGCCGTATGTGTCTAAAAGGGACTAATATACAGCTTAGGGTGTTGCTTTAGAGGTTGTAAGCCTCAAGCCTTGCCATCTTACACACAGTGTTGGTCCTGCAGATACACAGAAGTTAAGAATTGAGGTTTGGGAATCTCCACCTAGATTTGAGAGGATGTATGGAAATATCTGGATGTCCAGGTAGAAGTTTGCTACAGTGGTGGAACTCTTAGGGAGAACCTCTGCTAGGGAAGCATGGAAGGGAAATGTGGCATCAGAGCACCCACTGGGGCACTGCCTAGTAGAGCTGTGAGAACAGGGCCACCATCATCCAGACTTCAGGATGGTAGATCCACCAACAGCTTGCACTGGGTGATTGGAGAAGCTGCAGGCCCATGAATGCAGCTAGAAGGAGGGATATATCCTAAAAAGCCACAGGGGTGGATCTGCCCAAGACCATGGGAACCCACCTCTTGCACCACATGCCCTGGATGTGAGACATAATTTGGAACTTTGAGATTTGACTGCCTCACTGAATTTCAAACTTGCATGGGGTCTTTAGCTCCTTCATTTTGGCCAATTTCTTCCACTTGGAATGAGTGTATTAGCCAAATGTCTGTACCCCTATTGTGTCTAGGAAGTAACTAACTTGCTTTTGGTTTTATAGGCTTCTACGTGGAAGAGGTTTGTGTTATGTCAAATGATACTGGACTTGGATTTTTGGGATAATGCTGACATGGAATGAGTGTGTTTCATGTGAGAAGAACATAACTTGAGGTTCAAGGGTAGCAGGCTGAAGTCTGAATGTTTGTTTTTCCCAAAATTATTTTGCTGAAATCCTAACTCCCATGCAAATGGAAGGAGGTGGGGTCTTTGGGAGGCAATTAAGTCCTGGGGATGCAGCCTTCATAAATAGGACCAAGAAAGACTCCCTTGCTTTTCTACCATGTGAGGTAACAGTAAGAAATTTGTCTATAAACCTAAAAATTAGGCACCTTTAAGACATCAAATCTGGTGCCTTCAATTTAGACTTCCCAGTCTCCAGAACTGGGAGAAACAACTGTATGTTATTTATAAGTTACCACACTATTTTTTTTTTATGGAAGCCAATATGGTCTATTACACAAAAGTTATTTATTTCTAATTTACCACAAAAAGTGGTTATTGTTTTACATGTAAATATTTAATTTCAAAGACCTATATTTTTTATTAAATATTGCTTCTGTTTTGTTCTTGCTTCACATTCTTTTCTTCTATTGCTTTTAAAATCTTTTCAAATTCCAGTTAAGATTTATACTGTAAAAAATTACAGTTTAAATGCCTGAGGGTATTTAGATTTAATTCTCACCCTTGAATGAAAGTTTTTTTTTTTTATGTAAAAGCCTATGCAGATATTTATGTATCAAAATACTTTGAATATATTAATTCAGGCCCTTCAGCCCTTACTTTTATTCGTGAAAAGTGTATTATTAACTTAATGCTGTTTCTTTGTGGCTAATTTTGACCTTCTGCCTGGTAATTTTTAGAATTTTTATTTTGTCATTCAGGTTCTGTAGTTTGGGCGCAGTGTTTCTGCTATACATTTATGTTTACTATATTTACACTTGCCATATTTTTCTTCTATTGACACATCATTTATCGCTGAAAATAATCATAGACTTTGCTTTTGTATGTTCGTCTCTTTGACTGTCTATACTTTGTTTAAGGAGATTTAAACATATATATCTTGTTTTTACTTCATATGAAGTAGTTTTTAAATAATTACAAAATGTTACTTGATGAATACACCTGCATAACAATAATAGCAATGTGTATAACACTTGCTTTTAAAATACCATAACCAGCACACATTCACATACTTACTTACATACACACACAGAAAATATCAGCACCCTAGAAGCTTCTTTTGTTCTCATAGAAAGTCCAAAAGAATATAGATTGATTGGATTGATAATCAAATATACCAAGATTATAGGATGTAGTTCAATATATAAAGGTAAATTTTATATACTATAAAAAAACACATCTGAGATTACATGAAATTTATGAAAACTCTAAATAATATAAAGTGAAAAAAATCTCATTAAAATAGTATCAAAAGCCACGAAATACCTAGAAAAAATCGAAATTCAATTTAGCTGCTTTTACAGAGCCTCCAAAGTTCTCTTTCTTCCACATATAAATGATGCATTTTAAAGATCTATCTCATAATGCCTGTATCTGCATTTCCTGATAGACCTTTTCTATTCCCCCCTCGGTTTGATTTTGTATTTTGTTGTATATACTTTTTATTTCTTTGTTTTCTTTTTGTTTTTATGTTTTAGAATTCAGAGAAACTCTAGAGGATAAAATCTTCTTATTGAGAAAGGTAAGGTTATTACTGCTGTCCTTCCACTCCCCGCAAATTCAGTGTTAGCAGTTTAATATTATCGAGGATTTGAAAGTTCATTTTAGAGATTCATAAGGTTGCCTTTATTTTTCCCTTAGCCACAGGATATGACCCTTAGGGATTATTAGCTGAAATTCTGAGTGGTTTAAGACAGTCTCACTCTGCTGCCCAATGGATCTTGGCTCACTGCAATCCCCACCTCCCAGGTTCAAGTGATTCTGCTGTCTCAGCCTCCCGAGTAGCTGGGACTACAGGCACGCACCACCGCATCAAGTTAATTTTTTTGTATTTTTAATAGAGACGGCGTTTCATCATATTGGCCAGGGTGGTCTCAAACTCCTGACCTCAAGTGATACACCCACTTTGGCATCCCAAAGTTCTGAAATTACTGGCGCAAACCACTGTGCCTGGCCGATTTACTTTTTATATGAGTGTATTTGCTGTGTGCTTCCCAAACATGCATGGCTTACATTTGAATCCAACTCCCAGGCTGGTAAAGAATACAGCTTTCTAGTACTTTTTGCCCAGGGAAATTTTGGTCAGATTAGGAAAAATATCCCTGTCTGCCTCTGATACCCACATTTTTTTTTGATTCAATGCCTATTTATCAACCTTATTTTTAGTTCCCTTTTTTGCTTTAAGACATCAAGAATTTTTATTCTTGATTAGGGATTCAATATAATATGGAACAACAAGTTTTTATATATTATTTGACAAAATGAGAATAGCTCTCTATTCCTAGTCATCATTCTAAATTTGCATATTAATAAATAACAAATTACTTCTTTAATAAAGCTAGTACTTAGTCATTCAACCAAAGACAATATTCTTTATTATTATATGTTTTAAATGTAATGTACAGCTTAGGGTGTTGCTTAGAGGTTGTAAAGGAGTAATAAGCTGGATCACTACTTTTGTTTAGTAAAGTAGATTACATGGAAGTCCTGATAAGATATCTGATAAAAGTACTTACATCCAAGTAATATTTCTTTATAGTTATCATACAAAATTAGAATAGCTCTCTATTCCTAGTCATCATTCTAAATTTGCATATTAATAAATAACAAATTATTTCTTTAATAAAACTAGTGCTTAGTCATTCAAACAAAGACAGTATTCTTTATTATTATATGTTTTAAATGTAATCAAAATTGATAAAAATTTTCTTGATTAACATTGGTGATATTTTGCTCTTGAAATCTATAGAAATTATTCATTCAATTCCTTGAGAGACAGTTATTCATTATTTCTTACTGAATAAATATTTATTGCTTCCTGTTTTTTTATCATTATATACTAGATATAAAAAATGTGGTTCTATATGTGTAGGTTATAATAATAAAGTAAGATAAACAGAAAGTAATAAAAACATACAAATATACAATGTAAGAGAATGTTTAATGAGACTTTCTCAGTTTTGGCTTAAGAATGTGTATTTTATAGCTAAGGACAAGAGTAGGAACACCTAGTCAGATCATGCTTAGAGATGATAAGAACACACATGATAATACAGTGGGTCTATTATAATTATCTCTTGAGATTATTATACGTTGGTATTCAGGGTCAAGGGCTGTCTTTTATAATGGAGTAAAATATGTTGAAGTAAAATGATTATTTTCAATAGGAAAGATTGAGACTAACACAGAGACAGAGATAATTGGGGATATCACTGATAATTTTGCATCTCCGAATAAAATGAGTTCATGATGGCCACACTGCCCAAAGTAATTTACAGATTCAATGTTATCCCCATCAAGCTACCAATGACCTTCTTCACAGAACTGGAAAAAAACCACCTTAAACTTCATATGGAACCAAAAGAGAGCCTGCCAAATCAATTCTAAGTAAAAAATAAAAAAACAAAAACAAAAACAAAAAACAAAAAAACAAGAGGCATTACACTACCAGACTTTAAGCTGTACTACAAGGCTACAGTAATCAAAACAGCATGGTACTGGTCCCAAAACAGAGATATAGACAAATGGAGCAGAACAGAGGCCTCGGAGGCAACACAACATATCTACAAACATCCGATCTTTAATGAACCTGACAAAAACAAGCAATGGGGAAATGAATCCCTGTTTAATAAATGGTGTTGGGAAAACTGGCTACCTTTGTGGGGAAAGCAGGAACTGGACCACTTCCTGACACCTTACAGTAAAATTATCTCCAGATGGATTAAAGACTTAAACATAAGACCTAACACCAGAAAAGCCCTAGAAGAAAACATAGGCAAAACCATTCAGGACATAGGCGTAGGCAAAGATGGAATGATCAAAACACCAAAAGCATTGGCAACAAAAGTCAAAATAGACAAATGGGACCTAATCAAACTCCACAGCTTCTGCACAGCAAAAGAAACAATCATTAGAGTGAATCAGCAACCAACAGAATGGGAGAAAAATTTTTGCAATCTACCCACCTGACAAAGGGCTGATATCCAGAATCTACAAAGAATTAAAACAGATTTAAAAGAAAAAAACAAACAAGCCCATTCAAAAGTGGGCAAAGGACGTGAACAGACACTTTACAAAAGAAGACATACATGAGGCCAACAAACATATGAAAAAATGCTCATCATCACTGGTCATTAGAGAAATGCAAATCAAAACCACATTGAGATACCACCTCACGCCAGTTAGAATGGCGATCATTAAAAAATCTGGAGACAACAGATGCTGGAGAGGGTGTGGAGAAATAGGAACACTTTTATGCTGTTGGTGGGAGTATAAACCAGTTCAACCATTGTGGAAGACAGTGTGGTGCTTCCTCAAGGACCTAGGCATAGAAATTCCATTTGACCCAGCAATCCCATTACTGGTTATATATCCAAAGGATTAGAAATTGTTCTATTATAAGGACACATGCACATGAATGTTCATTGCAGCACTGTTTACAATAGCAAAGACCTGGAACCAACCCAAATGTCCATCGATGATAGACTGGACAGTGAAAATGTGGCACATACACACCATGGAATACTATGCAGCCATCAAAAACAAGGAGTTTGTTTCCTTTGTAGGGACATGGATGAACCTGGAAACCATCATTCTCAGCAAACTGACACAAGAACAGAAAATCAAACACCGAGTGTTCTCACTCATAGGTGGATATTGAACAATTAGAACACATGGACACAGGGAGGGGAGCATCACACACTGGGGTCTGTAGGGGGGAAATAGGGGAGGGACAGCAGGGTGTGGGGAGTTGGGGAGAGATAGCATGGGGAGAAATGCCAGATATAGGTGATGGGGTGGAAGGCAGCACAACACACTGCCATGTGTGTACCTATGCAACAATCTTACATGTTCTTCACATGTACCCCAAAACCTAAAACACAATAAAAAATGAGTTAATGGACATTTCCATTCATAAACTTTTGATTATACCTTTTTGAAAGTTTTCATTTTTTTTAACCTAAAATAACAAAAAGAAGGACTTGGCATGACCTTTAAGGTGAATATAAAATATGAGAGACCAAAGACTTGTGTTAACTCCAAATGTACGTAAGTCCTTTCCTTCCTCCTTCCCTCCCTTCCTCCATTTCTTTCTTTCTTTTCTTTCTCTTTTTTATCTCTTTCATTCATTCTTTCTTCTCTCTTCCTTTTTGCTTGCTTTCTTGCTTTCTTACTCTCTTGCTTTCTTTCTCTCTTTTCCCTTCCCCTTCCTCCCTCCCTCCCTCTCTTCCTTCCTTCCTTCTTTCTCTCTTTCTCTTCTTTTGAGTTTTGCTCTTGTTGCCCAGGCTGGAATGCAGTGGCATGATCTCTGTTCACTGCAACCTTCACCTCCTGTGTTCAAGCAATTCTCCTGTGTCAGCCTCCTGAGTAGCTGGAATTACAGGCATGTATCACTATGCCCGGATAGAGATGGAGTTCCTCCATGTTGGTCAGGCTGGTCTCGAACTCCTGACCTCAGGTGATTCACCACCCCTTGGCTTCCCAAAGTGCTGGAATTATAGGCGTGAGCCACCACACCCAGCCTAGAAGTTCTTTCTTTCACAAATTAATACGTAATAGTAAATAAGGAGATAATGTTCCAAAAACATATTAAAATACAGAAGCTATTATTCTACTGTTTCTTATATGGCTTGTATTATTTTATTGGTAAATTTAAAGGCAAAATAGATTCTAAATATAAGTCATTTTGTAAACTTAGCAGAATTGGAAGCCTATGTTGGTAAATTGTTAAAATAGTTACTTTCAAACACAGTTAGATGTCCAATTTGCTTCAAAGAAATTTTGAAATACAAATGTCAAATACGCATTCTACACAATTACAATAATAGAAGTCCCAATAATGGGGTCAGAAATGCAAACACACACACACACACAGATTTTAAATCTTTGTTCCATTTTCTGTTCAATAACATACTTAATTCGTTATTTGATCTACCAATTTTCAACAAATGTTTATGTTCTCATTTTTAAAAATGTATTCCTTTTTTGTTGTTGCTGTGATAAAGTACCATATACTGAGTTATTTAAAGACAAGAACTTTGTGTTTTACAATTCTGGAGTCTGGAAAATTCAAAAGCACAGCACCAGCATCTGGTGAAGACTATTTCATGGTAAGAGGGCAAACACATGCATGTCAGCTCAAATATTTTCCTCTTTTAATAATGTTGTGAGTCCCATCATGAAGGCCCCACCTTTATGATCTTATATAATGCTAATTACATCCCAAAGGCTCCACCTCCAATCAGTGTATGAATTTGGGAATTAGCTTTCCAATACATGAAATCTGGGAAACATAAGCCACAAACAGCCAGGTTGAAAGACTTTGCATCAAATAAGAAAAATGAACCAACAAACATATTATCTGTGTTTTTTTAACCAGGTAGAATAATACCATGTTTTAAAAATAGTTTCTCATTTAGTTAAATACTTTAATTGTGTGCTTTATTCCACATTCTTTAGGCCAAATCTCTCATTAAACAACTGCTTTCTATAAAATATGGTGTATTCGTTCTCAAAACAGAATACCAGAATGAGAAAAAAATATCATTTGTGTCTAATTGACAGTATATTTTGAAGATATTATGAACAGAGAAACCAAAAGTGCTATAGTAGTCAAGATAACACAGTTTGCTCCAAACAATCACTTAACTCTTAAAACTAGTACCTTCTGAGATTGTTGTTGGAATATGCATAATTGACAGATGGCAATGTGTGGAATGGCACATGAATACCTAAGCCACTCAGTCCAGAAATGGTCCATCTTATTTCCACTGACATTCCATTGAAAAGAATAGTTAGATGGAGTCACCTACCTCAAAGGCAAGTGGAGAAAGTTGGGAAATGTTTCCTGCCCCTGGTTACAATTTTATGCTGGCCACATTGACCTGCTATAATTTCTGGTAAAGTTAGAACTAAATCAGAGTCCAGGGTAGAAGTGGGTGGGGCGTGGTGGTATGGGAGTTCTGTACGTTGGAAAAGAAGCAGAAAATTGCAATAAGAATTTGTAACAATTAAACTAGCTATAATAATTAGGATAAATACAGTCATTATTTCCAAATAATTTTGTAAATATTACATTTAGAAATATTGAGATTGTTTAAATGAATTGTAATTACGTTGAGAATATCTGTTGATGATATGAATATATAATAATTTAACAAACACTTTTTGAACCTACATGATAAAAGACCACAATGTGAAACTGTTTTACAGGGAAAATAAAAGCTCTTTTTCTTACTTGCATTGATTAAAGAATAAATTAAGGTACCTGAATTAATCTATAAGATAATTTTATTTACAAAACATAATGAAAAATAAAATATTAAAATCAACACCTGAATATTTAAATAAATAAAAAATGTTCATATTTTAAGATAAATATAATGATCAAGTACCCTTGTTTCTGAATTTTATAACAGAATAATTGATAAAGCATACATACATGATAAAATATTGATTTTCATCATTTTTTAGTAACACACTACTTCAAAGAAGCTCATAAATCTTTTATGTATATGCAGTGATAAATATTTCTTTTAAATATTTACATTGGAAAAAATTGTTTGGAGTCTTAAATGTAAACATGCACTCTTGAAAGTCATTGTCAATTCAGGTAATAGGTAATTCAGTTGAATAGAGATTCTAAGTGAGTGTTTTTTTAAAACAATTCTGTGAAGATTGTGTAAAATGAGAATATTAAAACAATGGCTTTATAATTACATTTTTTTTTTTTGAGACCGAGTTTCACTCTTGTTACCCACGCTGGAGTGCAATGGCGCTATCTTGGCTCACCGCAACCTCTACCTCCTGGGTTCAGGCAATTCTCCTGCCTCAGCCTCCTGAGTAGCTGGGATTACAGGCACGCGCCACCATGCCCAGCTAATTTTTTGTATTTTTAATAGAGATGGGGTTTCACCATGTTGATCAGGAAGGTCTCAATCTCTCGACCTCGTGATCCACCTGCCTCGGCCTCCCAAAGTGCTGGGATTACAGGCTTGAGCCACTGTGCCCGGTTATAATTACATTTTCATATGATAATCACACTGTGAATTATTTTTGCTATATCCTAGGTTTATGTACACATGTATATATTTTGGGTATATAGGTGGTGTATAGCTATGTGGATATATGTGTGTGTATATGTGTGTGTGTGTGTGTGTGTGTGTGTGTGTGTGTGTAGTTGACTCCTTTATAAACAAAAGGGCTACTTTGTTTAACTTAATTGTAATTCAGTTCATGGAGCACAAGCCTAGACTATGAGCTTTTCAAGGTATTAGTGTCTGAGAAATGTTACCAAAAACCACATTCCAAGACACATTCAATCCCTAAACCCAATTGTTCAGGACAGTGATAGAAGGGATTATGGTTAAGTTATTTTTACTGTAGAAATTTGGAAATGCTCTGGACCAGAGAGGCAACATGTCATGAAGAAATATGTGTCTATTACAAATGAAGTAATCTGATTAAATTTCTCTGTTTGAAATTAAGTAGTCCTGTCAATTGTTTAAATGATTTAAACAGATGTGAAATCTGCAGGTTGCGTTTTCACTACCTACAATTCATAAATGAATTAAGTAAATTGTTTTGAGAAACTTAAGTACATAAATTTAAGAATTCTACATATTTTAATATATTTTGATACTGGCATACAATGTAAGAAAATGTGTTTGTTTGTTTGTTTTGAGACAGAGTCTTGCTCTATCACCAGGCTGGAGTGCAGTGGCATTATCCTGGCTCACTGCAACTTCCGTTTTCTGATTTCAAGCAATTCTCCTGCCTCAGCCTCCTGAGTAGCTGGGACAACGGACATGCACCACCACGCCTGGCTAATTTTTTGCACTTTTAGTAGAGACAGGGTTTCACCATGCTGGCCAGGATGGTCTCGATCGCTTGACCTCGTGATCCACCCGCCTCGGCCTCCCAAAGTGCTGGAATTACAGGCATGAGCCACTACTCCCAGCCAAGAAAATGTTTTATGAGACTCTCTTATTTTCAGGGTAAAAGGAGGTATTTTGGTACGGGCATACAGTGTAAGAAAGGTATGTGAGATATTTTGATACAGGTATCCAGTGTAAGAAAATGTTTTATGAGACTCTTATTTTCAGGGTAAATGGAGCATCAATTACTTCAAGCATTATCCTTTCTTTGTCTTATAAACAATCTGGTTATATACTCTTTTAGCTATTTTTAAATGCACAATAAGTTAATGTTGACTGTAGTCATCCTGTTGTGCTATCAAATACTTGACCTTATTCATTACATGTGTGAAAGATAAAACTCCTCATTATATTTTCTCTATAAGCACTTTCAATATGTATGTGATTTTTAAAAATGTTACATAAAGTAACCTTAGTTTTTATAAATTATGTAATATACATAACCACGTGAAGAAATTTTTTTTTTTTTTTTGGGGGGGGGACGGAGTTTCGCTCTTGTTACCCTGGCTGGAGTGCAATGGCGCGATCTCGGCTCACCGCAACCTCCGCCTCCTGGGTTCAGGCAATTCTCCTGCCTCAGCCTCCTGTGTAGCTGGGATTACAGGCACACGCCACCATGCCCAGCTGAATTTTTGCATTTTTAGTAGAGACAGGGTTTCACCATGTTGACCAGGATGGCCTCGATCTCTTGATCTCGTGATCCACCCGCCTCGGCCTCCCAAAGTGCTGGGTTTACAGGCTTGAGCCACCGCGCCCGGCCGTGAAGAAAATATTCTAAAAAATTTCAAGGCAACACATCTCATTGATAATATTTTTATTACTTTATATTAACAAATTTTCACTTTCTTCTTTCTTTCCCTCCCTCCCTCTCTTCCTTCCTTCTTTCTTTTTTTACTTCATTCCTTCTCTTCCTCCTTCCTTTTATTTCTTTCTTTATTCTTTTTTTAACGAAAAAAACATCTTTATTCATCAAACTTTATGAAAGACACCACAAAATATTATTGTACGAAATTTATTAGAAAAAATCATTTCTAGGCTAGGCACATTGGCTCATGTTTATAATCCCACCACTTTAGGAGACCAAGGTAGGATGAGTGTGCCTGAGCAAAAAAGGCAGACCCCATCTCTACAAAATATTGAAAAAAATAAAGTGGCTAGATATGTTGGCACACAACTGTAGTCCCAGCTACTCAGGAGAGAAGATTCCTTAAGCCCAGGAGGTGGAGGCTGCAGTCAGCTGTGGTTTTACCACTGCACTTCAATATGGGTGACAGTGTGAGACTCTGTAACTAAAAAAAAAAAAAAAAAAAAAAAAAGAGAGAAATAGCAATTCTATATTCTCTAGAAACTTCTGAAGAAAAAGAGAATAATACAGAATCAACCAACAATGCTACAGAGCTGTGCTGTCCAACAGTGCTAAAGATCTGTGCTGTCCTATAGACACAGTGTCTATGATCCACATGAGGTTTTTTGATCTAATTGCTTAAAATTAAGTGGAATTAAAAATTTTACTCTTTGCATCATGCTGGCCATATTCCAAGTTCTCCTCAACCACATATGGTAGAGGACAGTGGAAATATAAAATGTGATCACCATTGGCCTGGCATGGTGGCTCACGCCTGTAATCCCAGCACTTTGGGAGGTGGAGGTGGGGGTATCACGAGGCCAGGAAATTGGGACCAGCCTGACCAACATGGTGAAACCCTGTCTCTACTAAAAATACACAAAGTAGCAGGGTGTAGTGGCATGTTCCCATGATCACAGCTCCTCAGGAGGCTGAGGCAGGAGAATCGCTTGAATCCAGGAGACGAAGATTGCAGTGAGCCGAGATCGCTCCACTGCACTCCAGCCTGGGCGACAGAGCAAGACTTCATGCCAAAAACAAAACAAAACAAACAAAAAACAAAACAAACAAAAAACAAAACACAACAACGGGGAAAAAAAAAAAAAAAAAAAAAAAAAAAACATGTTCATCATCATAGCACTTTCCAGTAAATAGAGCACTAATAGGCCCTCAAATCAGTGTGATTCTTCATGAAAGTAAGAGTTCCTAAAGGAAATATCATAAAAATATGTAAGCAGAAGTAAAATGAATTGAACTAGAAAGGGCAAGAGTTTAATGATTTGGTTTACAAAGTAATCTGTCCAATATTACAAATTCAGTCCACATGTACTTTTTCCATTGGGAGCTTTACTGATCAAAATTGCATTTGCATTTTTATGTGGGAAAATTTTAGGTAAAATCATTTTTTTTCCATATATATATATATATATACATATAAAATTGCATTTTAGGTTCTGGGGTACAGGTGAAGAACATGCAGGATTGCTGTATAGGTACATACATGGCAATGTGGTTTGCTGCCTTCATCCCCATCACCTATATCTGGCATTTCTCCCCATGTTATCCCTCTTTAGACTCACCTTATTTTAATCAAATTTCAAGTTACTTTGCTCTTGGTACAGCAGATGGCAGACCTCGACTTGCAGAGATTATGACTGTCCATCTCAGTGTTAGCAGTTACTCTTGAAACCTTGATTGGCAACTATGATTTTAGGCCAGTAAAATTAACTTTACTCCTAATTAGTTGTAATTATTAGGTATCAATTTAGAATGTCATTATCCTATTAAGGTTGGATACTGCTTCAGAATATGTAGCAATTTCGAATGTTGACTGTGCCACTACTGTTTTCAATTGAGCATCATCCCAATGTAAAACTGTTATTTGATAGTCCTTAAAGTTAAAATTCAGAGAATTTATGTTATATACAAAATTTGTGACATTTTATTTTGAAAGATCATTTGTTAATTAGTTATTTAATTTGTTGACACATAGATACTCAAAACTTAGATCTTACAATACTCCATAGATATAATAGAAGTTGAATATTGTGGAATGCATCTTTATTTGTTAGCTCATTTGTATTTTATAAAACATATTAAAAGAGGAGTAGGTTGAAGGCATTACAAATAATTTCATAATACTGATAGAATTAATTTTACAATGCAAGGTTGTTACCTCTACCTTAGGAAGGCGTGTAAGTAGTCTTAGAAATGCTGAACTGGGTGTGGCTTAAATATAGAGACTTTATATCATTATTTTCTTGAAATGATACTAAACATGCTGAAAAAAAGTATTATATTAAATAATTCACCATTACTGTTCAATCATGTGAAAGGATAGAATTCCAGAAACCCTTGCTTTTGACTTATTAACATAGTTCTCTTCATGTCATGATTTCCATTTTTGTTTAAATTATGCTGAAAATCTCAATGTTGTACCAGGAGAGCAAAGTAAAGTAAATTGCTACAGAATTCAATCTGGGAGTCTATGAAGCAATTAAATACTGAAACAGACAAGCAGTAGGGGACTCTTTTGGCTCAAGAGAATAAATTGGAATGATGTTAACACAGCTAAGTTAAAGAGAAATTTTAATACGTAGGCCCAGATGGAGAGTTTATGGAAGCCCACAAAACTTCAGAATCTTCTAGAATTTCCTTTTCTGTTTTTTTTTTTTTTTCCTTTTTTTGGGGTGGGGTTGGAATCATTTTCTCTTTTTCATTTTACATTACATTCTGGGGTACATGTACGTGTGCAGGTCATGCAGGGCTGTTGCACAGGTGCATACACAACCAGGTGCTTTGCTGCCTCTATTCCCCCTTTATCTCCAGCATTTCTCCCCTTGTTATCCCTTCCCACCTTCCCCAACCCCTGATGTCCCTCCCCTAGCCACCGCAACTGCCCCTAGTGTGTGATGCTCCCCTCCCTGAGTCCACGTGTTCTCATTGTTCAACACCCGCCTGTGAGCAAGAACATTTGGTGTTTGGTTTTTTGTTCTTGTGTCAGTTTGATGAGAATGATGGTTTCCAGATTCATCCAAGTCCCTACAAAGGACAGGAACTCATGATTTGTTACGGCTGCGTAGTATTTTCAGTATAATTAAACATCAAATAGAATATTATGAATATGTGCTTTAAGTAAAATCTTTGCTAGTTTTGATTATATAATCTCTCCGTGATGAGACAAAATTAATGATGCATCAATTATTTAATAGGTGCATCATAAAAGTTTTACATTTCCCATTTAGTTTAAAAGACTCATATTATAAATATAAGGCAATGCATTAAAACAAATTATATATGCATATATACACATGTGTGTGCATGTGTGTAGATATATATGGTTGTGTTTTTTTCCTTACAGCTTTTTTCTTTAATCCAATGAATATGTATTCAATGTTTACTATACAGCTGTATTTATCTTTAGGAAAACAAGACAGAGTCTTTTGTTTTGATGAGAATACAGTCATTATGTAGAAAGACTGTGATGAAAATGTCATCTAGATATGAAGATTATTTTCCAAAAACACTGATGGAACTACTAATAATTGGTTTGTAACTATTATCTTAATCCTTAAGTCTAGTATTTGGGGATGGCTCCTCCAATCACTAAGCCCAAATCCTGTGATTCATCTTATGTCTCTTACATGACATCTTCTAGCTGGACACCAAACATCTAGTCTTCCTGCAACAAAATTAATTCCGATAGTCATGGATTGTAAAATATCTTTCTAAAATTATTCACTGAAAAAGTGCTTAAATGGCTCCCTGTGGGTTTACAGGAGCACTTCCAAAAGCTGACTAATCATCAGAATCATGTGGCTTTCTCATAAAAATACACATATTTAAAGACCTGGAAGTATAGAATTAAAATCTCCAGAAAAGAGCTTTGGGATCTTTATATTCAACAAGTGCTGCATTTAAAAAGTGTAAGTTCCTACTTTTGAGAAGCATTGGTTATTTCAGTCACTGCATGCCACAAATAGAGACTATGTTTTTCCAAACAAGAAAAATAAAATTTAACATAAGAAATTGTGAACTATATACAAGGTTATTATCCAGATATTTTAAAGATACAAAGAGAACCCTAAAATATCATGTAAGTATCAACTGCAAGAAATAGCTACTGACCCATGTGCTGAGGGAATAAATGGAAGCGGTTGCAATAATTGAAATGTAGAAATCTCCAGAAGGGGCCACTAAAACTGAAATTAAGACCTCTTACACACAGGTGATGCTGACTTATACTAGTGTCTCTGAGCTGAGAAGAAGCCCATCAATCCCATCACCTCCCGTGGAGCTGACATTCACACCTCTGAGTTAGGAAACCTACTAGGTGATGCAGATACCTTTGAGGTGGGACACAGCAACGCTGGTTGTGCAAACTCTGGAAAAACTGAAGACTTGATTCAGCAACTGATAAAATGATGGGGTGCTGCCAAGCTGAACAAGCATTGCTGAGCAGGTGCCCACAGAATGAGGAAGTCTGCAAGGAAACAACAGGAAGTACATGGGAAGTATAAATCCCATCTTCCTTTTCAATCTTACAGTCTCAGTCCACTACTTATGATTGGCATATACCTACATAAATTCAGCATGAAAGAAACAATTAGTTTGCAGAATCCCAGTGTCAGTTTACCAAAGTAGGTTCCAGAAGCATGGTGTTGGAGCTGGGAGCCAATTGCTTGATAACTGGCATATCAGTTTACCTGATACAATTTAAAAAGATCTGTTAGAGTCAACAGGATCCTACGTGGTTTGGAGACGGTCTGTCCATTGGTGGTCGTTTATTGCAGCTCCTACCGGGAACTTATCTGTGCATCAAATGAAGAATTCACTCACTTCTCCATTGTATTAAATACAAACAGCCCTTTAATACCACATTGCTTTTGCTCCCCTTGGTTTATTTAACTACAATGAAGTTTCTCCTATAATCTATCAAAATGATATCTTATTATTGTACAGGAATCTGTCTAATTTCACTTTCTATAAACACATTTTGCAACCCTACTCTCACACACACACACACACACACACACACACACACACAGGTAAATACATATATAATATGTATGTACATAATATATACATATGTGTGTATAAATATATAAAATATTCAACAGCACATTTAATAATTTGGTTAGTTTGTTCTGTTGAAAAATTGCAGCCTCTGTTGCAAAATGTATTACCTAAACTATTAGTATTAGTAGGGTAGGTGTTAAATTAATTTTACCTGTTAATATATTTGAACGTCTTTTAGAATGAATCATGTTGTCTCTTTTATTTCAATACCTTGAAAAGGGCTGACATGTAGCAAGTAATGACATTCTATTATTTAAGAAAATAATTGATTAAGACATCTAAGAGAAGCCCTCATGGATAAATCTAGATAATTAAATAGAGATTGTAAAGTGGCAAATATTTTACAAGTAGCATTTTTGTAGAAAGTATATTAAGGAAAACGTAGCCATAAAAAGTCATGATCTAATCAGAGTTAGACCCATAGGTTTAAAACATCTCCCACGAAATCTGTTTTTTTCTTACCCATAAGTGAGTGTCAAACAATGAGAACATGTGGACACAGGGAGGGGAACATCACACACGGGGGCCTGTCAGCGGGTGGGGGGCTAGGGGAAGGATATCAGGGGATTGGGGGATAGGGGAGGGATAGTATTAGGCGAAATATCTAATGTAGATGACTGGTTGATGGGTGCAGCAAACCACCATGGCACGTGTACTATGTAACAAACCTTCACTTTCTGCTCATGTATCCCACAACTTAAAATATAATTAAAACTAAAACAAAAAAATTCAAACTCTGTTAAAATGTAGGTGACAGCCAAATATATGCCAGGGCAGAACTCCTTCTCCCTCATCTGTTGAAAATGAAAGAGACATTTTTATTTCAGAAAATCTGCTTCTGTTAACAATATGTAGGAGCTGATCGATAATTCTAAAGTGTATTGTAATTTCATTTATAAAATAATTTAAAGGTCAAAAGTACTGTATGTAAAGAGAACATGATATTGGAGATATATTCTTCATGAATGTGATAATTTATATTCCGTTTGCTTTAATTTGAGAATATTTTATTTCTACAGATTTTCTCGTGGATCCCATTTCCGTTATTAATTATTGAACTTTTTATTGATGTATAGATCATGTTTCGGATTTTGTACCATTCATTAGTATAGAGCTCAATGAATTTTCACTAATTGAGCTAACTCATATTTTAAAAAATCCAGATCAGGAAGCAAAATATTAACCTCAACACAGAATATCTCTTCCAATCATCTCCACTCCTCCCTTCAGAGTTATATTCGTTTTGAACAATCTAAATGAGCTCAGCCTATTTTTGAATATTATAAAAATATAATTCTACAATCTATACAAATTTATATTCAACTTTTGCCCTAAATAGCTTGTGCAAGAAAGTTCTCTATATTTTTAGTTTAGTTGAAGTTTATTTATCCTTATGGTTGCTTACTACATCATTGTAGAATTGTACTGAAATGTCTTTATCTGTTCTACTGTTGGAAAACAGTTGCCTCATTTCCAGTTTGTATCTATAATGAATAGTGATGGTATCAATGTTCATTCATTGGTGACATGATAGCATTTTTATTGAAGACCTCACTAGTAGTTTTTAAATATCATATAAAAAATCTTACCCTAGTCTTTTGTGAAAGATGAATTTGTATTATCTTCAACTGGTACATGAACAACCCAGGTGTGAAGACTATTAACTATGAAACATGGAAACTATACAAAAAAGGAGCAGAGTCACTATATCTTCAGTCTCCAGGGATTATAGATACGAAGACTTCAGAGTACTTTAGAAACAGATAGAGTCAGGCCGGGCGCGGTGGCTAAAGCCTGTAATCCCAGCACTTTGGGAGGCCGAGGCAGGTGGATCACGAGGTCAAGAGATCGAGACCATCCTGGTCAACATGGTGAAACCCCGTCTCTACTAAAAATACAAAAAATTAGCTGGGCATGGTGGTGCGTGCCTGTAGTCCCAGCTATTCAGGAGGCTGAGACAGGAGAATTGCCTGAACCCAGGAGGCGGAGGTTGCAGTGAGCCGAGATCGTGCCATTGCACTCCAGTCTGGGTAACATGAGTGAAACTCCATCTCAAAAAAAAAAAAAAAAAAAAAAAAAAAAAGAAAGAAAAGAAACAGATAGAGTCATTGCAAATGGAAAGTTACAGTTTGACTGATATGGTGGGCAGAATCCAGATGGCCCCAAGGATTCCCACCTCCTGTATAATTCCCTCCCCTTAAATGATGGTTAGATCTGACTATGATGGTTAATATTACTGACATTACATTACTTTACATGGCAAAGGAGAGGAAATTGTTTTACAGTTGCAAGTAAAGACCTTTATTACTAGAGGTTGAATTAGTCAAATGATTGACCCTTTTGAACAGGACTAATCCAATAGGTTGAGCCCTAGAAAACAGGACTAAGAGTCAAAGAGACACTTTGGCTGTTGGGAACTTTCAACAAAGAGGGCCTCTACAAGATATGAATCTCAAAAATCCAACCACAAGAAACTACATTCTGCCAACATTCTAAAGAAACTTGAAAGAGGATCCTTAGTTTCCAGAGAAAATGATGACTTCGTAGGCATCTTGGATTGCAGCTCTTGGAAAGACGGAACAGATGTTCCAGCTCAGCCATGCCTTGACTCTCAGCACATGGAACTGTGAGGTAATAAATGAGTGTTTTATTATGAAATTAACTTTGTCATAACTTGTGACACAGAATTTAAAAAATAAAAAAAATATATAATGGATTTTAATACAAGAAATGGAGTGGTGCTGCAACTAACATCTTAAATATAGAAGAAACTTTGGAAACAGGTGATGGAATCAGGCAGAATTTGAGGGAGTGTGACGGAGAAAGTAAAAATTAATTTTACAGACTAATGACAGACATCAGGATATTGAATATATTGAAGACTTAGAAGAAAGTAAGAAGAATTCGACTAAGGAATTAGAGGAGGTCAGATCCTTGGTATGCAGAGGCTGAAAACTAACAAAAGTGTGTCCTGAAGATATATATGGAAAGAAAAGCTTCTAAGAAATATTTGTAGAAGGCCGGTTGTAGTGGCTCACACCTGTAATCTCAGCATTTTGGGAGGCCAAGGTGGGCGGATCATGAGGTCAAAAGATAGAGACCATCCTGGCCAACATGGTGAAACTCCATCTCTACTAAACATAGAAAAAGTTGAGCATGATGGTGCGCTTATGTAATTCCAGCTACTCAGGAGGCTGAGGCAGGAGAATCACTTGAACCTTGGAGGCAGAGGTTGCAGTAAGCCAAGATTGCACCACTGCACTCTAGCCTGGTGACAGAGTGAGACTCCATCTCAAAAAGAAAGAGAAATTTTTGTAGGTATAATTTGGAGATTTTCAAGCAAAGCATTGAAGGTACTGTCTTGTTTTTTTTCTTACTATTTACCATAAAATGTGAGAGAATAGAGAGAAAGTGAGGGAAGAATTGCTAAACATACAGAACTGAATGATTTCTTCAATTTTCAGCCCATCAAAAAGGCAAAAGGTGCTAAAATTTGGAAATGACTCCCGAAAGCATGGCATAGAGAACTAGATAAGTGTGTGACTACCCAAGCTTTTGCTGAAACTTCAGAAAGATCAAAAGGTCAGAGTCCACAGTGACACAAATAGTCCATCAAGGAGATTAAGGGCGTACATCACAGAACATTTCAAATAAACAAGAGGGTCTCTAGAAAGCTTAAGAGATATTGTCTCTCATTCATCTCAGCAGGAGACAAAGATAGAGAAAAGATTATCTCCAAAAGATTTGTGGTTGTGGTGTTTGTCTAATGAATTAAATCCCCTTGAAAGCCATGAAGGCTCAAAGAGTCCTTGAGAAAACTGTTTCCACAGAACTACTGGCAGCTCGGAGTGAAAGAGACAGTGATAGTGTGTAATGAAATAAATCTGTCAGTTTCATGAAATTCTTTTGGCAGGTAGAAACCTGATAAAAATGCTTAGCTGAAAAAATATATTACCTTTCATGAAAAAAATAAAAATAAAAAGAAGCAATGATTCAGAAGGTGGAATCAAGATCCCAGAGGTGAAGTCAAGAACTGTGAAGGATTATTTCCAGACCTTAAAAGCTAATCAAGGACAATTTAACACTTGCCTTGCTGGATTTCAGAAGTCTTAAGATCAAGTGATTTATTTTTTCCTTTCTTTTTCTCTCTTTTTGAATTGAGTGTTCCTAATTGTTATCTCATGCTTGTCTTACCATGGTATGTTGTAAATTATAGAGAAATTTAGGTTTATTCACAGATGGAAAGTAATTGTTCCCAGGCACGTGAACATAGATTATTTAGATAATGAGATTTTTGACTTTGAGTTGATTCTATAATGGCAGGTGATGCTAGGACATGTTTTGATGGTAGAAAATGTATTTTGAAAATGAGAGAGAGCTAAATTCTCAGTGCTATAAACTAGACTGAAGTAGTCAGAATTCTAAAATGGCTCCAGGTTACCTATTTCTTTGTAGTTCTTGTATAATGCTCACTCTTGATTGTGTGTGGAAATTGTTATATTTAGAGGGATTTTAAAAATCTCTCTAATAATTTGACACTGAGTTAATCAAAAGGGAAATTAATCTGGGTATGCCTGACCTAATTATGTGAATCCCTAAATGTAAACTTAGAAGTCAGGGAGACTCTACTGTTGGCCTTAAGGTATCGAATGGCCATGCCATTAGAAGCTGAGCTCCTCAGTACTACAGCCACCAAAAGGTAAATTTTACCCACAAGTTGATTACACATAGAAGATGTCCCAAAGTTCCAGATAAATAACAGCTCGAACAACATCTTGTTTGCATGACCCACAGAATTTGAGCAAAGGGTCCAGCTAAGATGTCCCTGGACTCCTGACCCACAGAAAGCAACAGTTAATATGTTCTTTTTTTTTTTTTTTTAAAAAAAGATGTGATGTTTGTAATAGTTTGCTACACTACAATAGAAATCTATTAAAATTTAGAACTGAAAGAAGAGTAAGATTAAAAATTATTCACAGGAAGACAGGAAAAGGGAATTTTCTAGACAAGGAAAATACCATTTACTTAATCTAACAAGTAGGAAGTAGAAGGGTGATATATAAATTAAAATTATTTCGGTATGTCTAGGACAAAACTTATAAAGCCACATTAGCAATTTTGCCAATGTTTTGCACATCAGGCCAAAATATTTTTATATACTAACTCATTTAATTTTTAAAATACCATCATCAAATGGGTTTTATAACAATCCTGATTTTATACATGAAAAAATTGAGGTGGACAGAGGTTTTATGTAATTTGCCCAAAGTCACACAGCCATAATTGGTACAAGCAGGATTAAAATTCAAGTTTCCAACACTGATTCATTTTAAAAAATGATTTATCTTGTTACTCTTTATATTAGGATCTTACATAAGAAGCAGCTCCTAAAGTTAAAAAAAAACAAAGGATAGAGTGAAAAAATTTACAGTTAGGTGATTTAAATATTATAATTATTTCAGGTACTTGTAAAAAGGAAAGTGCTGCTTTCTGAACAAAGTCAAAAATTTATAAAAACAATGCATGCTTTGGGAAAGTGTAAAAGAATTAGAAGATGAGAGATGAAAGGAAATAAGGAGACAGTAAATACACTTCCATGATTTGCTTTGGAGTCTTATGCTATTTTGCATTATGAAAATATTTTTTAGTTAATACTCAATGAGGCTACATATCCTTACTAATGCTTGATCAAAACACAGGTTTTAGGTTGTTAATAGGAGTTATAACGGGCTAAAAGGATTTTTAAGAAGTTATTATGTAGTTCTATGCCTTATAAGATAAATCAGAATAAATGAAAGCTTGTTGAACTCTTCTAAATGTTGATCAACCAGAATGTGTTTATGAGTTACAGTGCAAATCGGAAAGTCTCAAAACTATCTTCACAATGTTTTATAAATAATACATTTCAAAGTTTGGAAAATCAACAGATCATATTACTGTATAGAGTATGGCATCTTAACTCACAATACTGTTGAGTTATCAGGTACAAAAGTTATTTTAAAAGCAGCCCCAGTTATGGTTCACTTTAGGACACACAGACCTGCCCTTCTCTTCCTTTGTTAAAGCCCCCAGATAGATGTACAATTCAAAGCAGCCTAAACCAGCTAGGCTGGTTATCAATGTTTGTCTTCTTTCATAAGTGTTGTCAGTTGTGCCTTATGCTTGGCTTCTGATATTAGCTATGCAAATAGGTTGAGATACATCAACCACTTAGAACAGTTAGCAAGCAATAATCTTGTCACTTAAGTGAAAGCTATGGCTGTTACTTAATGTCAGGCTTTTATTGTTCGGTCCAGCATTGTTCAGTATTTAATGCCATATCCAGTTATTATTTCCTTTTCTCTTTCCCTCTCTCTCTCTCTCGTTTGTTCCATATACACTTATAATCACTAGTTTTCTTATAGAAGTGCTCTTTTTAAAAATCACATAGCTTTGCTATTTTTACACAAATTATCTTTCATCTGTAATTTATATAGTTAATATATGCAATGTATTTGCATATTACCTTGCTTTCTCATGGAATAACACTCTTCTTTCAAAGTTTCAGAGTTCCTATATAGTGGCCACAACCTTTAGCTATGCTTAGCAACTGGAAGTTCCCTTAATGCCTTAATTCTTTACATTATGATTTTTTATTTGGCAGGAATGCCCTAGCCAGTTGTCAAAAAGAACATATTCTCATGTTTTCATTTGAAGGTCCCCAGTTGTGTAATTTCGGTAGCTTCAAAGAGTTTTGCTAATATTTGACAAATATTATTAATTATAAAGTTTGAGTCACAGAAATGGAATTATTCTATAAGTTTGGCTTCTTATCAGAGAAAAGTCCAGTATTACTTTCAATTCTTCCACAGCTTTTGTCTACATGATTACTTTTCCTCTTATAAGTATTTCTGTCAAACAGCAAATTAGTATATACAGTTCTAGAAATATGGCAGTATAAATTATAAAGTGAATTATTTCCAATTGCACAACAATGGTCATCATCATATAGAATATTCTAAAGCTCCCACATCAGTAGGCAGCCCTCTTCACGTGGTATCTGCAGTAATGTGGAAAGATGCCCTCCTGCATGTGCAGGTTAGGCGGAGGGTCACGGCTGCCTTTGTGTTCTGGGACCCATGGCAGGCTGAAAAGCACATTATTTCTTCAAAAATCACAAGCAATCAGGTATAAGACAGGACCAAATTTTGACCTGAAAGCACTATCTGCAGCATGAAAAGGATTAATCTTTTATATCTGTGACTTAGAATTCTATTGTATTATCTCTATGGAATACTAAATTATCTATGGCTTTTATAAGTGACATAGATTTTGATGTATCTAACAGTAGGTCTTTGGTTTAAGTAAGTATTTAGACAACCAAGGTGGTTCATATGATGAAAATTAATATGCACACATATACACCATGGAATACTACACAGCCATAAAACACGATGATGAGTTCATGTCCTTCGTAGGGACTTGGATGAACCTGGAAACCATCATTCTCAGAAAACTGACACAAGAAAAGAAAACCAAATACCACATGTTATCACTCATAGGCAGATGTTGAACAGTGAGAACACGTGGACACAGGGAGGGGAGTGTCACACACTGTGGTCAGTTTAGGGGTGCTGGGGAGGGACAGCTGTGGATGGGGAGGATGAGGAGGGATAACATGGGGAGAAATACCAGATATAGGTGATGGGGGGATGAAGGCAGCAAACCACCTTGCCATGTATGTACCTATGCAACAATCCTGCATGATCTGCACATGTGCCTCAGAACTTAAAGTACAATGAAAAAAAGAAAAAGAAAAATAATATGCAAATTACAGTATTTATATAACGAATCAAAATGTTAAAGATCAAATTCATTATTCAGTAATAGTTTATTTTAGTTTTGTAGGGAACTATAATAAAATATAATGATATCTTAGTAATAAGGAGAGAACATAATTATTTAAAACTGGAATACACTCTAAATGTGGAACTCTAGGTCTTCAGTGAAGTGTAAGACTACCTCTGTATATTAGTTTTCTCATCTGGAAATTTATAATACCTAGCTCTGAGGGTTTTTGTGAGGGCTGAATGAGTTAATATGTATAATTTCATCAATTATTGCTTGACTCACAGGAAAGTCCCATGAGGTTATGGAGTATACGGGTTTTACATTTCAATAACTTGTATTTGCTTTCCTTTTTATATTGCATTATGAACTTGCATCACTACAGTATAGCTCTTCGCTACTCACAAAGTGGTCCATGAACATTAGCTTCAATCAGAAGCTTGTTAGAAGTTCAGAATTTGTCGTATAACACCAGGGTTACTGCTTCAGAATTTGAATATTGGTAATAAGTCAGATGATTCTTATACACATTGACATTTGTGAAGCACTGATATATGTGCTATTTCCAATGATTTTTACTAAACTTTTTATAAGATCTATAAATCTATATCTTATAGCTAGATCTTAATCATTCCATTATTAACATGTATTAGCTGACTTTGGCTTTATAATAATTCTTTTTGTTTGACTCATTTAAGAAATAAAATTTTTAACAAAATTTATTTCAAAATGAAGTGAATTGTTATGAAAAAATGTAGACCAAAATATTTAAAAAAAGGAAATGAAGGGGAACAAGGAGGAGGAAGTGAAGAAGGAGGAGGATCAAATGTCATTCAATGGCTTGTTGATTGCACTTAAAGGCTCATCAGTTGCTCAAGTATTTGTCAAAGCCAAATAACATCTTTTATTTCTTAGCAACTTGATTTTTATTTGCAGCCTACAATTTGATGAGATTTGAAGGAAAGAGTGCAGTGAATGTGTTCAATCTTTGATTGATGTTCATTGCAACAGTGTAGTTACAGAGGCTATTGCAAAGCACTGTCCCACATTCTGTGGCTTAAAAAAATGAAACAAGAAAATATGAATTATTGCAGACTTTCACAGAGCAAAATGCACTAGAGTACAACAGAAGGAAACCATGCTTTAATGACTTTCACTCAACAGAAAGAGATTTAGACTGTGAAGTATACAAAATAAAATGCCTAAGATATAGTCACCTCACAAAGTCACCCATAGATTGCCATGAGAAGAGGTCAAGCAAGGGATCAATGATGATGGGTAATTCAGGTGGTTGGAAGATGCCTAGGTATTGGAGTACAGTCTGCCTGCAAGAAGTATTTGTGGGTTTTCTTGAAAAAATGTTTTAACAACAGTGTCGATGCAATCTTCTATGTGTTTCTTAAATAATTTGATTTGTATGATTCTGACTTAGATTGGCATTTCACCTCTCAACATAATTTTATTCTCTTTTGTATAAAAAAAATTCATATCTCATATACTGTCTTCCCACCCATCTGTAGTAATATGCAATTTTTCCACTAAAAATATGTATATTGAATATGACTTTAAATACTTTTTCAATAAAATATTTTTATTGAGTTTCTTGGTAAGTAAGAAAACCACGAGAGTCTTTAACAGAATTCTGAACACAGTATTGTATTTAGAATTATAAATTATATTACCTATAATAATTACTATGCAGAAATATTAGTAATTCAATTACTAATATTTATTATTATTAATTTTCAATTAAAAATGCATAAGGAAAATAATACTTAAGAGGCATAATCATAGTGAAACAGTTTTCAGTGAATGTTTTCAAAAAGATAATACATGCTTGGGGACTAGATTCAACCTTCTGATGAAAGCAGTCTTAATAAAATTGGTACTTCATCATATTCAGCTGAATGCATTTAAAAATATTTTATCTAATTAAACTTATAATTACTAGTATGTCATAAATTTTATGACTAGGGGAGTGATTTATGATTTAATAAATAAATTTCAAACACCTTAAAATGTTGAAACAAAAGTCAAAACACTACAGAAACTTATAATGCTAATAAATCTTAAAACTTCTTAGGCATTTAATGCGAGTATCTTTTCTCTTTCAACATTCTTTCTTAGTAGGCACCATCCATAATCATAGATGACTCAAGACTGTATACACTGTTTTCTGACTTCTCTAAGTAATCACCTTAAACAATTAATTATTTAATATTTTTAATTGCATAAGTTCAAACTACCTCAAGCTCAATATGACAAAGTGGAACTCATGTACTCCTTCATATAAGTTCTCCTCAATGAAAAAAAAAAAAAAAAAAGTTAAATCTACTCATTCCAAACAAGTCAGAATCATTCTTCGTATTTTCTTTCCTTTCATACCAGAATATATCTCACCAATTGCTGTCATGTTTACCCATCTTAAAATATCTTCTCTATGTCTTTCTTCATAACCGTCTTCCTAGACAAAGTTAGCATAAACTCTTGCCTGATTTCTGCAATAGTTCTGTATTATCTCTCTCCAATTGCTCTTCTTTAAATAGTTTACACGTTTCAGGTAGAATAATTTTACAAACTGCAAATCTGATCATGATCTTTACCTCATCACAGAGCTTAAAAAATTAAATTGACAAAATCTTTCATATGACCAATAAAAGTCACATGCTGCATTCTATCCTTATCCTGCTTCTCAAATCTTGTCTAAAAGTATCTATCATTCAGAGTTCAACAACAACAACAAAATCAGTATTCATTTAAGAAATGTGTAATTAGGAACTGGCTTATACAATTTTGAGACTGGTTAAGATGTCTCCAAAGTTGTTCTCCTCTTATCTGATGCTGGATATTAATGGCCATAGGACAGATAGAGCAGCAGGAAAGATCACAAGCAGGTTGCAACTCAAAAGCATAAACTGAAAACAGCCTGCCCATGTAGGAGACCAGTCACGGTGGTGGGAAAAATTATAGGAAAGATGAAAACCTTCTTGGAAGGTTGGGTGGTTTTGCAAAAGCTTCCAGAAAGAGTTATAGCTGAAAGCAGCCTAATCGTCTTACCTTACGATAATGGCAGAGGGCAAATAACAAAGGAGTGCAGATGAATTTATCTAGATAAGTTTGTTTACCTATTTCTCCGGTAACCAATCTTTGATAATCAGGCGTGCAGGACTGCCCCCTCCTGGGGGGTTGTCCAACAATGTTTACCCACAAGTGTGTTTGCTCCAGCTCTTTGTCATTAAATCTGTAATAAGTAAATGAGAGCATCTAAGGGCTTAACCCAGCTGCACTTTCTCTTGGGCTGTGCTAAGCTGTGCAGTCCCCTAGCCATGCTCACAGGCAAAATACCTGTGTCTGCATACTCCATTCATCTGTTGCTAGGCCAAAGTCTTTGGGACAGATTGGGCAAGTCCATGTTGCTGCAGAAGATGATGTTTATGTCTATTATAATTATTGCCCTATTTATGCAAATTTGTTTGTATCACCTAAATGTTCATATTACTATCTAAATAGCAGACAATAAGTGCATTGAGGGAGTGTACATCCCAGAGTCTAGGTTGGCTCTTTAGAATGACAACTATTACCTTAAAGAAAAGAAGATACATTTAGTCAACAAATAATTTTATTTGTGTCCACCATGTGCCAGCCACTATTCCAGAGCTTAGGTTATGTGTCTTTAACAAAATAAAGATACCTGACCTCTTGGAGTTTAAATTCTAGGAGGAAGTAAAAAAAATGCAATAGTATCACATAAAAATATACAAGATAGATGTTAGAATGTGACAAGTGGTATAAAAAATGAAAATGCACAGCAGTGTAGAGGGAACCCTGAGGGCAAGCAACAAAGGATTACATATAAAAATTCTAAATGGGGGTTTAGTGATGACTTCCTTTATATTATTTGAGCAAAAAATTGGAAGAAAATTCAAGAGTAAGCTACGTGGATTGCTATATAAATAGCATTTCAAGCAGAAAGGAAGCCCAGTAAATAATTTTAAAAAGCAAGTTTGAAATTTGTTATATGCAATGGCTAAGTTCCTTGTCATTAATGATTGTTATAAATTATTAAAACAATGAATAAATACAATAAACTACAGGGTTTATAGTATGTATGAATTTAACATCTATGAGAGTATCAGATTTTTCATAATTAAAAATACAAATTATAAGCTAAAATTCATATATTTTATTTATTCATTTTTCAGAGCAAGAGTAGTTTATAGTATTTCTAAGAATTTAAGAAATTGATGCAATTTGAACAAACCCTTTAAAGGAGAATTTGATAACATGTTATAACATTAAAATGTATAATGTCAAAATGAAACCGACAATTCTTCTTTTAGAAAAAGTACCAGTAGGCCAGACACAGTGGCTCATGCCTGGAATTCCAGCATTTTGAGAGGTTGGGCTGAGGAATTTGAGATCAGCTGTTGAAACCCAGTCTTTACTAAAAATCCAAAAATTAGCTGGTCTTGGTGGCACAAGCTTGTAGTCCCAGCTACTCAGGAGGCTGGGGCAGGATAACCACTTGAAACCAGAAGGTGGAGGTTGCAGTGAGCCAAGATTGTGCCATTATACTTCAGCCTGGGCATCACAGTGATACTCAGCTGTGATGTTCAAAAATATTGATGTTCAAAACTATTGACACTGCATTTTTGATAACTGGAATAAAAATCTCTTAACCATTCACCAATAGATAGTTGAATTCACATAGCAAATAAATGTACAAATGTCAACAGTATTGAATAATTAAGTATGTTCTAATAATGTCTAATACGAAGTGATAATTAAAAATAAACCACAACAAATACTGTTCATTAGTTTTCATTTGTATAAAATATGCACAGTTTTTACATTTATAATTTAATGTTTTGTATTTATATTTTACATCTATATTTTATTTACCTAGATATAGATTTTAGTATTTTAGCATCTATATTAAATATATATTTAAATTATTAATATGTTTATGTATATACTTTTGTTCATATTTAATTACCGTTTTGTGTGAAATGATACTCAAGGGGAGATAAAAAAACAAAATCAAGAACAAAAACAAAGACATATGCCAATTGAAAAGTTTGAGGAGTCATTATATAATATTTGGACATTTATATTATTGTATATATGCAAAGAAACCATCTCAAAAGAAAAAAAGTGAAATTGTTAAAAGTGGCTCTTTACAGGGATGAAAAATTCATATCAGCGGTTAGAATAATAGTAGATATGAATTGTGTAACCACTTGGTCTTTTGAAAAATTTGACTCAGTTTCAAAGAATAAAGTATGAATTTAGATGTAGGAGTAAGCCAGTTTGAAAAAGATAATATTTGGTGATTGTATATGCATATACTTTTTTTAAAGTCAATTAATTGACTGGCATTTCCAAGAGATATCCCAAGTGTCTTAGAAAAAAAAAAAAAAGGTCAGATTAGAACAAAGTATATAGTCTTTGTATTTTAAAAGCTGTGGGAAAAAGCTTCATTTTTACTTTGTAGTGAATTGCATGGTATTCAGTATTCATAATTCCAAGTTCAGTGTTTGTTTACGTAATTGTTAAAAAATTATTCTGACCCATGGAAATGCCTACCTTATCATTCATTATTCAGGATGATTTTGATAGGTCTAGCAGCTACTGCAGTATTTTGCAGTAAGGAAGAGCGATTGTTATCAATTCTGAATATAATAAGGTATGGAATTTAGAGCTAGGAAATACAGTAGAGACCAGTGGATGAAGAAATGCTAAGAGGACAAGTAGGAGTAGAAGGGGATAATGGCCAAATCTTCTTGACAGGTTTCTTGCTGAAGGCAGGCCAGGATGATTAGACACCAACTGGAGGTTGGTGAGGGATAAGAAATTTGTTCAGATATCGAAGGTGATCAGATGTCAAGAGTGGGAGATTCTGGCTGGCTATACTGACTTGTCAGGATGCTTGATAAAATGGATAATACAGAGATGAATGAAGAAGACCGAAGCTCAGGCCTAGGTGGGCTGTGGTTTCAGAGGCGCTTAACTAAAATTTTATCAAGGAGAGAATCTTTGTCAGTTTACAAAATATTTTAATGTAAAAAAATGTAATAATCTTCACTTGCCATGGGAGGGACACAGTGGGAGTTAATTTATTTTTACCTGATAAAAGACATATAAAAATAGTAAGATGAAAATTGATCAATTTTATAACTTTTACCTATTTATTTATCCTTGACAAAAATGAAGTAGAAAATGATAAAAAATCAATCTACTGGTTCTGCAACATCCATATGGATAGAGTCTTCACTATTTTAACCTCTCACTTTGCCATTTCACACCAGGAACAGAAATCATGGTTTTAGTTTTACATTTATTTTTATGTGGTTTCCATTTCTACTTCTTGTTTTCCCTCAATACGAGCGTTCTATTTTTCACTATTAAATAAATATCATGACCTATTGAAAACCATCGTGGCACTAACATATGTATGTCTCTGTGTGTGTGTATTAATAATTTTAAAATTCACATTTTTAGATGTTTATTACATCAGTGTCCTACTTCCTAGTATCAAAATCTGTATTAATTTCCTTGAAGCTTCCATAACAAAGTAATGCAAACTGCGTTGAACGGTAAAAACTTCTCTTTACAGCTCTGGAGGCTGGAAGTCCTAAATGAGAATTTCGGCGTGGGCCCTGTTCCCTCTGAGGAGCTGGGTGAAATACATCTTTGCCTCTTCCTAGCTTCAAATGATAACCATAAATCCTTGGTGTTCTTTTGCTTGAAGCTGCATCACATTAATCTATATCCTCATTATATGGTTTGGCTCTGTATCCTCACCGAAGTCTCACCTTGAATTGTAATAATCCCCACTTGTGGGAGGGACCAGGTAGGAGTTAATCGAATCATGTGGGAAAGTTTTCCCCATGCTATTCCAGTGATACTAGTAAGTCTCATGAGATCTGATGGTTTTATAAAGGGGAGTTCCCCTGTACATGCTCTCTGCCTGCCACCATGCAAGATGCACCTTTTGCTCTTCCTTCACCTTCTGCCATGATTGTGAGGCCTCCCCACCACGTGGAACTGTGAGTCCATTAAAACTTCTTTCCTTTATAAATTACCCAGTCTCAGGCCTGTGCCACCGTGAGAACTAATGCACCACATTTTCACATGGTGTTTTCCCGCATGTCTCTCTCTTCATATGATACTTCCTTCTCTTATAAAGACATCAGTCGTATGAGATTAAGGGCCCACTGTACAACTCTAGACTAACTTCATTTGAGCTTAATTTTTATTACATTTTCAAAGACCTTGTCTTAGTCAGCTCAGACTACCATCATAAAATGTCAAAGACGGGTACCTTAAACAATAGAAATTTATTTTCTCCCAGCTCTGGAAGATGGAAGTTCCAGATCAGATCTAGTGGGGTTTGGTACCTGGTGTGGGCTCTCTTCCTCACTTGTAGATGGTTATCTTCTCTCTGCTCACATGGTCCTTCTTCACTGTGTACAAGGTGTGATGGAAAAGGAAGATAGAAAGAGAGAGAGAGAGAGAGAGAGAGAGAGAGAGAGAGAAATATCAAGCTCCCTTGTGCCTCTTCTTAAAATGACACTAACCCTATCAGATCAGGGCCTTACCTTTATGACCTTATTTATTTTTAATTACTTTCCTAGAAGCACATCTCCAAACACCATCACATTGGATGTTAGGGCTTCAACATGGATTTTAGGAAGACGCACATTTTTAGTCCATAGAAGACCTTATTACAAAATCAGGTAACATTCACAGGTGCCAGAGGTTAGGGTTCCAACATATATTTTGAGTGGACACAATTCAACCCATAACAAATATAAATCATAGTTAAAATTTGATTTCCCATCTGACGTTATACCACCTGGATCATAACTGAGTCTGGATCTAAGTTTTGCTTCATCCCTCTATGTTCTTCCTGCCTTTTGTTGTGTCTTATGATTTCTTGTTGAAAACCACATCTGCTGTATTGGGTAATCGAATGTACTGTAAATAGGCCTTTAGGGTGAGAATATATGTTTTTCTGACTAGGGTTTGGGCTTTATTCAATGTTTTCTGGAAGTTGTATGTGCCAGAGTCTTCAAACTCTTCAAGTGTTCTTGGTTTGTCTCTCCACTTAATGTTGCCTAGCCCTAAATTCATCTACTCAGAGAGTCTGGATTTTATAGTTCTCTCAGCTGCAATCCGCTATTCTTATACTGTAGTCTTGTTTCTGTGGAGGTAATTAATGGGAAAGAAGCAGCATTATATAGCTTTACAATTAATTGTCACTTTTTCAGTGACCTGTGTCTCTCATCCTCATACTTCACAAGCATTACATACAGTTTCTTCTCTCCTTGGTTGAGACAGGAAAGCCAGAGATACGTAGAGTGAGGAAACTGCCCTTCCTTTACAGCCATATAGCAATGTTCTACTAAAGCCTCCCCCACTAGAAAGGCCTCTGGGATAGTTCATGAGTTATCCTTCCCCTCACCCTGCCAGAAGCATGAGGGGAGTTTTTGTTTGTCTTTACTGAGAACATCATGGGGATTCTGAAGGTGAAGCCCATATGACTGTAGTAACTTTCTGAAAATTTCAGCCCCAGGAGTTCTCATCATGCTATTTCACCCACGACTCATTTAGGTGACTTAATAGGTGATATTTAAGACCTTTTGAGTTGATTATAGTTAGATGACTTTTCGAGTTTAGTGTTGACCCTGGACTAAGTTAAGACATTTGAGGGTCTTATGGGTAGGGTTGGGTGAATGTGTTTTTAATGAGAAAGACATGAGTCCTGGGGACCAGAAAGCAGACTGTTATAATAATGTTTTCCTAAAATACATACTGAAGATACATCCTGGTTTCCTATGGCTGCTTATAATAAGATAGAAAAGCAAATAAATAAATTGAGGAAGAAACTGCTAAGCAAAAGGAACCAGCACTTGAATTGAAATAATTTTAGTGTATTCAGATGGCATCCTCTTCAGTCAGAACCAGGGTGTGGCTGGGAAAACTTTTCTTAAAGAGACTGAATGTGAAATCTGCGGATCCAATTGACCATTTGATTTCAGATGCCTAGCCTGCACAACTATGAGAGAAGGTGTTTCTGCTGTAATAAGCTACCTAGTTTGTGGTATTTTGTTAGGAAGCCCTAGGAAAGTCATCAGCAGGCTAAGGGCTCTAACAGAAAAAAGTAGATGGAATGCAAGAAACAATGGTTCATGTAAGCAGAGAGATGGATTTTCTAGAGAAAAATCAAAAGGAAATGCTAAAAATCAAGACCACTTTGTGTGCTTTGTTAGGCATATCAGTAGATTCAATATGTCTAAGGACAGAATCAGTGAGTTTTAAGCTGGCTTAATAGAAAGTTCCCAAACCGAAATGGAAAGAGTAAAAAATATATAAAGAAAAAAATTCACAGAATGTAGGAAAATTTCCAAAAGTGTATTATAATATACATGTAATTTATTATTATAAGGAGAACAAAGAATGTATATCAGAAAAATACCTAACATATTAGTGGGTGAGAACCTCACAATTTAATGTATGATGTCGTATCACAGATCTAGGAAATGTAGGCAACTCAAAGCAGAATAACACAGACTCTGAAACTGAGTGTGAGTATATATATATATAAAATATACTTATATATAGTGTAATACATATAAAGACATATATATGTAATATGTAAATGTATAAATCAAAAATATATTGGTATTCTTTCTTCTTAGGCTTAGAGTAAAATGTCAGAAATGTAGAAAACAGATGTGCAAATGCCTAAAATTCCATTTGGGTCAAATTACGTTTATTGGATACCTCTTTTGTGTAGTAAGATAAAATTAGGATTTTTTAAGTTATATTTTACTGTGTTAAATTACTATATTAGATTACTACCCATTGGATTAATGCCTAAAAAACAAAAAAAAAAAAGGGTGCAGGTATTATTTTTTTCTCACAAGATTTTCAATAACCTCAAAACATAAAGATTTAAAAAACAAAAATCAGATGCTGATAAATGCACATTTTAAATTCTAAAATTTTAGCTTTTTAAGAAAAGCTAAATCCTAAAATTAGATCAGTGATATGTTACATGTATCTTTAAAGAAATGAGAGAATAAGACATATAAAAATCTAACTTAAGGAATATCTCTCCCCACCCCCACAGCCACAAGGAGAAAATTAAACTTCATGGTACTGAAGATTATATGAAAAAAGACAAGAGAAAGTTGATACAAAATTGTAGAAACCACTGCTCCCCTCTGTTTCTTCTACATTAAGGTTTTAGATGAGAGTGTGGCAAACTCCAGATATCTTTTGACTCTCTAGAATTTCTCTGCTCTCCTCTAAATTACAACCTTCCTTCCTTACCTTCTCTCCTTTTCTTTTCTTTTTCCTGATAGTTGCTTGGAACAGGTGGAACTCTTTACATTACAACTAAATGAAAACCTACCTAAAATAGACTTAAAAAGACAGATACAAACAGGCTTATGCAAATTAAAAACTGAAAAGCTCAGAGGTAATGCAGGCTTCCAGCAAGCCATATTTCATTAGTTTAGCACTATCACCAAGGCCAGATTTCCTTCTGCTTTTGTGAGATCAGTTCCAAAAGAGGCTGATCCTTTTCCTGGTTTCAAAATGAGATATTCAGTAAGTCCTGGGCACATGTGCCCATCCATATCCAGAAGTATAGAGAACATATTCTGGATATTTTCTGTTTAGGGAACCATGTCAATTCTCCCCGTTTTTTCTGATTGTCTCAAATAGGGCCACATATTCATAACTGATCTAATACTGATAAGCAATATTATAGGATGTATTGATTCATTTAAACCAACAAAAGACCACTTCCAGATGCTAGGAGTGAAAATAATTCCTTTTATGAATTAAATATACATTGAGTGTCAGTTACCAACATGTGAGGGAATGGATCTTTAACAGCCTAACAGTAACCTCACTGTGGTTGCTCAACTCTAAAATGTACACAACTTTCCCAAATTTTCAAAAATCACACATTTACTTAGAACCTAGTTAGTCTGATTTCAAAGAAACTATACTCTAACTCTATCCCAGGTACTATATCCAATTCCAAGTTGTTCTTCTCTCAGATATTACAATTTCCTTCTGCTTTTGTTTTGCTTTTATATGAAGAATGTGCAATAAATAATGAAAGAAAATAATAGATAAAATAAACATTTGGTCTTTTTAATGAGTCTTTTAAAAGAGGCAATAAAAATATTGAAAACTTTTTGGATGTTTCTGCATATCATCAACAGGTATTTCTGGGTGAGCCTAATTCAGGGATTCTCATTTTAAAATGAACTTCTTAAAAGACAATGTTGTTCATTTGGAATGTTTGACTACAATTTTAAATTATCTTTAGCAGGATTTTGCTATTTTTGTAAGCATTTGCTGCTTTCACAGACGTGAACGTATGCATAGATGGAAGGTCAGCTACTCAGTTCTGAAATTAAGGATTCTAGTTTTATATTAAATGTTGGCATTGGCTGTCAGATTGTCTTGATCAATTTAGTCAATGAAGTTTTCCTAAGTGTGCAAGAAAAAGAAAAAAATTGAGATAGACACAAAACCTCTGCAAATTTCTGAAATCTAGATTCCATACTCTGATATTAATTGGCATTTAATGCCAGTTTTTGTCTGACCTAGTTGGTTTTTGAAGGCCTCTAACGAGATCCAATCCAGCAAATTATCATATCTAATCCAAGTCTGGACCAAGTCCAGTTTCTCTTGCAACTGGTAAATGTAGTCAAGATCAAACATTTTCCTAAGCAAACTTAGCTCAAAACACAAACAGGTACAGCTTCAGAACCTGAGAAAGAACTTACCCATTATCCTCTCTTGCTGTGAGAAAGCAATGAACTCAGTGGACTTGGTGGGTATTTCACTTGTTCATTTGAGGCTTTCTGGAGGGTTGCTGGAAGCGATACTTCAAATCCGATTTCTGACACCATCCATTAAAATGAAAACTTCATGCAATTAAATTTAAGAGTTTAATTTATCAAGAAATGATTTGCCAATCAGACAACCCGCAGAGCTAGAATAGGTTCAAAGTGATGCTATGGCCACCACATGTTCAGGTAATTATTATGGACAGAAAAAGGAAAGTGACATATAGGAAATGGAAGTGAGATACAGAAATAGCTGGATTGGTTACAGCTGGGTATTTGTCTTATGTGAACCTGTTCTGAACTTGCCTTTGTTGGCTGAGACTCGGCTTATTACAAGAGTGGTTTACAGCCTCTTTACACATCAAGGAGGATTACAGTTCAGTATGCATGGAGAAACCATTAGGGCAACTATTTACAACGACAGCTTTAGGTCAGACTTAATTTAACAAAGAAAGGGGAGATGTTTGTTAAGAGTATAAAGTTTCAATTAGAGTGAATAAGTTCTGAGGTGACTATAGTTCATAAAAATGTATTATATGCTTAAAAATTTCTGAGAGTTTAAATCTTAATGTTCTCACCACAGTAAAAAGAATAGTAAGTGTGTGAAGTGAGAAATATGTTAATTATCTTGATTTAATCATTTCGCAATGTCTACATATATCAAAATTTCATGTGATTTACTGTAGATACATAAGAGTTTGTTTTTCCATTATTACCTGAATAAAGATGGAATTTTTTGAATACAAAACTCACCCCAAAATACTCACATGAAACTATACAGAGCAATGTTTGACACAATATCTAGGCACTATATCTTATTTATATTGACACACAAAATTAACCATCACAACTGATTACTATAAAAATAAACAAACATCTTCAAACCTGTCTTGGAGAGATTAGATAAGACTTGGAAAAAAATTGACGCGTAAAAGAGCACTAATTACTTCCATTGTATAAATCAACATTCTATATATTGACTTGGTTAGCATGCTCTCTTTTCATTGAGTTACATTTATTTATACATCATCATTATAGTCATAATATTTAACAGGGTCTGACAAAAAAGAGTGTATATGTGTGTTTATTTGCCTTGTTCGCAATCTCAAAAACTATCACATTTATCTATACACTTAACTACTCATTCTGTTCACTTAACTACTCATTCAACAAATATTTATTGAGTACTTATTAAGTGTCAAATGATCTTCTAGATACTTAAATGTCTATAGTGACCACAATGAAATAAATACTAACATCTTTCACCATGATTTTCAAGTTAGAAAATTCAAAATGTGGGAGGATCTTGGAAAATTTTAAATGCAATTTCTACCTGCAATATATCTCTTGAGTATGTCAACTTTTCTCCATTTCAGACTTGTGTAAGTGGCCTTCGTTTACTCGTCAATTATTTTAAGTTATTTTTATTTGAACATTGTATGCCACAGCTCTGTCTGGACCACAGTAAATAGTTTTAACAAGAACATTTCTTTATTCTTCACTGCCAACATTAAATATCAAAAAAATTATTCTCTTTCAGTTATCTTTGATGATGAAATTTACTTCACCCATTATTCATAATCTTCAGCTTACCTCAAGTACGAGAATGAAATATTCCATATGTTGTCTTTCCACTATCAATTGCAAATATATACAATCTAATTTCCACACAGCAGAGAGAATAATCGTTGAGTCAAATTTAGATAATGTCAATTGCTTACTAAGTGTTATAACTAAGCCACCTACACAGCCCCCAATAATCTAGCCCCTCTCAGCTCTTTACCTTAATCTTGTCTCACTTAGTAACACACTCTTCTATAGCTATAGGTAATTTAAGAATGTGCATATCTCACCTAACACCCTAGATGTTGAACATGCACTTCCAGCTACTAGGGATACATTTCCTTTGATTAATAATTCATATACTAATTCAAGATTTCTGCATAATAATCAGTTTTTAAGTATACATCTTTGACTTCTAAATTTTTATGGATACCAATATATGATCGTTTAGCCTTATACTTCATTTTACAGTATTAGTCATTTCATAAGTACACATCATTGTTTCTTGGCTGTATTCCCAGTCAGACAATAAACTTCAGAAAGTATACAATCAGGTCTGCTTTATGTACTCCACTGCTTAGCAACAAAGCCTGAGTAAAGTATGTGTTTAATTAATAATTTTGAATTAAGGAAGGAATAGAAAATAATTTAGACATAAAAACAAGTGGTTAAGAGAAAGCGATTTGAATGATCCATATATTGCCATTTATTCCCTACTAATTCTGCAATATGATCCTACTCGCCTTTTAAGTGATAGCTAGTTTCCTCCTTAAATGATTGTAAATAAAATTTCAACTTTTTCTTGTACATTTTCTCAGCTACCTTTTTGTATTCTTGCTGTGAGTTATCTTATACACTATCCGTTTCTTGAATTTATCATTGAAGACTGCTTAATTTATGTTTGCTAAATGATTCCATTGCTAAATTATCTATTCTTACATTATCAACCATTTCATTTTCCTTTTGATTTCCCACTTCTCACATTGTCTCTTTTTCACCATTATCTTGTGGTTTGGAATAAATTCTTCTTAGTCTGCTCTGACTACTGAAGATGTAATTATTAAATATAAAGTGGATGTTAGTTTTAAAAATTTTAATTCCTAGTATTTACATGTTAATAAAATCTGTCATAATTATTTTGAACTTTAGAAACGTATTTATCAAGGATGCATATTTGCAATGTGATCTAAATTATGGGCTAAATCCTACTGATTGTATGTGGCTACAGTTAAAACTTATTTAAAAGAAAAGTTGCTTAGCTAAAAATGTAAAAGCAAAGTAACCACATTAAGAAAGTACATCATAGAATGATTTGAACGGAAAAATATTTTGAAGGAAAACAAATTTTTGTTTATCTAGACTATGAAAATCTAAGGCTTGTAATGCTCTACCTTCCCAAGTTACCTTTAAAAAGTGAATTTCTCCTTCCTTAAATAGACTATGTTCGAATAAGATTCAGATGTCACTGTCTAATCTAAGACAAAGTTTGTTTACATGGGGATTTCATTGACTAAAAGGAATGAATAATTAGAAAGAATTTTTTGTATACATTATCATCAGATTTCCTGAAATGAATATTGTAATTATAAAACCACAAAATATTTATTGTGCTGTTTTGATTGAAATGTTCCTCTCCCTTGAATGTCTCTCATTATTTTAGATGTTGATTTAAATGTCAACTTCCTTGTAAAACCTTCCATTACCACCCTGCCTCTATTAGCAACAACTCTTTCAAGCTCTGTCCACCATGTACCCTATTTGACTTTGCTCAGATAATTTATTATTATCTAACATTATTCATGTATTTTCCAGACTCAAATGGAAGTTACTAGATGACTTCCAAATGGAAGTCGCTTGTTACTTTATTATCCACTGAATCTACAATTTCTAGATTGTTATTTGGCACATGCTGAGTTAAAATAACAATACTATTAAATTAATAATACTATTAACAGTTAAAATAACAATACTGTTAAAATAACAATATTTATTAAGTAAATATGTAAAGTGCCATTGTATATATTATTTACAGAGGACATATTCATTTAAAAATAAATATTAATAGAATAGTGGAATATAGAAAATATTTTCTTTTTCAATTAATTACTTAAAAATTGCTGAAATCAAGGGATAAAAACCATTTTTTTATAATGTACTATTCATTTGAAGTTACAAATGGGCCACTTATAATGTGGTAAAATGATTTTACTTCTGTCTGAATGTAGTATGTTTAGAGGACTACAAGCTCAGTGACATGATAAATTCTTAAGTGTACCATTATTGATGTAACCAAAATATGCTTTAGAATGTAGGTTAACCATAAAATTTACAAAGCCTAATAATACCAACCATGTGATGTGGGGCTTGTCAAACTAGTTTTGAAGACAATGACTCTACCACAAGCTCTATGTGTGGCCTGAGAAAAATTATTCAATTATTTACAGCTTTAGTTACCTCACCTACGAAATGTAAATAATAAATTCTCTCACATTTATAATGATTTTGAGGATTTTTAAAAAAGATCATGCATGAAAACCGTAAGGTATTTCTTTTTTTTTTTTTTTTTTTTTTTTTTTTTGAGACGGAGTTTCGCTCATGTTACCCAGGCTGGAGTGCAATGGCGCGATCTCGGCTCACCGCAACCTCCGCCTCCTGGGTTCAGGCAATTCTCCTGCCTCAGCCTCCTGAGTAGCTGGGATTACAGGCACGCGCCACCATGCCCAGCTAATTTTTTGTAGTTTAGTAGAGACGGGGTTTCACCATGTTGACCAGGATGGTCTCGATCTCTTGACCTCGTGATCCACCCGCCTCGGCCTCCCAAAGTGCTGGGATTACAGGCTTGAGCCACCGCGCCCGGCAAGTATTTCTTGATATGTGCTTATTAGTATTGTATCTATATTAGGAGATATGAGACTGTATCTTTTCCTGCAGCATTAATATTCTAATGTATATCATAATCTTTATAATATATTTGAAATACTGATATGAATGCAAGTATAAAAGTAAACATGAATTCTGAAATAAGATGAAATTTTGTACTTCCTATGATAGTCTTTATGTATTTTAAGAAAACTAAAATCATAGTTTCATTACCTAATGCCATTAGGGGAACAAAAGGAAAAACATCAAGAAACCTAAATTTGCATAAAACAAATTGAAAAATAGATGTTGTAATAGTATGTATATTTTTTAGGGATGTTAACTTTAACATATATTATACTGAACAAGTTTTAGATTCTAATTGCCCTTGGCCAGCTTAAGTACTCCACAAAAATAAATAAGGGCTATATAATATGTTATTTTTCTTTCTAAATGAAATTTCTAAATCTTTTTCTGAACTGAAATTGTACATCTGTAGTGAACTGAAGCACCTCATTAGTTAAGTAAATATGTTACGTCAAACATACCAGTTACCATCAATTTCAATTTTGAATGATAAAATGAAGTATATAAAATGCAAATTATTTAATTAAGTTGCTTGACATGTATGGCATATTATTTGTTTGGAGAAGAGGGACTTGAAACAGGTGGCAAGATGGGGGTTTCAAATGTCCTCTCTTTTTCATTATTATCCTAATTATAAAATTATTACAGTTTTGAACATATATTTGGACGTTGAGCTTTTCCAGTGAAAAATAATTTATAACGGAAAGGCACTTAGAGATTATAAATAACATTTATAAAAATATTAACCTCTGCTTTAGGAATTCTTATTTTCAAAATAACATGCAATATTTAAAGATATGCAATATTATTTCACTCTGAAGAATATGCATGTAATGAATATAGATCTCAAGTTTTGCTGTTTTGAAAATAATTTTGAACTCACTTTCCATTTACTTAGATGAACTTTTAGTTCCTTATTTTAACATGTGAGTAACAATTGTATCTGTTAATATATTTGATAATAGAGATTATATGAGATGTAAATCGCTTAGCATACTAACAGTTATAGTGGTCACATGCTAAACCAATTAGTTCCATTATTCAAATCTATATTTCTTAAAAAGTTCATGAATCTAATTTATCTTTTTCAATTTGCCTACGTGGTAATATAACCATCCTATTTCTAAAAACAAGCAAATTCATTTAATTATGCAGAACATATTAATGAAATTACCTAAAGACTGAAATTAAAGCATTCCTTGTAAAATATGTTTTACCTGAAAATAATAGAATTGTGGAGTAAGAATCGATATTGTAATAAATCCATGGTTTTATTAAAAAATCTCAACTATCTGCAAGTATTAACATCCATGGATTCAGCTGGAAGATGCTGTTGAAAATTATGATTAATAATATTCCTGCTTCCTTTTCATTTCCCATTTGGCCTGTAATTACATTAAGGGTGCTATCAGTAGACTACTTCCCACTGTGTATCCCGATGAAATAATTGCACTGCATGGCATATAAAAGCTTCATATTCAGACTATTATTTTGGTTTCTTTAGCAACACAAATGCACCTGTTCTGAATGCAATTAGGACAGGCCATACTGAGGATAATCAAAACAAATAATCAAAAATGGTTTTGCTTGATTTAGAAAATAAGACATAATGCCTACTCAGGCATTGGCAAAGCTTTGATAGTAATGCTGTGTGGAATTAACATATTTAATGAAAATTGATTTTGTTTATGTACAGAGGTAATGGATATGCCTGAATAATTTCTGGGCACTGACTCATAGTTATTAATTATTATTTTATAATTTACCCAAGACAATTTAAGCCAAAGGTAGCATCTGTTTGGCACCAAGGTTCTACTTAGATTTAATTTTCCAGTTCATGGAAATAGCTACAGAGCGTCAAATAAACTGTTCAAGGTCACAAAAACAGTAATCTGCTTTGATTAGAGATATATAATCTACTGCAAGCCAGATACTCAATTATGAGTTTATCAGAAAAGTAAATTCATGTCCATATGTTATAAGGAGATGAAAATGGGATTGTAGATAAAAAATTAGACTGAAGTCTCTTTTTCTCTTTAAATATAAAAGCTCCTTTTCTTTCGACATTTCTAAAAGTGTATCTATAATTGCCATGTTAATAATTTCTTACCACGTTATATTCTCTAAAATGTTTCTCACTTTTGGAAAACAATAAAAAAGTACTTTGTGCTGAGTGTGCTGTCAAATTGTAAATAATCTTTTGAATTAATATTTATATATCTGTGGTAAATTTATACATGTGACTAAAATTGAATGTAACTTTTACATTTTTGGTTAAAAGGTCTCTAAGCCACGTTTCACAGTGGATATATTATCTACAAATTTTCTGACATACATACTCTTGACATTTGCACAGTGTTTGCAGTTTAAAAATTCACTATCACATAATTTTATTCTAAATTGTAATCACAATAAAAAATTATTAACATTATTACATCAGAAAGAAAATTGAGACCAAAGGAGAATATTATCTTTAGAAAGTTTAAGCATCTAATAAGTGACACAAAACAAGTTGGATCTTCTGACTGTAACCCAGGCAGGCGTCCACCTTGTTCACTGCCATCTCTATCATTAGACTTGAAGCTCAGAGCGGGGTTCCATCAATAGTGGGTGATGTGAATTGTGTTGAAATCTGTTCTTCCCCCTGTAATTCGCTTCCTCATTCTAATAGAAATTGTGCATGCAATGTTACAATTTGAAGTATATTCCTTTACGAAATTTTAGAACTTTACAGAAAATTCTCTTAGGCACCAAGCAGTGTCCTATCCCCAGTGCTGTCTGTTATTAAAGGCTCTGAAAATATAAAATTTAAGAAAAAATTGCCTGTAACCCAGGAATTTTTAATTCCCAGACTAATTGAGAATCTAGCTGCAAGAAAAAGGACTGTTGTTAAGGGATGTTTATCTTCCTTTATATAATTAAGTTTTAGGAAAAGTTAAAAATGAAACACATCAGCATAACTTACTGAAATAGAATCTATCTAAATAATAGCTGCTGTCATATACAATTCGAAATTCTAAATATTCTGTTTATGGAATCCATGCAGAATTCAAAAGCAATCACCTTTGGTATTGGTAACAATTATGTATATTAACTTGGTAACTTTAAAACAGTTAAATCATCCCTCTTTTAGAATATGTCCTGATCTCTTTTAAGAATAAGATTTCAGACACATTTCTCCAGAGACTAATATATAACATACTAAATAACATTAAATTTGAAAATCTATCAACCATCAAAAAGAGGAGAATATATGGCCCCATTATTGCTGCAGTTAACAAAGTAGAATTCTACATGGCTCTTCATGTCCACAGGACAAGATCCTATCGAAGATTTTATAACCTGAATGCAATAATTGTATTTAAGGATGTACTTGCTATGTTTTCTTATTGCTTTACACATGCACACACATAGACACACACACACACACACACACACACACACACACATAATTTTTTAGAAGATGATGAATATAATATAGAGTCAATGACTTTCTCCAACTACATAAGATTTATGTGAGTTCAGTTTTATTTCAGTACTCCCCAATATTTTCTGGTGTCTCTGTGAGTCGTTATAATATTTCTTGTTTCTTAACAAACAAGTCTCAGAAAAGAACCCAATAAAATTATTCTTCATAATGAATGATTAAAAGCCACATACAGTATCAGCTAGAGATACAGGACAGAGAGCAAGCAATTGGAGTCATTGTAGCCTGTATTCAGCTAATTAAATACCATTGATTTATGTAGTCATTCAACAAACGTTCATTGACCATCAGGTTTCTTTCCAGATATTATCTAGATGCTGAGTGTACACGGGTAAACCAAAATCCTATTTTTGGGAAATTCCAGTGGCAGGAAAATGTAAAAAACTACTAACTGTATAGCTCAATTGTCCCATAATGGTTAAATACAGCATTAGTTTGCTAGAGCTGTGTCATAATAAAATACTACAGACTGAGAAGCAGAAATTTATTTTCTCACATCCTTGGAGGCTGGAAATCCAAAATCAAGGTTTCAACAGTCTTAAACAACTCCTGAGGTCTCTTTCTTTGTCTTGTAGGTGGCCATCTTCTCTATTTGGTTTCATGGGGTTGTTCCTCAGTATGTGTCTGTCCTAATCTTCTCTTCTTATAGAAGCATCAGTCACCTTGGAATAGAGTCCACTCTAATGGCATCATTTTACTTCTTTAAATACCCTATCATCAAACACAGTCTAATTCAGAGGTGCTTGTGCTCAGGAATTCAACATATAAATTTGGAGGAAACACAATTCTTCTCGTGATGTGCTAAGAAGAAAAGTAAAACAAACTAGGGAATAAATATAGTGAATGCCTCTTTCGATTGCAGAAGGATGGCCTTTTTTTTTTTTAAGGTTAAACCCAAAACTTTGTGTTTAAATACCAATAATATAAGAAAGCAAGTTACATGCATTTCAGGGATTAGGACATTTTAGGCCGGGCAAAAAGCAACTGCAAAGGCCAGAGTGGCAGAAGTCCAATAGTGAAACACAGGTGAGAACAGTAGGATGATGCTATTGAAAAGACAGCACTGTGAATTACTTGGGCCAGGGAAGGTTATGGTGAGATCTTAGAGTTTACGTTGTTTCTTATGGGAAGTTGATCAAGGGTATATAAGCTAGAACTTACTTAAAATGACATATTCTATTGAAAATAGTGATGCAAAATTAAAGATGAAGTTAGATGTATAAATAGCATCCATTAACGCTTATGGAACTATAACTTGTGTAGATAAAATTTAAAAATGCTGTCTTTTTACAGAATAAAATATCCCATAGTGAAATCTCCGATACAAGAAAATGTACCACAATGATGATCAAATCAAGACTTTGTATCACCATTAGGCTTCACTTTCCTTTCATTAGGTATCTAAGTGGAAACATGCTGTGCAGTTACACAACTCATCAGAATTTCATGTTCCTCTCAGGAAAAAAAGCAGATATCCAAAGAAAAGGAAATTATTGAAAAGCATGTTTATACCCTGCTACCTTATTATAGAAAATGATTATTTGACAAACAAGGAACTGTGGTTGGGAAAAAGGGCCAGAATATATTCACAGATGCAAAATAGCTTGATTACACTCTGCTTCAACTGGGAGTCCAAAGACAGCTGATTCTGTGCCTGCTCATAGAAGCTTGCTTCTGAAAAAGAGCTGCCAGTGATTCCATTTTCAAAGGAAATAAATTATTGAACTAGGATTAAAGTGAGTCTGAAATTGTCACCTTTAGAAACTCAAATATCTTGATTACTAAAGACTAACTCTGGAAAACACACAGCAATTTTCTTTTTATAATTTCAACACATTCTGGATATTAGGTTTGGACTGAACATATGACCTTTTTTTTTTTTTAATTAAATTTTCTTAATTTTGCCAGGATTAAGGCATAAAGGCAACATAGTATCTGTCTAATTTTCTGAAGACAGAAGTAATCCTAAAGGTTTTTCTAAAGAAAACCAAAATTACTTCATCTGCTTTCCCTGAAGAATTTCAATTTTAAGTAATTTCTTGAATAAGGCTTGATATACATATATATATATATATATATATATATATATATATATATATAGATGATTGATATTCTTTCTCATACAGCATTTTCTCTCAGAATATTTTCTTAGTCACTCAGATTATAGGTCTGAAGTGAGGTAATCATTTTGAATACTATGCAGAAGCATAGATTTGTGATGAAATTTTGTGGTAAGGCCACACACGTGGTTCCTGTTTACACAGCCAAAAGCTGACTATAGAACGGTGAAATTTCCAAAAATCATTTTGTTGTTTTTTTGTTGACTGCTTATGTTTTTAGTAAGGTAAAACTATTCAAAATTATCTCCGGAGTTGGAAGAATTTTACTTAAGCCTACTTCTCTCCTTCTTTACCATATGCATATAATTTATGTGTGTGCATATGGTTTTTTTTTAAGTTTATTCTGAAAATTATTGAAAATTTGAAGATCTGTGCATTAGAATTGCATATCTAAAATGCAGAGGATAAGAAAGGGAGATACACTCTTTTGTTGCTTGTTTTCAAAATGGTATGAGTAATGCTGAAGGAATATATTTGAGTCAATAATAAATCAAACTAGAAAAATACCTCTGTGCACAGATTCAAAATAATTTCACCAAGGTGGGGAATGTGTCCATTGTACAGAGAATAATAATAAATTCATTAGCCAGGATCATGTAATTAATGATGGCGACAACCATAAATATCATAGTATTCACATAAATATTTCTTAGACAGCAAATCTGGTTTAAAATCACATGGTAATTTACATTTTTGCAAAGACTTCTCCATCCAAATTAATATATTCTACTCACTCTTAAATATGTTTTTATACTTGCAATTAATAATCTGTATCTTTTACTTAAAATAAAACAATAGCTAGATATTCACATATATAATTATTTTGCAACATTGCATTTTTTTTTCTCACACTTTAGAAATCTCAAATTAAAAGATGAAGTAACTGATTTTCAAATGACCCAGATTTGGGGAAGTCATGATAGGGCTCTTATAAAGCCAGATTATAAAATTTAGAAAAATGGGGAGACATAGCATGGGGAGAAATGCCAGATATAGGTGAAGGGGAGGAAAGCAGCAAATCACACTGCCATGTGAGTACCTATGCAACAGTCTTGCATGTACTTCACATGTACGCCCAAACCTAAAATGTAATAATAAAAAAAAGAACAATTAAAAAAAAGAAAAACATTAAAAAAAAAGAAAAAAAATTTAAAAATGGTATTGCAAGAATGTGGGTGCAATTTTGAATTCTTTAAATTTTAAGTGATTATTTGTAAAACTTCATTCCTTGCCTATTCGTACTCTCCTGAATGAACCATTCTATAGCTATGACAATATTTTCATAGTATTAAAATTAGAACAAAATTTCACAGGCATCATCTCACAGAGACAGGGACAGGCATTATTTTCTTCAATTTAGCATTTACATAATGAGGCTTGGAGAAGTTCACATTTGCTAAATGTTGTTCTAATGTATAACTGTGTCAAATAACAAATTTTATGCAAAGTTATTCTATAGAAATGATCACATCCTCTGCTCTTCTGTCAGTTTGCTGAGAATGATGGTTTCCAGGTTCATCCATGTCACTACAAAGGACACAAACTCATCGTTTTTGATTGCTGCATAATATTCCATGGTGTATATGTGCCACATTTTCCCTGTCCAGTCTATCATTGATGGGCATTTGGGTTGGTTCCAGGTCTTTGCTATTGTAAAGAGCAGAAGATCAAACACTACATGTTCTCACTCATAGGCGGGTGTTGAACAATGAGAACACATGGACACAGGGAGGGGAGCACTACACACTGGGGTCAGTTGGGGGGAAATAGGGGAGGGACGGTGGGGGGGGGGGAGCTGGGGAGAGATAGCAAGGGGAGAGATGCCAGATGTGGGTGATGGGGAGGAAGGCAGAAAATCACACTGCCACGTGTGTACCTATGCAACAATCTTGCATGTTCTTCACATGTACCCCAAAACCTAAAATGCAATAAAATAAATAAATGGGGGAAAAAAAAAAGAAATGATCACATCCACATTTCATTGTACAGCATAGCATACTTTTCTATCACAGTCATGGAAGAAAGTCAGTGTCCCAGTTGATTGATTGATCTATCCTCTCAATCAATGCTTCCTTGGTCATAGTTCATGATCACTGTCAGGATAGAACCAGCACTGTCAAGTCAGCCAGTGGCTCATAAGACTAAGCATAATAAAAGATGCCACTTCTGCTATGATTTGAACTTTTGTTTCCCCTCAAAAAAAAAATGTGTTGGAATTCTAACTACAAGATCACGATATTATGAGCTAATGTCTGGGGAAGGTCATTCGATCCTGAGGACAAGGTCCTTATGGGTGGAATTAGTGCTCTTGTAAAATAGGTTCAGAAAAATTTGTTCATATCTTCCACCATTGGGGACAAAGTGAAAAAATGTCATCTTGCTGGCACCTCAATCTTGGACATTCCAGTCTCCAGAACTGTAAGAAATAAATTTATCTTATTTGTTAGCTACCCAGTGTATGCCCTTTTGTTGTATTAGCCAAAACCACTAAGACAACTTTCATTCTTATTTATTTTTTTCTGGCAATTTATTATTATTATTATTATTATTATTACTTTTTTATCAAGTCACATGGCTGTTCTAAAACTCAAGAGTAGGAGGGCTGGAAAATGCAGTACTACTGCCTGCCTAAAAGAAGAAACTGAAGGGCTGGGTACAGTGGCTCACTCCTGTAATGCCAACACTTTGGGAGGCTGAAGCAGGAGGATCACCTGAGGATGGGAGTTAGAGAGCAGCCTGACCAACATGGAGAAATCCCATCTCTACCAACAGTACAAAATTAGCTGGACATGGTGGTGCATGCCTGTAATCCCAGCTACTTGGGAGGCTGAGGAAGGAGAATTGCTTGGACCCAGGAGGTGGAGGTTGCAGTGAGCCAAGATTGCAACGTTGAACTCTAGCCTGGGCAACACTAACAAAACTCCATCTCAAAAAAAAAAAAAAAAAAAAAAAAAAAGAAGTGGAAGAAACTGAAGATATTTGGACAATATTTTTATGTAATGTTTATCATTGTCTACATTTCTATGCACAAAATATTTGGTTCACTCTTTATCCTATAAAAAAGTAGACTCAGTGTCTTCCCACAATGAAGTCCCAATACATCCAAATCATCAGGCTCAAAGTCTATCATGATGATGCACATGGTTTCTCAATCAGGGACAATAAAGAGCAGCCTCTATATTTTGTCATACTATAGCTCTTCTTGACTTGGATATTCATGAATATAAAAGACAAATATCTATATTCACCCTACAGTATCTCTCCAAATACAAAAATAACTAATAAAAAATGAATCAGGACTAGGATACACCACAGTTATTATTCAGAGTAAATTTGAAATCCAAGTGGAAAGATGTTTCTTTGGCCTTGTATCTTGGCAGTTTGTAGTGTTAAGTTTAACTCTGTTACCTGGTAAAGGATTGCTAGTCATTTTCCTCCATCCTCTTGAATCCACTCTCTTGAAAATTCTTCATTTTCTTTCCATATTAAATCATCTGAAGTGCACATTTACTGAGTGGTTTCCCTTTTCAAGCCTCCCTTCTGCTTCTAGGAGCTTGGGGTCTAGAGATTATTATAAGAATCAGACATATACAGATGTTTTGATGTTGTTTTGTTGCTTATTCATTTTTATTTCTCATTTCAAAATGATGTTTTTCTGATTTGTCTGTTCAAAGTCACTGTGAAGTTGTTAATGTATAGTCTGTTTTCATGCTGCTAATAAAGACATGCCCAAGACTGGGTGATTTACAAAAGAAAGAGGTTTAACTTACTCACGGTTCCACATGACTGGGGGGGTCTCACAATCATGGCAGAAGGCAAATGAGGAGCAAAGTCATGTCTTACATGATGGTAGGCAACAGATTGTATGCAGAAGAATTCCCCTTTATAAAACCATCAGATCTTGTGAGACTTATTCACTATCATGAAAACAGCATAAGAAAAACCCACCCCTATAATTCCATTACCTCCCACCAGGCCCCTCCCACAACACATGGGATTTATAATTCAAGATGAGATTTGGGCGGGCTTACAGCCAAACCATAACATTTAATAAGACTTTATCAATAATTTATTTGATTTCATTCTGTTTCCATAGCCAATGGCCATACCTACACATATTTGCTGAAACTGCTTTTTAAAATTTTTGTGTCTTTCATATTATGCTATATCTTTTGACTTAATTGTGTGTACCTTGGGCCTATCAAAGGGTGGACGACACTTTTAGTAACTTTTCTGAGAGCCATGTTTTCAAGTGAAAGTATTGAATAAATGCCATCGTGATCAATGTAATCGTAATACCAATGAGTGTAATGGCCATACTGTTGATTTGATTTTTGCCTTATGAATCAGTTGCTACAAATATTATTCATTTTTATATTTTGCTGAGTTTTATAAGGTAGTACTTGCATCTTCTTGCTTTATAACTCTTTTTATGCAAATATTTACTTTGTTGGCTTTAATGAAGGTGTTTTCAGCAGATTGAGAAAGAAATTCCATTTGATATGTCCTAATATACTACTTTCATAAGCTCCCTAATTTGAAATTATTTTAAATTAATTAATTAATTTTTTTTACACTTGATCTTAGCCAAAAGGCCGAATTAATTAATTTTTTTAAAAAAATTATTTATTTTACTTTAGGTGCATACTATATCTGGTATTTCTCCCCATGTTTTCCCTTCCCACCTTCCCCTCCCTCCCCACCCCCAATGGCCTCTACAATCTGTGGTTCTTTTCATCCCTACCTGCAAATGAGCTCATTAATTATTTCGAGCACTTATCTCTCTCTTGCAATACCTTGCTAAACATAGCAACAAGTTCTCATTGATAATTTCCTACTTTCCAGCCTCAATCCACTGAGCTTATTAAGTACGTTATTTGCTTTTCTAGTTACCACTATTGACAATTTTACCAAATATATAACTATTGCATTATACTAGCCACCATTATTCAAGATGTTTATAACAGTTTCTTAGCCAACTGTTTTTTGTTTTTTGTTTTTTTTCTTGGTTGTCGCTGTTGCTGCTGTTATGATAATACCTGATTTCTAGGTGCCAGTTTCTGTTTTGTGGGCTCTGATATACTATGGCAACAAATCTTCCAGAATCCCAAGGAGTAAAACCATCAGATTTACTTCTGTAGCAAACTAAATATGTAATGGAGATTGGTGCAATAGGAGTGAAGGAAGGAAGAGGGTTTTGATCACCATAGCCACTCAGGTGACCACAGTAAAAGACACTTCATCTCTCTCTGCAACATTTCCACAAGATAGGAAGAGGACACGGCAGCTCAAGTACTGACTATATTTGCATACAAGAAGGAAGATAGACAATTTAGGTTCATCTTTTACTTGCTCACTTAAGTCAAATGGCCATTATGAGTTACAAAATTGTAGAGAAATATGTTATCAGATGGCTGAAAGCAAAGAGGCAAATCATACTGGCGCATAATATCAATGCCTTCGACTTCTAGTCCTTTATGTTACTAAATTTAAATCTAGTAATTTTGTGGACAGAATATGCAAACTTTATGGATGAAAATGACCTTATGTATAAGGAAATCCTGAACTCATCTCTTAAAATGAAAGAAAAAACTTTTCCAGTTATTGGATGTGCTGCAGTACATTGGTATTTGGTCATTATTAAAGGCAGAATAAGAAGCAAGATGCTATTCGTGAAATAATAGTACCCGAAGTGTTCACTTTTTACTCTGAATAATTTCAAAAGTTGAGAAATCAGAACTATTATTATTCATAGTATTCCATTTCCCTAAATCTTTAGTTCAGTTAATAACTTTATAAAATTTAAAAGAGAAAATTTCATCCATGTTCAGTCAACCCTAAGAAACAGTAGTATTTTTATTTCTCTATTGACTCTGAGGATTAAATATTGATACCTAGGAGTCAATGGTTTATGTACGTTCTGGATTTTTAGGGAAAGGTAGAGCCCAATTAGGCTGTTGGAATTTAAGATGAGGAAGCTTAATAAAGTGTTAGGACTTTATTTCTTTTTGCTTCATAAACCAATGTTATTATGAGTGATTATTGAAAGAAAGCTCTTACCAGATAGTAGAGAGAATGATTTATTTTATCCTTCTGCATAAACAAAATTATGCTCACTTGGAGTTATGAGGAATGTACATTGGGTATTAGTTCTATATCAACTCACTACTGGTTACAGTCAAGGTGGTTTATTTTCTGATATGTTCCCCCTTTTACACTGGTCAAATAATTTTAGATCTTTCCTCTCACTTCTTCCTAACTGATGATCATTTACCATCATGGTAAATTAAAAACTGCCATGTTTTTTCTCTCCCTTCAATGGATGTAACCTTTTTCCATCTGTTACCTTTGAATTGCCATGCAATGATTTTGGGTCAATGGGAAATTAGGATACATGGCACCAGAAAAATATTGACACTCACTTACACCTGGGAACACCACCTCTTGCTGCTCTTAGGATGCTCTGCCATAGCCATTTTGGAAGGAGTCAACATAAAGCCTATAAAACACAAGAGACATGTGATCAGTGACTTCTGTTGTCTCAGACAAGTTGCAACCAAGTCAAAAACGCATTCTCCTTCCCTCCTCTTCCTGTATACACCTAATTCTCTGATCTGCAGGGAGGAAGCTGGAAACTTGAGGAAGCCAAAAGGCCATGGAACCTGTTATTTTGATCTGTTGTTTGAATCATTCCAGGAGGTGAATACAGGCTTAGGTGTTACCCTTAGTTGGGCTCTTTGTGTTAATTGACTGCCTCAAACCTTGGAAGCCCAGCTCTCCCTCCCTCTCTGACACTTTCAAATTGATATAATCCAGATGACACAGGATGGTAGTAAAACCTGTAGAAAGTGTAGTAAAACCCTGTGCATTTAACACAAAAATTAAAGCCTAAAAATGAAAACCAAAGTCACCGTAGAAATAAATCACTTTTAAAACCCTGGCATAGCATGCTTATCAAATGTCTGGTGTTATTTAGTTATAATAGATACCACACATCTGTATTTTGCCCATCTTTTGCACCAACATAATTTCATATACTTACTCCTTTTTGAATTTGGATACAATCCCCAAAAATATAATTTTTTTACTACATCCAAAAGTATTTATGTTTTTTCTCAATGTTGTCTTTGCAGATATGTCATGAAAAGATAAAATATCACCTGAATCTAGCATAAATTGTTTTACCAGTGTCAGGACCCATAATATGATAATTAGTTTAGAATTGTCTCTATAACTTCTCCTTTTACTTTGTTACTATTGCGAATTTTCTAAAAGATTATCCCACATGTGCAACAACAGGCAGGAAAATGAGAGGCAAAGGCTTGCGCCTATCCTGAGAAGTTATCTTTCCATAGTCTCAGGCATATAGAACATAAATAAGGAAGTCACCTAGGCATCCAAAGTCTACCAGAAGCAAACAATAAAGGGCAAACCTATGTCTTCTAACCATCATATCTAAGAAATTAGTAAGTAGCAGAATCAACCTCCTTCAACCCCATTACTAGTCCAGGCAAATAATGGCATCAGAAAAATAAGGTATCATATCCAAACCTAAAGACTAGACATTGTTTCAGCACAGATGATCTTTACAATGGAAGATGGTTTAGATGTTTTGCATAAAACAACTTGGGCTCCATCCAACTTGCTGCAAAGGACATCATCTTGCCCCTTTTTATGGCTGCCTACTATTCTATGGTATATATGCACCAGTTTCTTTATCTAGTCCACTGTTGGTGGGCATTTGAGTTGTTTCCATGTCTTTGCTATTGTGAATAGTGCTGCAATGAACACACACACACACACACACACACACACACACACACATCTTTACCATAATTTATATTATTTTGGGTCTATACCCAGTAATGGAATTGTTGGGTTTAATTGTATTTCTGTCTCTATATCTTTGAGGAATACTAACACAGGGAGAGCAAACCAAAAGCTGCATGTTCTCGCTTGTAAGTGGGAGCTGAACGATGAGAATACCAAAACACATGGATGGGGAAACAAGGGAAACAAAACACATTGGGGCCTGTTGTGGGTGGAGGGGGGAGCATCAGGAAGAATAGCTAATGGGTGTTAGGCTTAATACCTAGGTGATGAGGTGACCTGTGCAGCAAGCACCATGGTGTACATTTACCTATATAACGTGTGATAACCCACACATCCTACTCATGTATCCCTGAACTTAAAATAAAAGTTAAAGAAAAAAAAAAAAGCTTCAATACAGTGGTCACTCATATTTTGCTTTCTAAGATACCTGCATCCCAACCCTTTAGAATCAATACCTGTTGACTTGGGTCCTCACCTGCCTTACATGTAAGAATCTAGATTCCAAAGCCTGACATGAAATTTTATTAAGTGGGGTGAGAAAAGACTTGTGTCTGAGGACGCATCAGTTTTGGCTGACTTAGTGATCAAGTCCCCAGATCTCTTCTTCAAGAGACACACAGCATGAGAAAGTGTAGTAAATCCAGCTGAAGTTTGTTTGGTAAAGTGATGCCTCATCTACAAAGTTCGTTTTTGAGGGCAAACGGAGCATAAAGATAAACCCCTTTCCCTGTTGCCCAACGGTAACTCACAGGAATTTAGCAGTCCCTTCTCTTGCCCTTTTCCTTCCCTTAGCAGAGGCAGTAACTGAGAGTGCTCTAGTTATCCCTGCTTTATTTTGGAAGAGAGCATTTGCCCAGTTGGCACATCTTTGCATAGCAGCACAGAAGTGCATTCCTGAACTCTAAAGATAATCTGGCTAGTGTTTTGACATCAATGTTTCCAATATTGAATGTATACACTACTCCAGTGTGTGTAGACATTTCCTCTGCAGTCTTTTGGTAAATGTTCTGGACAGTAAGCATACCGCTCTCGAACTCATTGTCCACTATTCAGTTCCCTAGAGATTTAGCTGTTTGATCACCATGATCTGGAAGATATCTGATTTCACATTACCAATGCAACTACATCACGTGCATTAAATCTATAAGTCCTTGAGTTAAACAAATGAACAACCTGAATTTACTTAGGAAAAATTAGTAGTGAAAATAAAAAAAATATAGTGTAAGTGTCTGTGGGGTGAAGCATGGACAAACACTAACTTATGTTAAAAGCATACAAGTTAAGAGAATAAAATCTGGAGCTACACGCTCGGAGCCTGCAGCCTTATTCTAATAGGAAAAACCTATGTGACCTTAAGAAAAGTATATAGCTTCTCTCTGTCACAGCTCATGTGTAAAGTGGGGGTAATAAGTGTAACCACCTCAAAAGGTTGTTAGGGCTAAATACACAGGAGAATGCGTGGCCCATAAGGGTTTACATTTCTAATTTATTTCTCTGACTTTAATTTTTTCTCTAGGTTTATAATGAGAATGATAGCCCCCAGTTTGCTTTACTCTTAGAGTTGAAGTAATTCAACATCCAAGTGCAATGATGTCACGTGGAAAGAGAACTACATACTTAGGCTTTCCAAATGAAGTTAGTATTATCAGGAGTCTTATAGAAACCATACATATATATGATTTATGTAATGATAGTAATATTTAAAATAACTTACTTTGGAGATCTGCTTCTGTAGTGTGAAAGTACTTGTAATGCTCGGGGTGATTGTTTTAATTAATCACAGAATAATAACCAATAAAATGAAGGATGGTAACCTTAAAATATTCTGTGAGCAGTCATTCTTACCCAACAAAAACAATTTCAGATGAAAATTTTTAATACATATGCTATGTTTTGCTTATAAACATAGATTATTTGCATAAACGAAAAAAAATATTACTATTCGACCTATATTTGAAAATGGAGAAGAGGAAATCTGTAACATTACAGTGTAAATATCAGACGTAGAAAGAGTTATAAAAATAGCAGAGGGAAAATACTCATTTAGGGAAATATAATTCAAGTCCATTTTAATAAATGTGTTACTTTGAAAGGAAATACATACATATTGGGTATTTAATATTGGTCAGTTATTGTATTCATTGAAATCAAAATTTAAACCAAAATATTATTAAGCTTAAAGGAAATGCTGACTCTGTGAGATAGGCATTAATTTTTTCCTCTCCCATATTTACACATAAATATATCATTCAGTATAGGCAGAATAACAAGATTCAGAGTTGAAGCGTGACTGGTCAGAGCCAAATCTGACGTGAGACTTAATAACAAAATAAAAATATTTAATTTGTACTATAGACATGATACTGAAAATTTTCCAATGGAATAATTATTTTCAGTTTTCATACAATAATAAATTTTCATTTAGTTAAAAATAAAAATGTTCAGCAAGGGATAAAATAAGTTTTTGTTATTATATGACTTCTGTGTTAGCATTTACATAGTTTTCAAAGTGACTTTCAGGGGTGACAACTTATTTTTCTTAGATTCTAAACAGTCTTAGTTCTAAAGAACAACAGATATTGACATAGTCATGCATTTAGGTAATGAAAATCTTAGTGGCCTACTGAACACTTGATTTCATTCACTATAAAGTTTTGTTTTCCAAGTAGGTCAGTTTGGTATCTGGGAGTAGATAATGCTAATAACTGTTGTAACATGCAAAGACCTTCATAACATTATTCTAAAATATTAACCATTTTGTTTTAACAATGTAAGGGTCTCATATATTTTATATTTTGGGAGTTAGTGCTTGTCAACATATTTTACATTGTTTTGTCTTCATATATAATTTCAGTTCCACGTTTGTCCATTATAGACGATGATTTTTGGTGGAATGAAATGTTTGTGCCCATTTTAGTCACTTGGCTTTTCCTCAGGTGGTGACATATGTATTCCGGCAGACGCTTGCTATGTAGAATGAATTGAATCAGTCATACCACACTCGCTCATAGCAAATTCATGATCATATTAGAAGGACCAGGGCAAAGGGACAGGAATGTCAAATAAGGAAGCAGACTTTAATTCGATATAGCTCTGTAGGTAAAGCATTGAACTAAATTCTCTAGAGAATGTGCTAGTTTACAAAATTTCCTGAAAGCAAATAACAAGCATATTATAAGCAGAATCAGAGAAAAGCATGGAGGCAAGAGGTTCTTAAATATTTCTAATTGTGTCAGTTTTTTTCTAGATTCATTCACCCATTTGTTCATTCATTAATACACACCATTCACTAGATATTAATCGAGCTGCTACTCCACATAAGAATCTGTGTTAGGTCCTGGTAATTCAGAGATTTAAAAAAAAAATCACTTTTCTTGTTGTTAAAGGGATTCAAAATGGGTTAAAATTAAATTCTCCTATGAGCTGTCCTGTGGTGTATCAAGGGGTGCATATACAGTGAAAGTAATTATTAGGCTGCATGTAAAAGCAGAACAAAAATTCATTCCATGTCCACTTTGAGGGGTCATGGATGATATGAGGAAGAAAAGGGAGAAGAAAATAAAAAAAATCCTCAGAGACGGTATTTATACTGCATCTCCAAGTATAAAATAGGAATTTGGATAGGTGGATAAAAAGAGGATGTTTCAGGCGCAGAATACAGGGAAGTTTGACATGACCTATTTATTGTGCCTTGTCTTTGGAACCGGGAATATAATGAACATGGCAGATCTGTTCTGCTGTCATGGAGCATATAGTCGACTGTAGTGATGCCAGATAATTTCCACTTGCTCTTCCAGATTCACCATCTGTCTTCTCTGCTCCATTCAACGGCTTGCGAAGCTCATTTCTATGGGATTCATCATTCAGGCATCTTTATCCTCTGTATTGGAATGAGAGTTAATGAGAAGTCCTGGGAGGAAACCTTGGTGTAGATGAAAAGGAGGAGCAGGGGACTTACCATTCACTTCCAAACCCTTAACCCCTCGTACCAGATGGAAGTTTTGGAAGAGACTGCTCACCATAGCTCCTGATACATCCTGGCCTGAACTGCATTCCTAGAGCCAGGAGCAGTCCCTATAGTATTAAATGTAGGAAATCAGACATCTTTCCTGGAAAAATGCAAAGTGACTCTGGACACAAACGAGGTTGTCATAATTCCGATTAAAAGTGCTGAAATACTACCCATTTTATTCAAAGTAAAGCCTAAAGTCATTATAATGATCAATAGACCGTGTGATACCCCCTCCTCCTCTCCTGCATCCTTTAAAACCCATACATCTACATCCCTGACCATATGCCTTTACTCACTCATCTTCTCCACATCCTCCTTTTTTTTTTTTTTTGCCATTTCTCAAATTTGTTAAACAACTCGTGTCTCATGATGCATCAGATTATACATCGAATATTCCTTTTGTTTGAAATGCTCATCTGATTTCTGCAAAGCTTCTCCCGCTCTTCTTTCGGTTCTCTGCCCAAATGCTGCCTCCACACAGAGGCCACCAGAGACCATCCTATGCCTGTCATTTTGCACAGTCATTACACAGCTCCGTTTTTCTCCTTAGCACTTATTAACAAATTATTTCTTATATTTATATGAGTTTTTTGGAATTTATTTTATCTTTTCTGGCTAAAAGAAGCATAAAGGAGAAACATTAGGTTTTGTTTTATTCAGTACTATATAATCATTATTCATACTTCTGAAAAAATAAACAAAATGTCAATGATTGTACTGCATAGCATTGAGTAGTATATCTGACTCAGTGTATAATTTGTCTTCTAATTAGTATTACTTATTGTCTTATAATAAATTATTTCAATATATCAAAATCTCACCTTTTCTGTTCAGATGCTTATGTGAAATACAATTTTGGTTTCTGAGGTCAATTTTATTCTTTATTATGGTACATTTTTCAGTTCTCTATCTATGAGACATTATGATGTTAAGTTGTCTTTTTCCCTCCCTAGAGACGTGTTAATTTTATATTAGCAATGGAATGATTGTGTACCTGGAAGAATTCCAAGGTAACAGTTATTTCTGCTTGGGCATTTATCCTTTAAAAAGATGCAAATAATAGGATCAAATATATTTTACAGTTACATAAAAACACCAAAAAATGACCATTTCCAGTGTTCTTAATCTTGTGTTTCCAGGCTAAGATTTCCATATAATATTTTCCTTCTGCCTTCAGGGCTTCCTTAACATTTCTTTTAGGGAAGGTCAGCTGATGATTGATTCTCCATTTTACTTTTGTTTTTGAATTATATTTTCACTAGGATTCTAAGTTGACAACTCTTTGTTCTTCGGTGTTTTGAGGTTAACTTCTGCTGTCTTCCGTCTGATATTTTCTACAATAGAAATCAGCTTTAATCCCCGTGTCTTCCTTCTATATCTAATGTGTCTTTTAAAATTCTGCTTGTTTATAATATTTTCTTGTTAACAGAATATTTAAGTCATTTCATTATAATGTACCTTGTTGAATTCTACTTTATGTTTCTTGTTGGAGTTGACTGAGCATTTTGTGCATGTATATGGGTTTATAGTTTTCTAATATTTTTTAATTTGGCTATTAAGTTCAAATATTTTTCTTCCCATCTTCTTTCAGAGTTTCTATTGCACAGATATTAGCCCACTTAAATTTGTCTCACAGTTTACTGATGCTTTATCAATTTAAAATTTTTTTTCTCTATGTTTGATTGTGTATGATTTATCCTGCTGAATTTCCCAGTTTAGTATATGATGGTAATCTCATACAATGTAAATTTTATCTCACACATTGTATTATTTATCTACAGGTGTTTGGTTTAAGTTTTTTATATCTTCCATGGCTCTACTTAACTTGCTGATTTTTCTTTACCTTTTTGAACACTTGGAATATGTTGATGGCCCTTGTCTAATAATGCTATTACTTGTTATTTCTAGGTTCTGTTTATATAGAATGCTTTTTATCATTAAGATATGTCATATTTTCCAAACGTTTTGCATGACTGTCAATTTTGGTGGGATGCCAGGGATTGTGAATCTCAACTTTTGGATACTGATTATTTTTGTATTTTGGATTCAGATAAATGTTATTGAGCTTTATTGTGAGATGTAATAAATTACATGGAAACGCTTTGATCTTTTCAACGCTTGCTTTTAATCTTTGTTAGGTGAGGTAGAGCAGCCACTACTTATCTTTCCTGTCTCCAAGCTTCACCTTCTCAACTAAGGGAACTCATTAGAGTTGGCTTCAAGTGCCCTGTTGCTTTGACTTAGGCTGAAAACTCCTTTTGAATGTGGGCTTGAACAATCGTAGACCTCATGTGGGTTGCTGCTCCTATCTCAGGGATAACTGTTCTGTGCTGCCTGATATGCAATATTTGCTAACTATTATTTCATATATTCATTCATATATATTTTAAATACGTAAAAAGAAAAAGTCTCAGTGGATGTAGACTCTCCTCAAAAAAAAAAAACTATAATTTTTTAGGTATTTTGGAGTATTTCACTTTGTAAGTTTGGAATTGATTTTCTGAAAGTATGCTAGCAATAAAGCTGATTTTGCACTTGGACAAAAGCATAAATGCAAGATGAGTGGGATATTACCACATTTCTTTAAAAATATCGTATAATAATTATGTTGTAAGCTTTAATAACTTCTTAGCTTAAGTATGCTGGGCTTTTTTTTCTATAATAGATGATAGCATTAACCAACCATCAATAGGGAATGTGCTCTGAGCTATTTCCTTTCAGTAATTAGTAAGGTGATTGACTATCCACTACAAAAAGTTAGGGAATTTGAAAGGACCACTTGGGAAAATGTGTGCATTAAGCAAGCATAGTCTTTTTATAATCACTATGCTTTAAATCTAATTAAACTCAAGAAAATCCAATTAAGTAAAAAGAAAACAATAGGCAATAAAATGATATGAGGATGAGTGTGACACTTTTAATTCAAAATTCTTTAAGAGTTAAACCCTATGATTGAAGTTTTAAGAAGGAGTAAATGGCAAACTGAATTTTAAATGAAATTAAAAATTTTGCATTTCTACTAGATGAAATTGTTGAAGGCCGATTTTAAAAAGAATGCTGATTTAAATACTGTAATTGGTTTCACTACTTCAAAGATACTTATATTACTGGCCTCTTTCTAATATTAGTGGATAAAATAAATATATTTAAATTTTTAGCTCTACTCTAGCTGCTTAAAAATTTAAACGAAGTAATAATTCTTTTTTAAATGTGTTTGCTTAATTGTCAAGTAAAAATTGTATATATTTATAGTGTTCAATGTGATGTTTTAATATGTATTATGGAATGGGTAAATTAAACAATTTAACATATATATGTATGTGTGTCTATGTGTGTATATGTATGTATATATATATATATATTTCAGATTTTGTTTTAGTTAGAGGAAAACATGTGTAGGATTGTTACATGGGTGTATTGGGCCGAGGTAGTGAGAGAAGTATGCAGTGCAATAGGTAGTTTTTCAACTCATGCCCCACCTGACTTCTTTCCTGCTCTAGTACTCCTCAGTGTCTATTGTTCCCAGGTTTACGTCCATGTGTGCCATGTTTAGCTCCTATTTATACAAGAGAACATGTGATATTTAGTTTTCAGTTTCTGCATTAATTAGGAATATGACCTCCTTATTTCTAGATCCTGTTTTTATAGAATGATTTTGCTCATGAATATATGTCATACTTTCCAAACGTTTTACTTGCCTGGCAATTTTGGTGAGATAAATTTTAAATGAAATTAAAATTTTAATCATTTTCTTGCAGAGAACAGTATTTTTTATGGTTGTGTAGTATTCCACGATGTATATGTACCACATTTTCTATAATCAATCCACCATTAATGGGCACCTACGTTGATTCCATGTCTTTACTAATGTGACTAGTGCAGTGATAAACATACAAGTACATGTGTCTTATTGCTATAATTATGTGTTTTCTTTTGGTTATACACCAGGTAATGGGATTGCTGAATTGAATGGTAGCTCTGTTTTAGGTTCTTTGAGGAGTATTCAAACTGCTTTCCACAGTGCCTAAAAGAATTTATGTAAAGAATATATGTCATGAAAATGACCATACTTCAGAACAATTATAGATTCAATGCTGTTCCTGTCAAGCATACCAACATCATTCTTATCAGAATAAGGACAAACTACTCTAAGATTCACATGGAACCAAAGAAGAGCCTGAATGGTCAAAGCAATACTAAGTAAAGGAACACAGCTGGAGGCATCACACTATCCCACTTCTAACTATACTATATGGCTACATTATTGATACAAAAACAGACACATACATCAACAGAACAGAATAGAAAACAAGAACAAAATAGAAAAAATAAAAATAAAGCCAGACACGTACAACCAGCTGATCTTCAACAGGGCTAAGAAAATAAGCAATGCAGAAATGACTTCCTACTTAATAAATGGTGCTTCATGAGTGGCTAGCCATATACAGAAGAACAAAATTAGACACCTTTACCATATACAAAAATTAATTCAAGGTGGATTAAATATTTAAATGTAAGACCTCAAAGTATAAAAATCCTAGAAGAAAAACCTGGGAAATACCCCTCCTGACAGCACTCTTGGCAATGAATTTATGGTCAAGTTCTCAAAAGCAATTGCAACAAACACAAAATTGTCAAGTGAGATCTAGTTAAACTGAAGAGATTATGCACAGCAAAATCAATCATCAATAGAGTAAACAGGCAATCTACAGAATGGGAGAAAATATTCACAAAGTATGTATACAACAAAGGTCTGATATTCAGAATATTAAAGGAACATAACCAAAAAAAATTAAAAATGAGCAAAAGACATGAACAGATACTTCTTAAAAGAAGACATATAAGTGGCCAAGAAACATATGAAACAATGTTCATCATCACTAATCAAAGAAATGCAAATCAAAGCCATAATTGTCACAGAATTCTTGGGGTGTCAATTCAATGGCCAGAAACCTCTGTGGCCAGCAGTGCCTTCTGCCTAAGTATTGCTCATGCCTGCTGGGCTCATTTCACCCACTCATCCTGGTAGGCTGCATTCAGCTCATACTATCAGCCTGGATTGCACACCTGCCAAGGACGACCAAAGTGTCGAGTGGAAAGGGGGATGTCGGTGAGTGAGAATGGCGTCCTGCCACTGTGCACAGCCAAGCATGATGGCTGCTGCACTTGGACAGATAGCTTCAGGCACTATCACAGGTGCTGACTTCATGTGAAGCTGTGGCTGGAGCAGATGTGCTGCACATGGCTTCTGCTGTGGACTTCCATGTCTAGACAAGGGGAATGTAGTGGTGCCTGGAAGCTTGGAGACTCCAGGAACCACTGATCCCCAAAGAGGGTGTCAAAGCCCTGGCTCTGGGAGCCCTTAGGTATGGGTTTTGTGAAGGGCCACAGCTCTTCTATCCTTCCCATTGTCCACAATGTAGCACATGCTGGGGGGCATGTGCTTTAGCCAGTTTGTTACAGTAATTTTATTCCCACCATTTTGCAGGTCTCAAGTTATTGTCCCATGTCCAGGAAGAATGAGGTATGTGAATAACTGGAGAGTGAGCAAGGCAGAAGAGCTTCATTGAGCAACAGAACAGCTCACAGGAGGCCCAAAGTGGGTCATTCCTTTCCACAGGCAAGTTTTCCTGACAAGTGCCTAGCTCTCAGTGTAGATGAGACCCACAGTGGGAAGCATCTTCCTACAGTTGGTAGTCCCAATATCTGTGTGTGTCTGGCTGAGTCCAGGGTTTTTATGGGCTAAGAAAGGAGGAAATGTTTATGGTTGGTTCATGGGCTGTCATGGGTGTGCTTGGAAAAATTACCATGAGCTCTCACTTTGGACCACAGACTCCATCCAGAATTGGCAGCAAGGCACCCAGGCTTCAGGCTTTCCTGGCTTGAAGGTGAAGTTTCACCAGGGACCTGGCCCTTTCTGCACAGGAACCCATCTGCCTCCTGCCATTAACATGCCATCCACAGCCCAGGCTATTTGTGTTGAGGGGCAACTGCAAGCCTGTACAGAGCTTCCCTGAGCACACTCTTGGTCCCTCTCCCATGCTTGTTGGCACACAAAGTCCAGATGGAGCTGAGACAGCAGGGGATTGGTGTTTCTGCATCACCCAAGTGGGTGCACACCAGGCCAGGTCATGACAATACTGGGGGTCAGCCACAACTTTGATCCACCCTGGAACAGGTGCTGAGAGTGGGGAGAGGCCAGGGAGTGGTAGCAGGCTCTTCTGAGCCTGCAGGGGTAGGGTTGTTTCCTGGACACAGGAAACTGCAGGGATCCCCAGGTACAGAACCATGGCTGGGTGGCTGCAGCTGTGCTCAGGAATTCCTGGCTACTGACTCAGTAGGAGGTATGGCTCCTGTCTTTTCCTGGCCCCCACCAGCTCTAAGAAGTAAGCAGCCCTGGCCATGCCCCCCACCCCACCCACTGCAGGTGGCATCCCCCAAGCAGCTGTTCCAGATGGGCTGTTCTTGGCCATCACAATGAGACACCATCTCACACCAGTCAGAATGGCTATTACTAAAAAGTCAAAAAACAGCAGATGCTGGCCAGGCTCAGAGAAAACAGAATGCTTAATCAAGCTAATAATTATTAAAGGGGAAACTGGAGTAAACGTGATAATATTTGGAATTACTTAGATTAATTAAATAAGCCAGTTAAAAAGTGTTGAATAAATTATGTCAGAAAGATCATGGGAAAACTATGACAAACTATTTTTCTTCTGCAATTATCTTTCAGAATTTGAAAACTCATATTATACATTCTTTACATAATGAATATACAACTCTGAACAATACCTAGAGTACTAACATCCCAGAAAGAAGAAAGCTTTATTATTCAGATGGAGTTCAATCCAAAGAAAAATAATATATGGACTTCATCAATTAACTCAAATGTCATTTTGACTATTTGGGATGATATTTGTTCTACCAATATAAAATGAAATTAGCAAGTGATGAAATAAATTATGAAAAAATGCAATTATGGATTTATTAATTTTGGAAGTTTAGAGATAAAGCAATTACAAAGAGTTTTCAAGAAAATTGGTTTTGATTGTATCTCATAGTAACCTAGAAACAAAAATCATCAAATGTTATTTAATAAAAATTAATATCTCATGAAAATCAACTCAAAATGAAATTCAAACTACACTAATGATGTACTATTCACATGTAATATAATGGTATAATTAATATTTAAATGCCTATTTAAAATGAACATTTTGTACTTTATGTTAATTTTTAATAGTTTCAAATTTCTACTGACTTTATCGAAAAGTATAATAGAAATTTAATGCTTTTGGTAAATACATGTTTACCATATACTGTGTATATATGTATATTTAAAAAATAAATAGTATATTCAAAAATTGAGCAAATTTAAATATACATGTCAGAAATAAAACCACTTGATATTTCAGGTATATATTTAAAAATGTTTAAATAATATCTTACAAACAATTCTACTTTTATATCTGTCCCTTTATCAGAGCTATCACTGTATAAGAGTATAAGAGATAACCTAACTAAATTTGAAAGTACATGTAGATTCCCCTAATTTATATTCTTCATCTAGAGTAATTCACTTACTGGTTTTTATAGAATATGAGTTACATCAGAAAATAATTTAGCAGGATTTCTGAGTTTAATATGGCAAAGCAGATATTTTATATTGCTTTTTCTTCAACATCCTACAACAAACAAAATTTAAAAGAAAATGAAACACTTGCTTCATATTTGATGACAATTAGAGATGTTTGTTTTTCCAAATTACAGTACTTGAAGATCAAAAATATGGATGGGGTAGATGACAATATCAATAAGATCGTAAAGGTAAAGCTAGTGTGTGTAAACTGGTTTATACCATTGAACTGAGTAATATTTCAGCAATTGGAAGAATAATGCCCCATAGAAATTGAGATAGGAGAGTGTAGTAGTGGAAAAGGAGAGATTTTTGAAAGAGCCTTAAAGTTGACCTTTGTAGTCACATTTATATCTTGTACAATTGAGTGAGGAAAAGCTTCTCTACTAAGGAAGTGAATACACTCTGATATTCTGGAAAAACTGAAGACTCTGAGAAAACACTGTTAATGTGTCCTTATCAAAATAAGAATGAAGTGTCTTTGCAAGATTGGTTAAAAAAAAAGCTATCTTATCAAAGGCCAAAGCTTTGTAGTAAAGAATTTTGAGGATATTTCTAAATGTTCTAAATTGCTTAAGAGAAAATATCAATAAATAATAATACCTTAGGCTTTCTTATAGCAAAATTTATCTGTATAATTTTACCTGTGTAAAAGATTGTGTATCTGCTCTCTTCTTATACAGTCAAAAATCACATTCCCCAGGGTTACTTGTAGATGAGGTTCTTAATTAAAATTTAACTTCAAAATTTGCTAAAATTTGGAAAGTGGAGATGAGGTAGAAATTATCTTTCCGGTGTTGATGCTATATGGACAATGTTAGTGATAAAATATAATTGTTAGAATATGTTATAACCTTCTGATCTGGTGGGGGGGGGCAATCACCATCACCATAGATGTGCAAATTTGTTGGGACAGCAGCAAGGAGTTCCTGATATATATTGCAGTTATTATCATGTTCTTTAAACTAAGCCTTCCAAAATATCACGCTGCCCTCCTTTTCTCTAGACCTTCAAACAGGAGTTTAAGTACCTAATTTCTGTAAGCCCCTTTGTATATATGAATAGATTTCCATTATTTGTACTGAAACTGATGGAATAACTAAATGCGTTATATTGGGAAAAAAAGAAGTATGTTCCCAGCACCTCCACCTGCACCCCCAACAGCACACCAGGATAGAGATTTTAATCAGTTCTCTTGTGTTCTACAAATTATTAAAAATAAAAATCAGTGAGCTTATTCCATTTGAACTAAAATATTTACTGCTATAATAATAAAAAAAAGCTAAATATAAAACCGAGTCAAGAGAGCAAAATATATATAAATATGAGGGGAAGAAAACTACTTAAAATATATGAATGGTTTGAGTGTGATTGAGTTAGGAGCAATAGGAAATAAGGGGTACACTGAGAGGTCTACATGAAGTTTCAACAGGATTATAATTTCTAGATTATTTACCTAATATGTTAAATAAAAATTAAAAACGAAATAGCAGAGCAGTGCTGAAATTAGAAGACTTGAATGCATTAGCAAACGTTATTGTCTTTAAATGTGTGTATAGTGTTACACACTCAATTTATGAAGATTAGCTAAGTGAGCTACTATTACATTATTGTAAATTCTCAATATATTCTAAATACCGATGTTAATATATGTAATTCCACTTATAGTGTGGACATAGATATAAAGTATTTAATTAGTTTCTAATCTATTGCTATTTGGTTATATAACACTATACATGCATTGTAATTAATTCAGTAGAAACCATTATTGTAGGTATTTTAACTCTAGACTTAAGATATGAAAGTCACAATGGATTTAATAAAAACAAGAATTCAAATGTGTTAAGTATTGAAATAAAATGATATTTCACATTTTTCACATTGTGGGTTTGTTTTATGAACAACATACTGTTTTATGAACCACATACTGTTTTATGAACTGAAAGGATCAAAATTGAAGTATTTAAAATGGAAAGGCAAGGAGCAGTAGTTTGCTGATTTTCATTTGAAATAAAGAACTTGCAGCCTCAAACATATTAGGTAATTTCTTTATTCTATCTCCTTTTGAGCCTCAAACACAATAATTTTAAAAAAAGACTGTGACAAAAGTGTATTGACTATTTCTTTATGTCTTAGTAGGACTGACTCTACCCCTTTTTAAGAGGCATGACTACAAACACCAAAAATACCATCAATTTACTCATATGATTGAAGTACAATTGACTAATACTAATTATTTCTTATTGATAGTGGGCTACATTAAATGTCATATCATCACAAAACATGTTAATCTGGGTAAATGCTGGAAGTCCAGAAATACATCTTTAGGGCTATTAACATCTTTTTGTTCTCCAACAGCTTGAAAATTTTTGAATTAACAGCAGGAAATTTAAAAAGTATGGCATGTACTTAGATGTAAAGAAGATAAATATAATTTTGGCATCTGGATGCTGGTAGGAAGTCATCCCATTGTGAATCATGACTCAGAATAATTGAATGAGTGAGTCTAAGGATGCTAAAATGATTAAATTCCTGGACATGAGTGAACTATGTAAACTTCTCATTGGTGATTGCTTTTTATGAAGAAAGTCTACCCATCTTAAAAATTAATTGCAAAATCTAGCTCTTAGTGGTGTAAATTAATGGTAGGATTTTAAGTGTTGTTTTTCTTGTTGAAATCCTACTCATTTTTTTTTGCCTTTACATAAATACATTTTTTTTCCTGTAAAATAGATTGTATAAGACATTACAAATAGTGTTCATTATTTTTATGCTGGTAAATAGGTCACAGTAGTTGTTAATATCCTTACATATTTAAGATGACTAACTCTTTTTGGTAATAGTGGGTATTCAGGTAATAATAATTTTGTTAATCTTAAAATATATGATCTTATTTTAAAATTTAAGTCAGCAATACCATGAAATATATTTGTAAAAGTTGGTAGAAATTTTCTGTTAATGAAACTCAAAAAGACTGGGTGATTATTTGTGTAGAAAATAATTAAAATTGTTTAAAAAAGTACTTAAAACAGTTATTTGAAAGACTCTGAAAATCGCCACAAAGTACTTAAAACGGTTATTTGAAAGACTCTGAAAATCACCAAAAAGAGGACAAAATATGAAAAGGATTTAGTGTTGAGGGAGCCATGGTGGCTCTGGCCAGTTGTCCTGGCGCTTGAGGAGGCGACGCTATGCGTTCAAGGCCAACCTGGGCAAAATAACAACCTCTCATTCATTTAAAAAAAAAAAAAAAGAATTTAGTGTTGAAAGACTGCCAGTGTATCAGGTTGTGCTATGTATAAGACTTCCCTTAGGTGGCAAACCAATCTTATAAGCTCCAGTGGTAGATGATGGAGCTCAGAGTAGCTGAGCCATAGGATGTGGCTGGAATATTCTGTAAGTCAGACAGTCACAGACAGTATAAACTCTATTTCAATTTGTGGCTGACAGTTATATTTTGCATTTTTTATGAGATACCAGGAGTCTGGTTGAAAGACAGACATAAACCCATGCACAGAAAAGGTGGCAACAAGTGGAAGTGTTCATGATTAATATGTCAAAAGGTTGTTCTTAGTTCTTGTAAAGAACTAAGAAGGTCTGTACTGGAAAGTGTGAAAGTCTACTGAAATCTTTAACTTACTAGTAGACTGAGACGTTGCAGGGTCAATCCCCACAAAGTGAGGCCTAAAATGAAGTCAAAGTAGCCAAATAGAGACATCAGCTCCTGTACATGACATGATAAAAAGATTCCGTTTGAGACTATTCGAATTCACTGTTTAGTATAATAAGATACAATTGTTCATAGAGAAATAGAGAAATCCAGAGTCAACAACACGCCATCTACAATTTTCAGTTTTCCATCAGAAAATCTTAGATATGCAGAGATACAGAAATTTTCACTTATAATAAGAAAAAGGCCAGGCATGGTGGCTCACACCTGTCATCCCAGCACTTTGGAAGACCAAGACAGGCTGATTGCTTAAGTCCAGGAGTTCAAGACAAACCTTGGTAACATGGCAAAAATCCCATTTCTACAAAAAAAAAGCAAAATATTAGCTGGGTGCCATGGCACCCACCTGTAGTCTCAGCTAATTGGGAAACTGAGACTGTAGAATCACTTGAGCCCAACAGGTTGAGGCTTCAATCAGCTGGGATCATGCCACTGCACTCTGGCCAGAACAACACAGCAAGGCCCTATTTCAAAAAAAGAAAATAAATAATAAAGTAGAAAAAAGTCAGTAGACAGTGACTCTATATGCCCTCAGGTTTCAAATTTCACACATAAATACTTACAAAATGGAAAGAATTTAAGAGAAACATGGTATAATAAGAGAACAATTAGGAAAACTTGTATTTGCTTTTTATTGCTGTTGTAACAAATTGCCAAAGATTCAGTGCCTCAAAACAACAGATTTATTTTATTACAGTTCTGAAGGATTCTTTATCTGAAATCATTATTTCAAGACTTAAGTTAAAGGTGTCAGTATGGATGTTTCCTTCTGCATACAATAGAAAAACTCTGTTTCTTGCCTCTTCCTCTTCTAGAGGCTGCCAGCCTCCCTTGATTCTTGCCTGTGTCACTCCAATCTCTGTCTAGAGTTATATCACTGTCTCCTGTAATATCTCAAATGTTTCTTTATCTCCCTCTTATAAGGACGTGGGTGATTCTATTTAGGGACTACACAGGTAACCCAGGATAAAGCTCCATCTCAAATCCTTAATTAAATCATATCTTCAAATTCTCTTTTGCTAGATAAGGCAAAATTCCCAGGATCTAGGGATTAGGACATAGACATCTGTGGAGACCATCATATAGCTGATAACACAGCTAAAGATAAAAATGTAAATAGGTGCCAAATGAAAAATCTAGAGCTAAAAATTTTTAAAGTGTTCTCTTACAAAAACTGTTATAACCATAAGTAATATACCAACTTCCATCATCATTCTCATTCTTTGTGATACAGAGTTGTATATCAGTGATCAGCTGTACTTTCTAAGATCTAAATTGTCTTTTTTAAAAAATGAAATAAGAATTTAATTTTTAGAATATTATAGGTTCACAGCAAAACTGAACAGAGGGTATAGAGATTTTCCATATATTTCCTCCCCTCCACCCTGGCTGCACAGCCTTCCTCGTTATCAACAATGCACACCAGAATAGGACGTTTTTTACCACCAGTAAACCTACATTAATGCATTATTACCACCCAAAGTCCATAGTTGACATGAGGATTCACTCTTGGTGTTGTACATTCCATGGGTTTTTATAAATGTGTAATGACTACAGTATCATACATAATAGTTGTAGAGCCCTAAAGAACCTCTGTACTCTGTCAATTCATCCCTTTCTTCCCTCAACCCATACCAACCATTATTTTACTATATCTATTAGAATACCCACATACCTACAGAATGTCATATGATTGGACTCATACAGTATGTAACCCTTTCAGATTGGCTGCTTTCACTTAGTTATACATAAGTAAGTTTCAACAATGAATGAGCATTCCTGTTGCTCAATATTCTTGCTGGAATTGCATTCCCATAGATGTTACTTTATGTCAGTCTGAATGAATAATTTTTATGTGCTGAACTTTTGAGTTTTCATATTTTCCTATGTAAAAAATAGTTGAAGAAAATTACTTGGCTGATTTCTCTTCAAATGTATGAGCTCAGTCTCCAAATACACTTTCAATATTGTCTGGAAATTCTACCATAATTTTTATTTAAAGCTTGCCTTTAAACTCTTCAAGATATCTATCATTCCCCCAATATTCTTATTCTTTCAAATCCTTTTTCCCCCAACATAACTTATTTTCCCACTATCGAATCTACAAATACCTTCAAAGGGACATGTGTACTTTATTCTATCAAAGAGTAAGAATTCACATGTCTGGATCCCATAATTTTGAGAATCACGTTATTTAAAAAATCTAGAGGTTTTTTCTTGATATTTCCTCTATATTCTGTAACGTCAATCTCCATATCTTTGTCTCAATAGCATGAAAATATTCCACAATTTATCTCATTTAAAATAACAAATACATAAGCAAATACATGAAAATTTTAAATGTCCAGAAAAGAAAAAAACAAATCTTAATTCTATTCTCCAGTTATCATTCTATTGCTTTAATATTCAAATCAAAATTATTAATCTTTTTTTTTTTTACTTGCATTGCATTCATTTCTCAACCCAGTTTTCTCAACTCTCAGAAGTATTTAATTACTGGCCACTTCCTTTCATATAAATCATGCTGTTCTCCGGGTTGCTCTGGGAATCTATATTCCTGGCTCTAGTCTATTTCGGTATGCTTCTTCTAAGTCACTTTGGCAGATTTCTTATGCTTGTGACCTCCAATTATGGTTATTCCTAGGCCTCAAACGTGGGCTATATCTCCCTTATCTACATATTTTCTTTAGTCTATTTTATCATATTCCATATCCTACATATTGTCTACATGTTGACAGTGATTCATTAATGTAATAGATACTTCCAAGCCCAAACTCATCTCTTTTCATAGTAAATCAGTCACTTATCTTGATTTGTTTTTCTGTGAATACATTACATTTAACATATGGAGAATTGTACCTCTTGTTTTTAATAAGGAAACCCGTTCCTCATCCCTTTTTTTCCATCTTGGCAAATGCCATCACCATCTCAACAGTTGCTCAAGTAGAAATATTTGGCTTACTAGTCTTGGACCAGGTGTTTTGCATATCTTACCATTCTTTAAAGCAAACAATCTTGCAAATTAGATATCATCATTCTCATCTGAAATACTAGGAGTTTGTTGCTTGGAAGGCTTTAGAGAGCTTTCATGTCTCTTAGACCTGACTCCAACACAGTGAGCCCTTTCCATGCTACTATGGAAAAATGAAATATAACTTATTTTAGAGAAACATTATGTGACTCATGCTTTCAAAGTAATCTTTCCTTCAAGTGAGGCACCTGTGTGTCTGGGAACTTATGCTAGTGATGATTTCATTGCTCAAAACAATTTCAGCTCTTCATTGCATTAGGGTATGCTTAGCATTGTTTTTAATGCATCTAAATGCTAGGAAATATATTCTTTAAGAATTATCCTGCTATAGAGAAGAGCTAAAGAAATTTATAAGCTAAATAAAATAAACGTAATTATGAAGATTTTATGTAAAATAATGCAAAAATAAACTGGGCATGGTGGCACATGCCCATAGTCCCAGGTGCTCAGGGGGCTGAGGCAGCAGGATTCCTTGAGGTCAGGAATTGTGCCACACCACACTCCAGCCTGGATGACAAAGCAAGACTCTGTCTCTAAAATAAATAAATAAATAAAATTAAAATTAAAATTAGAGATATAAGAAAGGCTTTCAATGTTTATATATATTTCTTTGTTTATGTACATTTGTATTCTAATTTCCTTTCCATGTTGTCATTCTGAGAAGTACATAGGTATTCCACTGATGATCTTTTGTTCAAGATATTTTGTTAATTATCTTTTGGAATGGTTGAATTGGATACTTTACATTCTACGAAAATTACTTACACATTTATATTCATACTTCCTATTGGATTGTAAATTTATATATTCTAGAAAAATATTTCTCTAAATAGTTATGAATTTTTATTCACCTATTTATATACTAAACTATACAGGCAAAAATACATTACAATTAGGTATGTGAAAATAATTGATTTTAATTACTCATTTAGACCTAGTGAGGTACTAGCTGTCTATCCCCCTGTGTGCTGTTAGGGCAATGGGTTCCCACTTGACTGATTTTTGGGAAGAGATGGTTCCAGGCTGCCTATTGTGTTTGCACAGCTTCTCCTGCTGAGATGCCACATACAGAATTAAATTGTTAGGAGAGGAAATCTCATATTTTCTCAAAAAGCTCTCCTCTTGCTCTCAGAAAAGCTGCAAATCTCTGTCAGAAAACAAGAGAAAAAAAAAGAATCTTTGTCTTAAATATTATATGCCTTTGAAAAGGTAAAAATTAATCATAATAACATTAATAGTAATAACAAGAACAACTACCATTTATTACGGGTTAATTGATTTCTAGCTATTCTCTGCACTTTAGAGATTTTATCACATCCTTTCCTTTCTGTCCAATAGTTTACTATGAGTCCTGGTTTTCCTTTTTAATGACAAAGTGAGGCTTACATTAAGCAAATTGCCCAACTTCATGTAGCAAATAAGTGGGGAGGCAGTAATCTGAACTGTCTGTCCTCAAATGCAAAAATAAAAGAAAAAAAATTTAATTTGTTTAAATCTATCATCCCCCAAATGAATTAATTATGGAAAACTTTCTTTCTCTCCATCTAAATACTCCATATTAATATCTTGTACAGTTAGTATTCCATGGAATGCTATCTGGAACATAAAATTTGCTTTTAACTTGCTCATTTTGAATAAAAGTAAACTTAAATTAAGAAATAATACATTATTTGTTCAATATCATAAAGTTACAAACAGAAAAGCATAACACAATGCCTAGAACACAGTAGGCATTTAAAGTATATGTTCTTTTTTAAAAAAAATTATTGTGCTTTAAATTCTGGGGGGTACATCTACACTAGGTGTTTCTCCTAATGCTATTCTCCCCCATACCCCAACCTCCTAGTATCCCTTCCCTAGACCACCAGTCCCTAACAGACCCCAGTGTGTGATATTTCCCTCCCTGTTTCCATGTATTCTCATTGTTCAACACACACTTCTGAGTGAGAACACGTAGTATTTGGTTTTCTGTTCTTGTGTCAGTTTGCTGAGAATTATGGTTTCCAGCTTTATCCATGTCCCTGCAAAGGACATGAACTCATCTTTTTTATGGCTACATAGTATTCAATGCTGTATACATGCCACATTTTCTTTATCAAGTCTATTATTGATGGATATTTGGGTTGGTTCCAGGTCTTTGCTATTGTAAACAGTGCTGCGATAAACATATGTGTGCATGGGTCTTTATAACAGAATGATTTATAATCCTTTGGATATACACCCAGTAATAAGATTCCTGGGTCAAATGGAATTTCTATTTCTAGATCCTTGAGGAATCTCCCCACTGTTTTCCACAATGATTAAATTAATTTGCACTCCCACCAACAGTGTGAAAAGTGTTCCTATTTCTCCACATTATCTCCAACATCTGTTGTCTCCTGATTTTTTAATGATTGTCATTCTAACTGGCATGAGATGGTATCTCAATGAGGTTTTGATTTGTATTTCTCTCGTGACCAGTGATGATGAGCTTTTTATTCATGTTTGTTGGCTGCATAAATGTCTTCTTTTGAGAAGTGTCTGTTCATATCATTTGCCCACTTTTTGATGGGGTTGTTTGTTTTTTCTTATAAATTTGTTTAAATTCTTTGTAAATTCTGGATAGTAGCTCTTTGTCAGATGGGCAGATTGCGAAAATTTTTAGAAAAGTTGTTTGGGAGGCTCAGACGGGCAGATCACAAGGTCAGGAGATAGAGACTATCCTGGCTAACACAGTGAAACCCTGTCTCTACTAAAAATACAAAAAATTAGCCAGGTGTGGTGGCACACACCTGTAGTTCCAGCTACTTGGGAGGCTGAGGCAGAAGAATCACTTGAACCCTGGAGGAGGAGGTTGCAGTCATCCACGATCATGCCACTGCATTCCAGCCTGGGTGACCGAGGGATACACCATCTCAAACAAAAAAACAAAAACAAACAACCAAAAAGCTGAAAATAAGGACATCAGGTTAAAGTAATTTAACTTCATAACAAGAAAAGAGAACTTTATTATTTGGAATCCTATTATTTCCTAATTATGTATCTAGGTCCTTTTACGGATATTACTTAATTTAGTTTTAAATGATTCTATATGATAGGCATTAATTTTCTTCCTTTTTCAAGTAAGAAGTCTGAGACTGAGAGATATTATTGTCAGAAGTAATAATTTTGTAAGTAAAAGGTTTCTTTTTTTGATTTTAACTCTGATTTTACTGAAATGTATTTTATAATCATTAAGGGCTAAGAGATAGAAAGTGAGTTTGAGAGTAAGAGCAAAAGTTAGAATAGAGCCAAGTAGGAAGGTTTTTCCCTAAATAGGTAATTTCCTGTCTTTAGATAAAGTACCAAAGTAATTAACCTCTAAGCAGATACAGACAATTGCAAGAGTTCTTAACACGGAGGGCATACTGAGCCATTATATGTAAGACTCATGATGTTTTACGTCCTTAGAATGGAGTCGGAAAAACTTAAAATTAAGAAAATGAGCAATAATAATTAAACAAAATTGAAATGCGAATATGCTCCCATTTAGTTGAGTATGTAGGAATCTTGAGCAGTAGCAGAGCTATTTTACTCGTTTATATTTCCTTTTTCTTAACACAGTGCCCAGGACTTGCCAGGAATTAAAATATTTGTTATTGCTTCATTTTTATCAATTGTTATCGTTCTTTACAGAGGGCATTTTGCTTGGTTTTGTTCACCAATGTGTTCTTCAGTAACCTTTGAGCAGTACATGTGTAATGCGGTAATACTAAATACTACTACTATTAGTAATAATAATAATAAAATAATAATTCAACATATCTTTTTCTGTGTATGCATTAGCTGTTGATTAAGACTCTTTATGTTAAAAAATCTGACACTTGTTAAGTAAAGCAGTAAAGAAGACTTTATTCAGGACTACTGTGATAGCTGTCAAGGCTATAGCAATAGAAAAGAAACATTGGGATTAACCGTGAATGCAAGAAAAAGTGGGAATTTGTGGCTGCGGAGCAGCTTGGGGAAGTTGGTGGGCTGAACATTACTTAAAGGACATGCCACGGATAGAGATATTCTTGCTCAACTGACATCAGAGAATTTTTGTTGAAGGCAGGCGGAGTTATCAGATACAGAGTTTAATAAGATTTACAGGTTCTTCAGCTACCATGGCAGGATTCTCTGTAAACCTACTTAGCAAGGTTCTTACTAAAACTGGGCTATGCAGGCCCAGGAAGGATGTAGCCAAGGTCAAGGCCTCAACAAGAAAAGAGATTAGAGCTCTCTAACCAAAGTTGGTTAAGGAGAGATTCTTTGTCATGTCAATTTTTATATTTTAGAGTTCTATGATGAAAATAAAAGGTATATTCATAGGAATCTATTTTTCAGATTTTTATACCAAAGAAATTTGTCTTCCCAGAAAGTTAAAGTTGACCCATAGTACCCTACATAACACAGTTCTTTGAACTTATGTGATAACCCAATTCTACTAGAATCCCATTAAAAGGCAATCAGTAAAAGTGGATTCCCCAAATTTAATAATTCACATCTTAGTGATATTTTTATATCAAGAGAAATCCTAAATTTACCTTTTTGGTATCATGAAAACGTAATTTGTAACCATCTTATGCATTACATTGAGGTTATTAGGCAACCACAGAGGTTGCCAAATAAAAAAAAATTAGATACATTTTTATAATGATAATACAGCTCATATGAAAGTTAAAATATTAGAATGACAAACCTGGCTTGGATTCAAAATTAACAGAACTGATCTTTGTAAGCCAGTGTTTATGTGACAAGAGCTTATTGACAAGGAAGGGCAGAAAATTATAAAAAATATTTGACCCTATATTATGTTGAGTAAGTACATAATTAAAGAAACAAGTTCATGAAGGATGAACTAGATGATGTGATTGTTTCAGGGTCATCAAATTTTAAAAGGAAAAAAAAGCAAAGAAAAATTTAGGAGAGGATTGTTTTACAATACTCAATTCTTATGCCTCTATGATGATTTAATTTTAATACATCACATACTTCTTTAAGGACACTTATCTCAGTTAAAGAAAAATGGAATGTCTGACCACTAATGACAATATCCATATTTCTCAACCAGTGTGAATAATTGCATCCTTTGGAATTCAAAATGATTAATAGTTTGGATGAGTATTTAGAATTTGTTGGGTAGAACCATTTACATTTTACATATTCTTCTATTGGTTCAAAGTTTTACATTTTCTCTCAATACTTATATAAGTTATTTTCTAGCACCTTCAATGATATTATCTTGTTCTCCATGTTATTAAAACCTGTAATGCTGTAATTTTCACATAACAATACACTCATTATGCATTACTCTATATTGATAAAATAGGATATAGGCCAGGCGTGATGGCTCACGCCTGTAATCCAAGCACTTTGGAGGCCAAGGAGGGCGGATCACCTGAGGTCGGGAGTTCAAGAAAAAATAGGATATAGTTCATAATTGTCATACCAGTTTTGGAAAATACTTAAAGGCAAATCTAGAGTCCCTTAAAAGAAAATTACTTTTGACATATTCTAAAACACAGACATTTTATAAAATTTATGTAGTATATATCATATTCAATAAGCTTTATCTCAAATGTATGTGGCTTTTAAATATTTACTTTAATCTTAAATAAATGTATTGAGAAGGAAAAAGATAGCATTCTATGATCCCTTTGGAAATAATGTATCTATTTTTGTTACAACTTGAGGTATTATGTTTCTTTTTTTATTAGTATACTTTAAGTTCCAGGGTACATGTACAGATTGTGCAGGACTGTTACATAAGTATACACATGCCATGGTGATTTGCTGCCTCCATACCCCCATCAGCCACATTAGGTATTTCTCTTAATGTTATCCCTTCCCAATCCCCCCATACCCTGCTATCCCTCCCTTAGCTCTCCCATCCCACAACAGGCTCCAGTGTGTGATGTTCCTCTACCTGTGTCTATGTGGTCTTCTTGTTCAACTCCCACTTAAGAGTGAGAACATACAGTGTTTGATTTTCTGTTCTTGTGTCAGTTTGCTGAGAATGATGGTTTCCAGCATCATCCATGTCCCTGTAAAGGACACGAACTCATCCTTTTTTATGGCTGCATAGCATTCTGTGGTGTATATGTGCCACATTTTCTTTCTCCAGTTTATCATTGATGGGCTTCTGGGTTGGTTCCAGGTCTTTGCTATTGTAAACAGTGCCACAATGAATATACGGGTGCATGTGTCTTCATAATAGAATAATTTATCATCTTTTGGGTATATACCCAGTAATGTGATTGCTGGGTCAAATGGTATTTCTATTTCTAGATTTTTGAGGAATCACCACACGGTCTTCCACAATGGTTGAATTTATTTTCACTCCCACCAAGAATGTAGAAGTGTTCCTATTTTTCCACATCCTCTCCAGCATCTATTGTCTCCAGATTTTTTTATGATTGCCATTCTAACTGGCGTGAGATGGTATCTCAATGTAGTTTTGATTTGCATTTCTCTAATGACCAATGATGATGAGCATTTTTTCATATGTTTATTGGCTGCATAAATGTCTTTTGAAAAGTGTCTGTTCAATGTTGTTTTGATTTGCATTTCCCTGATGACCAGTGATGATGAGCATTTTTTCATAGGTTTGTGGGCCTCATGTATGTCTTCTTTTGTAAAGTACCTGTTCATATCCTTTGCAAAACCTAAAATGCAATAAAATAAATAAATGGGAAAAAAAAGTGTCTGTTCATGTACTTCACCCACTTTTTGATGGGGTTGTTTTTTTCTTGTACATTTGTTTAAGTTCTTTGTTGATTCTGCGTATTAGCCCCTTGTCAGATGCGTAGGTTGCCAAAACTTTTTCCCATTCTGTTGGTTGCTGGTTAACTCTAATCATAGTTTCTTGTGCTGTGTAGAAGCTGTTAAGTTTAATTAGATCCCATTTGTCTATTTTGTCTTTTATGCCATTGCTTTTGGTGATTTAGTCATGAAGTCCTTGCCTATGTCTATGTTCTTAATGGTAATGCCTAGGTTTTCTCCTACAATTTTTATGGTGTTAGGTCTTATGTTTAAATCTTTAATCTTTCTAAAGTTAATTTTTGTATAAGGTCTAAGGAAGGGGTCTGGTTTCAGCTTTCTTCACATGGCTAGCCAGTTTTCCAGGCACCATTTATTAAATAGGGAATCCTTTCCCCATTGCTTTTGTCAGGTTTGTCAAAGATCAGACAGTTGTAGATGTGTAGCATTACTTCCAAGGTCTCTGTTATGTACCATTGGTCTATACCTTTGTTTATGTGTAGCATTACTTCCAAGGTCTCTGTTCTGTATCATTGGTCTATACCTTTGTTTTGGTACCAGTATCATGATGGTTTCATTACCGTGGCATTTTAGCATAGTTTGAAATCAGGTAGTGTGATGCCTCCAGCTTTGTTGTTGTTGTTGTTTTCTTTTTTGCTTAGGAGTGTCTTCACTACGTGGGCTCTTTTTTGGTTTTGTATGAAGTTTAAGGTGTTTTTTTTTTTTTTTTTTTTTTTTTCTGGTTCTGGTAAGGTCAATGGTAGCTTGATGGGGATAGTATTGAGTCCATAAACTACTTTGGGCAGTATGGCCATTTGTACAATATTGATTCTTCCTAACCATGAGCATGGAATGTTTTTCCATCTGCTTGTGTCCTCTTTTATTTCCTTGAGCAGTGGTTTGTAGTTCTGCTTGAAGAGGTTCTTCACATCCCTTGTTAGTTGTATTCCTAGGTATTTTATTCTCTTTGTAGCAATTGTGAATGAGAGTTCACTCATGATTTGGCTCTCTGTTTGTCTGTAATTGGTGCATAGGAATGCTTCTGATTTTTGTACATTGATTTTGTATCCTGAGACTTTGCTAAAGTTGCTTCTCAGCTTAAGGAGATTTTGGGCTGAGACAATGTGGTCTTCTAAAACACAATCACGTCGTCTGCAAATAGAGTCAATTGAATACCGTTTATTTCTTTTTGTTGCCTGATTGCTCTGGCCAGAATTTCCAATACTATGTTGAATAGGAGTGTTGAGAGAGGGCACCCTTGTCTTGTGCCAGTTTTAAAAGGGAATCATGCTTCCAGTTTTTTCTGTCCATTCAGTATGATATTATTGGCTGTGGGTTTGTCATAAATAGGTTTTATTTTTTTGCGATATGTTCCATCGATACCTAGTTTATTGAGAGTTTCTAGCATAAAGTGCTGTTGAAATTTGTCAAAGGCCTTCTCTGCATCTATTGAGATAATCATGTGGTTTTTGTCTTTGGTTCTGTTTATGTGATAGATTACATTTATAGATTTGCATATGTTGAACCTGCCTTGCATCCCTGGGATGAAGGCTACTTGATTGTGATGGGTAAATTTTTTGATGTGCTGTTGGATTCAGTTTGCCAGTATTTTATTGAAGATTTTCACATCAATGTTCATCATAGATATTGGCCTGAAATTATCTATTCGAGGATTCAAATTCTCCCTGATTCAGTCTTGGGAGAGTGTAAGTTTCCAGGAATTTATAGATTTCTTATCGATTTACTGGTTTATGTGCATGGAAGTGTTTGTAGCAATCTCTGATGGTGGTTTTTATTTCTGTGGGATCGGTGGTGATATCCCCTTTATTATTTTTTATTACATCTATTCAATTCTTCTCCCTTTTTTTAATTAGTCTGGCTAGCTGCCTATCTATTTTATTGATCTTATCAAAAAACCAGCTCCTGGATTCATTGATTTTTTGAAGGGTATTTTATGTCTCTATCTTCTTCAGTTCTGCTTTGATCTTAGTTATTTCTTGTTTTCTGCTAACTTTCTAATTTGTTTGTTTGATCTTGTTCTTATGTTAGGTGTCGATGTTAGGGTGTCAATTTTATATCTTTCCTTGCTTCTCATGTGGGCATTTAGTGCTATAAATTTCCCTCTAGACACTGCTTTAAATGTGTCCCAGAGATTCTGGTATGTTGTGTCTTCATTCTCACTGGTTTCCAAAAACATCTTTAGTTCTGTCTTCATTTCAGTATTTATCCAGTAGTCAATCAGGAGCAGGTTGTTCAGTTTTTATGTGGTTGTGCAGTTTTGAGTGAGTTTCTTAATTTTGAGTTCTAATTTAATTGCGCTGTGGTCTGAGAGACTGTTTGTTATGATTTCTGTCCTTTTGCATTCACTGAGGAGTGTTTTGCTTCCAATTATTTGGTCAATTTTAGAGTAAGGGCAATGTGGTGCTGAGAAGAAGATATACTCTGTGGATCTAGGGGAGAAGAGCTCTGTAGATGTCTATCAGATCCACTTGGTCCAGATCTGCATTCAAGTCCTGGATATCCTTGTTAATTTTCTGTCTCATTGATTTGTCTAATATTGACAGTAGAGTGTTAACATATCCCACTATTATTGTATGGGAGTCTAAGTTACTTTTTAGGTCATTAAGAACTTGATTTATGCATCTGGGTGCTCCTATATTGGGTACATATATATTTAGGATAGTTAGCTCTTCTTGTTGCATTGATTCCTTTTCTATTATGTAATGACCTTCTTTGTCCCTTTTGATCATTGCTGGATTAAAGTCTGTTTATCAGAGATGAGGATTGCAACCCTTGCTTTTTTTTCCCTCTCCATTTGCTTGGTAAACCTTCCTCCACTCCTTTATTTTAAGCCTATGTGTGTCTTTGCATATGAGATGGGTCTCCTGAAACAGCACACCGATGGGTCTTGATTCTTCATCCAATTTGCCAGGTTGTGTCTTTTGATTGGGGCATTTAGACCATTTACATTTAAGGTTAATAATGTTACATGTGAATTTGATCCTACAATTCTGATATTAGCTGGTTGATTTGTCTGTTAGTTGATGTAGTTATTTCATTCTGTCAATGGTCTTTACCATTTGGTATGTTTTTGCAGTGGCTTGTACTGATTGTTCCTTTCCATGTTTAGTGTTTCCTTGAGGAGCTCTTGCAAGGCAGGCTTGGGGGTGATGAAATCTCTCAGCAATTGCGTGTCCATAAAGGATTTTATTTCTCCTTCACATATGAAACTTAGTTTGGCTGGATATGAAATTCTGGATTGAAAGTTCTTTTCTTTAAGGGTGTTAAATATTGGCCCTGATTCTCTTCTGGTTTGTAGGGTTTAAGTTGAGAGATCTGCTGTGGGTCTGATGGGCTTCCCTTTGTAGGTAACCCAACATTTCCCTCTGGATGCCCTTAGCATTTTTTCCTTCATTTCAACCCTGATGATTATGTGCCTTGGGGTTACTCTTCTTGAGGAATATCTTTGTGGTGGTGTCTGTATTTCCTGAATTTAAATGTTGGCTTCCCTTGCTAGGTTGAGGAAACTCTCCTGAATAATATCCTGAAGAGTGTTTTGCAGCTTGGTTTCATTCTCCCGATGACATTCAGGTACACCGATCAAATGCAGATTAGGTCTTTTTCATATAATCCCATATTTCTTAGAGGTTTTGTTCATTTCTTTTCACTCTTTTTCCTCTAATCTTGCCTTTCCTTTTATTTCATTGAGTTGATCTACAATCTCTGATATCTTTTCTCCTGTTTGATTGAGTGAGCTATTGACACTTGTGTATGCTTCACAAAGTACTCATGCTGTGTTTTTCAGCTCTATCAAGTCCTTTATGTTCTTCTCTAAGCTGGTTATTCCAGTTAACATTTCATCTAACCTTTTTTCAAGATTCTTAGTTTCTTTGCATTGGGTTAGAACATGCTCCTTTAATTCAGAGAAGTTTGTTACTATGCCCCTTCTGAAGCCTGCCTCCTTCTGCCAATTTGTCAAACTCCTTCTCCATCCAGTTTTGTTCTGTTGCTGGTGAAGAGTTGTGATCCCTTGGAGGAGAAGAGGCATTCTGGTTTTTGGTGATTTTGGCCTTTTTGCTCTGGTTTCTTCCAACCTTCGTGGATTTATCTATCTTTGGTCTTTGAGATTGGTGACTTTCAGATGAGGTCTCTGAATGGGCATCCTTTCTGTTGATGTTGAAGCTATTTCTTTCGTTTTTTTTTTTTTTTTTTTTTTTTTTTTAGTTTTCCTTCTAACAGTCAGGCCCCTCCACTGCAGGACAGCTGGAGGTCCACTCCAGAATCTGCTTGCCTGAGGATCACCTGAGGATCACCTGCAGGGGCTGCAGAACAGCCTGGATTGCTGCCTGTTCCTTCCTCTGGTAGCTTCATCCCAGTAGGGTACCCACTAGATGTCAGCCGGAACTCTCCTGTTTGAGGTGGCTTTTATGATATATGGGGGTCATGGAGCCACTTAAGGAGGCAGTCTGTACCTTATCAGAGCTCAAGTGCTGTGGTGGGAGCTCTGTTGCTCCCTTTAGAGCTGCTGGACAGGGATGTTTAAGTCTGCTGAAGTAAAACTCACAACCACCCCTTTTCCCAGGTGCTCTGTCCTGGGAAGTTAGGGCTTTATTAAGTCCCTGACGAGCTGCTACTCTTTTTCAGAGGTGCCCTGCCTAGCAAGGAGGGAGTCTGGTCACATTCTCCCTGCAGAAGACTTGCTGAGCTGCTGAGGTCTCTGCTATGCTGCTGTGTAAACTTCCTTGTGATTTTGTTTACACAGGCAAGGTTAGAAATGCCTCAGTAATGGCAGACTGCCTTGGTAATGGCAGACTGCCTCAGTAATGGCAGACACCCCATTCTCCCACTCAGCTCGACCATCCCAGGTCAAGCTCAAACTGCTTTGCTTCTGTGAAAATCTCAAGTCAGTGGGTTTCAGCTTGCTGGACTTTTTGGGAGTGAGACCAGCCAAGCCAGATCACTAGATTGCCTGCCTTGCACCCCCTTTTTTCAGGGGAATGTGTAGTTCTGTCTCACAAGCATTCTGGGCACCAGCGAAAACGGCTACCCAGTTTTGTGCTTGAACCTGTGGCACTGGTGTTGTTGACAAAGAATGAAACACCCACACAAATATTTATCTAGGAAACTAGCAAGCTCTCAATATATATTTTTCTTTCAATCATAATGTGTCAAATTTCTAAAACAAAATTTTATTTATATACTAAAAGATACAAGTTGGAATATGTTTTCTGAGATTTGTTTCATATCAGTCTTTTTGTGGGATAGGTGTTATGAGTGATGTGCTAAAAATTGTTACATCTAGGTAGTGCGTACATGTATTTTTAAAAATATATTGTATTTTTTCTGTTTTAAATGTTTTAATTCAAAATATATGTAATATTTTATATTTTCATGTAATGGTCAGATAATTTTCTTGTGGCCTGTGTTTACACAGAAAGGTGGAGGGAAGTTAGAATAATAACGTTAATTTTTATGGCTGGCTTTGGGGAAAAGGGATTTTGGATTTTATGACTTCCCTAGTGGAAGAGAATCGCTAGACATTATTCCTACTATCTACCTATATTTTGTGTCAATTAATTAATTTCTTCTTTCTCCACCTCTCCACTACCATCTGAGCCTCTGACACCATGATTCTACTCTACTTTCACAAGATCAATTTTTTTATCTTAAGCTCCCAAGTATGAATGAGAACATACAAGATTTGTCTTTCTGTGCCTGGCTTTCTTCACTTAACATAACATTTTCCAGCCTCAACTATGTTGTTGAAAATGAAATAATTCATTACTTTTTTGGGCTGAATAATATTCTATTATATATATGTACCATATCTCATTTATTCATTCATCTTTAGATGAACATCAAGGTTGATTCCATATCTTGGCTCTTGTGAAAAGTGCTACAATAAACATGAGCATGCACATATATATTTGATATACTGATTTCCTTTCTTTTGGATATATACCCAAAAGTGTAATTGCTTAATGTTTTGATATTCTATGTTTAGATTTTTGAGGAAACTCCATATTGATTTTCATAGTGGTTATATTAATTTAAATTCTAATGAACAGTATACTAATGTTCCTCTTTCTCCAAATCTTTACTAACATTTGCTATTTTTTGTCTTTTAGATAAAAACTATTTCAACTGGAACTGAGGTTAGATGTCTCATCACAATTTTGTTTGCATTGTTCTGATGATTAGCAATAATGAAGATTTTTTCACATACCTGTTGGCCATTTGTAAGTCTTACTTTGAGAAATGTCTGATGAGATTTTTGCCCATTTTTAATTCATACTATATAAATTAAATAAATTATATGAACATATGCGTTGATATTAAGTTGCTTATATATTCTAGATCTAATATCGTGTCAGATCAGTAGTTTGCAAATATTTTTACCAATTCCATGTTTTGTATCAGGGTAACACTGGCCTCATCGAATGAATTTGGATGTATTACCTCCTGTTCTATTTATCAGAATAATTTGAGTAGGAATTGTACTTGTTCTTTCAATGTTTGGTAGAATTCAGCAGTGAAGCCACTAGGTCTTGGAATTTACTTTGATGTAAGGCTTTTTACTATTGCTTCTATCCCATAACTTGCATTTTTTAAAAAAATTCTTTATTATTACATCTTAGTAGGTTGTATGTGTTTAGAGGTTTATCTGTTTCTTCTAGATTTTCTAATTTGTTGGTATATAGTTGCTTATAATAGTCTATAATTATCCTTTAAATTGCTGTGGTACCAGTTGTAATGTCTCCTTTTTATCTCTAATTTTATTTGGATCCCCTATTTTCTTAGTCTAATTAATTTTTTCTGAATTTTATTTATCTTTTCAAAAACTTATCTTTTCATTTTGGTAATCTTTTGTACCTTTTAGTCTCAAATTTATTTATTTATGTTCTGGTCTATATTATTTCTTTTATCCTACTAATTTTAGATTCACTTTGCTCTTGCTTTTCTGGTTTTTTTAAGATGCTTCATTAAGTTGTTTATTTGTAGTCTTTCTACTTTTTGATCTAGGTATTTATTACTATAAACTTCCCTGTCAGCACTGCTTTTACTGTATTTCATGTATTTAGTATATTTTGTTTTCATTTTTAATTGCTTTAGAAATTTTTAAAACATTTTCTTAATTTTGTCATTGGCCCAATAGTTATTCAGAAGCATAATGTTTATTTCCACCTATTTTTATAGTTCCCAAAGTTCCTCTTTTATCAGTTTCTAGTTGTATTATGGTTACCATGAGGCTTGCAAAGAAAAAACAATATTTTTAACCAATTATTTTAAACTAATGACAGCCCTGTAATCAGAGTTAAGTTGTCATTAGTTTAAAATAACTGGTTAAAAACATGATTATTTCTTTTAAAAACAAAAGGGAAAACAAAACAAAACAAAATACCCTCTGCACTTTAATCGCTTTCCCTTCACTTTTTAACGTTTTGTTGTATTTATTTAAATATTTCTTCCCTGCCCACCTATTAAAATTTTTATAGTTATTGTTATTTTTTATAGGTTTACCTTTTAGTCATCATACAAAAGATATGAGTGGTTTGCACACTGTAATTCCAGCACTAGAGCATTGTTTTATTTGTCTACTTACTTTTACCAGTAAGTACTATACCTTCAGATACTGTCTTGTGGCATTTCAGCATCTTTTAGACTGAAGAGATCCCTTTAGTATTTCTTGTAAGACTGGTCTGGTATCAATGAATTTCCTCAGCTTTAGTTTTTCTGAGAAAATTTTATTTATACTTTATATTAGAAATATAACTTTGTTAGCCACACTATTCTCTGTTTAATGTTTTTGGGTATTCTTCCTTTAGCACTTTGAATGTCATCTCACTTCTTCCTGGTTTGCAAGATTTCTAAAGAAAAGTCTGCTGCTAGACTTATAGGAACTTCTTTATAGATTCTTTGCCTGTTTTCTCTTGCTGCTTTTAGGATTTTTCTTCCTTGATCATTGAAAGTTTGATTATTATATGCTTTGAGGTAGTCTTATTTAAGTTGGAATCTTCTGGTACCTAGATATTCTACAAAAGACATCTCCCCCTAGGTTTGGAAAGTTTTGTTTTTATTTATTTGAATAAAAATTTTACCCTGATTCTTTTATTTACATCTCCTTTAAAGTCAACAAGTCTTATATTTGCCCTTTTATAGGCCATTTTCTAGATCTTGTAGGTATATTTCATGCTTCTTTCATTTTTATTTATTTTGTATCTTCTGAATGTTTATTTTCATATGGTCTGTATTTGAGTTCTGCTTGATTAATTGTGCTCGATTAACTTGTGACAGTCTGATGTATTTTTCAGTTTGTCCAATGAATTTCTCAGCTTCAGAATTTTTGTGTAATATTTTAAAATTTATTTTAATTTCTCTGTTAAATTCTCTGTTAGACTTCTAAATTTCTTCTCTGTGTTATCTTAACATTTGGTAAACTTCCTTAAGACAGCTATTTTTTAAATTTTCTGTCTGATAGATCAAACATCTCCATTACTCCAGGATTTGTCAGTGGTGCCTTATTTAGTCTGTTTGGTGAGGTCACATTTTCTGAATGTTCCTGCTGCTTGTGCTTGTTCATCAATTTCTGAGTATTGAAGAATTATTAATACCAGTCTTTGTAGTCTGATGATATTTGTATCCATCCTTCTTTAAAGTGCTTTCCACACATTCAAAGGGGGTTGAGTGTTGTTACCTAAGCCTGTAGTCACTGTTGCCATTTCACTACGAGGGAGCACCCTAAGCCCAGGTTTGTTGTAGCTCTTGTAGTCTTCTTGGTATACAGTGTTGGTAAGCTTGGGGATGATAAGGAAGCATTCCCTGGGTTCCCAGGCCAAGTCTCTCAGTCCTTTCTTCTCTTGTCCCCAAGCAGAAGACTCTTTTCACTCTGGACTGCCTGGATTTGAAGGAGCAGTGTCACTGCTACTGCCAGACTACCGCTGATGTTTGTTCAAGGCCCCAGGACACTATGGTCAACAGGTGGTAGGTATTGCTAGGATCTGCTCCATCCTTCCATAGCAGAAGATTCTTCTCTGGCCCATGGTGGATCTATAAATGCCATCCAAAAACAAGCACTAGAATCAGGGGATTCAAGATTCTGGTGCTTTATTTTACTTTGGCTGAGCTGGTGCCCTAAAGGCAAATTTCTCTATACATTTCTGTTTCCCTCCTCTAGGAAGAAAGTCTCCCTATGTGCTGCACTGCCTGGATTTGGGGGAGAAGTGACATGGTCATTCCTGTGGCCCTAACAGCTGGCACAGTGCCTGGAAATACACCAAATCCATGGCCTCCCAGACCAGCATAGCACCAGGACTCACCCAAAGCCATGGCCACTACCGCCTGGCTACTGATGATGTTTATTGAAGTTCCAAGGCCATTTTAGTCAGCATGTAGTGAATCCTATTAGAATTCAGTCCATCCTACCAGGGCAGCAGATTCCCCTCAGGCCCAAAGTAAGTCTAGAAACACTGTGGGATAAAAGGCTCATAATCAGAGGCTTCAGGATTCCACACCCAGTGCTTTATTTTACTATTGCTGTGCTGGTGCCTAATTGTAAGACAAAATCCTTTGTGCTCTTTCTTCTCCTTCCAAGCAGGAGTTTCTATCTGTACTGCTCTGCCTGCAATTTGGGTAGTGGTGATGCAAGCCCTTCTGTGGCAGCTTCAGCTAGTGTCACACTGAGTCACACCCCAAACTCACAGCCTTCCAGGCCAGCTCAGCATCGGGGCTTACCTAAAGGCTGCAGTTACTTTGCTCTTACTGCCACTCAAATTTATTCAGGGCCCTGAGGCACTTTAGTCAGTAGTGAAGCAGGCCAGGACTTGAGTTCCTATCAATGGGACAGAGGATTACCCTCCAGCCCAGATGTGGTCTAAATGCTTTCGTTCTGGGAACCAGCAGAATTATCTCTGGTGTTGTGTTTCACTGTGACAGGGAAGACCAGAGTTCTAACACGAAATTTCACACTCACTTTCCTCTCTTGCCTTCAATCACACAAATTACTTCTTGCTAGGATCAGGTAAGGGGAGAAGTAGGTAATGCAAAATTGTCCTTCCTACCCTCTTCAATGGTTATATTCTTGTTATTATGAAAAATCAATTACTATGATAGATAAACCACCTGGTTTTTCTATTCTTATAAAGGTGCTTTCTTGCATAGATAGTTGTTCAATTTGATGTCCCTGCAGAAGGATAATTGCTGCAGTGTTCTATTTGCCCATCTTGCTCTGCCTTATCCTCAAAATCTATAGCAATTTTAATAATTCTCTTTGCACCAATTTTTAAAAATTATAATAATCTAATTAGATTGAGTAATTATTTTCTGACTAAACTGGGACTCTTTGTTTAAAACTATCTTCCACTGGAACTACCAGTATTTGGTACATAGTATAGACACTCAATAACAATAAACATATCTTTAATTAAAATATTAATTAAAGTCCTTCATTCAGTGTCTTCCTTGGGACAAGAATATGTTGTATCAGAAAATACAATTACATTTTAACTATGGAACATCCACAATTGTTTTTGTGTAAATCTATTTTGTATAGCACTAGGAATTATTTATATCAACCGATTGCATATTTGCCTTATGTGTTTGCCCATTTACTCAAAAGTGTGTCTTCTAGAAAATGAATTACAAAGTAGTGTGCAATTCATGCGTTTGCATCATCGTTCAAAAAGACAGTAAACAAACTAAACTCATAAAGTCAGATTTGCTAGGGCATAAGAAACACTGAGAAGTAAAATAAAAGGATAGGAATTGATGGAGAATTTTTTTAAAGTGTTTTTATATGTATTGGCATAAATGGAAGACTTTTCTGACAGGGTAGCATCTGAGCAAGGCCATGACTTAAGTAAGAATGTGAGCCAAGTGACTATCAGAGAAAGAGTCCAGACCAAAGAAATTTCCATTAAAAAGGCCCCAAGGAAGGAGTGTGGTTGGATAATTTAAGGAAGAGCAAGGGGGCCAGTATGGCTAAGGCAGTAATGAGTAATTCTGTGTACAACTTTGCCAGTTTTCATAAATTGATCTTAACGAAAAAAAATACGGTGGCCTAAAATTATGTAATTGACTCTTATTTCTGTTATACATTGTTTTCAAACGTGTTTGATTTTTTCTCTTATTATTTCTCACAAAATAAGCTATAAATATGACAGAAGCTCTTTATTCCTTTATTAGTGAGGCACCATAAACAGACCTAGTGAATTTGCCTGCTAGGATAATGCGGATTGTGAATGACATTTTCGTTTCTAAAATGCCTGGTAAACATCTAAGTTGACATGGTAGTAACATTTATCCTATGACTAATTGCAATGAATGCTGGTTTATTTACGTCTTTGACCTTCCTTTTTTATGCAGTTTATTGTGACTGACCTGTAAAAAATGTTTCCAGTTGCCTAGGAAACCCATTTTTTTTCTTCTTATGTAGGTAATATACACCTTCATCCCTTGGTATCCATAGAGTATTGGTTCTAGGACACCTTTTCACTGCCAGTAGATACCAAAATTTGTAGATACTTAAGTCCCTTATTCAAGACCCTTCCAATGGTGTTGAATTTGCATATAACCTAGGCACATCATCTCATATAATTTAAATATCTCTAGGTTATTTATAACACCTAATGCAATGCAAATGCTATGCAAATAATTGTTATACTGTATTGTGTTTTATTTGTATTACTTATTATTGTTATATTTTATTTTTATGACTTTTTTTCTTAATATTTTAGAAGTATGGTTGTTTGATTCTACAGATGTGAAATCTAGGGATGTGAAACTCACAGATATAGAGGTCCAGCTCTATTTACACAATAAAATTGATTTTTTTAAAAGAAAAACTGAAACTAAAATTAGACTCTTAGAATTCAAAAAATAAAAATAAAGACAAATGAATTCAAATGTTTTTAAAATAAAGCTATATCCCAATATTAGAAATCAGCATAGAAACTAAATGGGAATTTGGAGGAAAGTAGTATGGTTTGTTTAAGAAAGTTGATTTAAGAAATAGCAAGCTTTAAACTGAAATAATATATTCTTTTGCATTAAAATAATCACCTGTAAAAACTATAGGTCAACCAAGCATGGCGCCTTACGCCTGTAATCCCAGCACTTTGGGAGGCCAAGGCAGGGGGATCAACTGAGGTCAGGGGTTCAAGACTAGCCTGGCCAACACCGTGAAACCTTGTCTCTACTAAAAATGCTAAAATTAGCTGGGTGTGGTGGCAGGTGCCTGTAATCCCAGCTCCCCAGTAGGCTGAGGCAGGAGAATGGCTTGAACTCAGGAGACGGAGTGAGAGGAGATCGTGCCATTGCACTCCAGCCTGGGGGACAAGAGCGAGACATCATTTTAAAAAAATTGAAAAAAAAACCCTATAAGTCATTTTGTAAAGCCATTTGGCATTTTCTTATGAAGCTAAATATGTACTTATCATATTAACCAATAACCTCTCTCCTTTGTCTTTACTAAAATTTATACAAAACTTTGTGCGTGAATGTTTATAAAAACTTTACTCCTGATTGCCAATTCCTTCTGCTAGTGCATAGGTAACCAGACCGTGATTCATTGATGCACCATAATATTACTCAGTAATAATAAAAATAAAAAAGGTAACTTCTGAGACACACAAAACACAAATAAATCTGAAATTCATTAGGCTAATTAAAAGGAGACAGACAAAAATAACCCTACATATTGTATGATTATATTTCTAAGCCTTTCTTGCAAAAGAAAACTACGCAGGCAAATAACTGATCAATGGCTGCCAGGAGTTGAGGGTGGAAGAAGGGGCTGACTACAAAGAGCACAAGGAGATATTTTTGAAGTGATTGTGGTTACATATCATGATTGTGATGGTGATCAAGAAGCTAGTGCAATCAGCGTATAATTGTCACCAAATACAATCTAGGAAACAAGGTAATATGGTAAAGACTACTGAAACCAAAACCAGTTTCTTCGTCCACTTGAACACAAATTTCTTATCTACTTGAACACAAATGAAAAAAAGAAATCCGCCGGGCTCAATGGCTTATGCCTGTAATCCCAGCACTTTGGGAGGCCGAGGCTGGTGGATCATGAGGTCAAGAGATCGAGACCATCCTGGTCAACATGGTGAAACCCCGTCTCTACTAAAAATACAAAAAAAAAAAAAAAAAAAAATCAGCGGGGCATGGTGGCGTGTGCCTGTAATCCCAGCTACTCAGGAGGCTGAGGCAGGAGAATTGCCTGAACCCAGGAGGCAGAGGTTGCAGTGAGCCGAGATCGCGCCATTGCACTCCAGAACCTGGGTAACAAGAGCGAAACTCCATCTCAAAAAAAAAAAAAAAAAAAAAAAAAAGGAGAAAAGAAATCTTCTCTTATAATAGATCTGTAAAATGCAGAAAGTGTTTTATTAAAGCTGCTATCATTATCTTATCTGACACACGAACTTTGTTAAAAAACTTTAACCTGACCAAGCTATCTAAAAGTTTCACTCATTGCCTTATAAAAGAAAATCATTAATTAATTCAAGTTCTGTAAATTCGATGTCTAAATTTGTATTGGGAAAAGTTTATCTATATCATAGGACACAACATATCACTTTGCAATTTCCTAATAAGCACTCTGTTGTGCCCAGGAGATTTTTCAATCTGGACATTTCCTATATACAAACAATTATCCCCCTCTTCATCAATATATACTTTCACTGAACATTACCTGGATATTTAGTTCGAATTATACAAAATTACAAATATTTAACTCCTGCTAATCAATGAGCATGGCAACTATACATGGTCCTATCATATAGTACTTTTGAAATTGTATAACACTATTGGCTATAGATTTAATTATATAATGCTTCTTCTTCTAGTTGCTTTTATCTCAATAAAATAGAAAAACAGCTACCATTTTTCAGGCTAAATATCTAACAGCTTTTACATGTTAACAGAGACCATTTATTACGTATATTCATTACATTTAATACTAGTTCTGAGTTGCATCAAGCCCCAATATTTCTTATATTTGGCCAAGACTGCTGACAATCCAAGTATATAATAAAGAATTAAATCATTTTTCACAAACATAGCTAGACCTCGTTCTTATATTCTTACCTTTTTAAATTTCAGTTTACTTTCAAAGATCCAGATTTCTTTTTATTTTAACATATTAATTACAATTGTAAAAATTAAAAAACATCCCTTGGGCTTGAAGTTTTTTACAAAGAGGAGAAATTTGCAAAGATATATAAAGGCAAATATAAATAGTATAATTTCCAGTAAAACTATCCCAACGGAATTACTACGTACTATAATTATGAATGATAAGCATTTATTCTTGAAAGAGAGAAAAAAATTAAGACAAATGTTTTTAGTTGATTGTTTGCCTACTGTTATGATAAAAGTTAATTGTGATCTTGTGTCTATCCTTATTTGTTTCATACAAAATCAGCAACTCATACATATTAAATTTGTGAATAACTTGTTAGGCAAAAACAGAGAAGACATTCTAGTGATTACACAATTATTGTCCTGTTAATCAGACATAAAGAAATGATGAGATAATTGAATTCACATTCAGCGTGTTTGATTTTTATGTTTTATGGTTTATAATAACTCAATTTTTAAAATAATATGGTACCATAGGCAACTGATGAATAATACAAGATTATTTAGGGAACAAGTTTATTTGCAGCATGTGCAAGATGGCCCCTGGCTGGTTTGGCTAAGCCAGCTTTTCCCCCACTTTCTTCCTTGCAGTTCTCAGAAAAACTGTAGAATGTGCCAGGAATGCATTATTCTGAGACAAGGAGAGGCTTTCTGGAAAAGCTAGGCTCTATTCCCATTTCTCCTAGAACAGGGTGCCCCACAGTATGTTAGCCCCATGACCCCACTTTCCTCCAGAGTATAAAACTCAGGTTAGAGTGTTTTTGGGATCCCTCAACTGCAATATGAGGTGGGGGACATGTAGTTGAGATTGTCTTTTCTGGAAAGCTTTCCTGAGCCTTGAGTGAGTGGCTCATTATGAATTCTACACTTCTGTTGTCCTTTGTTGCTTATCTGTCAGTAACGAAGTTGCTTCACTTGCTGAATGAGTGTTCACTATGTTGTATGAGTGTTCTCTCATAACACTTGTACAAGTCATACAGTAGTGCATACTGAACTTGCTTCAATCTGATTTACAACAAAAATGAAGCTCAAAATAATGTGACATCATCAACAAAGCTATGAATAATGTGAGAAATTAATATTTAGGTTAGGATCAGTGTAGACAAGCAGTTATTATATTATCAGAAGTCTTAATATATTAATGTTGTATAACATCATCAGACGTTGAATAGAGAATTGCCAAATAAAATATATTTTAATAAAAAGAAAGATACAAACAGGTAATTTTATGAAGTTAGAAAAAGTAGTCTAGAAGCGATCATTCCCAAAAGCTAGACAACTAGATGTTCACACCTAGATGAGAGCACAGAGGTGGTTTCCTGTTCCAGGTTTAAAACTTTTATTTGACAGTTCTGAGCCTAGTTTTCTCCCAGCTGCACCTGTTATTCTGCAGGTGTGATTCAGCAGTTGGTGACCCTTGATTAACATGAGAACGACAATGACAGAGAATCAGAAATAGGTGTTCCTAAGCAAACACAGATTTAATGTACAATTAGGAAAGTTTTTCTCATTTTTTACTAACGCTCACTTTCACACATAAATTTCCTTTTTCTTGTTGTCATATTTGTATGAAACACAAAGTAGAGATTTATCTGTGGGTACATAGAAGGTGTATATATTTATGGGATACATGAGATTCTGTGATACAGGCGTCCAAAACATAATAATCACATCAGGGTAAATGGGGTATCTATCACCTCAAGTATTTCTTACTTAATTTTTATATAAGTAATTTTTCTCTGAAGATTGAAACCATGGTAGTTTTTAACATTAATAGCTCTGGTTTAAAGGTAACAACTCAGTGACACTTGATGATTTTCCTAAAGTCACAGCATTAATAATAATAAAATCAATGCTGCAACAGGATGAATGAGCTAGGGTAGTGGGGTGGTGGGATGTTACAAGAGATTGCTGCATTGCCATCTTTTCATAGATTTAGTTGTTTCTTGGGTCCACGTCTTTCTAGGAAAAGAAACTAAAATTTAATTTCTTTGTTGGGATGAATACACCCTGGCAGGTGAGTGTGGCAGTAGTACAGGGAAGGCAATGAGAGCCAAGAGGATGTATTAGACAGCTGGCTCCCTTGGAGGAATCCTGCAAGATCGTGCTGGGACATGATACAAAACACATGCCTTTGATATATGATGGCCAAGACGAATGGGAATCAAAATATTAGTAACTCCAGACTTGTCAGGCTTTGCTGAAGGGATATTCTCTGTAGGGACATAATTTTCTAGTCACTTCTGGTTCACCTGTAAGAGAGCACACAGTGTAGGTTTCAGCTAGTCAGGGATATCCCACATACCAAGATATGGTACTAACTATTCAAAGTGTGATCAGAAATCCTAAAAAGATTATCTTAATTAGCTTAGGCTTTCATAAGAAAACACAAAGACTGAGTGGCTTAAATAGCAGACCTTTATTTTTCATAGCTCTGGAGGCTGGAAAGTCTAAGATTAAGATGTGACAGACTCAATTCTTAGTAAAAGCTCTATTCTCAGCTTGCAGATGGCTGCCTTCTCTCTCTAATCTCATATAGCAAAGAGAGAAAGCTCTGATGTTTTCCTATAAGGAAATAAATCCCTTAATGGGGCCTCCACCATCATGGCCTCATCTAAAGCTGATTATATTCCTAGGATCCTACCTTTCAACACTATCAGAGGACAAGGCTTCAACATGTGAATTTTGGGGTGGGAGGGTCACAAACAACTCATAATGGGGATCCAAGCAATTATAGATTTAGTACTAACAAGTCTACCACCAAATGCGTAATTTGTATAAATATCTTATGACATTGATAATATTATTATTCTTACTACAGAAATAAAAACAGAGAGACCTGGAAATTTTAGTAATTTTCTCAAAGTCACACAGTCTGGAAGTGAAAGACCCAACAGGCCTACTTAGTTCCCTGTTTCAAGTCTGTAATTTTAACTTCTTTTACGTCTTTCAAGATGTGAGTTTTTCATGATTTTATATTTGTTTATTATTAAAGACTAAAGTAAAACCAGCATAAATGTATTAATTTAACAGTAATAATATGAAAACAATAATACTTTTTTTTTTTTACCAAAGATTTTATTTTTTGAACCACAAGTAGAAATTGTGCCTAGGAATTTGGAGGAAACCTACATTTGCTAATTAGGTAAATTACTTATTTAATAACATCGCACAGCAGGATTTAAAAATGTCAGTTGTGGATTTTCTGTGCTCTCAGAGCACTCAGAACCCCCCATGGCAAGGCATTATATGCAAATAATATGTAATTTTCTGATGTTATTTTAGACAGCTTGTATATAATGAGTAAAGAAGAAAGGAGTGGAGTTGGCATGGGGATATAAGAAACATTTATTGGCCGGGTGCGGTGGCTCAAGCCTGTAATCCCAGCACTTTGGGAGGCCGAGTCGGGTGGATCACGAGGTCAAGAGATCGAGACCATCCTGGTCAACATGGTGAAACCCCGTCTCTACTAAAACTACAAAAAATTAGCTGGGCATGGTGGCGCGTGCCTGTAATCCCAGCTACTCAGGAGGCTGAGGCAGGAGAATTGCCTGAACCCAGGAGGCGGAGGTTGCGGTGAGCCGAGATCGCGCCATTGCACTCCAGCCTGGGTAACAAGAGCGAAACTCCGTCTCAAAAAAAAAAAAAAAAAGAAACATTTATTAAGGGGCAGAGCAGGATGACCAAATAGAGGGCTTCAACAATCATTCCCCCTGCAAGGACATCGATTTAACCATTATTTATACACAAAAAGGACATTCATAAGAACTAAAAATCAGGTTAGCAATCACAGTATCCCGTTGTAGCTCCCCATTACAAAAGAGGTACTGAAGAGTGTAGGAAAGACAGACTATAATTGCTGATGCTACTCCTCACACAGTAAGAGTCATGAGATCCCCCTTTCCAGGACCTAGGGCTCAGACAACCTTTCTAGACATACGTTGGGCCTTAACGGGAAGTCCTGGCCATACCCACCACCTGCTAACTGAAAAGCTCTTGGGCCCTGAATAATCACAACTGTAAGACATTGCATTAAACTCAGTGTTGCATTGTTACAGCAGAAAGTAAAACCAGCCTAACTCAGCTGATGCCTGCCCGTGGAGGAGATATTTAAATCAGCCGCCTTCACCAGAGAAGAATCATCCACTCCAGTGGTTGAAGTGAGATCTGGCAAGCCTCACCATCATGAGCTAAAGTGCATGGCTCAAAATAAACTCAAAAGGCAATCTAGGCTACAGGGAATGCAACTCCTGGGTGAGTCCTAGTGCTGAACTGGTCTCAGAGCCAGTGGAAGTGGGGAGCATACAATCTACTGAGACACCAGCTAGGGTGGCTAAGGGAGTATTTGAACTGCCTTTGCCTCAATCTCAGGCTGCAGCCCACAGCTTCAAAAGTGACCCCTTTGTTCCTCTTGAAGAGTAAAGAGGACTTTGTCTTTCATCTCAAATACCAGCTCAGCCACAGTAGGATAGGGCACTAGTGAGAGTCATGAGAACCTCTTTCCAGGACCTAGAACCCAGACAACATTTCTAGACATACCTTGGGCTAAAAGAGAACCCACGATCTTAAAGGGATGGACCTAGTCTTGTCCATACCCATCACCTGCTGACTGAAGAGCTCTTGGGCCCTGAATAACCAGCAGTGATATTCAGGTAGTCTGTTGTGGGCCTTAGGTGAAACTCTGCAATGTGCTGGCTCCAAGTATATCCCAGCACATTCCAGCTGTGGTGGCTATGGAGAGAGACTCTGCTTGAGAAAAGCAGAGGGAAATGTAAAAGGGAGTTTGTTTTGCACCTTAGGTACCAGCTTGACCACAGGGTGTAGAGGACCCAGCAGGCTCTTAGGGTCTCCAGATGGCATTTCTGGACCTGCCTTTGATAGAGGGGACCCCAAGTCCTTGAAGGGTTACTTGCAGGCCAGGTAGTATTTACCACAAGCTAACTGAAGATCCCTTGGGCCTCAAGAGAATATCAGCAATACCCTGGAAGTACTCTCCTTGGGCCTCTGGTGAGTAGCAGGACAGTTAGCATTCCCATTCCCCACAAGCTGACTGAAGATCCTCTGGGCCTTAAGGGAATATCAGGAATAGCCTGGCAATTCTTTCCTTGGGTCTGTGTTGGCGGTGGTCACAGGTGAGGGTCCTCTGCCTATGGAAAGAAGAGGGAAGGGTGGGAAGGACTGCATCTTGTGGGATGATTGCCAGTTTAGCTGCAATACAACAGAACACCAGGTAGATTTCTAAAGTTTTTGACTGCAGTCTCTGAGTCCTGGATGGCACCTCTGGACTCATCTGGGGCCTAGGGGAACTTCCTGTCCTGAAGGAAGGACACAGGCCTGGCTAGCTTCACTGCCTGCTGGTTGTAGAGCCGTAGGCCCTTTAATGAACATGGACAGTAGCCAGGAGTGGTTACAGCAGTCCTTGGGTGAGGCCCAGTGCTCTTCTGGCTTCAGGTCTGACCCAGGGCACTTCTACTGGTGGAGGCCACAGGAATGCATGCGTCGCCATACCTGTAGCTCCAGGCAGCTCAGAACAGACAGAAAGATACCATTTGGGAAAAGTCATGCAAGAGAACAAGAGTCTTGTCATGGGAATTCAGAGAGTTCTTTTGGAACTTATCCAGTACCATGAAGGCAATAATGGGCTCCTGGTCCCTCTTAATGCAGACGCAGCTTAGATCACAACATTAAAGTCCTTTTAAGTAACTGGAAGACCTTCCTAAGAACGATTAGTATAAACAAGGCCAGACTGTGAGGACTACAATAAAATGAAAATAAACCATGTGTTAAGTCACAAAACAAAACCATGTGTTAAGTCTTAAAATATTTTAAAAATTGAAATAATATTGAGCATCCTCTCTGATGAAAATGAAATAAATCAATAACGAGGAATTCTGGAAGCTATACAAATACATGGAAATTAAACAATATACTCCTGAATTACTAGTGAGTTAATGAGAAATTAAGAAGAAAATTTTTAAAAATTAGTGAAACAAATTAATAGAGAACTTATCAAAATCTTTTGAGGGCTGGACACAGTGGTTTATACTTGCAATCCCAGCACTTTAGGAGGATGAGAGGGGTGGATTGCTTGAGCCTAGGAGTTCAAGACCAGCCTGAACAACATGGCAAAACTCCATCTCTAATGAAAATACAAAATGTTGGCTGAGCATGGTGGTATATAGTTATAGTTCCAGCTATTTTGGGAGACTGATGTTGGAGAATCACCAGAGGCAAGGAAGTTAAGGCTTCAGTGAGCTGTAATCATGCCACTGCATTCCAGCCTAGGAAAAGAGAGTGAAACCCTGTTTCAAAACACAAAACAATACAAAATGATAACACCATAAGCAATGTTAAAAGTAGTACTGATAAGGAAGTTTATAGTTTTAAGTGTCTACAACAAAAAATAAGAATAACTTCAAATAAAAAATCCAAATATGCATCTTAAAAAATAGAAAAGCAATGTCAAGCAAGACACAAAATTAGAAGACAATAAATAATAAAAATCAGAGCAAAATAAATAAATTTAAAATGAAGAAAACAATACAAAACAATGAAATGAGAAGTTAATTTTTAAAAAAGATAAAATTGACAAACCTTTAACCAGACTAAGAAAAAAATGAGAAAATACCTAAATAAATAAAACCAGAGATAAAAAGAACTAAGTGAAATCAGAGATGAAAAGGTAGATATTACAATTAATACTGTGAAAGTTCAAAGGATAATTAGTGTCTACTATAAGCAACTATATGCCAATAAAGTGGAAAATCATGAAAAAAATGGATAAACTCTTAGATACACACAACCTATGAAGATTGAACCATGAAAAAAATCCAAAGCCTGAACAGGCCAATAACAAATAATGAGATTGAAGCTGTAATAAAAAACGTCTCCTAGCAAAGAAAATCCTAGTACCCTATGGCATCACTGCTAAATTCACCCAACCAGTTAAATACAAACTAATACCAAGCCTACTCAAACTATTTTGAAAAATAGAGGAAAATGAAACACTTTCAAATTCATTCTACATGGCCACTATTACCTTGATACCAAAACTAGACAAAGCCACATGAAAAATAAAAGTTTAGCTAATATCACTGATGAACATTGATGCAAAAATCTTCAACAAAATACTAAGAAACCAAATTCAACAGCACATTAAAAAGATCATTCATTATGATAAGGTGGGATTTATACCAGGGATGCAAGAAAGTTTCAACATGTGCAAAAGTTCATCATATCAACAATATGGACAAAACTCTTATGATCATTTCAGTTGATGCTGAAAAAGCAATTGAAAAAATTCAACATCTCTTCACAATAAAAACCTTCAAAACCTGGGTATAGAAGGAACATACCTCAGTATGATTAAAGCCTTACATGACAGACCCACAGCTAGTATCATACTGAATGGAGACAAACTGAAAGTCTTTTCCTGAGAGATTGGAAACATAACAGGGATGCCTGCTTAGACCACTGTTTTCAACATAGTACTGGATCCTCCCTAGAGCAATCAGAGGAGAGAATAAAATAAAGGACATCCAAATTAGATTGAAAGCAATCAAATTATCCTTCTGTGTAGATGATATGATCTTATATTTTGAAACACAAAAAGAATCCACCAAAATGGTATTAGAACTGACATACAAATTCAGTGAAGGTGCAGGACTCAAAATCAGCATACCAAAATCAGCATTTCTCCATGCCAACCAGTGAACCACATGAAAAATTATTTGAGAAGGTAGTACCATTTACAATGGATACAAATAAAATAAAATATCTTGGAATTAACTAAATAAATGAAAGAGCTGTATAATGAAAACATACAATATTGATACAAGAAATTGAAGAAGTCACAAACAAATGAGTTACTTCATGGTCATTTATTGGAAGTATTAATATTGGTAAAATGGTCAGACTGCTCAAAGCAATCTATATAGATTGGATGCAATTCCTATAAAAATAACAATAACATTCTTCACTGAAATAGAAACAAAGAACCTAAAATTTTTATGGAGCTGCAGTAGACCCAGAATAGCCAAAGCTATCCTAAGAAAAATAAACAACACTGGAGAAAGCACATTACCTACTTTAAATTATACTACGGACTTATAGTAACAAAAAAGTCATGGTCCTGGCTTAAAAACACACACTTAGATTAGTGGAAAATGATAGAGAATCCAGAGATAAATAAATACAGCTTCAGCAAACTCATTGTAGACAAAAGTGCCAAGAACATACACTGGAGAAAAGACGATCTCTTCAATAAATGGTGTTGGGAAAACTGGATATCTGTATCAAGAAAAATTAAACCAGACTTCTTTCTCTTGCCATATACAAAAATCAAGTCAAAATGGTTTAAAGACTAATATCTAAGACCTCAAACTACTAAACTCATACAAGATAACTTTGGGGAAACTCTCCAGGACATTGTTCTGGGCAAAGTTTTATTGGGTAATAACTCACAAGCACAGGTAATCAAAGCAACAATTGGCAAATAGGATCACAACAAGTTAAAAAGCTTCTGCACATCAAAGGAATCAATCATGTGAAGCGACAACCCAAAGAATAAGAAAAAAAAATTTGCAAGCTACCCATCTGACAAGAGATTTGCAACCAGAATATATAAGGAACTCAAACCACCATATAGGAAATAATAATAATAATCTGACCAAAAATGAGTAAAAGATCTGAATAGACATTTCTCAAAGGAAGACATACAAATGGCAAACCTACATAGGAATAGATGCTCAGCATCATTGGTTATCAGAGAAATGAAAACTAATAGTAAAATGAGATATCATCCCACCCCAGTTAAAATGGCTTTTATCCAAACATCAGACAGTAACAAATAGTGTTGAGTATATCAAGAAAATGGAGCCCTCATACACTGTTGTTGAGAATATAAATTAGCACTGCTATTAAAAACAGTGTATAAGTTCCTCAAAAATCTAAAAATACAGCTACTATACTATCTAACAGTCATACTCTTAGGTATATACCCAAAAGAAAGTAAATCTGGATATTAGAGAGATATAAGCACTCTCATGTTTATTGCAGCACTATTTACAATAGCCAAAACCCTTTTAAAGCTATCAGATCTTATGAGAATTCACTATCACAAGAACAGCATGAAGGTAACTACCCCTATAATTTAATTACCTCTCACTGGGTTCCTCCCATGACATGCAGGGATGATGAACTACAGTTCAAAATAAGATTGGGTGGTGACACAGCCAAACCGTACCAGAAAGAGTGACAAGTTTCATGGCAGAGGGAAACTTAGTGTGTTTCTAGGACAAGAGAAAACCTGTGTGGCTGAATCTTTTTTTTTTGAGACGGAGTTTCGCTCTTGTTACCCAGGCTGGAGTGCAATGGCGCGATCTCGGCTCACCGCAACCTCCGCCTCCCGGGTTCAGGTAATTCCCCTGCCTCAGCCTCCTGAGTAGCTAGGATTACAGGCACGCGCCACCATGCCCAGCTGATTTTTTTATATTTTTAGTAGAGACGGGGTTTCACCATGTTGACCAGGATGGTCTCGATCTCTTGACCTCGTGATCCACCAGCCTCGGCCTCCCAAAGTGCTGGGATTACAGGCTTGAGCCACCGCGCCAGGCTGAATCATTTTAAACAAAGGGTGGCAGAAAGTAGATGAGGTTTTAAAGTTAGGCAGGAAGCTTATCCTGTATTTTATAGAGATAGGTACTTCTCAATAAAAGGGTTCATTTTCATTCTGAGCAATATTAAAAAGCTAAGGAAGATTTTAAAGAGGGTGATACAGAATACAATTATCTATCTATCTATCTACCACCTATCTGTCCATCCATCCATCCATCCATCCAACCATCCATCTATCTAACTTAAGGTATCTTTTCATCTGGAATGGGAGAATTGCAAAGAGATGTATACAGGTAGATTGGGGAAATTATTGTGAGGTAGAATAAATAGGAACCAATTGTATATTGTTAACATTTCAAGAAAGATGAAGCACACAAAAGGGAAAAAATAGAAAAAAATGGATAGGTGGATGAAGAGAGGAAAAATGGTTTGGAGGAAGGAGGGAGGGAAAGAGGAAAACGGGAAATGACAGAAAAAAGAAGAAAGGAAAGACAGACAACACTGCTGGTTTATTAATAAGACGAACTGCACTGTTCTATAATTTATTGGGTGCAAGTTGCAAAAGCTACATTTGAATAATTTTAATTTATTCGGAACAGTGAATAGAAATAAAAGCACAAATGCAAGAAACAGAAACAGTTGGGAATTTAACACTGTTTTGCTGTCTCTTGCAATTTGTTTATTGAATTATTGAATTTGTTAGTTTATTTTTATTTTTTTATTTTTGCAAAGGCCTCCAAGAGACCTGGCTTTGGTAAAATGCCTGCTCTGGACAAATCAATGTATCCCTACCCCCAGGAGAAGAAAACTATACTTTGTTCAGTTTAGTTATATATCCATTTCTGTGTGTAGGTAGGAAATTTTCATATTTAAAAGACAGATTAATCCTTCTCATAGTCAAAGTCAATCCTTACTACAGCATAGGGGATGATTGGTTCTGCATGGGAGACTCAGGGAAGTCTTTTCTAAGATGTGACATCTGAGCTGGATTTTGAAGGAAAGTAAAACTCAGTTTAACTCAATTTGTATTGAAGGCTGATTACATGCAAGGTACTGTGCTAAGATGCTGTGAAGCATAGAGAAGTAAATCAAATACAGTTTCTTCAATATAGGGATTTACAATCTAATGAAGAAGACTGACACATACACATAAGCCACTGTGGAAGTTCTCTTGACATCATTAAGTTTAATCCTGAGACAGACTGGGATGCCAAGCATTCTTAAAAGGCTTAGCCATTACAACATAGGCAGCAATTACTTGGGACTAGTTGACTAGATAAAGAATAGCCTATGGAGGATAGATTTAGCTGTAAATTGGCAACATATCTGTTCAATAAACAGTTATCAACTACCTATCTGTTCAGGAAAATGTGAGAGTCTGAGGTAAAAATGTAGTTTGAGTTCACCAAAGGAGTTGTGATCTACTGAAGGATATGGACTAGTCATAATTCAGTTACATCTATGCTTTGCAAGAGTGTTACTCAAAGAGTAGAATAAATCACATACTTTTTAGAGAGCTAAACTTGTATTTTATAGAGATAAGTAATTCACAATAAAAGGCTTCCATTTCATTCTGAGCAAGATTAAAAAGCTAATGAAGATTTGAAGAAGGGTAATACAGAATAGAATTATCTCTCTACCCACATATCTTTCTGTCCAACCATCCATCTGTCCATCCATCCATCCATCCAGGTCTCGGTTGCATAGTGCTGTCATCCCAGGAACTTAAAACCCTTGTAAGCAGGTGCGAATGTGATAATGGTTTACATATTAAAAAAACTGTGCACAGTGTGCAGAGTTGTAAACACACTTGCTCCACAATGTAATTGGAGACTAGTTTTATTATAAACCCAGGCAGTTTAGCTCCAGAGTTCATGCTATCAAGATCAAACAAACAAACAAACAAAACATTAAAAAATAAAGAAAGAAAGAAAACATAAAAGAGTCTGGATTAGAAATTTTTAGTAAAGTTTAGGAACAGATGAGATGGGAAGAACTGAGTCAGAAAGTTCACAAAACTGAAGCATGAGCTCAGAGTCAGGTGTTTCAAGGAAAGATTTCTGAAATATAATATTTTTGAATGAACGAGTGATTCAATATGTAACTCTGATTGGTTGTTAGACAGATGTCATATAACTGAGAATTAGTGTTGTATCCCGAATATTTCATTTTTAGTTAGTCACCCAGGATCATGTTTGGGTGTTTAGGGTGGGAAAAATTGTAGACTGCCATCCGAAAGTCGCACTTAATGTGTTTTTGTTTCTAATTCATTGCATTTAACAGAGTGCCTAAAACCCAACACATTAACAGTATCTTTACCTCATTTCTTTTCTTGTGACCTCTACATCAAATTCCGTTTTGAGTACATTTCATTCTCTGCATTCCAACTGCCAGTATATTTGTTCAAATTAGTGATACATTTTAAACCTAAATTACTGCAACAATCTCTTAAGTGGTCTTGTTAATCTTGACTTGCCAACTTTTAATTATCTCAAACTATTGAACTAAAATAATTTCCAAGTAATTCCTTTGTTGAAAACTTCAAGAGCTCTTTAACCCCAGCAAATGAAGTCTGATTTCTCCAAGTGGACTAAATGGACCTCTGTGACTCTTCTGTGGCTCGCCTTTCTTGCCTGGTCTCCCTCCGCTCTCAACTCTGGCACTTGTAACCATTTTGATTCCCTCAAATTACTTTTATTACTCACCTTCAGGATTTTGCATATGTTTTTTACTTTTAAATATATATATACTTATATATATATGTATGCACACACATATATATATAAGTATATATATATATTTAAAAGTATAAACATATGTATATACTTTTAAATATGTATATATGTATATGCTTATAAATATATATGTATATACTTATAAATACTTTATGTATATATACATATATATGCTTATATACAGATAGAAGCATATATATGTATGCTCACATATATATAAGTATATATATATAAGGTGTATATACATATATAAAGTACATATGGAAAGTATGTAATTATATAAAGTATTCATGTATATTTTACTTCTGGTCACCTTTTAATTTAAGCCTAAGCTTACATATCAGTTTCTTACATGAGCCTTATACTCCTTCTCTGAGATTGATCTCTAGTTATTTCTATAATTCAACCCTATAATTCTGTAATTCAACCCTTTATTATTGCTATTATTGATATGTAGATACATTTTATTTGTCATTATTATTATCATTTATTTGTTATACTCACAAAGAAGTTGCACACATACTATATATTTTTTAACCCAGGTTTATTGATTGTTGAATTTCACCCTTTTGGTTTTATTGTTTTTGCTCCCTCTCCCTCTGTGTATGTGTGTGTGTACATATATACACAGAGTTATCTATATTTTGTTCTGTACTTTATATGTATTCTTTATATAGAGGATGTTTGGTTGTGTATATATACATAGTCACTATTACGCATATGTGCTGTTGGTCCTGTTTCTTTCAAATATTTTAACATATCAGCTACTCATCCAACGTGCGTGCGCGCGCGCGCACACACACACAAACACACACACACACACACACACACACAATGTCACTGTCAGTTCCCTTAATATTTACCATGATGTTAGTTATTTAAGTGTACTTTCATATAGAACTTGCCTCATGTATCATTCTTTCTATACTTTTTTAAAACTCTTTCAGGACTACATTCATTCATCCTGCAAATATGTGATTTGAAACACTGTCAGTTGTCTGTGAAAAGATATTTTTATTTGATTTCAGCAGTTACAATTCACACATAGTCTGTTCATTTGAAATTGAAAAATCATGCTTCCTGAAGCCTTCTCAATATATATGTATTTAGAAATATTTCCCTGCTGTTAAGCCATCATTGAACTGCCACAGATATTTTGACCTTTAGGCTCGCTCATGCACGCCACATGCTAGGCTTTTTAAAGTAACAGAAGCACATGCCGTTGCTCTTCCACAGCACTCAATAACTGATGTGCAAATAATTTCTTATAATTCTTAAATTCTTCTTATAGGTTAGATGAGAAAGTGTTGTTCCACTCATATTTTCTGGTTAAGATTTCCTTTTCAAGGTCAAGGTAAATAATCATTTTGGTGGTGGTTTCAACTTCTGCCATCATACCTTGCTTACTCTCTTTCCCTCGACATAAAGTTCTTAGAGCAGCACAGGTAGCTTACTTTCATACACACAACAACACACCTGTCATCTGGAAAGTCTGAAAGCTACAAAAATTAATTTGATTGTCTCAGCCTCCTTGAGAATGGAAAATGTGAACTAGAGGCATTTGAAAATATTGACAGGCATGAAAGATTATATTCAGAATCTGTGGATTAATATCTTATGTATGGAAACTTTTAATGTACATTTCAGGCCAATTTCTATTGCAGTAACAGGCATAGAGTGTACGACTGTGTCATCACATTTTATATTTGGATATAAGTAATATGACCAGCTCAAACTCAATAGATAGGGATTTGAATTTTCCTCTTGAAGACACAGTGGCAAGGCTCTAGAACACGTGGATGGGAGATACTTCGGTTGCCTTCAATGGAAAATGCAGTCTTCACATGTAATATTTTTTTCTTTGTAGCATTTAAGGTCACCTGAATTTTTCCATGTTCGTTGCTTATTTGCTTAATTTCCTTTCTCCACACAAATAAAATAAAATCTTCACATGAGTGGGAAGATGTGTGGTTCAGTTGGCTCACTGGTGTATCATCACTAGTGACTAGAAATTGAGTAGCTACAGTAGGTATTTAGGCTCTGTGTGTCAGTATATATGGCCTAGAAGAGAGTTTCCCAAATTTTTCATGTAAATGAAACACATAGTGTATAATATTATCTATTGTTTTTGAAAAAGAGAAAATGTTCATAATGGAGGTGACTAATTCAGTGTCTTTGAGAACTGTACACCCATCCTAAACGCGTTGACAGTACAGTAACCCAATTTTCCACATCTGTTACTCATTCTCTTGATTTCTAGAAAAATGAGAATCTAAAATTATGAGTTGTTACCTATGTCCTACTGTCTCTAAATTAATCCCTTCAAGAAGTCCTTTTAGATGCATGTTATGATGTATTATTCTTTTCTTCACAAAATTCTCTGTGAACTTCTGTTTCTTATTTCCTATCTTGTTATTTTTCTATGTTGTGTTAGGACTGATTTAATTAGGTATTTCCTTAGCACTCTCTTGTCTACTGTACCTTTCTACATGGAGATAGTTTAAAAAGTAGTAGTATATTTTTAGTGCTAGAAAGTCCACTTTTTTCCTCAAAGACAGATTGGTCCTTGCCATAAAGTATATAGCTTTCCATGCACAATACATTCTTAATTTGTTTTTTATTTAACTATCTGAAACTAAATTTTTTTAAAAAATTAACAGATTTGGAGAGTAAATTTAACAGTTTGTTGCATCTTTGATTCTCAGCAGACAAATACTTTTGTGCTTTAATATTATAGTAAATTATTTCTTAGTAATAATTATTTTGTTATTGTAGCAATGCAAATCTCATGGTCTAGAGTTATTGTGCATTGTAGTTTTCTGTTTGACTGTAGGTAGAATCTACTACATTCACATAAAGATATAAAATTGTATATATGTATGCACATACCTACCTCATGCATGCATGCACAAAAATATTTATATATATTTTTATTCTTTTAGCATTCAAGAATGATTTCTGTGTTCCTTTTCTAGTACATTCCAGCCTCACTAAGAAGTGTGATTTGGTACCACCACAATCATTTTGGAAATACGTTATAATGCTGAAATTGTCTTATGAGACAATCCTGAACTGCTGAGGGCCTTTCTTGCTGCTATTCAGGTCTTTGGATATTTTCCTGTTAATTTTTGTATTAATAGGACAGCAGTGGACTCAGTTACATATTGACGGGGCCCAGAATACACCATTCCAGACAAAATAAAAAATAAAGAATGATTTCAAATAGAAGGCATTTGAGTTCCTGAAATCTCCCATCTGCCCAAAAGCAGAACCTTCCAGAAGAATGAAAAGAACACAATTGTGAAAAATTTTCTCCAAAGAGCAGTCAGGCAAGATTGACTATTACTGGAGATGAGAAGTTTCTACACCACCTTAAACCTCCATTGCCACAGAACTATCATGTTTCCCCTCTGTTCTCCTAAGGGCTCATTTATCTTTCCAAATAGCAATTTGTATTCTCTTAAGTACCATTCTCTCCCTCCTGTTGCCCAATTAAGTTTCTACATAAACCACAAATTTAATTATTCCTATGAGTCATATATTTTTCTGTGAATTTTCATTCAAATATGATTACATGTGTTTGTTTCTCTAATTTATCTTTTGTCAGTTTAATTCACAGGTCTTCAATCACAGAGCCTAGGAGGGGTGAGAAAAAAATATTTCTTCTCTTGAAGTATGAATAATTGCTGACTTTCTAGATAGTTTGGATCAGAGGATCTGTCACTGTTTTTCTTTCAATCTTTGAGCCTCTGTTCTTCAGTCTCTTAGGCTTATACTCATTGCAGAAAACCATTAGGAAAGGCTTTTAGCTTTAGTTAATTTTATTACATGATAATTGAGTTTTCTCTATGTTTACGCAATGTAAAATTTTTGCTTTCTTGTTTCCAAGCCAAAATATGTATATAAAACTTGATTTGTGGCCGGGCATCGTGGCTCATGCCTGAAATACCGGCAATTTGGGAGGCCTTGGCAGGTGGATCACCTGATGTCAGGAGTTTGAGACCAACCTGACCAACATGGTGAAACCTCATCTCTACTAAAAATACAAAAATTAGCCAGGCATGCTGGTGCATTTGTAATCCCAGCTACTTGGGAGGCTGAGGCAGGAGAATCACTTGAACCCAGAAGATGGACGTTGCAGTGAGCAGAAATCACATCATTGCACTCCAGTCTGGGTGATAGAGTGAGATTCCATTTCAAAAAGAATAATAAATAGATAAATAAATAAATAAACTTCATTGGTTTTCATAGTTTTCCAGGATTGCAAATCATTTTATTAGAAAGATAGGAATTGGGGATCAAGTCAACTGATAACGTTAAACGGAAAACGTCACTATTCTGTCTTTTTTCTGTTTTATTTGCAGTAGTACAGTTGTATATATTTTATTATCTGTATAGCCTATCTTTATTATCCTCTTTAATTATTTTAACATTATTTACAATAATCTCAAGATTGTTTTCACATTGTGCATTTATTTTTAGGCCAATGTATGCAATTTATAATTGAATATTATTTTAGCTTATTCAAGTTATTTTATCCTTATTGTTTTATTTGATATCTTTGAAATCTTGTGTTTTGTCTCAACATATTATGTTCTCAAAGTTTATATACTGAGTTTTCACATCAGTAAATTTATTCTTATATCACTTTATATTGTTATATATGAATTATAGATTTGTTTGCATTCCCATGGGTCATAATTATTTTTCTCTTGTTTTTCCATTACAGGTTTTTATGTTATGTTGGCTAAGTTTCTTCGAATTTTTTTACTTCTTGTCTTGACTTTTTCTAGTCGCTGCTCTAGGACTGAACACGAGCAGCTATGACCAAATTTCTCTTTTCTCTGACTTAATGGGGAAGAAATTTCCTTGAAACTTCCCATCTTATGTGAGTCATATTTGTCTGTAGCATGAAAATCAGTTCATTTTTCAATATATTTTAACCACATATGTTAAGCCTGAGTGTGGCAAGCTAGACTGCCCTTCTGGAGCTATCTCTAATTAAACATGTCGGTCTTATTCCCATAAGCATGTCCTTAATTGCAGAAAGTCTCCCCAAAGAATATGAAGTTCTAGAAATGACAAGCCTAGAAGTTATCTGAAGAATATTATGAGATTACATATGAGCCTCTGTTGGGATTCATGCAGAGTGGTTGGCAAAATGTTAAGGGAAATATTAGGGAAGTTATACGATTATAGTGTCAAAACTTTTGGAAGGCCGAAAGGTTTTCATGGGACAGGAGGAAGGCAGCCAGTGCTTATCTTAAATCATTAGGTCATAGAGTAAAGATTAGGGATAATAGAAGCTTCCTCAGTTAAGTGTGTTTACCACACATTCCTTTGTCTCTACTCTGTTGACTCATGTAAACTTTGTGCCAGATGGGATGACCCTCTCAGAGGAGGTCGAAGGGGAATTATCTGTTAATGGTATTTGTTCTGGGCCTGGAACCAAAGCGTTTATCATTTGTAAAACCACTTTTTTAACCATGTTAATTATCCACAAGCGTGTTGACTTATAACTTTTGTTATTAAATCTATACTAAATATGAGGGAAACCGCTATTGAGGAGTCAGGTAGCTGCAATAGTCCTGTGAGAGCAGCTGACAACACCCCAAGCCCACTCATGCACTTTACTGTACGTGTGAGTGTATTGTATTCATCTGTCATGGAGTCAGGGTTTGCAGGACAGACCCCTGAAAGTTGTGATGGATGTCTCAGGTGGTAACCCCAACGTGATCGATGCCACAAGCTTCTACCACTGAAATGTACCCCCTGATGACTATGCTATTTTTATTTGCAAGTGGAAAAACCTAACTCTGTACAGCGTTTTTTAAAGAGCTTCGTTCTGGGCCAATATGAGTGACTGGAGCCTGGAGAAACAGTCTCAAGAAGTTCTGAGAAAGTGCAGCTGAGGTACTCAGATCAGTTTAGTTTTATACATTTCAGGGAGGCAAAAGTTACAGGCAAATGCGTATACCACTATGTAAAACATAAACATTGGTTTCCCACAAAGCAGGATATCTTGAAGCAGAATATCTCAGGTGGATTCAAACATTCTTTAATTTCTAGTTAGTCAATGGAGTAAATGTCTATCTAAACTTGGAGTCAGTAGAACGGAATGTTTTAAGAGAAAGATGCTATGCAACAAGACTGATGGCTTGGCCTTACATGGCCTTAGGTCTTTGTTTAAAATTTAATATCTTATTGCCACAAACACTCTACTTTGTTCATCTCTCTCTCTCTCTCCATATATACATATATATATATATAATATATATTATATATATATATAATATATATAATATTCATTTATTTATATATATAATATATATTTATTTATTTATCAAATCTGGTCAACTCCCAAAAGAAGAGCATATAATGAATCTTGAGGCTAGTCCAGCCTCCCTATTATGGCCAGAAACTCAGTTTTTAAGGTTTCTCTGGAGCCCCATTGGCTGAGAGAAAATCACTCGGTGAGGGGTTTAGGATTTTATTCTCAGTTTTCACATCTAATTCCCTCTCCTCATTACTCTCAAAATATTTGGTTATTCTTGAAATGGCCTGGGACTTTCTAAACTCCTCTTTCTTTGTTTTCTGCAATATGTTTTTCTGAACCATTTTGAAGTGCCTTAAGAGTGTTATTTATTTAGCCAAAAGTGTCACTTTCTACTTTAAGTCAGTGTCATCATGTTCTCTTTCTGTGTTTTGTTTTAGTTAATAAGTCATTTGCTGGAGGTTTCATTTATTTGTTTTTTTGAATTGGTAAAGGATTTGCCGATCGAGCTCTTTACTGCTAGACCCTGACTTCTCAGAAGTCAGAATATGTTTTTAATTTACAGTCCGAGGGACACCAAAGACTGCATCCTTGTTTCACCTTGTCAGGACGCTCACTGTTTGGTCACTGACAAAATAAAATAAGTAATATGCAAATGTACCCAATTATCTTCCACATGAAATCATTTTTATTAGAAGTCATCAATTATACCGCATATGAAGTTAATGCCAACAATCTTTTTATCCTCTGGACATGTATACCTGTATGTGCAATAAATCTGGTGAATAAAATGCTCATATATATGTATTTTGATTAGATAAGTAAGGCATATCAAATAAATATACTAAGTATATTTTTACATATTTCAAATTATTTCATCAATATTAAATAACAGTTTTAGCCAAGATTATTAACTACCTTTTTTACTACTGATTATAATTGATGGATATCTGCAGAGGCATATTTTTGATCAGTAAAGTAAGCTGATTATTCAATATTGATCTTATAGATAGTACTCTGCATATATGAAAAATTTCAAATAACTAAAATATCTGATAATCTAGGACATATCTTTCACAATGCTTAATAAAAAGAAAGTAAATTTCTTTACAAATGATTGTCATGTTTCTGTAAATAAATAACTCACTAGAGAAACATATTTTACATCAGTTGGATATAACAAATAAAAAGATTACAAATATACCATTCAACATTTTAGTGTAAAATAAGATTAATTTTAGTTCATCTTCTGTAGTGTGGCTTTTATTCAAAATAAACTATTGAAAATTTTGCTCATTATAGAGTGCCAACAATAGTACACCATTAAACCGCTTTTTTTTTTTTTTTTTTTTTGAGACGGAGTTTCACTCATGTTACCCAGGCTGGAGTGCAATGGCGCCATCTCGGCTCACCGCAACCTCCGCCTCCTGGGTTCAGGCAATTCTCCTGCCTCAGCCTCCTGAGTAGCTGGGATTACAGGCACGCACCACCATGCCCAGCTAATTTTTTTGTATTTTTAGTAGAGACGGGGTTTCACCATGTTGACCAGGATGGTCTCGATCTCTTGACCTCGTGATCCACCCGTCTCGCCCTCCCAAAGTGCTGGGATTACAGGCTTGAGCCACCGCGCCCGGCCTAAACCGCTTTTTAAAACAGGAATTAGAAATCTTTGTTCAACTCATTTCATTAGTTGTCCACATTAAAATTCTAAATACAATTAATAAATGTGGTTATTTGCTTTTAAAAATAAATTGCCATTAAAATACATTGAAGGAATTTAAATAAAAATAATATTTTAAGAATTTAAAAAAATATGGTAATGTTTGGACCAGATTCATAAAACATGCACCGTCTCGAAATTTGATTAACCCCTGAACTGTTTGTTGCTCACCCATTTTAATTGAGCTTTATTCTCCTAGCCTTCCTTGTAACATCCACCTACAAAAATACTCATGAGGTTTTTTTTCTTAAAAATGTCTAAACTACCTTTTTCTGAACTCTATGACTTCTTCACTTCACTACTGAACAGTTATATTGTGCTTTACTTTCAGGTAACTTTTCTACACAATGTCTACTTCCACATTTATCACTATTTGAATTCATTTTTATTTTTATTATTCCTTTGAATGTACTTTATGATATATAAGTATATATGTAATTTTAGACTTTATATAGACTCATGCATGTGTATTTGTGCATATGTCAGCTATGGTATTGGCATTAGGCTAGCTAGTAGCTACACAGTGGTGAAAAAAGTGTTTCTGCCATTTGGTGATTATATTCAAATAAAGAATTTAGATAATAAACAAGTAATTACAAATTTAAATGAGTGTTGGAGAAAGGATTACATGGTGTGTTAAGTACATATAGCAAAAAGAAAAGATGTATACAGTGCTAATTGCAATGTCTCATTTAAATTTCACACTAGACTTAGTGGAAATAATTAACTATAAGCTTTATACGGGCATAGACCGTATCTATCTTGTTGCCATTGTTTTCTTCAATAATCAGCACAGTGCCTGGTCCATCTACATCATTATGTGAACACTTGTTAAATAAAGAAAAAAATGACCAATCCACTTATCTAAACTCCCTTATTCCTTGGACTATTTTAATTAATTAAATGTTTTGATCAGTTTTAGGTTTACAGGAAAATTGAGTGATGTGTAGACAGTTCTATATAACCTCTCGTCCACACGAAATTTCCTCTATTATTAGGTTGGTACAAAAGTAATCGCAATTTTTGCCTTTTTTTTTTAAGTAATGAAACAAGACACAATTAGTTTTTCACCAATATAATATTAATTTCAAATGTTAATGTGGTACATTTGTTGCAATTCATGAGCCAATATTGACACAATGTTTACTTAAGATCAACGTGTCATCAATTAATTGATTCATCAATTGTTTCCTCTTTGTATTGTACATTCCGTGTGTTTGGAAAATGTACAGTGACATTTATCTACCTTTATAGTGTACAGAGTAAACTCCCTGTCTTAAGAAGCCTTTTTGTTGACCTATTCATCCCTCCTCCCCATTCCAACTCCTTAGTTCCTGGTAATGACTGACTTCTTAACCATCTCCATAGTTTTTTTCTTTTCTAGAAGGTTACATAGTGGGAATCATACAGTAGAATATAGCTTCCTAAGATTGGCTCCTTTCACTTAACAAACTACAGTTTAGATCCCATTGTGTTTCTGCATGACTTGATATCATTTATTTTTAGCTCTGTATAATATTTCATTGTCTGATTGTTTATCCATTCATTTATTGAAAGGCTATTGCTTCCAGTTGCCTTGGTGCTATGGTTCAAATGTCCTTTCCAAAATTTGCTTGCCATTGTGGTGGTATTAGAAAGTGAGAGCTTTGGATGGTGACAGTGACTTGGGGGCTGTGACCCTATTGGGTGGGATTGGTGCCCTTATGATAGGGCAAGTTTGGCCTCTTTTGTCTCTTTCCTATCTGCCTTTTGTCATGTGATGATGCAGCAAGAAGGCCCTCTAAAGATGCCAGCACCATGATGTTGACTTACTAGCCTCAAAACCTATGAGAAAATAAATGTATGCTCATTATAAATGACCCAGTCTGTGATATTCTGTCATAGCAAAATAATAAGAAACAAGAAACACCAACACTTGGCTTATTTTTCAGCTCACTTTCTAGTTGCTCATGTAGTGCTTTTTTGTTTGTTTGTTTTTTGGTCTATCAACTGTGTTGGTGACATTATTGATTTTTCACCGGAAACTTGAAGTTCTAAGAACAACTCACTTGGATAAGGAAGTTTCTAATGTTCTAAATATCGTCACTGGCAGTTAAAATCATTTCCAGGAAAAATGGTATTAATGTTACTTTATAACTTATTTTTGTAACACTTCACAATCCTAGACTTCCAATATGTACATCCAATTATTTTCTGGATATGTGGTCTTGAGTGTTTTGCAATTATGTAACATAGAGTTTTGGCAAAATAATTCAATTTTTTTTCCGAGAAACTTTCAGAATTTTTCAAATACTATTGCTAGGCAATTGTTTTCCCACCTATCAGGCTTTAAAATTTATTGCCATATTTGGGTCCCTTTGTTATCTTTCGAACAAAGTGCGGTTTTCATGGCTTTACTATTGATGAGTCTTGAAAACAGATATACACATTTCGCTTATCTACTATTTATTTTATATATGTATGGGTCAAATTTTTTTCACAGGATTCTATACTTCTCAGGACTGAAAGCATAACTACATTAAAATTTATGGAACAGTGTAGGCTTGAATACATGCTCAGGTGTTTGATAAATATATTTGTAAATTAATGTCAAACTATATTTTCTCACTTAAATTACTACTTGCACTAATGAATTTACTAAACTAATTAGCTTTGATAAGGTGGGGCTTTAGTCTCATTATTCATAGCTGCATCACCTGTGAATTTTCAAGAAGATAAAACATTTTCTCAAATCCTATTTACCTGATGTTCAAATTAAGCACTAAGATGGTTTTATATTATAATTATTTTTAAAAGACTGTTATTTATCATTTTTAAACATTTAATTTTAAAATAATTCTAGACATATGGGAGATTGTAAAGATCATACAAAGAAGTTTTATCTATGCTTTATATAATTTTTCCCATTAGTTATATTTCACTTAAAAATAAAACAATATCAAAACCAGAAAAGTGACATTAGTTTAAAATGTTTATGTAGTTCCTTGTCACCTATAACATGTATAAATTCATTTTACCAACACAGCAATCAGAATGTAGAACTATCCCATCACCACAAAGATTTTCTTTATGCTACCCCTTTGTAGCAACACCCATCCTCCCTGTCTCTCTCTTCTGACACCCACTACAGCTATTTTCTTTCTCTATTTTTTTTTCAAATTTAGGAAATGTTATGTGAATTTATTAATTTATGCCTTTTGAGATGAGTTTTTTTCCTCAGCGTAATGCCCCTTTTTGTGTCAAGTTTGACATTTTCATAGAAGTTCGTCAAGTAAAGCCTTCATTTAAAAATACTACAAATAATAGACTCCAAGGCTATTCAAGATGGTGCATTGGGCCCAGAGAAGAAAAACAAAGAAATACACACGTGGTTTAAAGATAAGAGGAGAGGTTGTGCTGGATGGTTCATGCCTGTAATTCCAGCACTTTGGGAGGCCAAGGCGGGCAGACCACCTGAGGTCATGAGTTTGATACTGGCCTGGCCAACATGGTGAAAACCCATCTCTACTAATAATACAAAAATTAGCTGGGTGTGGTGATGGATGCCTCTAGTGCAAGCTACTTGGGAGGCTGAGGCAGGAGAATCATTTGAACCTGGGAGTTGGAGGTTGCAGTGAGCCCAGATCGTGCCACTGTACTCCAGCCTGGGTGACAGAGCAAAACTCTGTTAAAAAAGTAATAATAATAATCCAACTATCTAACAAAAATTAAAAATGAATTTTATTTTATAAAATAACAATATTAAAAATAACAGTATGCTCAACAGCTTGATAGAGAATTTATACAGCAGAAAGGTAGTTAATGCTGCTGTATCAGTAAGTTTCATAAATACATGTATATACATACACATAATATTTCAGTGACTTAATGTTAGAACTAATAAATTCTATCAAACTTTTTTAAATATCAGCTCTTAATCACAAATGATTGTTGAAAAAGTAGATATAAGCTTGCGACCATTATGAAACTTGGCAAGTAGCCTTATTTTCTGACAAATTTATTTCAGAATGATGGTGCAAGAATAAGTTTCAGTCAGGCCTGCTGCCCTGTCAGACTAATCAGAAACAATCTGCCATTTTCCATGTTTGTACTTTATTTCATGCCCCAAAGCTTGACTTTCATACTTTAAAGGAAATCTTATTAGGTTTAATATTCTGAATGGTTTAACAGCGTTACTCAGACACTCAGCCATACAATTTCACAGTAGAAAAATTGGTGAAGGAACCTAGTATGGTCATAACTGTTTCATCCAAAATGTTACCACCTTGTTTTTGCTTTCTTATAAATCTCACTGTATGAGATAATTTCAAAGTATAATAGCAAAATTAAAACTTTCATATTTTAATATGATAATAATTTACTCAGTGCAAATTTTTAAAGACAAATGTTCTTGTGCTTATTAACAAAAAAAGTTAGTTTACTCTGGGTAAGACTTCAGCAGGAGATGCAATTTCACAGTTTCCTGCAACTGAAATTCCTATGTTTCTGAGATATCAGAAAGAAATGTAATGTAAATGTAAAGTAAGGGTGTAGGTATATTGCTAAGCTTCTCTGCATTTCAAAAGCAAGGGCTATGTTTTATAATTATGTCTCTGTTTTTATAAATTATTTTTAAAAAGTAATAAAACATAAGATACCTAAGTACACTTTTATAAAAATAATAAAAGAACCAGCCAGGCTGGGTGGCTGACACCTGTAATCCCAACATTTTGGGAGGCCGAGGTGGGTGGATAAGAAGTTCAGGAGATCCAGACAATCCTGGCCAACATGGTTAAACCCTGTCTAATAAAATACAAAAAAGTAGCCGGGTATGGTGGTGTGAGCCTGTAATCCCAGCTGCTCCAGAGACTGAAGTAGGGGAATTGCTTGAGCCTGGGAGGCAGAGGTTGCAATGAACGGAGATCATGCCACTGCACTCCAGTCTGGCGACAGAGTGATACTCTGTCTCAATAATAATAATGATAATAATAATAATAATAATGAGTCAGTATGCTCAAGCCATAGTAAGACACGTCATCTATACTCTAGATTGCCTTTATGAAATCCCTAAATGCAGTCCTTTCTTCAGTAAATTGCCAAACAATATACCCAGTTTGACATCGATCATTCTTTTATATTTTGAAAAAGTATAATAACATCTATATTTGCATCCATAAACTATCACAATGTTTAGATTATCTGTTATTTTAGAAGATTTTATGAGACTATAGATTAAAATCTACACATTAATATTTTAAATAATTTCAGATACTTTTATTAATTAAGTTTTCAATTACATGTGTGGTTGATGAACAGAAATTTCCCTAAAAAAATAAATATGGGGTCTGCTGCAGCCAGACCCATCTCACATGCAAGGAAACACAAAGACTCAAGGAGAAAGATTTACCAACCAAATGGAGAGCAAAAATAAATAAATAAATAAAAAGCAGGATTTGCAATTCTTGCCTCTGATAAAATAGACTTTAAAGAAACACAGATCAAAAGAGAGAAAGAAGGATATTACATAATGGTAAAAGGATCAATGCAAAAAGAAGAGCCAACAATCCTAAATATATACACACCCAATTCAGGAACACCCAGATACATAAGACTTATAAAGAGACTTAGACTCCCACACAATAATAGTGGGAGACTTCAGCATCAATATTAGACAGATCAATGAGACAGAAAATTAACAAGGATATCCAGGACTTGAACTCAGATATGAAACAAGTAAACTTAATAAACATTTATAGAACTCTCCACTTTAAATACACAAAATATACACTCTTATCAGTCTACCACATCACACCTATTCACGGGTTGAAATGAAATATTGATTGGCTGCTTGTTTGTTATTTTCTTCCCTCATTTTTATTTATTTATTTATTTTTCCTGTTTCAAAAAATAAATAAATAAATAAATAAACAAGGATTAGTTATATTAAATAAAAATTGGTCACATTTTAATCTGTGTTTTCATGTAACTTTATAACACTGTAATGAAACATATAGTATAGCTACTAAAGCAGTTATAAGTTCATTACTTAAGAACTGTCAGTTTCTTAAGTTTCAAAACATGGTTCATCCAGTGTGTTTTTATGTTTCTAGATGAGACTTATTTAGCTAGTATTAACATGTGCCTTATCCTCTTTTACATGCTTTATTTACATAAAAGCAATTAATTATCAAAGAAAAACAATCACCCATGAAATGCTTAATATTTTGCCCACATTTTTCAAGTAAGAAAAGGGAGTTTCTCTAACTTGTTTCAAGTGAATTAAACTGAGATTACAACTTAAGGACACTGGTCTAAACCCTATGTTAGAGATTCTAAAATGTTTTTGATTCATGAAGCTCTGAATGTATTGCTAGTTTTTAAAATATCTATGAGTTTCTATTTTTAACTACATATTAGGTCCAAAATCCTTAATGACTCTTTATGTCTTAACAATTTAAGAGTCATTTGAAATGACAAATATGCAAGTTGAAAAAAAAATTAATTTTTGTCTTCAATAACCACATACTTATGGGATGTGTGCCATCGTCAGGATTGAATGGCTTGAAATTCTATTGACTATCACTATCCTGATTTATAATTCCACACTGATTTTCATGCAGTACTTGCTTTTTTATGACTGCAACTACAAAAACTCAACCTCACAAATAGGGCATCAACAAAAGAATGTAGGATAATCAAATATTATAACAGTGAACTCAAACTAATATTTTGTGTGCTACCTGACAAATGTGGAACACGCTTTTGTTTCCCTCAAACATTTAGAATATTCTGCAGAGTCCCTGTGAGTTGCATATGGTGCTCTGTGGTGCCTTAGCACACAGTTTAGGAACTGTTTCTCTATGTCATTAGCCTCCTGTCATCCTGGGCAGAAGCCCAGTGCTTGACTCGGTGCACATTTTATGAAGTTATTCTAATGAGTGTGTCACACAGCTCTGTGGCTTTAAACAATGTCCTCAACTTCACTGAGACTCCATTACTTAAATGGTGATGAGAAATAATAAAAGCCATAGTAGATTCAACAAATCCATGTGTTTAAGTTGCTAACTCTCTGCCGAACACATGATGGGCAAATGATATGTGTTGTCCTTCTTTCTTCATACAACTTTTCTGATTTTCCTCTCCACAATCTGAAGTGCATTTGATCTAAACAACCCTGTATAAAATTTTTTTTCAAGAAATTTTAGTCTAGTATCATCTAATAGGGTGATGTATTAAAAACAAGAAAGTCACTTTTTGTGCAAAGGAAAAGGTGATGCCAGCTTTTTTTTTTTTTCTTTTTATTGAGCCAGTTTTCTTACTGGCATGGGGAAGGAGAGAATGGGAAGAAGAGGTTTAAAAAAAAGCACAGAGACTATAAACTAGAAGCTCTGAAAATTTACTTTCATTCATAAACATGTCTCAATCGAAGTGATAACTTACCTTATACTGTTTGAAATTCCTGTGCTTAGACACAATCAAGTTTCTTTAATCAATAAGTGCTACTTTTAAGCATATTTTTAAGTTGTCTACATTAAATTTTACATAGTACATTGAACATAAAATTTGAATAAATATCTTGGTGAATGCACGATCCCACTAGGACAGATCCATTTTCTTTTATGTAGGCCAAGACCTTGGGGAAAACTGTATAAGCAAAGTGGATATTATCCACACTCCACTGCCTCTAAGTCTGCTTTGTTCCAAAAAGCCAATATCTGTACTTCGATTACCTCAAGTTCAATTCTTTGCTGATCTAGTCAATTTATTTGGCCTTTGTGATGGTCAAGGCTGTATTGTGTAATTATATTGGGAATGGTCAGCCTGCGAACATAAATCACATCAATTTTATAGAATCAGTTTTACTCTATGACCTTCATATGGCACTCTTTTCTGTTCTACTTAAAAGTTTTAACTACTCCCTTTGACTGGGTAAAGGGAGTAGTATGATAAAGATTGTTTTCTCTTAATTCATATAACATAATTAGACATACTTTAAATAAAAGAAGATGATATATGTAGGCTTCTGATTAAATTTTTTTTAATTAGGAGATAATGTATTTAAAATTAATTTGAAGAAGTTCATTTTAATTTATTAGTAAATGTATTTATTAAAGTTTATTAGGTTAAAAAATTTAACCTAAAATATATTTTCCATAATGGTACTATTTTTCATTTATATTTGATATAGTAGAGATGCTATAAAATTTCTACATGTACACAAATGATGATTAAAAATAAGAAGAAAAAACTTTTAAAGAAAAAGTAATACTATTAAATGTGGATGGTGCTGTGTCACAAACTATTTGTTATCTCAAAAAATTGATAAATATATAATTCATTTTAATATAAATATATTTTTTCTCTGAAAGTGCTTTTGAATCTTAGAAAGCATTTACATCATTAGGGTATTGCTTTGATCACAGAAGCATGATTAACACTTGGAATACATTAAATCTAGAGCAATATATCTATTAAATAACCATAGTAGAGTAAAATACATACCCTTTAAGAGTAATTACATATCTATTTATAAAAATTGGAAATAGCATTTCATTGATTTATTTAATCCCCAAAATGATTATCTTACATTTTTTTGATTAAATTGTTCTTCCTTTGAAGGTTAGTAAATGATTTTTCAAATATATGACACAATTGTTTTCTTTTTATGCATTTGTACTAATTGATGTGTGGTTAAATGGTTCTATTATTTGAATAACAACTTCACAAACAGTATAATTTTAACTAAAACTTTAAATTAAAACACTGATGTAATATAAACATGAATATTAATTTGAATAATATAAAAATTTTATTCAGATGCTGAATCCATTTTGTTGTTCATTTATAGTCTCTTGATATAGGTAACCAGAATAATAGGACACACTCTGCCAGATTATTCGGTGTAGTAAATGACAACATATGCACAAGTTTTGTGTATGGTAATTCTCCAAAACATTTGTTTCTTTCTAATGGAAAACAATGATATTTGAGAAACATTTAAAATAAATATATATATGAGGCCAGGCGCGGTAACACTGAGCACTTTGGGAGGCGACGGCGGGCAGATCACTTGATCACTTGTGGTCAGGATTTCAAAACCAACCTGGACAACATGGTGAAACCCTGTCTCTATTAAAAAACAAAAAACAAAAAAAAAAAGAAAGAAAAAAAGAAAAAAATTAGATGGGTGCAGTTGTGGGTGCCTATATTACTAGCTACAGCTGAGGCCGAGGCATGAGAATTGCTTGAACCCTGAAGGTGGAGGTTTCAGTGAGCCAAGATCGCACCACTGCACTCCAGCCTGTGCAATAGAGTGAGACTCTGTCTCAAAAATAAATGAATAAATAAATATAAAATATGCATAAAAATCTTACATTGAATTTTGTAAAATAAATATACTGTGGATAATTTGTATAAATTAGGTGAATAGTATGAACAAAACTTGAATTACTATGCCCTAAATTTGATATTTTTTAACAGGAATAAAGGATTGCTGATGGTTAAAGACAAAAGCATTACCTAAGTCTCTATTTGTCATATTTCCTGTAAAAGTAATGGTGAAAAATAAGAAAACACATAAAAACCATCTTTTAGCATAACTTGAAGGCAGAGAATGCTTGACATTACATAATTACATATATTTTTTTACACACAGACATTTATATATATATGTGTGTGTGTGTATGTGTGTGTGTATATATATATATATATATATATACGTAAAAACAGAAAAAAAAACCCAAGTCACAGCATGGTTAGACTCACATTCTTCCACCAATTCCACCCCATAAAAGGGCAAGCAGCCAGGAATTATAGGCCTAGGAAGACTGAATGAAACAGAAAGAGATGAAACAATGGATAAAACGTTCTACTGAGTGCCTGGGAAAATTAAGCAGAACAATCAACTTCAAGATATTTTCTAGCACAACTGTTAGATTTTAAGATTAAAAAAAATTTCAAGGCTCAGGCACAGTGATTAAAAACCTTAGAAAACAAAATTACTTGTCATCAGACTTTCAAAAACCACAGAAAAACAAGGAACATGCAAATGTAGCAGTATTTTTTGGAAACTCAATGAAAGGACATATAAATATTTTATATCCAGTGCACTTATTATTCAAGTATCAAGTTTATAAAACACTCACTTACATATATATATGTGTATATATATGTATATGCATATATATGTGTATATATATATACACACATATATATGTAATGTAAGAAATTATTCTGCACCCATGAGGACATTTTCTGGAATCTGTTATTTTTTGGAAAGTATTTTGTGCCTGAAGTTATTTCAAAGTAAAACATGTTCTGAATGTCATACTCTGTTAATTGGTAATATCAAGGGTAAAGGTGCTGCTTACCTTTACCATAATTATATGAGTTAGGTGGGTGAGACTTTCTTGAATTAGTCAATCCAAGAAAGATACAGAAACTGTTATGACAAATACAGGAAAAAAATAAGAATAAATAGAATAGAGATATTAAGCTGAGATTTGTCATTAAATATATATATACCTAATCAGAACCAAAATACTATATTTACTATATTTTCAATAGCAATTTATAGAAAATGTTTTATGGAATTTGTGTATGTTGGCTTTTCCTTTTATCCAGTGTAAAATGGAAATCATATGACTTTAAGGACTGATATTAAACAAATAACACAAAACATATTTTATTATTAAACAGGTATAAAACCAACAGAATTATCAAGAAGACTTGTTTTTAAACTAAAATATTTTGTGATTATTTACAACAGTTTTTCAGGCAACCATAACTGTAGAATTTCTGAATTTTGGCTCTTTCGCAAGTAACATGTTTTATGCAAATGAGTCCAGACAGAAAGAATTGAAAATAGCTAATATGCCTGGTTAACATTTGGGTAACTGCACAAGTGAACAGCACATGGAATCGTCATCTTCCAAAACATAACTGATGACTATTATATCTCTACACAACAATATCAAAATGAGTTTTTTGGTTACCCTTTAACAACAGGATTTTATGCTTAATGTACAAATAAATTTGATATTAATCAATCTTTAATATATTAAGATATCAGCAATCAAGTTTTTACAACAAACACTTTAAAATCTTTATTAGAACTAATTGGGATAATATGAAAATATCAACTGTTGCAATAAAATTTCATCATCTTACAAATTGATTCAGTAATAGTAATTAGCTAATTATATATTACAGCTTTAATATTTAATAAAAGAGCAAAGGCAAATTACTAAAAATCCAGTTACATCAAATTTATAAAAGAAGGGCAAGATGGTGGAGTAGAAGATTCCACCCATCATTCCTCCAAGAGGAATAACAAATTTTAACAATTATCTGCACACAAAAAATCACCTTTATAAGACAAAAATATCAGGTGAGCAATCACAGTACCTGTTTTTAATTTTATATTGCTGAAAAAGACCCTGAAGTGGGAAGAAAAAGACTCTTGAATCTTTGACATGATCGGTCTCCAATTCCTCGCCAGCAACTGCTTGGCATGGAGAGAGAATTTGTGCACTTGGGGGAGAGAAAACACAGCAGCTGGAGGACTTTACATTGAACTCACTGCTGCCCTTTCACAGCAGAAAACAAAACCGTGCTGAACTCCAGCCAGTACCCATCCATGGATGAAGCATTTTGACCAACCCTAGCCAGAGGGAAAGAACTCATCCAAGCAGCTGGAACGTGGGTTTCAGCAATCATCACTACCATATCTGAAGATTGAAGTGATCTGAGGTCCTAGGCAAACTTTAAATGTAGTCTGGGTCACAGGGAGTGCAATTCTTAGGCAAATCGTGATGCTGTACTGAGCTTAAGGCTAGTGGACTTGGGCAGTTTGTGACCTACTAAGATAGCAGATGGGGTGGGTGGGGGAGTGTTTATTCCACCTGTCCCCCAACCCCAGGGAGCCTAGTTTGCAGCAATAACAAAATGACTCCTTATTTGTGCTTGAGAAGAGGAGAGAGAAGAGTAAGAGGATTTTATCTTACATATTGGATGCCAGCTCAGCCACAGTAGGATAGGCTATGGGGTACAGTCGTGAGGCCCCCATTCTAGGACCAAGCTTTCAGATTACATTTGCAGACATCCCATTGGCTTGGAACCCACTGCCTTTAAAGAAAAGACCCAGGCCTGGTAAGATTCATTGTTTGTTGGCTAATCAGTCCTTGGGCCCTGAATAACCAACAATGATAGACAGGTAGTATGACATGGGCATTGGTTGAGTCTCTGCTATGTGCTGGCTTTAGGTACCAGCTTTGCCACAGTGGGCTGGAGTATGAAGCAGGCTCTTACAGCCCCTGAGCCCATGCCTAGGCTCTTGAACAGAATTTCTGGGCCTGCCCTGAGCCGGAGGTGAGCCCACTATCCCGAAGGTTGAGCCCTGGGCCTGGTAGTATTCACCACAATCTGACTGAAGATCCCTTTGGCCTCAAGTGAACCTTGGTGATAGCCTGGCAGGACTCCCCATGGGCTGTTGGTGATAGTGGCCACAGGACAAGGCGCCTCTGCCTGTTTAAAGCGGAGAGAAGAGGAGGAAGGACTGCATCTTGTGGTTTGAGGGCTAGCTTAGCCACAGTGGGATAGACTACCATGTAGAGTTCTAGAATTTTTGACTCTAATTTCTGGTTTCCAGACCTCATCTCTGAACCCACTCAGGGGCTGGGAGAACTCACCTCCCTGAAGAAGAGGGCACAAAACTGGCTGGCTTTGTCACCTGCTGATTATAGAGCCCCAGGGTTGAGTGAACACAGGTGATAGGCAGGTAGTAGTTACAGTAAGCCTTGGGTGAGACCCAGTGCTGTTCTGGTTTCAGGTCTGACCCAGTGAGGTTCCAAGGTAGTAGTTGCAGAGGTGCTTGTGTTATTCCACCACCAGCTCCAGGCAGTTCGATACAGACAGAGAGAGAACATTTGTTGGGGAAAAAAGTAAGGGAAGCAAACAACAGTCTTTGCTTGGTCATCCAAACAATTCATCTGGATCTTATCCAAGATTATCAAGGTGGGAGCTCTACAGGTCTTGAAGAACCACAGCATTACTGGGGTTGGGACACAAGTCCCTTTGAATATCTGGCAAGTCTTCCCAAGAAGGGCAAGCACAGATCACAAAGCCCAGATTAGGAAGACTACAATAAAAACTAAATATTTAATGCATAGACACCAGCTGTATGTACTCCATTCTTACATTGCTATAAAGAAATACCTGAGGCTGAGTAACTTATAAAGAAAAGAAGTTTGATTGGCTCAAGGTTGTGTGGGCTTCACAAGAAGCATGGTGCTGGCATCAGCTTAGCTTCTGGGCAAATCTCAGAAAATTTCCAATCATAGTGGAAGGTGAAGAAGCATACACATAAAAGAAGGAGAAAGTGAGGAGAGGTGCCACATACTTTTAAATAGCCAGGTCTTCTGTAAATTCAGAGAAAGAGCTCATTTACTACTAAACGATGGTCCAAACCACTATGAGAGATTTGCCTCCATTCAAACAGCTCCCCCATGCCCCAACTCACACATTGGACATAACATACTCATGAGATTTGGGCAGGGACATATATACTAACTATATCATTCCACCCCTGGCACCCTCCAAATGATTGTCCGTCTCATATTTCGAAATAAAATCATGACATATCAATAGTAACCCAAAGTCTTACCTCATTTGAGCATTGACTCAAAAGTCCCAAGTCCAAAATCAAAAGCCTCATCTGAATATAAGTTCCTTCCACCTAAGATCTTGTAAAATAAAAACAATTCATTTACTTCTAAGATACAATGGGGGTGCAGAAATTGGATAGACATTCCAGATCCAAAAGCAGAAATCAAACAAAAGAAAAAGGGCTATAGGCTCCACACAAGTCAGGAATTCAGCAGGACAGTCATTATATCTTAAAGCTCCAAAATAAATTCCTTTGACTCCATATCCCACATCCAGGGTACACTGCTGCAAGGAGTGAACCTCCAAGGCCTTGAGAAGCTCTGCCTCTCTGCCCCTGTTTAGGCAGGAGAATAAGGTGTGGAGGCAAGGAACACATGGCCGATTTATGCTGACTTCCTAGAACTAAATCAAGTGAAAGCATTTCAGCTATGACAAGTAATATCCTCTCCATTTACACAGGGCATACACCAAGTAAATGACTTTGTAACTTTACTCCATTCTCTTCATTTACATGGACAATACACAAAGTAGCCAATGGAAACCAATAAAAGATATTTAAACAACAGAATTCTGAAACAGGGCTTGAGCCCCTATGCTCGGGCCCATTTCCTCACTGTGGAGTGTACTTTTCATTTTCAGTAAGTCTCTGCTTTTGTTGCTTCATTCTTTTCTTTCTTTCTTTGTGAATTTTGTCCAATTATTTGTTTAGGATGGCGAGAACCTGAACACCCTCCAACGGTAATACTGTGTCATTGCAGAATTCAGCCACCCTGGCTATTCACACAGGTGGTTGAGTTCCTGCAGCTTTCCTGGGTGCTGGGTAGAAGCTGCTGGTGGATTTGCCCTTGTGGGGTCTGGAGGACAGTGGCTCCCTTCCCATGGCTCCAGTAGGCAGTACCCAAGTGGGTACTTTAGGCCTTCCAACCCCAACTCCTGCCTTCTGCCTGGACATCCAGGACTTTTTATACATCTTCTGAAGTCTAGGCAGAAGATGTCAAGCCTAATTCACTTTTACATTCTGTGGATCCACAGTCTTAACATGTAAAACCACTCAAGGCTTATGGCTTTCACCCTCTGGACCTGTGGCCTGAGCCACACCTGAGCCCCATTGAGCTGCGGCTGGAGCAAGAGCAGGTGTGTTGCAGGAAGCGATGTTCTGAGGCTGCGCAGGGAAGTAAGACTCTGGACCTGGCCTATGAAACCATTCTTCCCTGCTAGGTCTCTGGGCCCGTGATGGGAGGGGTTGCCACAAAGGTCTCTAAAATGACTTCAAGACCTTTTCCTCATTGGGTTAGAAAGCAACATCTGCCTCCCTTTTAGTTATGCAAATTTCTCTCACAATAAGTTGCTCCACAACCTGCTTGAATTTTTCTCCTGAAAAAAGATTTATGTCGCTGCCACATGGCCAGGTTTCACATTTTCTAAGCTTCTGTGCTCTGCTTTGCTTTTTAGTATAAGTTTCAACTTTGAGTCATCCCTTTGCTCCCACATCTGAGTCTAGGTTGTTAGAAGTAGCCAGGTCACTTTGCTGCATAGAAATTTATTCTGCTAGATCCACTAAATTATCACTCTATAGTTCACACTTCCTCAGATCCTAGGACATAAACAGAATGCAGCCAAATCCATCACTAAGACGTAACTCAAGTGACCTTTACTCCAATTCCTAATTTCCTAATGAATTCCTAATTTCCTTCTCCAACCTTAGCAGACTTAACTTCCCTGTCCATAGTACTATCAACAGTTTGGACACAATCTTTGTCAGCCTCTAAGAAGTTCCAAACTTTTCTTCATCTTCCTGTCTTCTTTGAATCCTCCAAACTCATCCAACTTCTGCCTGTTATGCAGTTCCAAAGATGCTTCTACATTTTCAGGGATCTTTATAGCAATGTGCCAACACTCAGTACTAATTTTCTGTATTAAGCCATTGTTGCATTACTCTAAGTAAACACCTGAGACTGAGTTATTTGTAGAAAAACAGGTTTAATTGGATTATGGCTTTTCAGGCTTAAGATAAACCGAGGTCCTGGCATCCTTCTAAGGAGATTTCAGGAAGATTACTATCACAGCAGAAGGTGAAGAGAGAGCAGGAAAATCACATGCACATGGAAAAAGAAGGAGCAAGTGAGAGAGAGTTGGGCAGGGAGAGAGAAAGTAGTGGGGGGAGGTACCACACATTTTTAAATCATCAGCTTTCATGTGAACTCAGAGCGAGAGCTCACTTATCATCAAAGAGATGGCCTAAGTCATTCATAAGGAATCTGCTCCCATAATCCAAATATTTTCCATGAAGACCTACTTCCAACACTGGGGAATAGCATTTCAGTATAAAATTTGAGCAGGGTAAATATGCAAAGCATATCGCTCATGAACATCTACAGGCATCAGAACAAGTGAGGAAAACAAGACCTCACTAAACAAACTAAATAGTCACCGGGGACCAATCCTGAAGCAACAGAGATATGTGACCTTTTTAGCCCGATAAATCAAAATAGCTATGTTGAGGAATCTCAAAGAAATTCAAGATAACACAGAGAGATAATTCAGAATTCTATCACATAAATTTAACAAAAAAGATTAAAATAATTAAAAGAATCAAGCAGAAATTCTGGAGCTGAAAATGCAACTGCGCTATTGAAGAATATTTCAGTCTCTCTCACCATTAGATTTATCAAGTGGAAGAAAGTATCAGTAAGCTTTAAGACAGGCTATTTGAAAATACACAGTCAAGGAGAAAAAAGGAACAATCATAATAATGAAACATGCCTCACGTATCTAGAAAATAGTTTGGAAAGAGGCCAGCGTTATTCACAGTAGCCAAGATTTGGAAGTAACCCTAGTGTTCCTCAACAGACAAATGGACAAAGAAATTGTGATAAACCGGGCGCGGTGGCTCAAGCCTGTAATCCCAGCACTTTGAGAGGCCGAGGCGGGTGGATCACGAGGTCAAGAAATCGA
>NW_022436951.1:18604724-18687127 GCF_009761245.1 Sapajus apella
AAAAAAAAAAAAAAAAAAAAAAAAAGAAATTGTGATACAAATACTTAATAGAATACTACTATTCACCATAAAAAATGAGACCCTGTCATGTGCTACAATATGAACAGAACTAGAGGTCATTATGTTCTCATTTATTTGTGGAAGCTAATCATTAAAATAATTGAATTCATGGAGATAGAGAGCGTAGGGGTAGTTACCAGAGGCTGGGAAGGGTAATAGAGGTGTGTGTGTTGCAGGAGGGGGAGCAGTGGATGGTTAAGGGCACAAAAAATGGAATTAATAAGACTCAGCATTTGCTAGCACGACAGGGTGACTGTAGTTAATAATACACTTAATTATACATTTTAAAATAACTAAAAGAGTATAAGTGGATTGTTTGTAGCACAAAGGATAAATACACACAGAGATAAATACGCAGTTTAACTTGATGTGATTATTAAGCATTGCATGTCTGTATAAAGCACATCATGTACCGCATAAATATAAACACATATGTAACAATGAAAATCAAAATTTAAAATTTAAAAAAGAAAATTTATAAAATATTTTTGAATATTATAATTTTCTAGTTAATTCATTAGTTTCCAGATAATCAGTTCTAAAAATAAATGTATTTGAAAAATATTATATGAATTCATCATTTTTTAATAAAAGGTTGCCTGGACATGCAGGGGGAATAATACTTCAGGTTTTTGCAGAAATGGCAAACACAAAATCTTACCCTTAATGGAAACCTGTGAATACATTCACCTCATAGCAATATGTTCTTGCAAATGGAATAGTAACAAATTTAAAACTAAATTGACACCATTGCTTTACAGAAAATATGAGAAAATGATATGTCTCAGTATTTTTTTATTCTCTTCTCCAACTTTAGTATAATTTCTGAGTACTGTGCCCAACTTCTTTGTCAAATTTCTCTCTGTTTAGCTGCAAACCACGTGCAAAAGACCCTATCATGATTTATACAGGATTCACCAGAATGAGAAAAGCAAAGTCATATATTTATTGCTTTCTAACTGAGCATCCATCATCCAGACATTTTACAAACTGTATGCCCTTTAGATATTTACAAGAAAATAACATTTACCTTTGATGTAACAGGCTCATATTCATGAAACAACGGTATAGTTCAACTTAACTGCAGCAAAAGTATAAATTAAGATAACAAGGAAAGAGTATGAACCGTAGGGGGAGATGCACATGGCTTCAAATCCTGTGTCTCCATCCTTTAAAATTGTCTCCATAGTTTCTGAACATACAAAACTTATTCCTCAGGTAAGAGCATAATATTTGAAAAATAACAAACAAATAAAATCAACCAAAAATCTTTTCTATCAGCACTGTTTTTTTTTTTTTGATATTAGACATTTTCCACCATTTTTAGCTATAATTACAGAATATAGATTATTGGATACATATACAATTTAGTGCCATGTAAAGAGATGAAATACCTCTTATCACTTATTCCTTCCCCTGGCTTGTTGGCGTATTCTGAGGACACAGAAATATTCTTTTTAGTAGACCTCAATGTATAATATGAATAACTGTGAGGATTTCACCAAATAGTCACACAGTGTTTTATTGTTTTACAACTGTTATTGGATATTGCTAACTTATTGTTTTAGAAAATTGAAAAGTTCTGAAATACTGGCTGGTGCATTGTTATTTGTCTTCTAGAATATTCCCAGAGTTTTGAAATTGAAAAGCACCAGACATAGAGTTTTCTATTTTATTTCAGTAAGAAGTATTAAAAGTACTATCAACTCTCATATAATTTCATCAATCAAAGAATATTTTATTAACAAAAATAAAGAAAAAACACACGGAACAATAATTTAAATCAAGTCACTTTATGAAAAACTTATAATAATGTCTTTATGTTTATGAATCAATGGTGATTATTGTCCTTCATAAGTCAGAAGGATCCAATAAACAGGCTTTCTGAATCACTCACCTAGACCAAATGAAAGTGTGTGTGCTCCCCAATTTGCAGTTATCCATTACCCCAAAATCTGGCATAAGACACATTCATTGATTCTTAATGTTAAAACAACCTGCATTCCTGGGATACACTCTACTTAATCACTATTTATTTCAATTTTCATTTTTTAGCCTAGGTTTGATATATGGGAAATACTTGCCTCATAAATGATCTGGGAGGTTTTTTAATGTCCTCTGCATTCTTAAAGAGTTTGTGTTACATGAGTATCATTCCTTTCTTAAGTATTTGACAAAATTCACAAGCAAATACATCACTGGCTACTGCTCTTTTTTATGGGAATAATTTTAAATAGACATTTAAACTCTATAATAGACATAGGTTTTGAGATTTTCTATTCTATAGCCATTTTTCAAAAGTTTTGACTTCTTATAAATTTATCAATTTCTTCAAAGTTGCTAAGTTTATTAAATTGTTCATATTTTCTCATTAGCCTTTTGATGTGTAAGGACTGTAAGAACTTTCCTTCGTTCATACTATGACAGTTTGTTTCTTCTCTGTTTTTGCATGTTCAATGAAAGTAAAGATCAATCTCATTTAATAATAAAAAATCAGCCTTAAGTTTTTTTGGTTTTAAAAATATTTTTTAACTTGAATTTTACTGATTATCATTTTCATTATAATATTCTTCCTTTTATACTAGAATGATTTATATTCCTTTGGACATATACCCAGTAATGGGATTGATGGGTAAAATTGTATTTCTGGTTCAAGATACTTGAGGAATCACCACACTGTCTTCCACAATGGTTGAACTAATTTCCATTCCCACCAACAGTGTAATTGTGTTTCTGTTTCTCCACAGCCTCACCAGCATCTACTGTTTCCTAACTTTTTAATAATCTCCATTCTGACTGACCTGACTGGCGTGAGATGGTATCTCATTGTTTCGATTTGTATTTCTCTGATGATCAATGATGTTGAGCTCTTTTTCATGTTTGTTAAATGCATAAATGTCTTCTTTTTAGCAGTGTCTGTTCATATGCTTTGCACACTTTTTGATGGTTTTTTTTTTTTTTTTTCTCTTGTAAATGTGTTAACGTTCCTTGTAAATTCTGGATATTAGCCCTTTGTCAGATGGGTAGATCGCAAAAATTTTCTCCCAATCTGTAGATTGCCTGTTCACTCTGAGGATAGTTTCTTTTGCTTAGCAGAAGCACTTCAGTTTAATTAGATCGCATATTCCAATTTTGGCTTTTGTTGCAATTTCTTTTGGTATTTTTGTCATGAAGTCTACTATAAAGACATATGCACACTTATGTATATCACAGCACTGTTTACAACAGCAAAGACATGTACCCAACCCAAATGCCCATCAAAGATAGACTGGATAAAGAAAATGTGGTACATACACCACAGAATACTGTGCAGCTATAAAAAGGAGTGAAATCGTGTACCTTGCGGGGACATAGATGAAGCTGGAAGCCATCGTCCTCAGCAAAGTAACACAGGAAGAGAAAATCAAATACTGAGCAGTCTCACTAATAACTGAGAATTGAGCCATGAAAACATGGACACAGAGAGGGGAACAACACATACCAGGGCCTATTGAGGGCCGGGGGTGATGGGAAAGAACCTAGAGAGTGGGTCAATAGGTGCAGCAAACCACCATGGCACATGTATACTTATGTAACAAACCTGAATGTTCTGCACATGTATCCCATTTTTTTAAGAATAAATAATAATAGGTATATATTATTTCTTTTATGTATATAGTGCTTTAATTTGCTTTTACATTTGTAGTTTCTTAAGGCAAAAAGTTAGTTTGTTGTTTTGGGACCATTCTTTTCTATGACTTAAATGTTGATGTTTTTTCATTTATATTTAATTCAATATATATTCTAATTTCTTCTTTAACTTTGGGTTGTTTAAACATGTCTTATTTAATATCAAAGTATGTCAGATTTATCTCATATATCTTGTGGCAATGAATTTTTAATTGATTCTGTCATATGATTATTGTAAATGAATATACTTTACATTATTTCAAGTTAATAAACTTAGTGAAGCTTATTTTATTGAACATCATATAGTCAGTCTTGGTAAATGTCATTTTTTTTCTTAAACAGTTTGCTTATCTGATATTATTGGGTGGAATATTCTACAAGTGTCAATTAGGTTATGTTAGTTTAAAATGTTGTTCAAGATTTCTATGCCTATATTAATTTTGCTTGTTTGTTTCACAGCAGGATCTCACCCTGTCACCCAGGCTGGTAGGCAATGGCATAATCATAACTCACTGCAGCCTCAAACACCTGGGCTCAAGTCATCCCCCCACCTCAGCTTCAAGTGTAGCTAGAACTCAGGCAGGCACCAGCATGCCCAGTTAATTTTTAAAAATTTTTGTAGAGACAGCATCTCACTGTGTTCCCTAGGTTAGTCTCAATTGCCAGACCCTAAGAGACCCTCCCACTCATCCTTCTTCCCAAATCAATGGGATTATAAGGCTGAGCCACCAAGCTCAGCTACATATGTTAATTTTTGATCCATTAGTTTTATTAATTATTGAGGGAGGACAATTAAAATTTTCGGGTAGCTGTGGATTTTTCTTTTCCTCCAAATAATTTTATTACTTTTTATTTCTTGTATTTATAAGCCTAAGTGTTTGAATGTTTAGGGTTGTTAATTTTCTTAATGAATTCACCTGCTTAACATGACTGCCTCTCAAATCCTTTGTAATTTGGACAAAGCTAAAATGTATATTTTATAATATGTTGGCACTCCAGCTTACTTATGATTGTGGACAATATGGATTTTCTATTATTTTCTGTTAAAAATATGTATTCTTAATTAATGTGGTGGTCTTCAAAACCACACATTCCGGGGTCTTTCTTTTCTATTTGGATGGTTTATTGAATTTATAATTAATGTAAATATTGATTTACTAATTCGACATTATTACTATTATTATTCAGTGTGACCCATTCACTCTTTTTCTATTTTTCACTCTCATCCTCACTTATTTTGAATGAATACTATATTAGTATGCTATGACAGCCATAACAAAGTACCACAGACTAAGTGGCATAAACAGCAGAAATTTATTTCTCAAAGTCCTGTGGGATAGGGGTGGCAGGTCAGGGTGTTAGCAGTACTGGTTTCTTCTGAGGCCTCTCTCTTTGGCTTGTAGACATTCACCTTCTTGTTTTTTCACATGATCTTACTTCTGGGAATGTTTGTATTCTTATTTTTATGTACCAGAATATCGGTCATATTGAATTAGAACCCATTCTACTGACATTATTTAAATTTAATTACCTTGTAAAATAATCTATCTCCAAATACGGTCACATTCTGAGGGTTACAACTTCAACATATACATTTTGGAGGGATACAATTCAACCCATAAAACATACAAATACTTAGGATTCCATTTAACTTCCCCTGTTACCTGTTTTACTACAATACAATATTTAATTTATTTCTTTATTTTTTAACCTACAATTTTACATTTACATATTTGTCTTCCAGTATATTTTTAAATAATATTTTCCTAACTTGTTTTAATATAAGACAATAAAACAGTGCTCTTTTATTTCTCTTTTCTGTAGCTTATACTCTAGTTGTGGGATAATATTTTGCATATGTTAGAAGCTTCAAATACGTTGTTATTTCTGCTTTAAAAATATATTGAGATAATGGCCAAGGAATACAAAATCTCAGAAAGTATATATATTTTTGAATTATATTACACAATGTGGTGAATATAGTTAATAATAATATTATACATTTAAAAATTCCTAAGAGTGACAAATTTCAATGTCCTTATTGCAAAAAATAGTTAAATATTTGAGGTTACAGATGTGTTAATTAGCTTAATTATTCCACAATATATTTATAAATTATAACATCACTTTGTAGTCCATAAATTTATATAGTTATAATCAATTTACCATAAATAAATTGCTTTTAAATAAAAAAATAAAATGATAGCTATCTCTTATTTGTTTTTATCTGGTATGGTAATAAAAATATGTTTATACTATGCTTTCTTTTATACACATTAGTGCGGTAATCATACTAATAATAGCGTTTTATAGACCTTGTCTAATTTTACCATCCCTACTATGGATGGCAGGGCATCATATCTAATGGTATCTAATAATAAGAAAGAAAACGGCTGGCTGTGGTGGCTCACGCCTGTAACCCCAGCACTTTGGGAGGCCAGGGCATGTGAATCACAAAGTCAGGAGTTTGAGACCAGTGTGGCCAACATGGTGAAATCCCATCTCTACTTAAAATACAAAAAATTAGCTGAGCATGGGGGCAGGCATTTTTAATCCCAGCTACTTAGCAGGCTGAGGCTGGAGAATGGCTTGAATCCAAAGGCGGAGGTTGCGGTGAGCCAAGGCCGCTGTAGCTACTGCACTCCATCCTGGGCAGATGGAGACTCTATCTCAAAAAAACAAAAGAAAACAAACAAGTATAATATCCATCATTTAATAATGTAAAGGTCGTCATGTCTTAAATCACTCTTTGCCAGCCGTGTGGAATTTCACAATAACTTAGTATTTAGCATAAGTTCGAGGAGAAGATCATACTGGTTTCTGGAGCTCTTTCTTTGTGTGACCTTTCTCTGTGTCATATGCCTAACAAATAACAGTCACTCTTCATAAAATGTGATCTTTGTCATATCAAATAAATAGGACCACCATGTCTTATGCTCCATCTCATGGCCCAAAATGTGTTTCTAGGCAGAAAATCACCATAGAGCTCACTTCGATCGTTTTCTTTCTTTTGGGGATCACAATCTGTGCTACATCTTCTTCCATGCCCTCTCCGGTGGAAATTGCTGTTTTTATATTTTGTGTGGCAAATTTTCTATTTGTTTACTGTGGTAAGTTAATTCTAATTTATTATGATTGATTCATTATGGTTGATAAGAGATACTAAAAATAAATGTTCAAGCATTTAAAAAATTAAGTTTAATACTGCACTATTTTTCCAAAATAATAAATGTAAAGGTCTTCTATTGTATATGTTTAATAATCAAAAATATATGAAAGCAATGACTATTGAAGAGTTTTAAATAAATATTAAGACAGCTGATGTTCGGGCAAAGTGGAGGTACTTTTATATTTATTTTTACTGTAATTAATCTAAGGTAATTAAGATTTAATTTTAGTTAAACATTTGAGTAAAAAAAATAAAATCATCTGGAAATTTGAAAGTCCTCTGAGATAAAATTTTGGAAGAATTGCTTAATATTTATATGTTTTGGAATTTCATATCTTCAAAAATATTTATTTTTTACTTAAAATATAAATTATTATTTTTAAATGTTCTTGCTTTTACATCTTTTATGCTTATACTTATCCTGTTTACGTAAAAGAACAGGAAGAGAATTGTGCGTCTTATAATTAAGAGAATTAAGAGTCATAAAATTCCTTGTGAGAGAGTAATAACTAAATGATGAATAAAAAATCACTTCTAGTATCCTGGTAGTAATTCTGTAAGTAACACACAAATCAAATTCATAACCTAACGAGAAAAATAGGAAACAAAATGATAATTCACGATATATGATTTTGTTAAAATTAAACTTAAAGAAATGTGTAGCCATAAACCTGTATGCAAAATGAGAAAAAATAATGGCAAAATAAATGAGCATCTCTCCAAAGAAGTTTGAAGAGGAATCACAGGTTAAATGCAAAGTGAATCAACATAAAAGCAATAAAGAGAATATCAGAAATTAGGAAAATAGAAAATAAATATATATTGCAAATAATCAATAAAATAAAAATTCAGATCTCTGAAATGCCTCATGAAAATAACAAATACTTAGCAACAGTTTTTAGTAAAAGCTAATAACCTATAAATAATAAACAGAAAAAAAGGAGAATGTGACTGTAGATTTTAAAGATTTAAACATGCAATCAAGTGATTATAAAAATTCTGCCTGTATAGTTTGAAATGTGGATTAAATGACAGAATTGTTAGACAAGAACAACTACTGACGATTGAAGAAAAAATAGTGGAAAACCTTGAAATTTCCATATTTCTTAAAATATATAATTTTATATTTGTGTAATTTCTTTTTTTTTGGAGACGGAGTTTCGCTCTTGTTGCCCAGGCTGGAGTGCAATGGCGCGATCTCGGCTCACCGCAACCTCCGCCTCCTGGGTTCAAGCAATTCTCCTGCCTCAGCCTCCTGAGTAGCTGGGACTACAGGCACGCACCACCATGCCCAGCTAATTTTTTGTAGTTTTAGTAGAGACGGGGTTTCACCATGTTGACCAGGATGGTCTCGATCTCTTGACCTCGTGATCCACCCGCCTCGGCCTCCCAAAGTGCTGGGATTACAGGCTTGAGCCACCGCGCCCGGCCCTATTTGTGTAATTTCTAAAAAGTATTTCAAAAATCTTATGGACTCTTGAATGTCTTTTAAGGATCTAAGAAAGACCAAAAAAAAAAATATACATATATCAATTATTGTAAGGAACGCAATAATAGAAAACACTTCAAATCATTTTAGGAGATTTCTACATTCATCATTCAAAAGCATAAACTTTTAAAATAAAAGAAAATTTTGTTATTTATATTTAATAATGTAAATATAATGAATATTAGCAATCCAAATGTAGTGCTATAATAGTGGAGCAGAATAGGGACTTACAATTAAATTCCACACATTTAAAATATTCACTTAATAATTAAAGTTATATGGCAAGTTTCCATTTGATTAATGATGCTGGAATGATTGAGCATCCAAGAAAAATATTCTGACCTCTATCTTGTTGTAAGGAAACGATGTCTATATGGGTGATAATTCAAAATGTAAATAGGGACAAAATAAATCTTTTTGAAAAAGCTATAGAAAAAATATCTTTATTGCTTTGAGTTTCTTAAACAAACCACAATAGGTGAGAAAGTGTTTTCATTACAAGTAGAGACTGGTAATCAGAACTACTTTAGAACTAAGAATTTTATCAAAATTAATCATAGAAAGACTAAAACAGGAAACAATGAATGAATATGACTGATTATATATATGCCAATTTATATATAGCAGGTTTCATATTGCCTATGTGGGTATGCATCTATGGAATAGCAATTTATACCTGTAGAAATGTATGTACCTTAAATAGTTCTTATGAATAATGAGAAAATGTCATTGATTAACCCTATGGAAAAAGAACAGTTTCTGAACAAGCACTTCATGACCATAAGCATATCCAAATGTCCTATAAACATGTTAAATAACTTCAATATGAAACTTTAATATAAAATATAAAACAATCTTCTTAGAACTATACAGTTAAAAACAATTTATCAATCATTTTGCAAACTTTTTCTTCTTAGGTGTTAAGACAAAGCTGTGTTTCTTTGTAATTTGCTATGTCAGCTCAAATACAGACATTAAAAACCAGCAATTCCTGAGGCTAAATGTTATGTAATACTTTCTACTAGCACCTCCCAATATGTAAAATCATACAAAATAAATTAAAAGTTGTTTTGTGATCCAAATACAGAGAAGTGGGGCCAGTAATGTGATACCTTGTTCACCTACCCTGTGTTCTTTATTACAACTTTTATTATTATTTCAATGATGGATCAGGGAATATTCAACTTGTTTTTAATTTAAGGAAAGTTTAGGAAAACATAACAATTGCTGAGAACTTAAAAGCCAGAAAAAAATAGAAATTTCGCATAAATTTGTATGACTACTGAATATTATTTATTTTATAATAAAGTTTTGAATCAAAGACTGTAGCGCTAACTGAAGATTCATTTGTATTCAGGGCACTTCAAAAGTTCTTTATGAATACTTTTCAAGATTACTACATTTTTAAAGAAAATTGCCTAAATGACTGCTCAGGAGTATTGCAAACAAGCTGTCATAAAGCATTTCATGAATGGCTGCAAGGAAAGAGTAGTCACTGAGTTCAGCTATGCAGGTCTGACCCCACGAAGTTGTAAGTTGTTGATCATTTGGCAGGTTGAAAGGTCTCCCTGTTGCCTGCAAGGTCACCTTGCCCTCTAAAGCTCACATCCTCTTATTAGAGAGCAAAACTCTTTTTTCTTCTTTTTACAGTTTGGTATAAGCCAAAAATTCCAAACAATTATTCTCATGGCATTCAGAAGGAAAAAAAAAAAAAAAAAACACTCTTGAAAAACAAAGCTTATGATCTAAACAATCTTTTCAAATCTGTGGACACTTGACTTACATTAATCATCTTGTTTCTTAGAGATTTTGAAGTCTGAGAGAAATGACAGCAGTTGTAAAACAAAAGCAATGATCTAAGGCAACATTTTAAAATACAATTATCATTCTGATGCTTTGGAGCTAAATTATTTTTTGAACGGAAGCATACTTTTAACAATTTCCTCTTTACAGACAAATCTGTTTCCAGATAGCTTTAAAAAATATTTCCCATATTGGACCTTAAGTTCATGAGGCCAGATTAATCATAATACTTTGTTCATTATACAATTTATTAAGGGAACTTTCTGAATTTTAATTTTTATTTTAATGAACACACACAAAAATATCATTTCCCTGGACCAAAAGATGGTCACAATTATGGATGTACAGTAATTCTTGAACCATTGGATGATCTGTTTACTGGAAAGAATAAGTTGAAAAGATATGCAACCAAAAGCTGTGGGAAAATGGTATCTGGATAGACCTCCCAGAATGCAATTAATGTGTACATATTTGTCTCTTGTGAATGACGAATAATCAGGTAAATAAAATGGCTCGTTGTATGGGAAAACAACACTCTGGTTCTCCAATTATGTTGGGCTCACTCAATATGCCTATGTAAAAAGTGGTTATGTTAATAAAGATACAAAGGCTAAAAACCGTGTATTTTTCCTCACCAAAGCTAACCGCCACCTCTTGATTAATCCATTCAAAGCAGAGAAATATACTGAGTTCCCATTTTTCAGGGAGCCCAGACTGTCACGTGATGGTGGGCTTATTATGTTGGAATCCTTCTATCATGAAAGATGCAGAGATTTGCTCCTTCTAGCAGCTACCAATTCTGGGATACACCTTTGTTCTCTGTTTTTATCAAATTAACCAATTAATAGACTTATAGCTAGTTAAGAATTATTTATATTAATTTCGTGATTATATTGAGTCATTTCTACTGCTTCTAGACTCTAACCAATAAACATATTGCACCCTTTTTCTTTATTCCATCTATCAAAATTTATTATCTTTATATGTAAATGTGTGTCTTAAAAAGTTTCAAGTTGGGTTTTTATTACTCAATTTGAAAACTGTTTTCTGTTTATTGGAGCATTTATTCAATTTATAATTAACTTTACTATGCTGTATTCAATGGTTGATATATTTAAGTGTAACTTAATTTTCTGAATAAATCATAGTTTCAATGTTACAAAAAGAAAGTCAATAGAGATATAAAAATATTAGGTAATGTACTGGTACATTTTATTTGTCAACTTGACTGGATTAATGGATACCTAAATACCTGTAAAGTATTATTTCTTGGTGTGTCTATGAGGGTGCTTCTGGGAGAGATTGGTGTGTGTCGGTGGACTGAGTGGGCAAGGTGGGCAGTCACCATCCAATCAGGTGGAGGCAAGATAAAACAAAAAAGAAGAAAAAGATGAATTTTCTTTCTCTTGGAGCTGAGATACCTTTCTTTAGGATCCTGCCCTTGGACAGCAGAACTGCAGCTTTCTAGACTTTGGACTCTTGGACTTATACCAGTCCCCCTCCCTCTCAGAGATTTTCAGGCCATTGGCCTCAGACTGAGAGTTACAATGTCAGCTTCTCTGATTTTGAGGATTTTGGACTTAGACTGAGCCATGTTACCAACTCTCTGGTTTCCCAGCTTGTGGAAAGCATGTTGTGGGACTTCTCAGCCACCATAATCACATGAGCCAGTTTACCTAATAAATCTATCTATCTATCTATCTATCTATCTGTCTGTCTATCAATCATTGATCTATCTATTCACCTATCCATCCATCATCTATCTATCTTATTGATTCAGTCTCTTTGGAGAACCCTAATTATATAGTTAGTTAGTATATTAATAAAATAACATGAAAATATTGTGTTATCTTACCAGATTGGAAGGAGAAATCTCAATTTGTTCAAACTCCAAATTCTTCACCAACTTAAGGAAAGTAATATTTGTTTAAATTTTGTGGTGTTATTTAAAATAGATAATGCATATAAAATACGTAATATAATGTTCAGGACATAAAGGGTATTTGATAAGTATTATTCTAAATTTTTCTTATTTATTTTTTATCCTCCCCCATTTTATATCATATATTAAATTATAACAAGTAAAACATGTAAAATAATTTTAAGTTTACTAACAGGTACATGTTATCCATTTCAATATACAGTGTAGCATGATACATTTTCTAGGCAGGGTAGAAAACAGACAATTAAAAACAAAAAAACATGATCTAACTTTCAGATAAGTCATCTTAAGAACATATATCTTCATATTTACTTTTCTTATGTATGTAATCAAATAATAATTCTACATACAGTTTTATTAACTGTTTGCATTTAATTTACTGTGAAAAGTTTTCAGGAGTAAAATTTATCCATGTGTTTGAATTGTTGCATTAATTATGGTTAACATAACAACACTTAAACTATCATGAAGATTTGACATTACAAATAATAGACAAAAGATTATAACTTTATATGTCTAAAAATGCTTGGATTATATCCTGAGGTTTTCCATTCATGAGTTATTCACTTAGGATAATTGTCCCCAACTCCATCCAGGTTGCCGTGAATGCCATCATTTTATTCCTTTTTATGGCTGCGTAGTATTCCATGGTATATATATCACATTTTCTTTATCCTCGTATTGATTGATGGGCATTTAGGCTGGTTCTATATTTTCGAGACTGCTAATTATGCTGTTATAAACATGTGTGTGCAAGTGTCTTTTTTATATGACTTATTTTCCTCTTGGCAGATACCTAACAGCGGGAATGCTGGATCAAATGGTGGTTCTACTTTCAGTTCCTTTGAACATTCTTCTAAAATGACTTTCAATAATACCTGCCTCCTGTATTTATGACCTGTGTAATCCCCTCCACTTGAGGGAGGGTTGGGTTTAGTAACTTGCTGCCAATAAATATAATAAGGCAAAAGTGATAAGATGCCACTTTCAAGATTAGATTTTAGAAGACTGTGATTCTCTCTGTGTATGTGTATGTGAGATCTCATCTTTGCTTTGATGAAGCAAGCTATCATGTGGACAGAGCAATAGGGACAGCCATATCACAAGAGGCTGAGCACAGTCTGGCTAACAGAGAGCAAGAAACTGATATTCACAGTTCACCAGCTCCAGGAAGCTGAATTCTGTAAAAAAGCACATGAGGAAGTTTGTAAGTGGATCCTTTATCAATCACATCTTCAGATGAGACCTTAGCCCTGGCTAACAACTTGATTGTAAGTGCGTGAATAAACCTGAAACAGAGGAGCCAGATGAACTGCCTGGATTCTAGATCAACAGATTATAAGATAATGAATGTGAGTTGTTTAAAGCCACTGATATTTGGGGGCAAGTTTTTATTCACTAGTAAATAACTAATACAACATAAGTAAATAAGATGAACAGTCATACTAAATATCATAAAAATGTCATTAGATATAGATCAAATAATGCATTTAGATTTTGGTAGGTGTATGGCATTGTACTCTGACTTTGCATCCGTTGTAGAGACTGAGTGGACAACTTTTTTTTTTTTTTGATACGGCCTACTTTTAAAATATTCTCTCTTATTTATATAAGAATCTAGTGTTTGAAGCTGACCTGTTAGAAATGATAATTTTCATTATTTAAAAGACTATTAAACACATATGTATTTAAGATGATAAATACATTGCTACCCCTTTAGTAATAAGCTTCATTTAAATATTTTCAAAGCCAGCAAGAGATACATTTTGAGCTAAAATATAATTTTTCTTACATAATTAATGTTGTACCTTAGACAATACACTAATCCATAATTTTTTCTAATTCTGATTGGGTTCCCCCATAGTTGTTCTAAACACTATTGGATGCTATTGCTTTTATGTTTTTGAATTTTTTATTCATTATCATTAACATATACCTTTTAAACTATCATGATATTAATGACATTATAAAGAGAAGATATTATAACTTCGTATGTTCAAACAGGCTTGAATTACACCCTTTGTATAGCATCCCAGATTAATAGCCAGTTGAGTATGCTTTACTATGCTTTATTCAATGACTGATACATGTTTCTTTATAGGCATTGTAAACATTGTTGAATATAATAGCCTTTAGAAAGGAAGATTTCTGTCTATACAGATTTGGAAAGTCAAGCATATTAACCCTCTTACTGTGACATATTAAGAAATTCTCCGCTAAATAATTTTAAGATAACTTAAACTTTTTGAACAGTGAACACTTAGTTTTAATAGACATTTACAGTATTACCTAGAATTGTGTCTGAGAAACCTTGATTTATGAAATGCTCCTCAGATGATATAATTTTGCTGCAATAATAATCCTGGTTCATAGAATAATTATGATATAGACTAATTATTGACTTCTGGCACATGGATAAAGATGAAAGTGAGAAAATATTTTTGATTGATGTGAAGGAGCAAAACATTCAAAATGTGGGGAAAGAAGATTCTCGTAGAAGGAGGAGCAGTTGTAGAGAGTTCAACTGGGAGCATCCTTGCTATGTTTGAAGAGCAGACAGATGTTTGGGGAGCTGAAGCTGCGTAGAACAACTCAATAATGGGGGTGGGGACATGAATAATAAAACAATAAGCAGTTTTTATATTATTGACTTGTAATCCAAATTGGAAGAGTTTATTAACTATGGATTTACAGAGTGCCAGAATAAACTTTGTCAGGGCACTGCATCTACCACCGTAATTAGTTTGTCGTTGTTAATTTATAGAGCTTTGTACATTGAAACTTATTTTTCTGCCTTAACTGCTACACTACCTTGAAATTAACTATGTCAAACAAGAACTTCCCTCTGTAATATAGAGTAAAATTTATTTTAGGCATTTTTATTGCATGAGAGCTATAAACACCATAAAGTTAAGATTTATATATTAAACATAATTGCCCATTAAAGTGAGTAGGAAACATATTGTTCATTTTAAGTAATGAAGAATCATTGAATCTAATTCTGAATTGTATACTAAGGTAGAACCCATTCTAATGCAGTTTCTAGAGACATTTAATCTAATATAATTCACACTACTAACCATCACTTTTACATGATTAATGTTCTCTTGATGTGGCTTTGATGAGATTTTTGTTTGTCTTGCTTATTATTTCAATATCCATTTTTGATGTATTCAACTAAATTTTATTGTGTATCATCTATTTATATGTGCAAAATACTTTCCTAAGTACTTATATAAATAATATCAGTTATTTCAGAATAATCTTTTGAAGTAGATTTTATTCTCATTTTTATCCCTGTGAACAGTTGAGTAAACTGAGTCATGGGAGAGTCAAATGACTTATTCAAGGTGGAATACCTAGTCAGTTAAATCTCAGTTTGCACCCAGTTGTCTGGCTTAAATCCCTGTGCTCATAATGACTATACTACATTCCTGGTTTTATTTAAAATTAAATCAAATAAATTCAAAATTTTTCAGGTGGTTAGAAACTTATAGATCAGAAAACAAAAATGCTGAAAAGATGAAAAGATTGATGTCAAAATTTTACTTCAGACAAAATGAAATACATAGGAAATATTTCCAGATTAAAGGATTGAAAAATCTGTCTAATAGACTCCAAGATAATCATGTATTTTAGCATGGAAAAATATATTACTCCACATTTTTAAATGTAATATTCCAGTGGAAGTAGAATTTTACCTATATTTTTATAACAGCAGCTCTCTATTCAACAATGGGCTAAATGACAACTGATCATGTGAGTGACGCATAAACTAAAGAAATAGAAAATATTTTGGAAAGTTCAGAGAAGAAATTATAAATAAACATTTTTAAATTTCCACTTAGAACTGACAATTTTAATTGCTTAATTGCGATGTGTATAGTTTTATTTTATATGAATCTAAAATCAATTTGAAAAGAAATAATGAAATATATGTAATAATATAATTTATTGATTATATCTAATTTTAATTAAAAACATTACAGAATACTTCCATGGTTTTAAAATTTATTTTGATGATGTCTGAATCAATCCTAATTTTAAATACTTTTAAATACCATTTTGTTTGAAAAGAATATAAAGCTAGAAATGTTTTTAAATATTTAACTACAATAACTGCAAAATCTAAAACAGAATTTTCAACATGGCAAAAATTCAGTAATTGTGAAATAAATAGATGGGACAACATTGTGTGTAAAATTTCTTGCCAAATTCAAATTTTGGTAGGTGGCATGCATAAAATCTTTCATTCTGTCTACTTTTACATTTAGTCTAAGCATTTTTTGACCACATTTTTATGTAGACAAATATAATTCTATTCCTGATATATTAATGTTTATTTTTATTTGTAAGAAGTGAGTCTTGAAAGCATATCCTATATTTGACATTCACAGAGAAAATTTGAGATAAATGAAATCACTGTAGATTAATGCTAATTTTATAAAACAAATATTTATATTAATACTATACTAAGCAAATTATATTATTCCTCTAACTTAAAATTCTTCAATTTTGCTTAGAAAATAAATTGAAATATGATGGAAATTGATTTAACATAATTCATAACAACGTTAGTCATATATAAGCAGAAGTAGAGGTTGAAAAAAGCTTTGATGGACACATTTTACAGAGACTTAAATGCCATTAACATCGGCCCTAAAACACACCAAGAGAATTCCATTGTTTTATGTGTAATATCATTTCTTCACATGGCTTAATTATCTGAGAAAAGGCAGATCATTGGGGTTAATTGATAAATATGTATATAAAATATACTTTAAAGTTAAGGACCACAGCTTGTTTTTTTATTAAACTGAGACTACAAATAGGAAAGTTGGCTTTATTATTATTATCTATACATATAAATTATCAATGTATCTTATAATTATTTAATATTCAGTCATTTTAATAACTATGTTCTCGGTCAATTTCATTTTGAAAATTAGATCCTTAAACTTGAATGCAAATTTGTGATGTTAGTCCTATCAGCGCTGCAATAATCAACACTCTCCGTTTGTTGTGTTCCTAGAATGTAAGTATGCAATCCTGTGGAGCAGGAAAGTTCATTCAACTATCTAAAATGATCATCTACCTATAGTACATTAAGACGGGGGTGCTTAAAGTTAAAAATGAGCCTCTGACTTAATTTCGACCTTTATGTTTACTGAATTTAAATGAAGGGACCTAAACTGCTTGGAAGTGGTGAGCCTATAAGAAACATCCAGATGCAGTTGTCACACTTGAAAAGGAAATGGAGAAAACTGTGGCGATTCAATGCCAAAAAAAAAAAAAAAAACCCTAAATGATATGGTAAATATAAATTGACCTGGCCGGGCATGGTGTCTTACACCTGTAATCTCAGCAATTTGGGAGGCCAAGGAGAGAGGATCACGAGGTCAGGAGTTCTAGACCAAGCTGACCAGTATGATGAAATCCCGTCTCTGCTAAAAACACGAAAATTAGCTGGGCCTGGTGGTGCGCGCCAGGCATCCCAGCTACTCAGGAGGCTGAGGCAGGAGAATCACTTGAAGCTGAGAGGCGGAGATTGCAGTGAGCTGAGATCAGGCCACTGCACTCCGACCTGGGTGACAGAGCGAGACTCCGTCTCAGTAATAATAATAATAATGGGCTGTGTGACATGTGTTTAAGGAATTTGTTTCCTAAAAAAAGAAAAAAGTTTAGATGCAATGAAGTTGGGAAAAGTTTCCATGAGAAAGTTTGATGGTTGTGTCTTTCCAGAAATACAGTAACCAGGTGTGAAAAAATAAACTTGACATAGGAAAAGTTTAAAATGTAAAGTAAGTACATTAATTGGCAAAGATTTTATTATAAAAAGAACTGACTACAAGGCACTTTAAAATCTTCAAGTTTTTCCTCTAAGAACTAAAAAAAAAAAATTCCCAAAGTGTTTCAGTGTACAGGATAAGGTAGTGCTGCTCCTGTTAATATTGCTCTTAACTTAGACAATTATGGGAATTACCATAATTACTCTGAAATATACTAAAAAATTACTACTTTGTATGAATATATAAGGAGATATTATATACAGAGGATGATTAATGGTTGTATATATAGACATAGATATGAATGTGCATAATCTATATCTTTATATAACTGATAATTTTAAAATAGTATGTATTTTCTCTACTAAGCTGCAACCTGAGAGCTCAAAATTCTAAATGAGCTATGTAGACAGCAAATGGACCTTGGAAATGAGACCTTGTATGCAGAGTGAACAATTTTATACACGCCATTCACTCACGCCACATCCATTTATGCAGTACTATTCCTCTGTTGAAGTTATGCTACTTCTCACAATTATAAACATGGAAAGAAATATTAGATATTCAGGATATTTCAAGATGTTTTCCTTTTCAATAAAATAATTACTCTTTTTCTTGGAACTATAGCTGATTTTAGTAAATACCTAAGCAAAACTGTAAACAACTGATAAATAAGTCCAAGTATGTTTACAAAAAGAATTTTAACCTACAGATATAGGTTTATCTTCATATACATTTATATTTCATCTTTCCCCAAGGCATACATGTAGCCTTTTTTGCTCTTCCCTATCTCAATTTGATTAAATATTCATTGCTCTTGTGAAGTAGCTAAGTTTCACAAAAGTGTATTCATTAAAACTTAAAATAGCATCTCATATATAGATGAATTCCTCTTTCAAACTTGTGCCTCTAGAAACAGATAAAAGACTGGTGATTTATTACTGAGAGGAATGCAACTATTTGCTGTTCATTTCTAATGAGAAGTATCAGTAATGGATTTCAGATACTATTCAAAGAATATCATTTGAAATAAAGATTATTACTATTAACAGCATCATATTAAAAATAAAAATGAGTTATCACATTATTTCCAGTGTTTCTCTCAACTCTTTAATACTCATAACTACCAAAAATTCATCTTTATAATTCTCTAAGAGTGTTAGATCTTTCCAAGGTATTGGACTATACAAAGAAAGTAGTTAATCAATGTAAGAGAGCAGATAAAAAGAAAAAAATATTGATAATATGGTGATGATATAGGTAGATAACATTAAAAAATAGTCTCTTAAAAGTGATATTTTATACCTAAAAAGAAATTTATATTAAATTACCTGTATAAACAATTTGTGTTAGGAAGAAATAACCTATAAATTTTCAGTGTCTTTCTATATAAATTTTATTTTGTATACTTCTCACCAAAAAAGGTTCACACAGAGATTGGAAGTTCATCTGTGGTTTTCCTGATCCTGGGCTGCGAAGTGAAATCATGTCCCTTTTTGTGGTATGGGCTGAAAAACATTGTCAGTGTCAATTAACATCTGGTGTATATTATGTTCTCGGTGCAGCAACAGAGCTCAGGAGTAGAAACCAACAATATTAACCTCATGATGTACACCAAAATTTCCTGCGCATGATGCTGACATGTCTAGCATCAACGGGACAGAGAATCATGCTCTGCCCATAATTGGAGCCACTGAAAAATTTACACCTCAAAAGAGTGGGTATTTATACAATAAAAGAAAATAAAAAATGAGGCAATAACACAATCTAGTACATCAATTCTATAACTATTTTTAAACATAACTTAGAACTAAGCAATTTCAAATACCTTTGTGTATATTCTTTCTTAATTCTCAATATTTATAAACGATATAGTTCTGGGCCTTTTAAAGTAAAATGCATTTTAACTTATATGAAACTTAGTAATCCAATTAATGCACTGTGATTTTTTTTTATTTCAATAAATTTCTCCTATTGGGAATTCAACTTGTCAGGAACTTTAGACTTTTATTTTTTTCTTAAATTAATATTGATTAAAGAAATATCACAAAAATATAATCTCCTTATTTGGGAATAAAAGACTCATATGCAAAGCAGACTCACAGTTTAATAACAGCAAATCTGTTTCATACAGCGTGGCATAAAAATATACCATTACATCCACTTCCTACTAATATCCTCATTTAGACGCTATGAAAACTTTTGTGGATGTCAAATAGTAAAATTTACCACAAATTATAGTTGATTTATCTTAATACAAGTAATACCTAAAATGCCTAAATGGTGCAATGAAAATTAAGAATAACTATTAAAAGCTGAAATAATCCTTGGAATTTTATTGACAATCTTTAGAAATATACATTTGTCAGTTTATTATAATTATATTATGTTAAACTTCTATAATATTATATAAATTTATATAATATTAAACTGCTTAAAAGTGAAAGGACGTAAAAATTCTTTAAATCATCTGGAAAAGTCACCCCTGAATTTAAAAAAATAGTATTATAATAAGTTGAACTCATGGAAAATATTATGAATTGGATTCTTTCCATTTGCAGTATTGTTCTGGACATGATCAAGAAAATTCAAAATCTTCCTTAACTCAATGAGTTTATTAACTAACCATATAACATGATATTTCTTAGAACAAGAAAATCAATCATTTCTGCTCATATAATCTAAAATGGTCACCATTGTGAAGACATTCTCTCCATAATTATTTAGCTTTAAGTATGAATAAAGATTCCATTTAAGTATATGCATTTAAATCCACATAGACTGAAAAAAATGATTTACGTCTGGGTGAATCTTGTTCAGTAATTATGGGTAGCTAAAAAAATATTAGCTATGGACAGAAAAGTGTTGTCATGGATGAATGTCTTACTCAACAGACCATAAGAGCAAATTAAATGTTACATTTTACAATTTTAGCTATCACATTGATTTTTTCAAGCTGGCAGCTGGTAATATCCAGAGTAACCAGACATTCTCAAGTTAACTTCCTTTAAAAAAATGTGTAGCACTTTCAGTAATACTGGTCCAAAATGGCCAAACTCTGGTAAGTCTAGTATGCAAATAAAATTGAGATATTATTTGTTTAAGAACTGGGATATAGTCTTCTGAGAACTTCTAGAAAAAAGGTAAAGCAATTTGTTTCACAAATTAGCATGACATCACATGTACTTGACTCTCCCGCAAGCAACTCAAACCATCGTGTTTAAAATTGAGTCCATCACATGTGGAATATATTTATACTAATTAAAATGTAAAATTTGACTTTCTATACAAATGAGTTTGGACCCCATATTATCCAATTAGTCATTATATAAAAATAGGCAGGCTGCTTTATTTACCTCTCTTTCACTTGTAACTGAAATAGAGCCATTGATACTAACATAGCTGAGGATGAAAATTAAATGTAATATTAAAATGTGTAGAGATTTTAACATAGTTCCTGTTATATTAAGATAAATACTTGTTATTAACTTAGTTTAACTGTCCAGGGACTATTGATAATTCATTATATATACTAATTCCTTCTCTATGTTTCTAAAGGTGTTAATCCATTTAATCTTCATAGATCACTTTGAGCTACTTATAATAATCAACCCCTTTTGCAAATTAAAAATGAGGAAAAGTCAATGCTTAAGTTATGCATTTGTCAGTAACATTACAATTCAAAACCAGCAGTCTGTCTCCTTTTAACCACTAAAAAACCAAATTCTTGTTGTCTAGAATACAATTTTATTTACCTAAAATTTTCTTTCCGCAACTATGAAATGGTTTTTGATAAATGGCTACAATTGTACTTGTTGACATTTATACGTATATAATTTTCATTATTATAATACATACAAGTAATCACTGTATTTTTAGAGTAGGCAACAAGTACTTTGTATGTGGTTTTGTGTATTATCCTCAGATTATTTCAGAATATACACACTGAGTTAACTTTTGAACTATTAAAAACTTCAACACAGGCAACAGATTTCACGCAGGTAAAGTAAACAGCCACATATAGAGTGTACTGCTAACAAGAACTCATTAATCTGACATAGTGCTTGCTCTTCCAAATTTGCATATCTATTATTCTGAATTAAGATTCATCTGATATTTTTAGAATAATATATTGTTATTAATTTCACAAAAATGTTGTGTCTTTTCCAACTTTTAATTCAATGTGTTATAATTCATCAATATCACTATTATTTTTGATGTTTAACTTGCCCCAAATTTGGCCAAAGCAAGCTTATTCCAGCTGGTACTGGAGATCTTCTGTCAGGTTCCCATCTGGTATTTTCAGAATATTTAACAGGATAAATTTGAAGCTACACAGAGGGAAAAAAAATGATATTTTCCACACATTTAATATAGCAAAGAATCCAAAATATTCAAAAACTCTCAAATTATTGACAATAGAAAGCAAAATTTAAAGGTAATTTCTCTAGTAAGCATGTCTTCTTAATATTACTAAAATATTTTGAAGAGAACATTACTAACCAGGATTATTAAAATAACACAACTTCAGGGTTAAAGTTACTATTATACTTCACTTTCTATCTAAAAATAGTAAATGTAATTTCTAGCAGAGAATGTTGAAAATTTTAAGAAATAAAATTTTGGTATAAGATCCATTGACTTTGTGAAATCTCACATGTTTCATTTAAACTTGCTTTCTAAAGAAAATACATATTTGCAGTTTATTTCTTCAATTGGTTAAGATGGTTAATTATACTTAACTATACATTTTCAAATTAGATTATGCTATACAAAAAATGTTCAATAATATTCTGAGTTTTTTATTATTAATGCTATTTACCATGACCACTTCATATAAAGTAGGACTTTTAACCTTGATCTAATTGAAGACAAGATGAATTAAAACGTTTAATGAAGTTTCAGACAAATGTGCAATTTTTTTTTCTGTAAAGCACATTTTAAGATCATGAGCCTTCTCAGTATTTTGTTGATGTCATTATTGTTTGAATGTATGTGCATTGTCTGGGAGGCTGTTCTATTGGCCTCAGAAGCTCCTACTTGCAGCTACATTAATCTGCTGGAAGAACTGGAGGATCTAAGGTGATCACACAGGGAAGTATTGCACACGATAAAACGACATGTTCAGGAAACAAATTTGTTGTATCATCTCATTTACTGACTCTCATACTTCACACTTAGAAATTTCAGGAGCACTTGCTGCAATATGCGTAATTCTTGCAAAACACGTAATTTCCTATGATATTTTTATCTCTATGGCACTCTATCCTATTATATTGTCTTACTCTGCTATGTTCTTTTCCAGTCTATTAAAAAGTAAATTTAAAAGCTGTGAGTAAAAAACCCAATCACCTGGGTTCCTGCTTCACTAATGAGCAACAAAATCAGTTTAGCAAATACTAATATGAAGGATTTATGCATCTTCATAGAAGTATGCTACTTTTAAAAGAGCCAGAAGGCATATTGGTTTTATAGAGGAATTGAATGAAGAAACAAAATGACATCATATTAGACAATTATATGTTAATTTAATGTCCCGTTTTGGAAGAGTTCAAGTGGATTTGGGAAGAGATGTGAAAACATTGAAGTATCCGTACCAGATTATTTACTATTATATTTCATTATAAGATCTCCCTGTGCTACCTTCATATTACACAAAAATATCCATTCATACCCAAACATAGTTTTGACGTTCTTTTTCATCCGTTGTTCTTGAGGGCTTGACATTTATCGGACTCTTTTCAAGTTTCCTTCCAGTAGGAACTTCTGCTTCCTTGAGTAAGCATAAGTTATTTCACGGGATATCTTATCACCCTTCTCCCTTTCAGAGTTTCCACATACATATTTCTATATGATCAAGTTATCGTTTTGGAAGGAAGAAATTTGGGAGCTGAGGCAATCGGTCTTTGGCTCTTAGCTGGTTCCTTGATAATAACCTTAATTCTTACTGGTTTGACTTCAAGTGTGTGAAAATTATATATATTCTTTGGAATACATGATTATATAAATGTATAGGTGTTTGCTAATAAATCTTATAAGCTAATTCCTCTGTTTGTTAATGCCTTTATACATTTGGCTCTACATTTTCACCTCTCATATATGACTCCTTATTATCAAAAATATAACGGAATCAACATTTATATAGTGTTTACTCCATATTAAATAATAGCTATTCATTTTTATGTAGTGTCTACATCAAAAACTGAAAAATAGATATTGACATATAATGTGAGGCTCTTCAGGTAGCAAATATGAAGGGTATTTGCCAAATAAAGGGCTTTGAGATGATGATGGTTATATCATTAAAAAAAGAGAAGTACACCAATGCATAAGTGATGGAGGAAAAGTAAATAATATTTTCACATCCTTTATATCTCTACTCAAGGCCATATTTAGAACTGTATCAATTGTAAATTGTTACTAATAAGAATTTGCTTAGCTTTTATTATTAACTTTCCATAGAAGGTGAATTCTGGGTCACTGCAGTGGGGAGAACTATGAGAGCTCTCGTCTCACTTTTTCCCTTACTTTCTTGCCCATAATATTGGAGAGATGGCTTAGAGGATAGATGGATCTTTTAAGAAGTTGGCCTCAAATAGGCTATTATGTTTGACTAGTAAGTGATGCATCTAGCTAATCCTTCTGTGCTCACGGAATGCAAGGAAACCCACACATACACAAGCACATGAACACGCATTCTCTCTCTGGGAAATATAAACATATTTCCTGCATATTTAAACAATATATAGTATTTAACTTTCCCACAAATAAGCTAAAATATCTGAATTTGAAAAAGGAATCCGCAGTGAAAGAGGAAATGTATTTACGTACCATCTTTCTTTACAATGTATCCAAAATATCTGGATTTTAGATCACTGGACACATGTCTCTTTTCAGTTGTTTAGGAAATCTGAAGAGAAAAATATGGTTAATTGCATTACTAAACTTTCATTTTTAAAAATTTGCCACAGATTGAATATTTGTATCTCCTAAAATTTTAAGTGTTGAAGCCTGGATTTCCAATCTGATGTTACTGGAAGCAGAGCCTTTGCTGGGACAATTAGATCGTGAGAGGAAAGCTCTCGTGAAAGGGATTGGTGTCCTTATATGAAGAGAGATGGGAAAGATGATCTCTCACTTTGTCTCATGTGAGAACACAGGAGGATAACAAAGATAACAATAGACTACAAAACAGAAACCGGGCACTCAACAGTAAGCAGATCTACCATTGCCTTGAACTTAGATTTTCTAACTCTAGAACTGTGAGAAGTAAATGTCTATTGTGTAAGCCACCCCACCTACGGTATTATGTCCTAGCAGCCCAAACTGACTGAGGCAGTAATGATCTGTAACTACTTTAACAACAACAAGAAGAAGTAAAGTATCCATTTGTTTTTCAGCATTTGAGAATTTTGTCATTTTCATAGGAATACTGATTTTATTGGTAGAAAAAGGATAAATAGGTTTTTAACTCCTAAAAAATGTATTATCCACTTATGTGATTACTAAAAATGACTGTAAAACTTAGTTAGGTGGTTGAGCTTATAAAATTATAGTTAACACACTATATAAATAGAGTCTAAGTAAGGCAGTGGGCAATGATAATTTGTAATTTATTTCTGTGAATAGTACAGATATACAAATTTTAATTATTACAATCCAAATTATTCATAACTAAACATTAGTCTATCTTTTTTTATTGCTAAAATCATTCATATGAAAATTTTTACCTGCTGTAAAAATCATAGTTTGATCTCATACCTACCACTCCCTTTTTTTGTAGCAATCAAAGTCAATTTTTGTGGTGATGTATGGTAGTATTACCCAGTTCGTACTTCTACAGTGTAGAATGAAAGAAATTTATTAGATGGCATGAGAGTTCAGAGGACAAGCCTGATTTTGAAAGCAGAAGCTATTTTAATTGATTAGCCTTCAAATCATTAGCAGAGCTTATTACTGTTCTAAGACTGACAGAGGGAGGAAATACACTTCTGGTAATGATATTGTTGACATCGTTTTGGCATGTTTGAATAGACATACAAATCAATAGATTTACAAGTAAACAGACTAGTTTGTAACACCTTAACTAATGCAACTCTGTGAATTTCCACACACACACACACACACAAAAAGAAAACTCTCTCCTTAGATAATGACAATCAAAATATCCTCCCTTTGAAATAAGTCTAGGGATACTTGGAATGTGAAAGAAGGCATTTGGTGCATAATATTATAAAAATAGACAAATCATGACAACTTAATTTCAACATTTAGTGAACAAATAGAGTGAAATGAAAATAAATTTACAAATATACAGGCCATACACTCTTTCATTATACCCATGACCATGTATTCTGAAAAAAACATACAATGAGACTCTGAGAGATTTAAATCTCTGTTCTCTCCAGTTGGCCTCAGTTCTATGAGCTCACCTACTGTGATAATATTACCACCATATATGTGGCTCTAAGTATTATATTTTATATTCCATAGCTTCTAAACATAAATTGTTTAATTCATACAAATGATTTGCTTTGAATTTTTAAGCTGGAAACAAAACTGTTTGTGGTAGACTTGTTATGAGAGAAATTTTAGGCCTCATACATGGAGTTAATGTACAAAATTTCCAAGAGTAATTTTGACTTAGTATGACTTTGACCAACTAAATATGATGTAATATACAACCTCTATTCCACAATCTCTTCCAAACATAGAATTTACAAAAAAAAAAAAAAGTCAAAGGTAAAATATCAAGAAAGAAATACATGTAAGTTGATAGTATAGTATATAAACAAATAAATAAAATCCTCTAAGTAATTATATAAACATATATATTTCCTGAATACAAACTGTAGGTTTGAAATAATTTAGCATCACATATATTTGGAAACTAATGAAAGCAGGTAAAAAGACAAATGCTACAAATTAAAGTAAGCCTATACATTGGTATATATAGAATAACATAAATAGCACTGGGAGTGATCCACAGATATATTTCACATTTGTAATTAGGCAAAATATTTATGATCTGAATATTATGCTCTTAAAGTAGGCTTTTAAGTTTACATGAGTAAAAATGGAGAAAAGGTCAAAGAAAAAGAGATATATTAACAATAATGTAATGAAAGATAACAATCTCATAATGAAGGAAAGGGGAGAAACCCAGCTAGGGAAATTAGAATTCGACTTAATATGATTAGCAAAGCTAAAGCTAGAAAACAAAATATTAGTTATTTTCCAGAGTAGAACATATGCATTACATTCTCATAATAATGCACATAATAAAAATTGCCCACAAAACAAGAAAAATAAAAATCTCACTAAGAAAAAGCATTGTATTCTCAGATCACTGTGCAATAAAATCAGTAAACAGCAAATGCAAATTTGTAGAGGAGAATAGGGGCATGTAGCAATTTAAGATTAAACAAAGAAAAAAATATAATATTATAAAACAAAATTTATATTTTTGAGTTTCATATTGAATGTTCTTACTTTTGTCCTTTGACCTGGAACCCAGAGCTGATCTACTCTGGGCAATTAGCCTTAGTGAACAGCTTATGCAAGTGCATAGATTAGCTCTTCTGTTACGCTCTCTCTCTTTCTATCTAAAGAGAGGGAAATCTGTGATTGCTCCAGTGGCCGAAGCTTAACTGAACTGCAACATAATCAGAAGATATCAAGGCTGTCTGGTGTTCTTGCTTTTATCCTGATTTGACAAAGAGTATAAATTTAGCTATATTCAGAATATAATTCAAATAAATTTAAGGTTAAATAATCTTATTGAACCCATATTTGGGATTATTCTACTGTAGAATATTTCAGAATCCTTTTACACATAGCCATGGTTTGAATGTTTGTTTCCTCCCAAAATTCATATGTTTAAATTCTGACACTCAATGTGATGGTACTAGGAGGTGGCGCCTTTGGGGGGCGATTAGTTCATAAGGATGCAGACTTCATGAATAGGATTAGTGTTCTCATAGAAGGCCCCAGAAACATATCTCATCCCTTTTATCACATAAATACATAGCAAGAACCGACCGTTTATGAGGAAGAGGCTCTCACTAGCCACCGAATCTTATATCACCTTAATCTTCAAATTTCAAGACTCCAGAATTATGAGAAATAAATTTCTGCTTTTTATATGTCATCAGTCTATTATATTTGTTATAGCAACCTGAACAGACTAAGACATTCATACAGTCAAACTAAAGGGTAATTGGTTTATTTATTCATTAGTGAAATATTTATTGAATGTCTCCATAAAAAATTCAGATATTTGAGTAATTCAAAAGCCTCACAAGATTCCACCGAGCATAATCACAGGATACTTTTTTTTTTTAAAGGCAAATGGTCACAAACAGAAAGAGCAATAAAATGCAGGCAAACATTGAGAAGTCACAAATAGTCAACTGCAAATCTCCAGTGTCTTTATTCTGACATTGACCATCAAAACCTCTGCAAAGAATTTTGGCTTTGGGAGATATTAAAAGAAAAGTTCCCACTGATGTGGTGATTTTTATTCCTTTTTGATCATGTAGAGATTCCAAGTTGTCTAACAGGTATGCCAGTTTAAAACTATGGGTAAGCAAATAGTACCATGGTGTTTCAGACTTTAGATAGCCACCGGGATGGTTAATTTTATGTGTTAACTTTACTGATGATCATAAAGCTCACCACCCTTGACTTGGCCACAGACAAACTCAGATAGATAATCAGGAGACCCCAGTGATATCCACCTGTACATCAAGTCTATTCTACACACCTACAATGTGCAAGGTCCTCTTCTAAACCTAAGTGGTACCAAAGTTAAAAAAAAAAAATTGAATTTCCTTGTCTACCTGTAATAAACAAAATAAATAGGTTAAATAAATAAATACCTAGTATTAGGGCAAATAGTGATCATGCCACAGAGAATGATGAAAAAGACTACACACACACACAGAATACACAGACTGTGTGTGTGTGTGTGTGTGTGTGTGTGTGTATAATATTATAGAATACTACTCATCCTTTAAAAAATAAAATGATACCTTTTGCAACAACATGGATGGCATTGAAGACCATTACCCTAAGTGAAATAACTCAGAAGCAGAAAATCAAAAATCTTATGTTCTCATTTATAAGTGGGAGTTCAACAATGAGTACACTTGGCCATAAAGAGTGAAACGATAGACATGGGAGACTCCAAAAGATGGGAGGGTGGGATGAGGGTGAGGGATGGAATATTAGCTATTGTGCACAATGTACACTATTTGGGTAATGGGTACACTAAAAGCCCGGATTTCAACTCTATGCAATATATCCATGTAAACAAATAGCATTAATACCACCAAATCTATAAAAAGGAAAAGTAAGATATTTAAAATACACACACATACACACACACACACACACACACACACACACACACACACAACACAGGAGGGAGAGAGAGACAAAGAGAGAGATCCAGTGTCCAGAAAGATGTAATTTGCAAGAAGTAAATAAAAATATGAAGGAGTTGAGAGGTTATGCTTTGCATCTGGAGAAGAACGTTCCAAACTGAGGAAAGAGCAAGCTTAAGTCTACCGAGATGGAGCATCTTAACTTGTTCCATGTACTTAGAGCCAGTATAGCCAACAGGGCATGTACAATTGAGCGAGTAGAAGCTGAAGTGAAACAGACAACTGGAGGCAGATTACATAGGGCCTTTGCAGGCACTTGTAAAGATCTGTATCTCCTTTGAGTGAGATGGGAGACTACTGGAAGCTTTTGAGCAGCAGAGTTTTATAACACACTGACCAGTAAGCTGATATAGTATGCACCTAAAGTAAAATTTTTAAAAAACCCAGACCCCAAACACCGCCCCTCAAAAGAAATTAATAAAGCAATAAAGCAAGGCAGGATAATTTTTGTGGAAACTACACCAATAATTCAGATAATAGATAATGCTGACTTGTACTCGGGTTTTCACAATCTACAGTATATATTTCAAAACAATATAGACAATCTAGCCCTAAAGTACCTCCAGGGGAGTTTCAAACTTTAAACAGCACAGTATTCATCACAAGCAGCGTATCTCATCCTTATCTTGGCCAAGGGTCAGAAGCAGACTCTAGAGATAATCACAGAGCTGTCACGGTCAGTTCCAAGATAGCTCTTTCGTACACAGTTCAATTTCCTAATTTTGGGCCAAGGATTTTTAATTGTAAATTGCTCAATACTATCCTATTTCTGCATGTTTTGCTCCATTTATAAAACAGAAAAATTGAAAGAAAAAATATCAAAATACCAGCTTTGCTTATACTCCATGAGATTTTATTTTAAAGAAATATTTCAGTTAATTCACAAATCTAACACAAAATTGTGTCAAATAATACATAATCTTGAGAACTAATTACGCTTTTTAACTGAATCTTTTTTTCTACATTCTTCTATTCCCTTTTCTGCTCTTCTCTTAGTGCTTATTCTTTTTTTTTTTTTTTTTTTTTTTCCTATTCGAAGGTGACATTTTATTTTACACGGAAAGCAGCAATAAAACATTCCTTTTTCTTTAGGATAGTAGGATAAGTCTAAAGGATTTAGAGGAGAAAAAATAGTGTTTATATATTGGATGTCAACTGAAGAGTTAGTAGACACCAAGTAAGTGAGAGGGAAACGATATATCATTAGTATATTTAGGATGATGTCAACAAAAAAATTATTAACTGTTTCATTGATCAACTTTATTTTTCCTTTACTGTAAAAATCAGCTTTCAGTCCGTTTTTCAACAGCTCAGTGACTTTACGTCTTTCTCCAAAAGGTAAGAAATACCACACAGGTGCACAATTGGCCACCAGCTGAGATCATTTTATTCAAATAATTAGCTTTTTCATTCTTTCAAATCCTCAGCAACATTGACATTCAAATGAACAGAGTGAATAGTTTTCTAGGGTCATATTTTACCCTCCACCCATGTAGAAAAGAAAAAATTTAGACATAGTTTAGACCAAAGGGGCCTGGTATACAATAGGTAAGTAAGACTTATTTTGAATAAATTAATAATTAAAGACTTTTCTAAAACTTGGACAATTTGTGAATTAACTACCTCACTAGTAGCCCTAAAATACAACCTCAACTATGTACTATGTTTTCAATCTTTAATAACATATATCTGGTATCATATTTTATATACTTGTATGTCTATCACAATTTTTTTTTGCTATTGAAGAAAAAAACTTTAGATATAATTCTTATCATAAATTTGTACTCGAGTCCATTGTCTAGAACACAACAAATGAGTAATTCCTTTTTTTGCTGGTACTATAAGACACAGCAACCCCTTGCTTTATTTGTACATTAAAGGGAAAAAGGAATTAGATTCTTCCAAACATGGGTGAATTTCTACTTGGAATTTCTAATTCCAAATCATACATTAGGAATTTTTTAATTAAAGTTAACTAAAACAGTTTAATTTTGACTGGAAAGGCCAACCACTGCATGTAATTCACTAAAAAGTAATGCTGTAATTAGTTACGTGTATATTACTAGTTATATAATAAATTTCTTAAGAATAAGACTTCTACTGAGTGTTGGCCTTCCAGGCCAAAAACAGCACTTGATACATATGAAAAGAAATGAATGTTTTTGAGTAGTCCTCAAGCAATTACCAAGGGACCATTTGTCAGTTGTCACCTCAAAAATATTTTTGATTAAGAGAAAATATAAAATGATTTTCTGCCTCCAGCAACCAGAACTGTCTTAAGAATAAAAAAATTATTAAAACTGAATTTAAAAATTGTGACTATCAAATCATTCCAATAAATTAAGCAATACAACATCAATTATACTAAAAACATGTCTTAAGTAGATATAATATTCTTATCATGGTATATTACAAACTAATTCAAAAATTATTCTCTAGAACATATGTGATTGAAAAATAAGAGCAATATGAGGTAATAGAAGATGTTTAAAGGGAGTTTAAAGAAGCATCTTGAGCCACATGAAAGAAAACAATTTTACACTAACTCATAAAATGAGTTTTGTTCAATTATTTTGTTTCTGTAATAATCTCTTCATTCAAACATATAATGCTGTAATTTCTTACAAAGCATGGACTAGTAAAGGCATTATTTAAATATTCATTCTCTAAGTTTTAAATATCTACATAAACATTTATTTCAGTACTACCTAGAGTTGCTATTTTATATTTCATAGGTTTAGTGTATTAATTGATCAAATATTGTTAACTCTCTAACACTTTTCAATTTCTTTATTCCTTTTTAAATATATACACCCGTGGAATGCATAAATATATGTTCTGATAGTGAAATTTATCTGTAATATGTTAAAATACTATACTCAAACATTTTCTTATAATTCTAATTTATTTCTCAAAGCCAGTTATTTATTTATTTATTTTGAGATGGAGTCTTGCTCTGTCACCCACCCAGGCTGGAGTGCAGTGGAGCGATCTTGTCTCACTGCAGCCTCCACCTCCCAGGTTCAAGTGATTCTCCTCCCTCAGCCTCCCTAATAGTTGGGATTACAGACACATGCTAATATGCCTGACTAATTTTTATATTTTTAGTAGAGACTCTGTTTTGCCATGTTGGCCAGGCTGGTCTTGAACTCCTGACCTCAGGTGATCCACCCACCTTGGCCTCCCAAAATTCTGGGATTGCAGGCATGAGCCACCATCCCTGGAGTTCTAAATCAGTTTTAATCTTTAGTGAAAAATACATAATAGAAGTAAATTTATCCCATTTTATCAAATTTTTATAAACGTAGGCTAAATTTTATGTTCATAGAAATTAAAAATTCTATTGTTTGTCTGCCTACTTTTAATATAAAAATTCTTTTACAAAAAAAAATTAAAGCTACTTCATAATGAGAATGTCTTTGATTGTCATACACACACATGCACACATACACTTTAATAAAGTATTAACACCTTTGAATACTATCTCCATTTTCTATCCTTCATAGCATCGTTCTATGTAGCAAAAAAAAAATCATTGTAAAATTATCTGTGCATCATATTATTTGTTTTGGTTATATCCAATGCCCTATGAGCTTACAGATGGGCATACCACCTATAATAAAAATGATCTCGGAGTCTTTCACTACATATGACATACATAACTGCATAAATTTATCTGGCCTCTAACATTAATTAATTAGAAATAGATATTAAATGGAAAACCAACTAAATCCATAAGACATCATGGAATTGCAAGTGTGCCTTAAGTAGGCAATATATTTGAGGAATTTATTGGAATCGAAAATAGAAAAGAAAGAAAATTGGTTAAAGCATAAAAATGCTCAATCATAAAAACTTTAGAAAATTATTCTTTGTCAGTGAAAGCACTTTTTCAAAAAGAAACTGCAAGAACTCTGAGCTCCACATTACTGAGGGAGAGTTATAAAATTAGTTCGTAGAGTGTTTTACAAAACCCCAGGGGAAGCCAGTCATCTCATGGTCTTCTCCCATATGTTTAGAGCTGCTTGCTGCAAAAATTCATCCACAAGTAAGAACTAGAAAAAAATAAAAGTGGCATCTAGCGTGTCTCCAGCTCTGATGTCAGCCCCCAGCCAAAATATTATTGAAATATATTCTTTGTCTAAGTCCCAGTGACTCACACAGAGATTTCTGTATTGATTCTTTCAATTACTTATTAGCTTACATATTTATTGAATGTTTATTATGTGCACCATACTCTTTTGCGTTCTTTCTATATATCAGCATGTAAAACAGTAATCTTTGCCTTCATGGAGCTTATATTTAGCAAGAAGCAATCAAAATAAACAAAGGAAAAATACATATAAAAATTGACTTGTGTGTTAGAAAGTTGTGAATGGCAAGGATAGAATCAAAAGGTTGTGTATTTTGAGGAGGTTTTTGGTGTGAAAGCACTGTCATGGTAGAATATAATATTACATAAGGTGATTAGGGTAGGCCTCATAGAGAATTGAAAAAACACGATGATAATAGGGAAAGCCAAATAGATGTGAAGTTTTACGACATTGTAAGTGTATTTAATGCCACTGAATTTTATACTCACAGTTGATTAATATGGGAAATATTACGTTAGGTATATTTTACCTCAATAAAAAATGAGCTATTAAGCCACAAAAAATGCATGAATAAATAATAAATCTTTATTCCTATATTATAAAGCCAATCTGAAAAGGCAAAATAGTCTCTAATCCCTATTACATGGCATCCCAGAAAAGGCAAAGTATAAAGATAATTAAAAAAAAAAAGGCAGTGGTTGCCAGGTAACAGGAATGGGGAGTAGAGAGGAATGATCAGGTATGAGACAGTATTTGAAACTATTTTGTGTGGGTTTTGAAACTATTCTATATGATATTGTAATTGTTAATACATAAGACTATGCATTTTTCAAAACACTTACAGCACAGAGCAAATCTTTATTTGTACTTTTTAAAAGTCATTTAAGAAGTCAGCAGAAGCCAAGCATGAAATGCAGACTGTGACAGGAAAAAAAATACAAATATATAAAACAACCACAATGTAGTGTGTGCAGAAGTGTTTCTGACCAGATCGCATTGCAGATGAGTTGAGTTTTAGACTTATAGGAAAACTATATAAAACTTTTAAAGTAATTTACAGTAACAAAAACAACATGATACTAGTCCAAAACAGATATATAGACCAATGGAACAGAACAGAGGCCTCAGAAATAACACCACACATTTACAACCATCTGATCTTTGGCAAACCTGACAAAAACAAGCAATGGGGAAAGAATTGCCTATTTAATAAAGGGTGTTGAGAAAACTGGCTAGCCATATGCAGGAAGTTGAAACTGGATCCCTCCCCTACATCTTACAGAAAAATTAACTCCAGATGGATTAAAGATTTAAACATAAGACCTAACACCATAAAAACCCTAGAAGAAAACCTAGGCAATACCATTGAAGACATATGCATGGGCAAAGACTTCATGACTAAAACACCAAAAGCAATGGCAACAAAAGCCAAAAGTGACAAATGAGATCTAATTAAACTAAAGAGCTTCTGTATAGCAAAAGAAACTATCATCAGAATGAACAAGCAACCTACAGAATGGAAAAATTTTTTGCAATCTATCAATCTGACAAAGGACTTATACCCAGAATCTACAAAGAACTTACACAAATTTATAAGAAAAAAACAAACAACCCCAACAAAAAGTTGGTGAAGGATATGAACTGACACTTCTCAAAAGAAGACATTTATGCAGCCAATAGACATATGAAAAAATGTTCATCTTCACTGGTCATTAGAGAAATGAAAATCAAAACCACAATGAGATACCATCTCACACAAGTTAGAATAGCGTTCATTAAAAATTCAGAAAACAACCGATGCTGGAGAGGATGGGGAGAAATAGGAACACTTTTACACTGTTGGTGAGAGTGTAAATTAGTTCAACCATTGTGGAAGACAGTGTGGTGAATCTTCAAGGATCTAGAACTAGAAATTCCATTTGACCCAGCAATCCCTTAACTGGCTATATACACAGAGGATTATAAATCACTCTACTATAAAGACACATGCACACGTATGTTTATTGTGATAATGTTCACAATAATAAAGACCTTGAAGCAACCCAAATGCCCATCAATGATGGACTGGATAAAGAAAATGTGATACATATGCACCATGGAATACTATGCAGTCATAAAAAGGATGAGTTCATGTCCTTTGCAGGTACATGGAAGAAACTGGAAATCATCATTCCCGGTAAACTAATACAAGGACAAAGAACCAAACACCACATGTTCTCACTCATAGGTGGGAGTTGAACAATGAGAACTCATGGACCCAGGGTGGGGAACATCACAAACTAGGGCCTGTTAGGGGGTGGGGGCCGGGGGAGGTATAACATTAGGAGATGTATGTAGATGTTGGGTTGATGGGTGAAACAAACCACCATGGTACATGTATACTTGTGTAACAAATGTGCATGTTCTGCCTATGTGCTCCAGAACTTAAAGTATAATAATAAAAAAAGACATAGCTATAGCTAGATTATATCTGGATTTATTATTTATATTTTTATAAGTACAAGGAAATTATAGGAATGGAAATTTCCAGGCAAAAGTAACTTTCACATTATGTGCTACTACTCTATTTAAAATAACGTATCTCAGCATTTTTGTGAAAAGATACACAATAGAAACATATTAATATCTTATATGGCAATTTCCATTTTTGTATGTGTTATATATTTATACTAGGAAATAATATTAATTTTGATAAAATTATTTTTACAGATACTACTACTTGCTTTATTTGTATTCTTTGTCAATTCATATATTCCTTAGAGGCATATAATATTATTGAAAGAGGAAAATAAAAGAATGAATGAGATTAGAAAGGTAAGCTGGATGAAAAGGAGAAAAGAAGGAAAGAAAGAAAACTAACAGGTCAGGAGGTAAAATATTAGTTATGTCAAAATAAGTGCATTTTAAAATTTAAATTAGAAAAAAAGCTAGATACAGTGGCTCATACCTGTAATCCCAGTACTTTGGGAGGCCAAGGCGGGAGGATTATGAGATCAAGAGTTCGAGATGCACTTGGCCAACATGGTGAAACCCCGTATCTACTAAAAGCACAAAAAATTTAGCTGCGTGTGATGGTGCATACCTGTGATCTCACCTTCTCTGGAGGCTGAGGAAGGAGAATTCCTTGAACCCGGGAGACAGAGGTTGCAGTTAGCTGAGATCCTGCCGCTGAACTCCAGCCTAGGCGATGGTGCAAGACTTTGTTTCAAATAATAATAATAATAATAAAAGAAAAGAAAAAAAATGGCATCGTGAAGCCCGTGTGAACAAGCACAGTTTTCTTAATTTAGGAGTGCGTGAATTTAACACCTAGTTATCCATGGCATAGAAGGTTATATGTGAAACATCCATATAAGTTATTACTCATTCCCATGTATTGCACGTGTGTGTGTGTGTGTGTGTGTATTTAAATACCACAGTTTAAATTGTATGTGAAGCACTTTTCATATTAATTCTAAATTTAATTTTATGATCATCTCATAAAGAGTTCTGACTTTTTTTTTTTCTTAAGTGTATGAGTATGTGAAATTTTGAAAAGGGGGATGCAATTGTAAATAAGAAGAGATGTCAATTTTTTTTTCTTTTTTTAAAATTTATTCTTTTATTTTTATTAAAATAAAAAAGACACTTTTTTCTAAGACAGAGTCTCACTCTGTCACCCAGGCTGTAGTGCAGTGATGTGATCACAGCCTCAAGCAATCCGTGAACCCCTGGACTCAAGAAATCCTTCCATATCAACCTCTCAAGCAGCTAGGACTACAGGAGCATACCACTTCGCCTGGTTGATTTTTGTATCTTTTGTATAGATAGGGTCCTGCCATATTGCCCAGCCTGCTCTTAACTCCTAGACTCAACCAATCCTCCCACCTCAGCCTCCCAAAGTGCTGGGATTACAGGAGTGAGCCAAGGCATCCAGCAAAAAAGATAGTAGTGATGGTTGCACAACAATGTGCACATACGTAATACTACTGAATCGTACACTTAACAATTGTTAAAATGGTAAATTTTATATTATATATTTGACCACAGTAAAATAAAAAATTTAAAAAGAGATGAGTATAGCGTAGCAGAAGCTGAATCACTGGAACCAATATTTAACCAAAATGCAGTAAACAGGACCAGAGAGCTTTGTTCTACAGATTCTCATATCTATGTATGTCTGTTAATTTTAATTTTAGTTTTATGTATAATTTCCTTGTGAACAATTTTGACATAATCTTGACTAAACTTAAAATTTGATTGTTATCATACTTGACTGTGGAGAAGCATGAGATATCAGAGAGTATACAGATTTTCAAGTGTGGAGGTGCAACCAATAATCAACCAAGCATCAAGCAAGTTAAACATCGAAGCCTAAAATTTTTCTGCACCAAATCTGATATTATTTTTTTCAACTGTATAAAAACTGAAAAGTCATGATCTATAATATTTATTTTTCACACCACATCAAGCGACAGTTGTGCCACAAATCAAGTGTATGAATTATGATTAACATTATTCTTTCAAACATTCAAAGAATGAATGAAATCCAAAGAAAAGTTTAGGCAAATCACATGTTAGAATATTCAGGCTCTTGAAAAAATGGAGTTGAAAGTTAAGTTAAAAACAAAAGTAAAAACAATATTCTATTTAGCACAAGGCACAGTTTCTAACACAATAAACACTAGTATATTTTTTATTGTTGTCATTCAAAAAGGAGTGAAAAATAGATATTTTAAAATAATAATTAATGTCAGTTTTAAGTGAATAAATTTGAAATATCTATGCAAACAAATTCAACAAAGGCAAAAGTGGAGTAAATGTCAATGATTTGAATGAAAATAACCATGATGTATCAAAAATTATTTTAGAGTAATTATACAGGACAAAGAAAAAGAATATTTAAATGGAGATGTATGAAATAGATATGCAGGCATTAATTACAACTTGTTTCACAACAATAATTATTTACTGACCTGAATATTATCTTTCTCCCTTTCTCACAAATAAGTTTAGCTACATTTTAGTGAGATAAACCAAACACCTTCGGATTTTTTTTGTCATGAAACTACTTCTCAAATGTTAAAATGTTACTCAAAATAAATTCACTTTTTCTCTATAGACACGGGCTTTATTTATTTATTTTGTTTGGCAAATTAAAACAATTTTTTAAAATTATTCACACAAAAACTAGAACAGATAATCACATCAAATTAATTCACAATACAGCAATGAAGATACTCTTTAATAGTTACAGATAATTTAACACTTGCCTTTTTAATAGCAAGGAAACACTTGGTCTGTGCATGAGTAGCAATGGCCATATGTGTCTATAATTAATTACAAATTACCTACTCAACTGGTGTTACCTGGAACAGCTGTTTTTTTTTTTTTCTCTAAAGCTAATGTTTAAACATTGAAATGTTCATTAATTCTGTAGCCATATGTACATTCAGATTTTTGTAATGCAATAGTTTAATTATAAATATGAAAATTTATTCTTTGATAATCATCATAAGCATTAACATTTAACCAGTAAAACATGAACTCTTACATATAATTGCTATAATTCCTGTTATTTAACAGTAGGAAGATTTCATGCCTTTTACACTTCTCGTTCTCTCAGGGTGTGTAGACTTGTTAGGTACATTAATCAGAGAATGTAAGCGCAGCACAGCCAAACTTGAGATGAAATATTTGCCTTAATATATTTCAATATATTTCTTTCCTTGAATAATATGATCCTTTACCGCTGATACAATTCAATGATGCATGTTACTAGACCTAAAACGCCTTGATTATTATTAAAAGAGAAACTAAAAAGAATATTTTTCAAAAGGAGAGAGAGAGGGTCAGAGACACAGGGAGATTCGATAAGGTTGAATAAGATCAAATGGAGAGGAGATGTATATGCAGAGTGATAGCCCTAAAAACAGCTCAAAGCAACATGATGGGCTTCTAGTAGAACCCAGAAAGTAGCAAGTAGTAAAATCTTCCTCTGTCAACAGTATGTAGGCTTTCAAGGTGGAAGACAAACACGTACTGATCAAGAATATGCATATGTAATAATAAAATCAGCATACATTTAACTTTCAAAATTTCACAGCAATGAATCTAACATCTTATTTAATTATAAATCTTAGCCCTTGTCTTTCATAAGATATATCATATTATAATAAGGAGGAAATTATCTTATACACTTTTATTACAAACCAAAAATACAGAAAATACTTTTTCCATTAAATACATCTAAATATGTAAGGAAACAAACTAACACTTACAATAGAGTATTACATGCAATTTCTATGTATAATAGTGATATACACATATAGGCATACACATATATCTGTACCACAAACACTCATATATATGGATCAAATACCTTATCAGTACAATGAAAACTAAATATGTGGAAAGTCTTCTTGACAAAGGAATAATTATTTTAAGATATATACATTAAAATATGAGGATTTCTTTAAAAAACATCTAATCTAATTGGAATGTTCTTTTTTTTTTTCATTGCTTTTTAGGTTCTGGGGTACATGTGCAGATCATACAGGATTGCTGCATAGGTACACACATCGCAATGTGTTTTGCTGCCTCCATTCCCCTGTCACCTACATCTGGCATTTCTCCTCATGCTATCCCTCCCTGACCACCCCACTCTTCCGCTGTCCCTCCCTTCTCTCCCCAATAGACCCCAGTGTGTGATGCTGCCCTCCCTGTGTCCATGTGTTCTCATTGTTCAACACTCTCCTGTGAGCAAGAACATGTGGTATTTGATTTTCTGTTCTTGTGTCAGCTTGCTGAGAATGATGGTTTCCAGATTCATCCATGTCCCTACAAAGGACACGAACTCATCATTTTTTATGGCTGCATAGTGTTCCATGGTGTTTATGTACCACATTTTCCTTGTCCAGTCTTTCATTGATGGGCATTTGGGTTGGCTCCAGGTCTTTGCTATTGTAAACAGTGCCGCTATGAACATATGCGTGCATGTCTTTATAACAGAATGATTTATAATCCTTTGGGTATATACCCAGTAATGGGATTGCTGGGTCAAATGGAATTTCTATTTCTAGGTCCTTGAGGAAGCACCACACTGTCTTCCACAAAGTTGAATTAGTTTACACTCCCACCAACAGTGTAAAAGTGTTTCTATTTCTCCACATCCTCTCCAGCATCTGTTGTCTTCAGATTTTTTAATGATCACCATTCTAACTGGCATGAGGTGAATTGCTCTTATCTATGTGCTTTAAATATAAAATACAGAAGCAGCAATATTGTATCATTGTATATTTTTATTGATTTTTCTCTATAGCATTTGATGATGACATGAGTGTGTTCATCTCATATTTCAAAATTAGAAACAAATCACGTTAATAATGAAAAGAGACATTTTATAGATAACACTACATATCTAAATAAACGCATGAGCATAAAATACTCATTTTCTGTAATAATTTTACATGGCTTCAGGACAATACCTGAGATTTAGATTAAATTAATTATATCAATGTTGAACAACAATCACATCAAACCTAATTACTTTATAAAATGGATAGAATCTCTTTAAATACATAGTTTTTTATAAATAAGACAATTAAAAAATTCGGATGATTCACAAAAACATAGTTACATTAAATAGCCGCTCATAAAAAATGTAAAAGTGCTTCTAAGTTATAACATTTTCTATATTTATATACTTTTATTATTTGCAGAAGGGAATTTAGAGCCAAATAATTATTAAGACAGTGATATTTCCTATATCTCTTACAAGCGTCAGGTATATTACAGACTATTGATTTTTCATTCTATCATTGTATAGATTATTTTATTTTGCTAATTCCTCATATGAGAAACAGATGCTTAGTGATATTATTAGTTGGATAATTAGTATGTAGCAGGTATCAAAGTTAGGATACATATCTTAAACCAAACATTTTACTCTTTAATTTTTCTTTAAAATGCTTCTTCTGTCAGAATTTTATGGTTCAAATTTCTCTTAAAATTACATGTTCAATGCAAAAGTATGTTCTGTAATGGCTGTGATAAAGCTTCTGTGTGTGTGTGTGTGTGTGTGTGTGTGTATGAAAAACAGGCATTACACAGTTAAATCTTGGACAAGGGTCTGAAATGAACACCAAAATAAATATAGATCAAATCAGGTAAAGACAGGGTCAAAGACACTAAAGACAAAAAAAAAAAAAAAAACAAAAACAAACAAACAAACAAGCAAAAAACCTCATTTAAAAGAGCACATAGAACAATGTGTCATAGAGTATAGAATGGTGAAATATGATAAAATACAAAAATTAGCAATACACAATATTGCCAACTCTGCAAGAGCTGTTCAACTTGTAAAAGTGGAAACCAGAATATTATAGGTTCAACATCAAATGGTGATAAATAAATTTTGTTGGGCACACTGAGAAGTTCTGTAATGTATCCAAGCAATTGTTAAAAAAAGAGAAAGAAGCCCTTCTTTGTTTTGATTTTGTTGGTTTAAAGTCTGTTTTATCAGAGACTAGGATTAGAAACCCTGATTTTTTTTTTCTTTCCATTTGCTTGGTAAATATTCCCCTATCCCTTTATTTTGAGCCTATGTATGTCTTTGCATGTGAGATGGGTCTCTTGAATACAGCACACCAATGGGTCTTGACTCTTTAACCAATTTGCCAGTCTATGTCTTTTAATTGGGGCACTTAGCCCATTTACATTTAAGGCAAATATTGCTATGTGTGAATTTGATCCTGCCATTATGGTTCTAGCTGCTTATTTTTCCTGTTAGATGATGCAGTTTCTTCATAGCATTGATGGTCTTTACAATATGAAATTCCGGGTTGAAAATTCTTTTCTTTATGAATGTTGAATATTGGCCCCAACCGTCTTCTGGCTTGTAAGGTTTCTGGTGAGAGATCTGCTGTTAATCTGATGGGCTTCTCTTTGTGGGTAACCCAAAGCAAAAAAAAAAAAAAAAAAAAAAAATCAGGGGTTGCAATCCTAGTATCTGATAAACAGACTTTAAACCAACAAAGATCAAAACAGACAAAGAAGGGCATTACATAATAGTAAAGGGATCAATGCTACAAGAAGAGTTAATGATCTTAAATATATATACACCCAGTCCAGGATCACCCAGATTCATAAAACAAGTTCATAGAGACCAACAAAGAAACTTAGACTCCGACAGAGTAATTGTAGGAGACTTTAACACCCCACTGTCAATATTAAACAGATCAACAAGACAGAAAATTAACAAGGGTATCCAGCACTTGAACACAGATCGGGACTAAGCAGACCTAATAGACATCTACAGAACTCTCTACCCTAAATAAACAGAATATACATTCTTCTCAGCACCATAAGTAAAACACTCCTCAGCAAATGCAAAAGAACGGAAATCATAACAAACAGTCTCTTAGACCACAGTGCAATCAAATCAGAACTTAGAATTAAGAAACCTGCAAAAAAACTGCACAACTACATTGAAACTAAACAACCTGCTTCTGAATGACTACTAGATAAATAATAAAATGAAAGCAGAAATAAAGATGTTCTTTGAAACCAATGAGAAAAAAAACACAGTGTAACACAATCTCTACATCTTCTCTTTTAGGTAAATTTATAGCACTGCACATCCACAAGAGAAAAAAATGAAAGATCTAAAAATGGCACCATAATTTCACAATTAAAAGAACTAGAGGAGTAAGAACAAAAAATTCAAAAGCTAGCAGAAGACAAGAAATAACTAAGATCAGAGCAGAACTGAAGGAGATAGAGACACAAAAACCCTTAGAAAAATCAATAAATACAGAGGCTGATTATTTGAAAAGATCAACAAAACAGATAGACCACCAGCCAAACTAATAAAGAATAAAAGAGAGAAGAAACAAAGATACAATACAAAATGATAAAGGGGAGATGTGATTCCACAGAAATACACACTACAAACAGAGAATATTATAAACACCTTTATGCAAATAAACCAGAATCTAGAAGAAATTGATACATCCCTGGACATTTACACCCTCCCAAGACTAACCGAGGAAGAAGTAGAAACCCTGAATAGAATAATAACAAGGTCTGAATTGAGGCAGCAATTAATAGCCTACTAACCAAAAAAAGTCCAGGACCAGACGGATTCATAGCCAAATTCTACCAGACGTACAAAGAGGAGCTGGTAGCATTCCTTCTGAAACTATTCCAAAGAATAGAAAAGAGGGAATCCTCCCTAACTCATTTTACGAGGCCAACATTATCCTAATATCAACACCTGACAGAGACACAACAAAAACAGAAAATTTCTGACTGATATCCCTGATGGACATCAATGCAAAAATCCTCAGAAAAATACTGACAAACCGAATTCAACAGCACATCTGAGAGCTTATCCATCATGATCAAGCCAGCATCATCCCTGGGATGCAAGGCTGGTTCAACATAAGCAAATCAATAAATGTGATCCATTACATAAACAGAAGCAAAGACAAAAAACCACATGATTATCTCAATAGATACAGAAAAATCCTTCAACAAGATTCAACAACAAGTTATACTAAAGCCTCTCAATAAATTAGGTATTGATGGAGTGTATCTCAAAATAATAAGAGCTATTTATGACAAACCCACAGTGAATATCATACTGAATGGACAAAAATCGGAAGCATTCCCTTTGAAAACTTGCACAAGACAAGGATACGCTCTCTCATCGCTCCTATTCAACACAGTATTGGAAGTTTGGCAACAGACAAGAAAACAAATGAAGGGTATAAAATTAGGTAAAGAGAAAGTCAAATTGTCTTTGTTTGAAGACGGCATGATTGTATACTTAGAAGACCCCATTGTCTCAGCCCAAAATCTCCTTAAGCTGATAAGCAACTTCAGCAAAGTCTCAGGGGATACAAAATCAATGTGGAAAAATTACAGCATTCCTATACACTAATAACAGAGAGCCAAATCATGAGTGAACTCCCATTCACAACTGATACAAATAAAATTAAATACCTAGGAACACAACTCACAAGAGTTGTGAAGGACATCTTCCAGGAGAACTACAAACCACTGCTCAAGGAAATAAGAGAGGACACAACAAATGGAAAAAACATTCCATGTTCATGGTTAGGAAGAATTTATATAAGGAAAATGGCCAGACTGCCCAAAGTAATTTATAGATTCAGTGCTGTCACTATTAAGCTACCACCTCCTTTCTTCACAGAATTGGAAAAAAACACCAGCAAAAAAAAAATAAAAATAAAAAACAAAATAAAATCAAAGCTGGAGACATTGTACTACCTGACTTCAAATTATACTACCAGGACACAGTAATTAAAACAGCATGATACTGGTACTAACAGAGACATATAGATAAATGGAACAGAATAGAGGTTTCAAAAATAATGCCACACATCTACAACCATCTGATCTTTGAAAAACATGACAAAAACAACCATGGGGAAAGGATGTCCTGTTTAATAAATGGTGTTGGGAAGACTGGCTAGCCATAGGCAGAAGGCTGAAACTGGACCCTTTCTTTACACCTTATACAAAAATTAACTCCAGATGGATTAAAGGTTTAAACATAAGACCTAACACCATAAAAACCCTAGAAGAAAACCGAGGCAGTACCATTGAGTACATAGGCACGCACAAGGACTTCATGACTAAAACACCAAAAGCAGTGGCACAAAAGCCAAAATAAACAAATGGTAACTAATTAAACTAAAGAGCTTCTGCAAAGCAAAAGACACTATCGTCAGAGCGAACAGGCAACCTACAGAATGGGAAAAAATTTTTGCAATCTTTCCATCTGACAAAGGGCTAATATCCAGAATCTACAAAGAACTTAAACAAGTTTACAAGAAAAAGACAAACAACCCCATCAAAAGTGGGTGAAGGATGTGAACGAACACTTCTCCAAATAAGACATTTATGCAGTCAACAAAAATATGAAAAAAATGCTCATCAGTGCTGGTCATTAGAGAAATGCAAATAAAAACCATATTGAGATACCATCTCACACCAGTTAGAACGGTAATCACTAAAAAGTCAGAAAACAATAGATGCTGGAGAGTATGCAAAGAAATAGGAATGCTTTTACACTTTAGGTGAGAGTTTAAATTAGTTCAACCATTGTGGAAGACATAGTGGCAATTCCTCAAGGATCTAGAACTAGGAATATCATTTGACTCAGAAACCCCATTACTGGGTATATAACCAAAGGATTATAAATCAATCTACCATAAAGGCACATGCATATGTATGTTTATTTTGGCACTGTTCACAGTAGCAAAGACTTGGAACAAACCAAAATGCCCATCGATGATAGACTGAATAAGAAAATGTGGTACATATACACCATGGAATACTATGAGCCATAAAAAAGGATGAGTTCATGTTCTTTGCAGGGACATGGATGAAGCTGGAAACCATCATTCTCAGAAAACTAACACAAGAACAGAAAACCAAACACCTCATGTTCCCACTCATAAATGGGAGTTCAACAATGAGAACACATGGACACAGGGAGGGGAACATCACACACCAGGAACTGTCATGGGATTGCTGAGTCCCCGTTTAATACACTAAAATTAACTCCAGATGGATTAAAGACTTAAACATAAGACCTAACACCATAAAAACCCTAGAAGAAAATCATTTAAGAGAAGAAAAAAAATCTGTTCAATGTTAACGGTAAAATTTAATTTCATTGTTTTCATCAATATTTGTAATATTTCTACCTGAAGAACTTCCTTTAATATTTTATAAAGTACACATCTGCTTGTCATGAATTATTTTTTCTTTTTAATTTCAGAAGTTATAAATACTTTTATGTAAGTTGCCATATTCATCTCTTTAGTTATAATGATATTTTAATTTTATTATCTATAATTTCATTCATTGCTTATTTTCATAATAAATGTATGTATTTTATAAGTGGTTTTGCTGTATATTTTTAGTCACATTCACAAACTTAGGTAAACTACACATACATATATACATAAAAATATGCATATATTTATACATTATATGTATATATACTAGTATATAATTATGTGAACCACCCATATTTTTGGTGTGTGAATACAGATGCAGATATACCCTCTCTCATTTGCTTGTGGAGTGAAATAACATAACATTACATTTTACAGAATTACTATTATGTTTTTTTTTTTTTTTTTTTTCAACAGAAAATGTTAATACAAGCTATAAGTGATCTGCACATCTTTGGGCCAGTCAAAATTCATTACAACTAAATAAATGTAGAAATAAATGTTCTACAAATAGCCCATAATTTACTATTATTCTCTAAAATATCTGAACTTAGATATAAAATCTAAAAGTATTAAAAAAAAAAAAAAACCCTACAAGAAAACCAAGGAAATACTGTTCTGAATGTAGCCCATGGCAAAGATTTCATGACAAAGACTTCAAAAGCAATTGCAAGAGAAGCAAAAATTTACAAGTGAGACCTAATTAAATTAAAGAGCTCTGGACAGAAAAAACAAGTATCAACAGAGTAAACAGACAACCTAGAGAATGAGAAAAATATTTGCAAACTCTGCAGCCCATAGAGGCCTACTACCCAGAATCTGTAAGGAACTTAAACAAATTAACAAGTGTAAAACAAATGATTTCATTAAAAAATGGGCAAAGGATATAGCAGCCTCTTCTCAAAAGAAGACATACATGCAGCCAACAAGCATACGAAAAAAGTACTCAACATCACCAATCATTAGAAAAATGCAAATCAAAACCGCAATGAAATACCATCTTTCACCATTCAGAACGGCCATTATAGAAATGTCAAAAAATCACAGATGTTGTCAAGGTTTACAAAAGAAAGGAATCACTTATACACTGCTGGAGGGAATGTAGATTAGTTTAGTCACTGTAGAAAGCAGTTTGGAGATTTCTCAAATAACTTACAAAAGAGCTATTATTTAACCCAGCAGTCCCATAAGTGACTATATACCCAGAGGACTGTATGTCATTTTTACCATAAAGATGCATGTATGCATATGTTCATTGCAGCACCATCATTCATTATAGTAAAGATATGGAATCAACCTAGTCCTATCAGCAGTGGACTAGAATAAAGAAAATGTGGTATATATACATCATGGAATACTATAGCCTGAACAACAGAATGAAATTATGTCTTTTGCAGCACGATGGATGGAGTTGAAGGCCATTATACTCTGTAAATTAACCTAGGAACAGAAACTTGATTACTGCATGTACTTAGTTCTAAGTGAGAGCTAAACACTGAGTGCACAAGGACACAAAGAAGGGAACAACTGACATTGGGGCCTACTTGAAGGTGGAGAGTTGGAGTGGGGGAAAGATTAAAAAACTGCTTATTGGGTACTATGCTTATTATATGGACAAAATAATTTGTACACCAAACCCCAACAACACACAATTTACCCATGTAACAAATATGCACATATGCCCTCTGAACATAAAATAAAAGTTAAAAGAAAAAGAAAGTTCCAAAATGTAGTTTAAAATAATTTTTTATTAAAAATAAATAATATGCTTTTATCAATAAAACTACATAAAGCCATTGAAACAAATATTTTCTTCCAGAAATTATCAATTAGTTAATGTCCCTGTAGGAGAATTATCATCTAACATAACTACAATTTTTAAATAAAAATTAACATTGTCAGCTATAATAGATATAATACATTGTCATGTTTGAACATTCTAAACAGAAAAAATTCAAGAAAATTACATGTTTTAAAGGAGAAAATTATGTGCCCCATATGATGTGTGACTATATATGATAGTTAGTAATTATTTTAAAATTTCTTCTAAACTACAATATGTTATTTTACCTGTGTTTTTTAAATGCTATCACGATTGAAATAATATTTGGTGAAATACAATAAGAAGAGTTAAAGAACATGAACTGCACTTTCACTTAAGGAACTAAAACACAATTATGAAAGAAAATATATGTAAATGCTGATCAATTATAAAAAGCAAAATGTCAAGTGATATGTGAATTCTTCTGTCTGGCTTGTCAGTCATATGACAAAGCAATCATTTCAGGCCCATGTTGTTTTCTATTTTATTTGTAATTTTTTAAGCATTTCTAATTTTACTTTGAGACTTAAAAAACTATTCTCACTAAAACAAACTTGAAGAAAAACATATATACAAGGTACAGCCAAATAACTTACATGTTTTTAGGCATTTTTCCATTCCCTTAGTTAAACAAGAATGCTAAAAGAGTTTTAAGCATTACATAAAATTAATCTAGTAAAAAAATGAGTACTTTTATTTCAACTAACAGCTGTTCATATATATATTTCAGATTCAGCCATAAGTGGATTCAAAGTATAGTAATACATGTTAAAATGACATTATGAATCTGCAATGCATTTTAATTCAAAAGTTTCTATATTAAATGTTTCTTTTTATAAAGAAAAATATGTCAAACTGCATCAAATATCTTGCTATCTTTTTATATCCAGTAAATGCCTTTTAAATGGTAACAACATAAAAAATCATAATCAAACATATTGTTAGTGTTAAAAGATTTGCAGGCTTAAGAAACACTTATGCTATAAAGCATTTATTTTCCTCTCTCCACCCTTCAAAAGCTCAGGACTCTTTTTTTCTAGAATTCAATAGCATTTGTGCTTTGCCTTTATATAAGACCTCATCATATTGCTTTGGTATTAGGGTGCCACTATTATGCTCTACTGAATTCATATAAGGCTTGGTAGCTATCTGTATATATGGTGTCTTATTTTCTTTTTATTCTTCCTAAATATTGTGTTTGAGTAAAGAATGATATGTTTTCATATTATTGTTGATTATTCTGAAAATTTTTTCTAATACCTATCTATAGAGTTAAAAAACACACACAGTGAAAAAGGCAGATATCAATACCATTTGACATAAGCTTTTTTTAATATAATTTCTTTTAAAGACATATTTTGCATTTTATTTTTAGATAAAAATCTGTCTGGTATTAATATCTTACTTTATTTTAGTAAGAGATAAGGTTGTGATTAATTTTTATTTTTATATATTTTCCCATCTCACTTTGCTGAGAATGATGGTTTCCAGTTTCATCCATGCTCCTGCAAAGGACATGAATTCATCTTTTTTTTTTTGAGACAGAGCCTCACTCTATTGCCAGGCACCAGGCTGGAGTGCAGTGGCACAATCTTGGCTCACTGCAACCTCCGCCTCCTGGGTTCAAGCAATTCTCCTGCCTCAGCCTCCCGAGTAGCTGGGACTACAGGCACATGCCACCATACCCAGCTAATTTTTGTACTTTTAGTAGAGACGAGGTTTCACTATGTTGGCCAGGATGGTCTCAATCTCTTGACCTTGTGATCTGCCTGCCTCAGCCTCCCAAAGTGCTGTGATTACAGGCTTAAGCCACTGCACCCGGCCCTGAATTCATCCTTTTTTTATGGCTACATCGTATTCCATGTTGTATATGTGCCACATTTTCTTTGTACAGTGTATCATTGATGGGCATTTGAGTTGGTTCCAAGTCTTTGCTCTTGTGAACAGTGCTGCAATCAACATACGTGTGAATGTATATTCAGTCATTCAGGTTATCTCCTCATGAGGGAGACTCTTCCTGAATAAAAATGATGAAAAAAAAAAAAGAAGAAGCTTTTATTTGCCGTAGAATCGTCTTAGCACCCTATTTGTTAAGACTGATTTATTTCATTCCATATCCAAACTTGTGTGTTCAGTCTTCTGTATTTTTCTTCTGTTTCATTGATCTTTTTGTCTCTATTTACGGCAATATCACATCTTTTTATGGTTTTATAAAAATCTTTGAAATTAGTTAATGTGAATGGTTTACTATTGGTGTTTTTCACATTTAACAGTTGTAAATTCTCTACATCTCTATATAATTACAGAATAAACTGCAAATATATATATATATATATATATATATATATATATTTAATTTTACTTACACTTTAATGTTGCCACTAAAAGTCCATTCCACATTTCATGTGAAGGATAAATTAACTATTGTAGTAAGCCATTGAGATTTTGTGTCATTGTTATTACAGCGTACCTTAGATTAAACTGAAAAATAAACAAATCTTAACACAAAGAGTTTCCCTCCAACATGACTTCCTTGAAAATGTAATTTAAAATAGCAATTCTTGTCACCCTTGACTTCATAATCCTTTTAAAATGTTAGCTTAGGTCATCAATGAACAAAATTCAAAATTTATTTCAGTGAAAATTATTTATCTCTATAATAGAATTATAGGGGTAAAGGAAAAATTTCCTCTTATTCCACTGAAGTTTTACTAAAAATCAAACTGGAAAAAATAATCAACTGAGAAAAGGCATATCAATGTATTTCTTCATAGTCTTACACTCCATAGAAGTGTTCAGAATGAAGACCCAAAGATACAAGAGAAATTTTCCATTTTAACGCTTAGGTTCAATGAAGAATGGATGGTCATGTAGAACTGTGATTGAACACAAGGATTATGTTTTCATAATCTATTAGACTGAAAGAGGAAGCCACAAAAGGCCTGTCTGTCCAGATTCTTCAATGCAGGCTTCCTTCCTTCTGGCTATGGGGCAGGAAGCTTTCTGAAATGAGGGTCTTATGAACTACAGTCAAACAAAGTAGGTCAGATAATTTCCTTATGGCCAATTTTTACACAGGACAGCAGGGGAAAGAGTAACTTTATTAGGTTTTACAGCCAAATATGTGTAAAAAGGGTTCTGGTTTCTATGATCAACTGTGAGGAAGAGAGCTTCTAGTTTCTATGACTTGACTCGGGAAAATAAGGGTGAGAGACAGGAGGGCATGAGAAAGTCAGAGAGAAACTTTTTCTTCCAAGGCCGTTTCTGAAGCTTTTATTTTAGGGTATTGTTTTCTGCGCCCCAACAGAATGAGGGCCAGTGGAGTAGGTTGTGATTGGCTGCATGATAGTCTGGAGCCTGATGAAAATTGGCACTTAAATACATATTCAAATAAAGCTTTGTGCCATCCTCAACACATTCTACTTTAGATATAGTATATTAATTAGATTAAATCCTTTAGAGAATGCATAATGTGAAACAAAACACTCTTCTTTAACTGTGGATGGATGGTATACGCATCTTTAGGCATGTCTACATTCATATGTCTAAATAGAGATAAATACATATTTCATGACAGCTGATCATTAATTTGCTCATTCATAAAATATTTTGTCACCCACCAAACTGTGAAAGTTTATACATAAAATACAGAACAATAGTGCATACTCAATAAATTTACTTATAATCAAATAAGGAAATAAGTGATTCATATGTGCGTGTGTATATATATATATTATATTATATATATATATATATATATATATATATATATCCTAAAAATCAAAGGATAAGTGTTACTGGAACAATTCTATGTGCAATGAGAATGAAGACAATAAAAAGTCAATAATTTCAAATGTTTTTAGTTTTTACACGGAGTGAGAAGTCCACTGCATGAGCAACAAAGAATCTTTGATGAGTTTTTAAAAATCAGGTTCAGTGCACTGGTATGGGTAGACGTTACTACCATTTTATTCAGAAATGCTATGGAGATGTATAAACTTGTAGACTTGGACTGTGAAAACCCCACTGACAATACCAGTTTTGATGGTAAGAAAATAAAGCTTTGCTAGAGGGAAATATCAAAAAGGTTATATTATATATATATATATATATATATATATATATATATATATATATATATAATGTAAATTCTTATTTGAAACATTCTCAGTTAATAGTATGTGTCTACCTCCCTGGTTTATAAATTTAGCTTTCATCTATAGTTTTCTTTTTTAACAATTTGGGGAAATGCATAGAAAGATTCACACTAAAAACTTTATTTTTAAATTTAAAAAAATGTTTCTAGTATGTGTGTGTGTGTGTGTGTGTGTGTTTTCCATTAGGCAGCAGCCATATTCTGAATACCTTTTCCTTCTCCAAGCTATGTTTGTCTTTCCTGAGTTTCATCCCACAGTGACTTGTACCACTGAAACTTTCTATTGCTTCTTCAGCACTTCTTAATTCAACACTTATAGTCAGTTTCACACTTTCCAAAAGCCGCTTTGCTTTATCATAGAAACCTCATTATGTTGTCAATGACTAGTGATTCTCTTGTTACCTCTGAAAAGAAACATATTTTATTCCAGTGTGACTTCATGTTTGTTGTAACTTTTTAGTAATGATAATTACTTTAGGGATAATAATAGTAGCTGTTTTAAGAGTGTAAGCATTATAGAAGAAGACCTGCAGATTTGAAGTATAAATCTAATATAATTGTTTTTCTTACCTTACAACAAAAAAGATGCCATATAAACTTCAAGAGAATATTTGCTCTTTTAAATTCCATCTGTCAAGTATTGAAGACTGTTTCTTTTGAACTAGCCCACTCAGGCAAAAATTTATATAAACAATAATTTAAAATACATGAACAAAGTCTTTGAGAAACATGGGATTAGGTAAAGCAACCAAACCTTTTAATTATTAACATTCATAAGAGAGAGGAAGGCAACATAAACAATCTGAAAAACATATTTGATAGAAAAATTCAAGAATTTTTTTCAAATTTTGCTAGATAGGTAGACATCAAGATTAAAGACATCCAGAGAACACCTGTGAGAAATTGTAGAAAATAAACGTCACCAAAGCCTACAGTTTTTGCACTGCATAAGGTCGATTAAAAAAAGTAAAGACAGTTAGAGAAAATGTCAGACTACATTCAAGTGGAACGCCAACAGGCCAACAGTGGACTCCTCAGCAAAAGCCATACAAGCCACAATAAATGGGGAGCAATTTTTTGGCATTCTAAATTCCAAACAAGAACTTCATGTCTTGTCAAAAAATAATAATAATAATAAAATAAAATAAAAAAAACTGCAAAAGTGAAGAAATGAAAATCTTTTATAGGCAAGAAATTGCTAAAAGAATTTGTTACCACTACCCCAACCTTAAAAGAGGTCTTTAAGAGTTCTAAATTGAATAATTTTAAAAAAAGAATCAATGCCTGCTGCTACAAAAACATGCTGAAGTGCACAATCCATTGACTCTCTCAAGCAACTATAGAACAGAAACTACGAAACAACCAGCAGACAGATTCATCATAGGATCAAAACCTCACATATCAGTGTTAACCTTGAACATAAAGGGTCTAAATGCCTTCACTTAAAAGGCACAAAGTGGCAAGTTTAAAAAAGAAAATAATAAGATCCATTCATCTTCTGTCTTAAAGAGATACATCTCAAATGTAGTGGAACCCAGAGGCTCAAAGCAAAGGGTAGAGAAAAATCTAACACAAAAACAGAACACAAAAGAGAGCAAGAGTCCCTATTATTATATCAGATAAAACAAATTTAAAAACACAATGATAAACTAGGGCAAAGAAGGGTATTACATAATGATAAAGAGCTTAAATCAACAAGAAGATTTAACTATCCTGAAAATATATACACCTAACATGAGAACAATCCAATTTATAAAACAAGTACTTCTAGAGCTAGGAAAATACTTAAACAATCACACAATAATAGTAGGTGACTTCAATGCTCCACGGACAGGATTAGCTAGATCACCAGGGCAGCAAATTAACAAAGAAACTCTGGGCTTAAATTAGACACGCTACCAATTAGATGGAATACATATCTACAGAAGACTCTTTCCTCAACCACAGAATATATACTCCTCTCATGTATACATGGAATATATTCTAGCATTGATGACATTCTCTGTCATAAAGCAAATCTCAATACATTCAAGAAAATTGAAATAATATCAGGCATAGTCTCAGACCATAGATGAATAAAAGTAGAACACAATATCAAGAAATTATCTCAAAACCATAAATCATATGGAAATTAAACAACTTGTTCCTGAATGACTTCTAGATAAACAATGATATTAAGGTAGAAATCAAATAATTCTTTGAAATAAGATAAAACAGAGGAAAAAAATGAGAAAAAAAAATGTAAAACGCAGCAAAATCAGTGTTAAGAGGAAAGTTTATAGCATGAAATGCTTGCATCAAGAAGATAGAAACATCTCAAATTGATGACCTAACATCACACCTAGAGAAACTAGAAAAATAAGAACAAACTAAACTCAGAGCTAGAAGAAGAAAAAAAATGACTGAAATTAGAGCAGAACAGAATAAAATTAAGATAAAAAAATCTATATAAAGGATTGATAAAACCAAAAGTTGGTTTTTCGAAAGGATAAACAAGATCAATATATTACTAGCTAGATTAGCAAAGATTAAATGGGAGGAGATCCAACTAAGCATAATCAGAAATGACAAAGGTGACATGATCATTATTCCCCCAGAAATACAAAACATAATAACATACTATTATGAACTCTCCTATGTACACAAACTTGAAAATCTAGAGGAAATGGATAAATTCCTAGAAACACATCACTTCCCAATAATGAGAAAAGTGGAGATTAAAAACCCTGAGCAGACCAAAATTGAGTTTGTAATAAAAAGCCAACCAATCATTAAGAGCCCTGGACCAGATGAATTCATAACCAAGTACTACTAGACATACAAAGAATAGCTGGTACCAATATTAGTGAAACTATTCAAAAACTTGGAGAGGAAGAATTTCTCCTTTACTCACTCAACAAAGTCAGCATCACCCAAATACCAAAACCTATCAAAGATATAATCAAAAAAAGAAAAAAGAATCTACAGGCCAATATCCCTAATGAATACAGGCACAGAAATCTTCAATAAAATACTAGCAAACTGAATCCAGCATCACATCAAAAATTAATTTACCATGATTAAGTGATTCTTGTGATGCAAGCTTGGTTCCATATACACAAATTAATAAATGTGATTCACCACAGAAACTGATTTAGAAACAAAAACCATATGGTTTTCTCAATAGATGCAGTTAAAGCTTTCAAAAAATTCATCATCCCTTCATGTTAAAAACCCTCAAGAAGCTAGGCAGCAAAGGAACATTCCTCAAACTAATAAGAGACATCTATGACAAACTCACAGCTAATATTATACTGAATGAGCAAAAGCTGAAAGCATTTCCCCTAACAATTGAAATAAAATGAGGATACTAACTCTCATCACTTCTCTTCAACACAGTACTAGAAGTCTAAGCAAGAGGAATCACCAAGAAATACAAATAAAAGCTATCCAAATAGAAAAAGAAGGAGTCAAATTAACTCTGCACTGACAGTATAATCCTATACCTAGAAAATGCAGCAAAATCAATGTACAAAAATCAGTAGAATTTCTATACACCAATAACGTTCAAGCTGACAGCCAAATCAAGAACATAATCCCATTTACAATAATGGCAAAAGAATAAAACACCTGGGAGTACATGTAACCACAGAAGCTATATCTATCTATCTATCTAGATATAGATATAGATATAGATATAGATATAGATATAGATATAGATATAGAAGCAAAATAGCAAAACAGCCCTGAAAGAAATCATGGATGATACAAACAAATGAAAAAACATTCCATGCTTGTGAATTGAAAGAGTCAGTATCATTTAAATAGCCATATTGCCTAAGGCAATCTACAGATTCAATCCTATCTTTATAAAACTAACAACATCACTTTTAGTAGAATTAGAAACCTATTCCAAAATGTATATGGAATCGAAAAGGAGTTTGAATAGCCAAAGCAATCCTAAGCAAAAGAAACAAAGCCAGAAGCAACACATTATGTGACTTTAAACTATACTATAAGGCTATAGTAAACAAAACAGCATGCTGCTAACTCACAAATAGACACATAGCCCAATGAAATAGAATAGAAAACTGAAAAGAGAAAAAAAAAAAAAAAAAAAAAACAGCACACCTACCACCATCTGGTGTTTGAGAAATTTGATAAAAATAAACAATGGATAAAGGACTCTCTATTTAATATGTGATGCTGGGATAACTGACTAGCCAAGCACAGAAGAATAGAATTGAACTACCTTTCACCATGTATAAAAATTAACTCAAGACAGATTAGATATTTAAGTATAAGACATAAACTACAAGAATGCAACAGGCCTGGTGAGGTGGCTCAAGCCCATAATCCTAACATTTTGAGAGTCTAGGGTGGGTGGATCACTTGAGGTCAGAAGTTCAAAACCAACATGGTGAAACCCCATCTCAACTAAAATATAAAAAGTTAGTGGGGCATGGTGGTACATGCCAGTAATCCCAGCTACTCAGAAGGCTGAGGCAGGAGACTTGCTTGAACTCAGGAGGCAGGGGGTGCAGTGAGCTGACATCATGCCACTGCACTCCAGCCTTGGTGACAGAGTGAGACTCTGTCTCAAAGAAAAAAAATATGCTAGAATAAAACCTAGTAAATTATCTTCTCAATATCAATTATGGCAAAGAATTTATGACTAAGTATCAGCTACTGCAAAGAATTTATGAGTAAGTCCTCAAGAGCAATTGCAACAAAATTAAAATTGGCAAGTGGGATCAAATTAAGCTAAATAACTTCTGCACAAGAGAAAATATCAGCAGAGTAAACAAGCAGCCTACAGAACAAGAAAATATTCACAAACTGTGCATGTAACAAAGATTTAATACCCAGAATCCACGAGGAACTCAAGAAAAAACAACCCCATTAAAAAGTGGATAGGAACATGAACAGACACTTTTCAAAAGAATACATACATGTGGCCATCAAACATCTGAAAATATGTTCGACATCACTAATCAACAGAGAAATGCAAATCAAAACCACAATGAGATAAAATCTCACATCAGTTAGAATAGCTATTACTGTATTAAAATGTTAAAAAATCACAGATGACGGCAAGGCTATGTAGGAAAAAGAATGCTTATTCCCCCTTTGTGGGAATGCAAATTAGTGTAGCCATGGTGAAAAGCAGTTTGAAGATTTCTCAAAGAACTTAAAATAGAACCAGCTACCTCATTACTGGGTATATAACGAAAGGGAAGTATATCATTCTACCAAAAACACATATGCACTCACAAGTTCATCGCAGTGCTATTCTCAATCACAAAGAAAAATGTGGTACGTATATACCATGAAATACTATGTAGCCATAAAAAAGAACAAAATCATGTTCTTTGCTTCAACATGGATGGAGCTGGAAGTCATCATCCTAAACAAATTAATGCAGGAACAGGAAACTAAATACTGCATGTTCTTGCTTATAAGTGGGAGCTAAGCATTATGTACATATGGAAATAAAAGTGGAAACACTAGAGACTGCAGACTTCCAGAGGGTGCAGAGAGGGAGGAACTGAGGGGCTGAAAAAATTACCTATTGGGTACCACACTCATTATCTGCATGATGGGAACTTTCCTTCCCTAAACCTTAGCATCACATAATGAACTTATATAATAACTTGCTCATGTTCCCACTAAATCTAAAATGAAAGGTAAAATTATTTTTTAAATAATAATAAAAATAAATTGCACCTGTGATTTAAACAGTTGCAATTTATAATGAAATTTGATACTGCAATTAACCACTCGCTGGTCAGTGCAAATCCAAAAGCAATATGCCTTAATCACATTTTGTCCAAATTAGAATGGCTGAAATACATTCCATTTCGCACGTGAATTTTTAAAAATCATTTTGAATTAAGGAAAGGGGTAATATGTGATGAATGAGAACCCTCCACTTCACTATGGTGGCTAAAAATGTTGTAAACTTGTTACTTATCACTACAAATCAGAAAATATCATTTTGGGGGATATATCCTACCAACTTAAAAGAGAACACCACACTAGGATATAGGCCAGATTAATATGGATATTTGATTAGCTTGAAACACTGTTGCTATCAGTGATAAAAGAGAATATGGGCACAGGTGTGGTGGCTCATGCCTGTAATCCCAGCATTTTAGGAGGCCAAGGCGGGCACATCACCTGAGGTCAGTAGTGCAAGACCATCCTGGTTAACATGGCGAAATCCTGTCTCTACTGAAAAAATGCAAAACTTAGCCGGACATTGTGGTGTGTACCAGTAATCTCAGCTACTCAGGAGTCTGAGACAAGGAGTAATTTTTACTCCTTGTAAAAATTTTTAAATATTTAAATATTTTAAATAAAATATTTAAAATTTTTAAAAAAATATTTCAAATAAAATATTTAAATTAAATATTATGATTTAAGAAATATATTTCATGCCCAGGGGTGGTGGCTCACACCTGTAATCTCAGCAATTTGGAAGACGGAGGAGGACAGATCACTTGAGGTTAGGAGATTGAGACCATCCTGGCCAATATGGTGAAACTACCATGCAGAAGAAAAAAATTAAAGAGAAGATAGGCTGGGTGTGGTGGCTTATACCTATAATCCAAGCACTTTGGGAGGCTGAGGCTGGTAGATTGCTTGAGGTCAGGGGTTCAAGACCAACCTAACAAACATGGTAAAAATCCCTCTCTCTACTAAAAATACAAAACTAGCTGGATGTGGTGGCATGCGCCTATAGTCCCAGCTATTTGGGAGGCTGGCTGAGACAGGAGAATTGCTTGAACCTGGGAGGCAGAGGTTGCAGTGAGAAGAGATGGCAACCCTACTGCACTCCAGCCTGGGCAAGAGAGTGAGACACTGTCTCAAGAAAAAAAAAAAAAAAAAAGAGAGAGAGAGAATAAGGGTGAAGTAAGCCAACAATGGTATGGAGGTGCTTTATAGTTTTTAAAAATAAAAATAGTAAGCCCATTTATGTGCTGAGATGGTAGAGTCATCATCAGATACATTTTGATGAAAAATTATTTGCCTTATTTACTTGTCAGAGACTGATTTTTAAGGAAAGAGAAGAAAGCATTTTTTTTCATTAGTAGGTGTAAGCTGACAGCAAGTCTCTTGTCACCTTCATGCTGAATGAAGCAAGAGCACAGCAGCACACCACTTAAAGGATTCACTGAGGAGGATGCATTCTGTTTATATTTAACACTATTATTCTTTTAAAATGGCCTAACTTATTCATTGGAGAGAAAGACCTTAATCAGTTTTAAATTGCCTTGATGTATAATAGTATTTACCGGATGAGCAGCAGGTGTAGCAGCCAGAATGACTGAGAAAATAAATTTCAAAACAGTGGGAACAGAAATTAGATAGCAGGAATGACAATTTCCTCATCATGCTCATGGAACTGTAATGGTTTCAACGAAAGCATCAGCTGTTAGAAAATGAACATAGAAGCATAAAAAGAACGAAGTATTTAAGGAACTCAATGACACAAAAGTACAGGTTACCGGGGAAGTTCTTGGGAGCAAGTAATTATTCTTGAAGTTTTCAGAGGATAGTAAAGAGAGGAAGTGTTAACTAGATCATGAAACTACAAATAGAGTTGGGATAAGTTTGAAAGATGGATTAAATAAATAACCTTTGATAAGGTTGGGAAGTGAGAGAATGTTTGGCATATTTTACAAAGCAAAAATGTTTAAGAGAGATTTCATAAAAGCCCAGCAGAAGGGTGAAATGAGCTGGGCAAGATAAAGACTTTGGAGTTTTTACTGACTGTAACTAGAACTCACTGCAAAGTCTTTAGGTGATAAATAAAATGATTATTTTAAAGAAAGAAACATGTTGAGCTAACATTGGAGACCAGATTAAAGTAGATAAGGCTGCCTTTGGGGAGCTCACATCAGGATATTGACCTAAGAGATTTGGAAAGAAAGTGAGAGTCAAAAGAAACAACCAAATGGCTGGGATTTTGGAATTCAGTTTTGGAAGTCAGGGTTACGGAGAAGGGACACCTAAACTTGCTGTCTACATATTTGCTGATGTTAGAGTCACAGTAAGTTATCAAAATAGAGATGCCAGTAGTAATCTAATATCAGAAGTAATCTGATTTTGAAGGCCATAAAAAGCCAAATAAGAACTCAAAAATGGAGATATAAGTTGTGATGACTTTGGAATAAAGACAGATTTACAGAAAAGCAGACGTTGATTGAAAGGATTTATTAAAGTGAGAAATTCTGATATTACAAAAGTGAAGTGATAATTTATACATATGAATAAAGACTAGTCTCTGAGAATAAAGATTAGGATGGAATTTAGAGAAAATAACTAGTCTAACAGACAAGGAAGAAAAATGCTTTCCGCTTTGAAAACAAAGGGAAGAAGGAAAGATGTGAAATAATTGAGAATGAAGGTAGCTATAGCGGAGGTGGTAAATAATTATGGGAGTTTTATTTGATAGCGTTTAGCTTCTTCATAAAGTAGCAGTAGAAGTCATCTGTAACAATGAAGAGAAAAAAAGTAAATTTGAAAAATAAATAGAAGCTGAAATAACTGTGTGGAAAAGCGGTGTGAGATTACTATTTTTAGTAATGCAAGTCTGAAAGTCATTAAAGACCATAAATCCATCAATAGTGGAATATATCTGCTTTTATTATTACATTGAACTGATTTTCTTTAGCAATTCTTAATAACTTGCATGCAGTAGCAAAAAATAATGTAACAGATGCTGGAGAGGATGTGGGGAAATAAGAACACTTTTACATTCTTGGTGGAAGTGTAAATTAGTTCAACCACTGTGGAAAACAGTGTGGCGACTCCTCAAGGATCTAGAAATAGAAATACCATTTGACCCAGCAATCCCATTACTGGGTATATACCCAAAGGCTTAAATCATTCTACTATAAAGACACATGCACACATATGTTTACTGCAGTATCGTTCACAATAGCAAAGACTTGGAACCAACCCAAATGCCTATTCATGGTAGACTGTATAAAGAAAATGCAGCACATATACACCATGGAATACTATGCAGCCATAACAAAGGATGAGTTAATGTCCTTTGCAGGGACATGGATGAAGCTGGAAACCATCATTCTCAGCAAACTAACACAAAACAGTAAACCAAACACTGCATGTTCTCACTTCTAAGTGGGAGTTGAACAATGAGAACACATGGACACTGGGAGGGGAACATCACGCATGGGACCCATAGGGGAGTGTGGGACTCGGGGAGGGATAGCATTAGAAGAAATAACCTATTGTAGATGACGGGTTAAAGGATGCAGCAAACCACCATGTCATGTGTATACCTATGCAACAAACCTGCACATTCTGCACTTGTACCCCAGAGCTTAAAGTGTAATAAAAATAAAAACAAATACATAGAAGAGTTTGGCGAGAAAGGTGTAATGTTAAAAAAAGAAGTCACAATGCTAGAAAGATAGTGTTTGAAATGATGAACTAAGATAACTTAAGCTTAAAGAAATAGGAATATAGGAGGGAATAAAAAATGAAGGAAATGAAGTGTAGAATGAGGCAGAAACATAGAGGTTTTGGAGATAACTGAAGGAAAGATCAGAAAGTTTCTAGAACCACTGACCTGCAATTATGTGTTTCACACTATCTGTGTCACCCAGCCCTAAATTTTTCTGTTAAGCCTTACATTTACCAACTGGCAACTTCAACTGTTGATGTCTGTCTCCTTTTCTTGATAATATATTTGCATTTCTAGCTAATTTATTCAAATTGCTCCTGGAAAAGAAAATGATATGAATATATTTAACACTTTTAGTCTACTTTTTTTTCCATTTTCTTCACCTTTGTCATCTTTATTCCCTTCTTTTCCATATATAGTTATTCTGCCTTTAACTGAAGCTTTTTGTTCTGTGGTGTGAATTGTGCTTGAGATGAAATTTTTCTCTTTCATGATTTTGTGCTTTCTAGCGTAGTTTCTCATTAAACTTTATGTTCTCTTCATTGGGAGTCACCCTTGGAAGTTATAATCCAAGTGTGTCATGACACACACCTGCTTTTTAAGGGTAGTATCCTAAGTATATCAATATTTTCCAGTATACTTTTGATATATTTAATTTGGTTCATTTAATAATTGTTCCATATTGATACAGATGTAACATGAAGTAATGAATGAAACAATTTCTTTGTTGAAGATCTATTATAAACTAATCAAATTTCAAAATTATTGACTTTGTTTCGTGATTGCATGCTTAATGTCTCTGCAAATTCCTGAATGTTTCACAGTTCCTCAGGATATACATGTGGTGGTGTTCTCTGCTTTTATAAGTAACTTGCAGATAACCCTGAAATGTATAATCTTACTCTCAGTAGCCTTGTCAAATGCATAAACAACTACATGTTGATGAACAAAGCTTTTTGGAGGGAAAAATCCAAAATCACAAGAGATAAATGCAAGTCCATCTAACAAAAGGAATATGTTAAACTATTTTTTAAATGATTAATGCTCAGTAACATACATTTCAATATTTTTTTCTTACATTGCTGCAGCTATAACACATATGCTTGCTATTTTAAATTATATAGAGATAACATTAGAATGTTAAGCCCTATTGTGGAAGGACTTCTGGCTTCAAGATTCTAGGTGTCTTCCTGGGGACAACACAAAGTAACTTACCATGATTTTCTGGGATCATCTTATTGGTGCAAAAATAAGAGATAGGAAGATAGTAGGGAGTGGTAGCAAGTATAAGACCATTTTCCACAGTGAAGTGTGGAAAAATTTTCTGTTGACTTTATATTTATCTAATCTATGTTTTAGAAAATAATGCAGGAACCTAAGATTAAGTAATTTTGTATGTTCTCCTTTTTTGTTTATGTAAATTTGAACTTTCATTAAAAGTTTCAGGGACATAGATGAAGCTGGGGGTTATTATTCTTAGCAAATTAACACAGGGAGGGAAAACCAAATACTGAATGCTCCACTTGTAAGTGGGAGCTAAATGATAAGAACTTATGAACACAAAGAAGAAAATAAGAGACACTTGGGTCTACTTAAGTGGGGAAGAGTGGGAGGAGTGAGAGGAGGAGAAATGAAAATCACTGGGTACTGGGCTTAATACCCAGATGATGAAATAATCTGTACAACAAACCCCATGACACAAATTTACATATATAACAAAAAGCACATATATCCCTGAACTTAAAGTTTAAAAAATTGAGTTTCTTAAATGTGTACTTTTTTTGGCTGTGATTATATATATGTATATATTTTAAATATACGTATATTTTTAAACAATATAAATTAAATGAGAAATTCCTACACTAATATAAAACAATGTATATTAGAAGATGATTTAATTTACAAATATCCATATAAAAGTAAAATAGTAACCACTTAGTTTTTTCTATTCAAAAATAATATGTTGTAATACCAAAACATTTCTAACTGAATTGCATATAATCCATAGTATTACTCAAAACAATTATATTAATCTCTAACATTAGCTATTTAAAGCCTCAACAAATATCACACATTGGAAAATATTTAAATTCAAACATGTTGCTATTTAAATGACACGTAAGAATGACATACACTTAATATAAAACAGCTTTTCATTAAGATATTAAAAGTCATATGCAAATAGATATTCAGGCAATACAGAATGCAGAAATTCAAGTATCCTTTATTAGTACTTAACTGGGTGGTTTTTAAAATTTATTGGCCAGGCACAGTGGCTCATGCCTGTCATTCCAGCACTTTGAGAGGCAGAGGCGGGAGGATCACGAGGTCAGGGGTTTGAGGGTAGCCTGGCAAACGTAGTGAAACCTTGTCTCTACTAAAAATACAAAAATTAGCTGAGTGTGGCGGTACACACCTGCAGTCCCAGCTACTCAGGAGGCTGAGTGGAAGAATCACTTGAACCTAGGAGGCGGAGGGGAGCCAAGACAGCACCATTATACTCCAGCCTGGGTGGCAAAGTGAGACTCTGCCTCAAAAAAAAAAAAAAAAAATTTACTTTTATCACTAGTAAACACGAGCATTTAATTTCAAATTATTTATTTTATAGATAAATAAAACAACTTCCTGAAATTGTACTCAATCTCCACTCCAAAGTTTTGATTTTTTTAAACATGTAACATTTTGTTTTTATTTGGATAACAAGAATTCACAAAACACAGCTAACAAATAAATTCCCATGTCTTAAAAAATCACAGCAAATGTAAAGGCATGCATTTTAGTATCATTTAGCAGTCTATATGCTAAATGAGAATGAAGAAAAAATTTTGAATTTGAAATTTCATTCCTCTGAGCTAATCACAAAAACAGAACAATTGTCCTTTGTGTAATTATTTGTGTCATTTTTTAAAAATAAAAATCATTTTTCTAAAAATTTAGTTTCTATTTTAGAATTTTTTAATGAAAATACTGGCACTTTTATTTTTGACTTTCACTGTGATTTTGAGCAGATGAGCAGAACACTGATTTTAGTGGTTACATGCGTATTTGTCTTAAAAGAGATTCTTCAGAGTGTAATAGTTGATATTGGTTGTTACTGAATATACTGTGGTGATTCTTTATTTGCAGAGGTCAGGGATGTCCTATTTAAATATGGCAACTATCACAATATGCTTTAAACTTCACAATCCGCAAAAGAACTGAACTTTTTCTTTAGGTACATTAAGCACATGTAATGTGTTTTCATAAAATTTGTTAAGACAGAAAGATGTACAAAGAATGAGCTCTGGGGTACCACCATCGGAAGAGATTGGATTCATAACAGCTATCATCTTGTCTCTATAACACATTATATAATAGAAATAAAACATGAAACAGAAGGAAAACTAGAAATTAAAGCTGTTTTTCCTCTGTAAACACCCTATTTCTGACTAAGGTTGCTTTCTGAGGTACTGTGTGTTAGGAATTCAATACATCTTTCTTGAAGGACAAAATTCAACCCATAGCAACCAATAATGAGGAATCCAATACCATAATATTCCATATTTGGAAGGAGATGCATGGAAAAGTCTTTTAACTGACTAAAATATATGAATGTTTTAGAATTTGTCCGCGAAGCAGAAGATAGAGAAAGAAATCCTAGGTACAGATTAAATAAGTTACTAAATATGTTAGTAATGTTATTTTCCTCTTTTTTTTTTTCTTATTATACTTTAAGTTCTGGGGTACATGTGCAGATCATGCAGGATTGTTACATAGGTATACACATGTCACAGTGGTTTGCTGCATCCATCCCCCATCACCTGCATTAGGCATGTCTCCTAATGTTATTCCTCCCCAATCCCACCCCAATTCTCCCTCCCCTAAACCACCCAGCCCCCCAACAGACCCCAGTGTGTGATGTTCTCCTCCCTGAGTCCACACGTTCTCATTGTTCAACACCCACTTATGAGTGAGAACATGCAGTATTTGGTTTTCTGTCCTTGTGTCAGTTTGCTGAGAATGATGGTTTCCAGCTTCATCCATGTCCCTGCAATGGACATGAACTCATCCTTTTTTATGGCTGCATAGAATTCTATGGTATTTATATGCCACATTTTCTTTATCCAGTCTATCACTGATGGGCATTTCGGTTGGTTCCAAGACTTTGCTATTGTAAACAGTGCCAAAATGAACATATATGTGTCTTTATAATAGAATAATTTATAGTCCTTTGGGTATATACACAGTGGGATTACTGGGTCAAATGGTATTTCTATTTCTAGATCCTTGAAAATTCACCACACTGTATTCTACAATGGTTGAACTAATTTACACGCCCACCAACAGTGTAAAAGTGTTCCAATTTCTTCACATCCTCTCCAGCATCTGTTGTCTCCAGATTTTTAAATCTTTTAACTGGCATGAGATGGTATCTCAATGTGGTTTTGATTTTCATTTCTGTAATGACCAGTGATGATGAGTATTTTTTAATATGTTTGTTGGCTGCATAAACATCTTCTTTTGAAAAGTGTCTGTTCATATCCTTTGCCCACTTTTTGATGTGGTTGTCTTTTTCTTGTAAATTTCCTTTTGTTCTTTGTAGATTCTGGATACTGGCTCTTTGTCATGTGGGTAGATTACAAAAAGGTTTTCCCATTCAGTAGGTTGCCTGTTCACTCTATCACTGAAACTATCTAATGATAGTTTCTTTTGCTGTGCAGAGGCTCTTTAATAAGATCCCATCTGTCTATTTTGGCTATTGTGCCATTGCTATTGGTGATTTAGTCATGAAGGCCTTGACCATGCCTATGTCTTAAATGGTATTGCCTAAGTTTTCTTCTAGGGTTTTTATGGTGATAGGTTTTACGTTTAAATCTTTAATCCATCTGTAGTTAATTCCTGTGTAAGGTGTAAGGAAGGGATCCAGTTTCAGCTTTCTGCCTATGGCTAGCCAGTTTTCCCGACACCATATATTAAACAGAGAATCCTTTCCCTATTGTTTGTTTTTGTCAGGTTTGTCAAAGAGCAGATGGTTTTAGATGTGTGGCTTTACTTCCAAGGCTTGTAGTATAGTTTACACTTTGAAGTTAGGAAGCATGATGCCTCCTGCTGTTTTTTTTTTTTTTTTTTTTTTTTTTTTTTTTAGATTTTGGCCGATATGTGAGCTCTTTTTTGGTTCCATATGAAGTTTAAGGTGGTTTTTTCCAGTTTTGTGAAGAAGGTCATTGGTAGCTTGATGGGGATAGCATTGAATCTATAAATTACTTTGGGCAGTATGGACATTTTCACAATATTGATTCTTCCTAACCATGAGCATGGAATGTTTTTCCATCTGTTTGTGTCCTCTCTTATTTCCTTGAGCAGTGGTTTGTAGTTCTCCTTGAAGAGGTCCTTCACATCCTTTATTAGTTATATTCCTAGGTATTTTATTCTCTTTGTAGCGATTGTGAATGGGAGTTTCCTTGATTTGGCTCTGTTTGCCTGCTATTGGTACATAGGAATGCTTCTGATTTTTGCACATTGATTTTGTATCCTGAGACTTTGCTGAAGTTTCTTATCAGCTTAAGAAGATTTTGGGCTGAGATGATGGGGGTCTTCTAAATATACAATCATGTCATCTGCAAATAGAGACAATTTGACTTCCTCTTTTCCTAGTTGAATATTCTTTTTCTTGCCTCAGTGCTCTGGCCAGAACTTCCAATACTATGTTGAATAGGAGTGGTGAAAGAGGACCCCTTGTTTATTCCTGTTTTCAAAGGGAATGCTTCCATTTTTTGCCCATTCAGTATGATATTGTCTGTTGGTTTGTCATAAATAGCTTTTACTATTTTGAGATATGTTCCATCAAGACCTAGCTTATTGAAGGTTTTTAGCATAAAGTGCTGTTGAATTTTGTGGAAGGTCTTCTCTGCATCTACTGAGATAATCATGTGGTTTTTGTCTTTGGTTCTGTTTATGCGATGAATTACATTTATAGATTTGCGTATGTTGAACCAGCTTTCTATCCTCAGAATGAAGCCTCTATCTACATCAAACATTCTTTTCCCAGATCTTCACAACATGGTTGTTTCTTGTCCCTTGGCCTCAACTCCTGACTCCTATTATAAAGTACATCCCTGGCTGGGTGCAGTGGCTCATGCCTGTAATCCCAGCACTTTGGAAGGCCGATACCGGCCAATCACAAGGTCAGGAGTTGGAGGCCAGCCTGGCCAATACGGTGAAACCCTGTCTCTACTAAAACTATGAAAATTAGCTGGGCATGATGGCACACACCTGTACCCAGCTACTTGGGAAGCCAAGGAAGGAGAATCACTTGAATTTGAGAGGCAGAGTTTGCAGTGAGTGAAGATGTGCCTCTGACTCCAGCCTAGGTGACAGAGTGAGACTCCGTCTCAAACAAAAATAAAAAAAAAAAAATAAATCCCTCAGCTTAGGTCTCTCATTTAGCTTTCTCACATTAGTATGTTAATTATTGCTTATAGAAATTATCACTGTAAGAAGTAATTAATTTATATATGAGTTCTCTATCTCCACCAGAATAAAAACGCTGTAAAACACTGACTAGTTTGCTGTTCAAACCCACATCAGAAACAGTCTTTGACATCTGTAAACCACTACAAATGTTTACAACAAATTAATGACAGTGAACAAGGAGAGAAAAAATTAGAGTGGGAATTAGGTCTATGTACATATTAACTCTCTGAATGAGAAGCTAAGGAACATAATTTAGTCTTACTTGATTTCTCTTTGGTTATTATTAAAATGAAGGTTTTTAATTAAGTATATTTGAAAGTCTCTTCTTTAAGGAATTTCCATACTCCTTTCCAGTTGTTATATTCTCACCAGCAGTCTACAAGCGTTTCCTTTTCACTTCATCCAGGCCAACTTCTTATTTTTGTTATTTTTTTCATTATGGCCTTTCTTGCAGGAGTAAGCACATCCCTCAAAAATTTTAATACCTGACAGAGTATTTTAAGATGGTAATAATGCTATCAGACAAAGAATAGACTTTAGTGACATTTTTTTTTTCCTGTGGAAGGTGGTTGAATAATATAACAGGAATATGAAATACTCTTATAAAAAGGGAAGCGATCTTGTCATATATCTAAGACAGAAGCACAATGCTCACTCAAAGAATTTTTTAATGAAAATGTGCTAGTTAAATAATATTTCAGAGTTATTTTAAGTGATGGTCATTAAATATTCTGCCTCTTTACACATAGAATGTTTAACTGAAATATATAGATTCATTGAGTAGGTTAATAAAAATCTTCCTTTGATTTTTATTAACTGTCTCTACCTTTTATACCTATTATTAAGTCAAGTCTTTTATTTTTGATTGAACACAGAAAAAATAATTTATTTTTAAGATACCTTTTAAAGAATCATAGATACACTTTTTAACTAAATGGGAAAAGCATAATCTGAAAATGTAGAGAGAAATGAAGGAAGTTCCCTGGAGTTTTCCTCTATTAGAAAACTTGATTATGGATGAGGGATATAAATGAAATTTGCCAAGTTTAAAGATTTCTTTTCTTTCTTCCCTTTTCTTTTTAGTTGACATTTAATAATCATACACATTTATGGGACACAAAAGGACATACATGTATACAATGTACATATCTCAAATGTTTGTCATTTCTTGGTGTTGTGAACATTTAAAATCCTTTTTCCAGCTTCTTGAAAATTATTATTAACTATATACACCCTACAGTGCTATAGTGCATTACAGAGTATTCTTATCTAGCTACAATGCTGTATCCACTAACTAACCTCTCTCTATCTTCTTCTCCCTGAGATCTTTCCCAACTTATAGTAATATTTTTCTGCTCTCTACTTCTGAGCTCAGCTATTTTTTTTTAGCTCCAACATATAAGTGAAAATATGTGGTATTTAACTTGCTGTACCTTAACTTATTTTACTTAACATAGTGCTCTCCATGTTCATCCATGTTACTAGGAATGATAAGATTTCATTTCTTATAGCTGAATAATATTTCATTGTACATATGCACATATATATAATCACATTTTCTTTATTTATCTGTTGAAGGCATTTAGGGTTATTACATATCTTGACTCTTATGAATAGTGCTGCAAAAAACATGGGGGGGTGCAGGTGCATCTTTAATATACTGACTTCTTTTCCTTTGAATAAATACCAAATAGTAGGAAGGCTGAGTCTTTGACAGTTCTATTTTTAGTTTCTCTGAGAAATCTCCATACTGTTTTCTATAATGACTGTATTAATCTCTATTTCTACTAACAATGTATACCAGCCCCCTTTCCTCCACATCCTTGCCAGCATTCACTAGTTTTCATCTTCTTAATAGACATTCCAACTCGGATGAGATAGAATCTCATTGTGATTTTGATTTGCGTTTCGCTGGTGTTGATTTTTTCTTCATCTATTTATTGGCCATTTGCAAGTCTTTTCATGAGAAATGTCTATTTTTATTCTTTGCCCATTTTGTAATCAATTGTTTCTTCATCTATTTATTGGTCACTTGTGTGTCTCTTTATGAGAAATGTCTGTTTTTATTTTTTGTCTATTTTGTAATCAATTTTTTTATGTTGAGTTGTTTGAGTGCCTTGCATATTCTGAACAGAAATCCCTTGTCAGAGGAATAATTTACAAATACCTCTATTCTGCTGATTAGCTCTTCACTCTGTTGATTACTTCCTTTGCTGTGCAGAATACTTTGAGTTTGATATAATCCAATTTGTCTATTTGTATTTTTGTTGTTTGTACTTTCAAAGTCTTATCCATAAAATGTTTGCCTAGACTGATGTCCTGAAACATTTCCCCTATAGAAGTACTTTCATGTTTCCATGTTTTAAATTTAATTCTTTAATTTTTTGAGTTGATTTATGTATACAGTGAGAGTTAAGAAGTTTATTCTTCTGCATATTGATATTTAGTTTTTCCTGCACAATTTATTAATGAGTGTCTTCTTCCCAATATATGTTTTTGGTAAATTTGTCAAAAATCAATTGCCTATAAATAGATGAATTTATTTCTGGGGATTTTCTCTGTTTCATTGGTCTGTGTATCTGTTTGTATATCAATACCATGCTGTTTTGGGTTACGATAGTTTTGTAGTGTATTTTGAAGTGGGGTAGTGTAATGTCTCCTGCTTTGCTTTTTTGCTCAGGATTGCTTTGCTTATTCTGAGTCTTTTTTGATTCCATATAAATTTAAGGACTTTTTTTTTTCTACCTGAGAGCAATGTCATTGGTATTTTAAGACGGATTGCACTGACTTTGTAGATTGCTTTGTATAACATAATTATTTTAACAGTATAATTCTTGCAATTCATAAGCATGGGAGGCTATTTTATTTTGGGAGTTCTCTTCAATTTTTTTCATTGGTGGTTATGAGTTTTATTGCAGAGATTTTTCACTCACCTCCTCAGTTCAATTTATTCCTAAGTATTTTATTTTTCATAGCTACTATAAATGGGATCACTTTCTGGATTTATTTTTCAGGTAGTTTGTTATTGGTATATAGAAATACTACTGATTTTTGTATATGGCTATTGTATCATACAGTTTTACTGAATTTATTCCTGTGTTAAGAGTGTGTGTTTGTGTGTATGTGTGTGTGTGTGTGTGTGTGTGTGTGTGTGTGTGTGTGTTGGTAGATTCTTTAGGCTTTTCTGTGTATATAAGACTATATCATCTGCAAACAGAAAAAAATCTGACTTCTTATTTTTCAATATGTATGCCATTTTTTATGTTGCCTAATTGCTTTGTCTAAAACTTTCAGTATCATGATGAAAAACAGTTGTGATATTGGGCGTCCTCATATTACTTCATTTCTTAGAAGAAAAATTTTACACTTTTTCCTATTCACAATGTTAGCTGTATGTTTGCCGTATATGACTTTTACTGTGTTGAGGTATGTTCATTCTATACCTAATTTGTTGAAAGCTTTTATCATGAATAGTATTTTGTTTTATCAAATGATCGTTATGTTTCTATTGAGATGATATTATGACTTTTTTCCTTTATTCTGTTGACATGATGTATCATATTCATTGATTTGTATATGTTGAAGGATCCTTACATCCCTGAAATAAATTCCATTGATCCTGGTGTATTATCTTGTTGATGTGCTGTTGGATTTTGTTTACTAATATTTTGTTACTGATGTTTGCGTCTATGTTTATCATGTATATTAGCCATTAGTTTTTGTTGTTTTTGTGTCCTTGTTTAGTTTTGGTATCAGGATAATGTTGGCCTCATAGGACAAATTAGGAAGAATTCTCTCCTCTTCGATATTTCTAAATAATTTTGGAAGTATTGGTGTTAGTTCTTCTTTAAAAGTTTGGTAGAATACAGAAATAAAGCCATCAGGTCCTGGGTTTTTTTTGCTGTTGCTGTTGGGAGACTTTTTATTACTGATGCAAACTTGTTGCACATTACTCACCTATTCAGGTTTGTTATGTCTTCCTGGTTCATTTTTGGCAGTTTAAATGTGTACAACAATGTACTCATTTTCTTCAAGTTTTTTGATTTGTTGGCATATGGTTATATATAACCAAGTTTACAGTTTCTGACATTCATAACCTGTGGTTATGAGTATTATACTGCCAGTCAAAAAACTGCTTATAATACAACTGAATGGGAATAATATTTATACGTCCCCATTTGGTCATTCTCCCACTTACACTTTCATCTTCATCATTTTTTATATTTCCCACGACATTAGGTGCCATGTGAAATAATTTCACTTCCTCTCCCTCTTCCCATCAAAGTGATTTTAGCCTGTAGACTATTGTGTTTCTAATGTTGCTTCCTGTATCCTTTATCCTGCCCCACTAGCAGATTATCCTTCATTATGAACTTATAGCACAATCTACATTCTTCCTTCATAAGATTTAACATGAATTTCTTTAGGTAAAACTTTAATTAACAATGCAGTGTTAAGCAAAGTACAAGCACTACAAGTAAAAGAGAACCTGTAACTTAGTTTCCCATTTTATATCCAAACCAAAACCTGGTACATAGTGACCTTTAGTAAGTATTTGGGAAATATATGACTAAATTATTTACTAGCTTTAAATAAATAAATTGTCTCTGTCTTCCTCTATGTGCAACTATGCTAAAAGATTTACTATGCAAGTGTTTAAATAATGCTTATGTACCTCTTCCTTTTTAAAATTTGTTTTGAAGAAACATCATCTTAGTGATTAGCTATGATGGAAAATGTAAATTATACTTGATTACACCTTCCTCTTTAACTTTCATACCTAACTGGTCTCCAAATTCTTTTGATTCCTCTATCTTATGTCTTTGATGTGACCCTCCAAACTGACCCTTACTTATTCATACTTCAGTAGCTTCATTCATGCCTTAGTTCGGATAGTAATAATTTTATTTCCACTATGTATTCAAGATGCCCCCCTGTATAATATCGACATTGTAATTTTTAAAATATTTACATCTTAGAGTATCATTTTTTTCTCCTTTTTAGAAGAAAACTCCAGCCTTGGCTGATAGAAAGATTTGGAAGCTGACGACCAGAGGATATTTAATCATATCTTCATATACTCTTTGGTCATCCAAGGATACCACAGGGAAAGAGATAAAAAGAATGGCCTTGAATCTCCCTTCTGTGAATTGCCTATTCTTTCCTTCGAGTGGAGTCTGCTAAAGTTATTAGTGTGTCTTCGTTTTTGCAGGATAATTAATCCTTCTGGGAAACACACAAAATGACCATGAGGAAAAGTAGATATTCTAGTTATCTCGTTGATGTTTTTCATGGTGGGTTGTAAAACAAATAAACCAGAAGTTTACTCATATAAAACAAAGTTGCATAAAAGCAATATGCAAAGTAAGATTCCCACACTATTATTGCACACATTTCTTTAAAGTGCAGCAAGATATTTTCACACATTGTTGAAATTTGAGTTAAAACTTTTGAATCTTTAGAACTTGAATCTCACGTGTAAGGTAATAGCAGTTTTTAATATGTTAAGATGCATGATTATTACTCATGTGGAAAAACAAAGATAAAATTAGCAAATTAAAAAGTATAAATACCAATTTATTGAAGTATATTATTTTATCTACTAAATAGTGCATTAAGAAATAAGATAATGTATTATTTATTTTCATCTCCCAATAGTCCTTAAAATAATGCTTCATTAATGCAGGTTTTTACAAAATTGGCATACAGTTTGTACTTAAAGAGATTGATTTGATGCCACTATCCTCTGACACTTTATAAAACCCTGGAAAAAGTATGGATTTTGATTTGTTTCAAGTATCAGTCATCTTAAACTTACAACTAAGTCTTAAAGTATGGTCTATAATTGTAGCTGTATAGATTCCCCCACTGATATGGCAAGATAAATAAATGCTTTTTTACAAAGATGTACATACATACTTGCAACAATGAAAGATAACACATTTCTCTTATCTTGTGATATGGTTTGAATTGGTGTCCCTGTGTAAATCTCATGTCATATTGTAATTCTGATGTTGAAGGCGGGACCTGGTAGCAGGTAATTGAATTGTGGAGGTTAATTTCCCTCTTGCTGTTCTTGTGATAATAACTTCTCATTAGAGCTGGTTGTTTAAAAATGTGTCGCACTTGTGCCTTCACCTTCTTTCTCCTGCTCTAGCCATGTAAGACATGCCTCCTTTCTCTTTGCTTTCCACCATGACTGTAAGTTTCCTGAGGCTTACCCAGCCATGATTTCTTATGGCCTGCAGAACTATGAGACAATTAAACCTCTTTTCTCTGTAAATTACCCAATCTCAGGAAGTTCCTAACAGCAATGTGAGAACAAACTAATATAGCAGATTAGTACCAGGAGTAGAGCATTACTGTAACATTACCTCGAAATGTAGAAGCAACTTTGGAAGTAGGTAATTGGCAGTGGTTGAAACAGTGTGCAGGGATCAAAAGGAGATAGGAAGATGAAGAAAAGTTTGGAAATCCCTAGAGACTTGTTAAATTGTTGTGACCAAAATGCTGATAGTGATATGGACAATGCAGTCCCAAGTGAGGAAGACTCAGATGACAATAAGAAACGTATTGAGTAATGGAACAAATGTCCCTTTTATTATGCATTAACAAAGAGATTGGAGGCATTGTGCCCCTGTCCTAGAGGTCTGAGGAACTTTGAACTTGAGAGATATAATTTAGGATTTCTGGTAAATGACATTTCTAAGGAGCAAAGCATTCAAGGCGTGGCCTGGCTGCTTCTAACAGCATAATCTTATATGTGTGAGTACAGAGAAGATCTGAAACTGGAACTTATATTTAAAAGGGAAGCAGAGTGCAAATGTTTGGAAAATGTGCAGCCTGGCAAAGTGGCAGGAAAAAAAAAAAATTCTGGGGAAGAATTCGAGCCGGCTGCTGAAATCTGCATAAGTAGAAAGAAGCCAAATGTTGACAGCAAAGATAAAGGGGAAAATGGGCATTTTAGAGACCTTCATAGCAGCCCCTCCCATTAGTGGCCTGGAGGCCTAGGAGGGAAGAATAGTTTCATGGGTCCAGGGACCCACTGCTCTGTGAAGACTTGGAATATGTGCCCTATATCCCAGTTGCTCCAACTTCAGTCATTATTAAAAGGACCCCAGATACAACTTAGCAGCTCCAGAAGGTGCAAACCATAAGTCTTTGTGGTTGCCAGGTGGCGCTAAGCCTATAGGTGCAAGAGGCAAAGAGTTGAGGCTTGGGAACCTTTGCTTAGATTTCAGAGGATGTATGGAAATGCCCGAGGTCCAGACAGAAGTCTGCTGCAAGGGTAGAGCCCTCATGAAGTACTTACTTCAGAAGTGCAGAGGGGAATTGTGGGGATGGAGCAACCACACAAAAGTGCTAATGGGGCACTGACTAATGGAGCTGTCAGAAGAGAGCAACCATCCACCAGACCCCAGAACAGTAGATTTATTACCAGCTTGCACATGCCTGGAAAAGTCACAGCCACTCATTGCCAGCCAATAAAAGCAGCTGAGGGGGCTATACCCTGCAGAGGCCAAGGGGCAGAGCTGTCCAAGGTTTTGAAATCTCACCCCTTGTATCATTGTGGCCAGTGTGAGACATGGAGTCAAAAAGACGATTTTGGAGCCTTACAATATAATTAGTGCTCTGCTAGGTTTCAGACATGCCTGAGGCCTCTGTCCACTTTGCTTTGCTGATGTCTTTCTTTTAGAATGGGTGTATTTACCCAATGCCTGTAACCCCATTATATCTTTGAAGGAAGTAACTTGCTTTGTATTTTACAGGCTCATAGGTAGAAGAAACTTGCCTTGCTTCAGATGAGACATTGGATTGTGAACTTTTGAGTTAATGCTGAAATGAATTAAGACTTGGAGAACTGTTCAGAAGGGATAAATGTATTTTGCAATGTGAGAAGGGCGTGAGACTTGAGAGAGGCCAAGGGAAGAAAGATATGGTTTAGATTTCTGTCCCACTCAAATCTCATGTCAAGTTTTATTCCTCAGTATTGGAAGGGAAGACTTCTGGGAGGTGATTGGATTATGGGGGTGGATTTCTCCCTTGCCGTTCTCATAAAAGTGAGTGAGTTCTCATGAGATCTGTTTGTTTTAAAGTCTGTAACATTTCCCCCTTTGCCCACTTCCTCCTGCTTCAGCCATGTAAAACATACCTTGAACTGTGAGCCAATTAAACCTCTTTTCATAACATAAATAACATAAATAAATAAATAAATGGAAAAATGTTTAATGCTCATGGATAGGTATAATCAACATGGCCATACTGCCCAAAGCAATTTATAGATTCAGTATTTTCCTCTCAAAATGCCAGTGATATTTTTCATAGAATTAGAAAAGAAAATATTTTAAAATACATAGCACAACAAATAAAATCCTGGATATTCCAAGCAATACTAAGCAAAAAGAACAAAGCTGGAGGCAACATGCTACCCGACTTCAAACTATACTACAAGGCTACAGTAATCGCGACAGCATGGTACTGGTACAAACACAGACATGTAAACCAATGGAACACAATAGAAATCCCAAAAATAATGTATACATCTATAACCCTCTGATCTCCTACAAAGTTGAAAAAACAAGTGGTGAGGAAAGGAATGTCTGTTCAATAAATGGTGCTGGGATAGCTAGCTAAATATATGCAGAAGATTGAATCTGAATCCCCTCCTTAAACCATATACAAAAAACAAAAGAAAATAAAACTGCAAGATGGATTAGAGACTTAATAGTAAAATCAAAACATATAAAACCCTAGAAGATAACCTCTGAAATATTATTTTAAATGTAGGTCCTAGCAAAAATTTTATGATGAAGATGCCAAAAGCAATTGCAACAAAAACAAAAATTGACAAAAGGGAACAAATTACTAAAGAGTTTCAGCAGAACAAAAGAAACTAACAGATTTCAACTTCTTCCTGGTTTAGGTTTGGGAGGGTGCAAGTGTCCGGGAATTTATCCATTTCTTCCAGGTTTACTGGTTTATGTGCATAGAGTTGTTTGTAGTAGTCTCTGATTGTAATTTGTATTTCTGTGGAGTCAGTGGTGATATCCCCTTTAACGTTTTTTATTGCAGCTATTTGATTCTTTTCCCTTTTCTTTTTTATTAATCTGGCTAGCAGTCTATTTTGTTGATCTTTTCAAAAAAACAGCTCCTGGATTTATTGATTTTTGAAGAATTTTTTGTGTCTCTATCTCCTTTGGTTCTGCTCTCGTCTTAGTTATTTCTTGTCTTCTGCTAGCTTTTGAGGTTTTTTTGATGTTGCTTCTCTAGCTTTTTCAATTTTGATGATAGGGTGTCAATTTCAGGTCTTTGATCTCTTATCTGGTGGGCATTTACTGCTATAAATTTCCCTCTAGACACTGCTTTAAATGTATCCCAGAGATTCTGGTACGTTGTGTCTTTGTTCTCGTTGGTTTTGAAGAACATCTTTATTTCTGCCTTCATTTCACTGTTTATCCAGTTGACATTCAGGAGCCAGTTGCTCAGTTTCCATGAAGTTGTGTGGTTCTGAGTTAATTTCTTAATTCTGAGATCTAATTTGATTTCACTGTGGTCTGAGAGACTGTTTGTTATGATTTCCATTCTTTTGCATTTGCTGAGGAGTAATTTACTTCAAATTATGTGGTCAATTTTAGAGTTGGTGCCATGCGGTGCTGAGAAGAATGTATATTCTGTGGATTTGGAGTGAAGATATCTGTGGATGTCTATTAGGTCTGCTTGGTCCTAAACCAGGAAGAAGTTGAAAACTTAAAAGACCAATAGGAGAGAGATCCAAGATGGCTGATCACTAGCAGCTCGGGATTGCAGCTCCCACTGAAAGAGCAGAGAACAAAAGGACGCCACACTTTTAGATCAATTTTTGTTGCTCACACACCAGGAGATTCCCAGCGGAGGAGCCCCACCTGTCGCCAGCGTGACTCTTGAGCCCGGTGAGGCGGTTTTGCCGCTGCCTTGGTGTGGCGGTTCTTGGTGCAGAGTCAGAAAAGCACCATCAATCTTAAAGCCGCTGTTTTGGCCGGAGCAGTGGGTTGCTCAGATTCTAGCGCCGGGAATCAACAAGTTGGACGTCCATTCAGAAACCCAACTATAAAGACGGTAATTATAAAGACCACAGATGGATAAATTTATAATGAAGGGAAGAAAACAGCCTAAAAAGGCGGAGAATACCCAAACTCAGAACGCCTCTCCCTCTACAGGGGATCACAGTTCCTCATCAGAAACAGAACAAGGCCTGATGGAGAAAGACTGTGTTCCATTAGCAGAAGCTGGCTTTAAAAAGTGGATGATAAGAAACTTCTGGGAATTAAAAGAACTTGTTCTAACCCAATGCAAAGAAACTAAGAACTTTGAAAAAAGGTTTGACGAAATGTTAACAAGAATACACAATTTAGAGAGGAATATAAGTGAATTAATGGAGCTGAAAAATACAACACGAGAATTTTGCGAACTATGCACAAGTTTTAACAGCCGAATTGATCAAGTAGAAGAAAAGATATCAGAGGTCGAAGACCAACTTCATGAAATAAAACAAAAAGACAAGATTAGAGAAAAAAGGATAAAAAAGAACGAGCAAAGTCTCCAAGAAATATGGGACTATGTGAAAAGACCTAATCTACGTTTGATAGGTGTACCTGAATGTGACGAAGAGAATCAATCCAAGCTGGAAAATACGCTTCAGGATATTATTCAGGAAAACTTTCCCAACCTAGCAAGGCAGGACAATATTCAACTCCAGGAAATACAGAGAACACCACAAAAATATTCCTCAAGAAGGCCAACCTCAAGGCACATAATTGCCAGATTCACCAGGGTTGAAATGAAAGAGAAAATACTGAGGGCAGCCAGAGAGAAAGGTTAGGTTACCCATAAAGGGAAGCCCATCAGACTCACAGCAGATCTCTCAGTAGAAACCCTACAAGCCAGAAGAGAGTGGGGGCCAATATTCAACATCCTTAAAGAAAAAAACTTTCAACCCAGAATTTTACATCCAGCCAAACTAAGCTTCATAAGCGAAGGAAAAATAAAATCTTTTGTGAACAAGCAAGCACTCAGAGATTTCATCACCACCAGGCCTGCTTTACAAGAGCTTTTGAAAGAACCACTACAAATAGAAAGGAACAACTAGTATCAGCCTTTCTAAAAAATACCAAAAAATAAAGAACATCAACATATTTAAGAAATTGCATCAACTAACGGGCAAAACAGCCAGCTAACATTAAATGACAGTATCAAACACACATATATTGTTATTAATTTTAAATTTAAATTGACTAAATCCCCCAATCCAAAGACACAGACAGGCAAAAAAAGCCAAGACCCATTGGTATGCTACATCCAGATCCATCTCACATGCAAGGATACATAAAGACTCAAAACAAAGGGATGGTGAAAAATTTACCAACCAAATGGAGAGCTAAAATAAATAAATAGAAAGCAGGAGTTGCAATTTTTGCTGATAAAATAGATTTCAAAGCAATAAAGATCAAAAGAAGCAAAGAAGCATATTACATAAAGATAAAAGGATCAATGTAACAAGAAGAGCTAAAGATCCTAAACATATATGCACCCAATACAGAAATACCCAGATATATAAGACTTACAAAGAGACTTGGACCCCCACACAATAATAGCGGGAGACTTCAACATCAATATTAGATAGATCAATGAGACAGAATGTTAACATCGATATCCAGGACTTGAACTCAGATCTTGAACAAGTAGACTTAATTAACATTCATAGAACTCTCCACTTTAAATACACAAAATATACACTCTTATCAGTACTACATCACACGTATTTACAGGTTTAAATGAAATATTGGTTGGCTGCTTGTTAATTATTTTATTCCCTCATTTTTTTTATGTCTCTATTATTAAACACAATTACAGGCATACCCAGTTTTAGACTGCATTCTAGCCCGGGCAATAAAGCAACACCCCTGTTCTCTCTCCCTCTTCCTCTTCCTCTTTCTTGCTTTCCTGTAAAAAAAAAAAAAAAAAAACAGACCAATAAAAAGGGCTGAAGTTGAGGCAGCAATTAATAGCCTATCAACCAAAAAAAGTCCAGGTCCAGACGGATTCACAGTTGAATTCTACCAGACGTACAAGGAGGAGCTGGTACTACTCCTTCTGAAACTATTCCAAACAATCCAAAAAGAGGGAATCCTTGCCAAATCATTTTATGAGACCAACATCATCTTTATACCAAAACCTGGCAGAGACTCAACAGAAAAAGAAAACTTCACGTCAATATCCATGATGAACATAGATGCAAAAATCCTCAATAAAATACTGGCAAACTGATTGCAACAACACATCAAAAAGCTTATCCATCACAATCAAGTAGGCTTCATTCCGAGGATGCAAGGCTGGTTCAACATATGCAAGTCTGTAAATGTAATCCAGCACATAAACAAAATCAAAGACAAAAAACACATGATTATCTCAATACATTCAGAGAAGGCCTTGGACAAAATTCAACAGCACTTTATGCTAAAAACTCTCAATAAACTAGGTATCAAAGGAACATATCTCAAAATAATAAAAGTTATTTATGACAAACCTAGAACCAATATCATACTGAATGGACAAAAACTGGAATCATTCCACTTGAAATCTGGCACTAGACAAGGATGCCCTCTTTCGCCACTACTATTCAATATAGTGTTGGAAGTTCTAGCCAGAACAATCAGGCAAGAAAAATAAATAAATGGTATTCGGTTAGGAAAAGAGGAAGTCAAATTATCTCTACTTGCAGATGACATGACTGTATATTTAGAAGACCCTAACGTCTCAGTCCAAAATCTCCTTAAACTGATAAACAACTCCAGCAAAGTCTCAGGATACAAAATCAATGTGCGGAAATCACAAACATTTCTATACATAGGTAATAGACAATAGACTAACAGAGAGCCAAATCATGAGCAAACTCCCATTCACAATTATTACAAAGAAAACAAAATACCTAGGAATACAACTAGAAAAGGGCATAAAGGACTTCTTCAAGGAAAACTACAAACCACTGCTCAAGGAAATAAGAGAGGACACAAACAGATGGAGAAACATTCCATGCTCATGGTTAGAAAAAATAGATATTGTGAAAATGGTGATACTGATCAAAGTAATTTATAGATTCAGTGCTATCCCCATCAAGCTACCTATGACCCTCTTCACAGAACTGAAAGAAAACACCTTAGAGTTCACATGGAACCAAAAGAGAGCCCACATAGCCAAGACAATCCTAAGCAAAAAGAACAAAGCCAGAGGCATCATGCTACCTGACCTCAAACTGTAGTACAAGTCTACAGTAATCCAAACAGCATGGTACTGGTACCAAAACAGTGATATAGACCAATGGAACAGAACAGAGGCCTTGGAGGCAATGTCACACATCTACAGCCATCTGATTTTTGACAAACCTCACAAAAACAAGCAACGGGGAAAGGATTCCCTGTTTAATAAATGGTGTTGGGAAAACTGACTAGCAGCGTGCAGACAGCAGAAACTGTACCCCTTCCTGACACCTTACACTAAAATTAACTCCACATGGATTAAAGACCTAAACATAAGATCTAACACCATAAAAACTGTAAGAAAACCTAGGCAAAACTATTCAGGGCATAGGCATAGGCAAGGACTTCATGACTAAAACACCAAAAGCATTGGCAACAAAAGCCAAAATAGACAAATGGGACCTAGTTAAACTCCAGAGTGACTGTATAGAAAAAGAAACAATCATTAGAGTGAACCAGCAACCAACAAAATGGGAAAAGTTTTTTGCAATCTACCCATCTGACAAAGGACTAATATCCAGAATCTACAAAGAACTAAAACAGATTTCCAAGAAAAAAATAAACAAACCCATCCAAAATTGGGCAAAGGATATGAACAGACACTTTTCAAAAGAAGATATATATGAGGCCAACAAACATATGAACAAATGACAATCATCACTGATTATTAGAGAAATGCAAATCAAAACCACATTGAGATATCACCTTATGCCAGGTAGAATGGCAATCATTAAAAAATCTGGAGACAACAGATGCTGGAGAGCATGTGGAGAAATAGGAACACTTTTACACTGTTGATGAGAGTGTAAACTAGTTCAACCATTGTAGAAGACAGTGTGGTGATTCCTCAAGGACCTAGAAATAGAAATTCCATTTGACCCAGCAATCCCATTACTGGGTAAGGATTATACATCATTCTATTATAAGGAAAGATGCACATGTATGTTCATAGCAGCACGTTTCACAATAGCAAAGACCTGGAACCAACCCAAATACCCATCAATGATAGACTGGACAAGGAAAATGTGGCACATATACACCATGGAATACT
>NW_022436951.1:18687227-18702556 GCF_009761245.1 Sapajus apella
GGGGGGATTGGAGAGATCGGGGAGGGATAACATGGGGAGAAATGTCAGATGTGGGGTGACGGGGGAATGGAGGCAGCAAACCACATTACCATGTGTGTACCGATGCAACAGTCCTTCATGATCTGCACATGTACCCCAGAAGCTAAAGTACAATAAAAAAAAAAAGAATAAAGAAACTAACAGAGTAAACAACCAATGTATAAAATGAGAGAAAATTTTTTCAAATTATGCATCTTACCAGAATCTACAGGAACTTAAATAAATTAACTAGCAGAAACAATCCTATTCAAAAGTGAACAAAGAGCACAAATAGACAGTTTTCTTTTCTCTCTCTCTGTCTCTCTTTTTTTTTTTTTTAGACAGTCTGTCACCAAGGCTGGAGTGCAGTGGCTCAATATTGACTCACTGCACTGCAACCTCAGCCTTCTAGGTTCAAGTGACTCTCCTGCCTCAGTCTCTCAAGTAGCTGGGATTACAGGTGCATGCCACCACACCTGGCTCTTTTTTTGTTTTTTTTTGTTTTTGTTTTTGTTTTTTGTTTCTGTATTTGTAGTAGAGTTGGGGTTTTGCCTGCTCAGCCTTTCAAAGTGCTAGGATTACAGATGTGAGCCACATCTCCTAGCCAAGAACAGATACTTTTCAAAAGAAGACTTACATGTGCCCAATGAGCATATGAAACAATATTCAACATCACTAATCATCAGAGAAATGCAAATGAAAACCACAGTGAGATACCATCTCAATCCAGTCAGAATGGCTATTATTAAAATGTCAAATAATTACAGATGGCAAGCTTATGGGAATAAGGAATGCTTATACACTGCTGGCAGGAATGTAAATTAGTTTAGCCATTGCACAAAGCGATTTCTGGAGATTTCTCAAAGATCTTAAAACAGAACTACTATTTGACCCAGCAGTCATATACCCAAATGGCTATAAATTGTTCTACCATAAAAACATGCATGGATATATTCATTATAGCACTAGTCACAATAGTGAGGACATGGAATCAATTGAGATTCCCATCAACAGTGGACTGGTTAAAGAAAATGAGGTACATATACATCATAGAATAGTATAAAGCCAGGGGAAAAAAAAAGAATAAAATCAGGTTCTTTGAAGCAACACAAATGGCACTAGAGGCTATTATCCTAAGTGAATTAATGCAGAACCAGCAAATCAAATACTACATGTTCTCACTTGGAAGTGGGATTTTAGCCTTGAGTACACATGGATACCAAGAAGAGAACAAGAGACACTGGGCAGACTCAAGTGGAAGGTTAGGATCAAGTTAGAGGGTTAGGATCAAAAAAACTACCTATTGAGTACTATGCTTATTGCCTGGGTGATAAAATAATCTGTACACCAAACCTCTGTGGCATGCAATTTGCCTGTGTAACAAACTTCTACATATATCTCTGAACCTAAAATAAAAGTTAGAGATAAAAAAGATTGTGTAGACTTGATATAATGTGGTGAAAATGCCACTTTCTCTCTGTGGTCTTCTTCTAGAAAACACAAGATTTCTGTGTAAGTAGTTTCCCACATTAGTTTTCTTGGGCTGTTAATTCCCAAGATTTGAGTGTTTTAAAACAAGTCTTTCAATTCTGAAGGCAAGATGTTCCGATCGGTTTCACTGGATTGAAATCCAGGTGTCCACAGGGCAGTACTTTCTTCAGGAGCCTAGTAGACAAGCTGTTTTTTGCCTCTTTCATCTTCTGGTGGCTGCACAACTCCTCTCTCTACCTCTGTCTACTCATCTTCTGTGTGTATAATCTCCCTTAAAGAACATTTGTTACTGGATTTAAATCCCAAATAAATAATTCAGGATAGTCTCCTTATGTTAGTGTTCTTAACTAAATGATATCTTTAAAAACTTTTTTTTAAGAAAGGAAATATTTATATGTTCCAGTCATTGGAAACGGTTATCTTTGGGTGTCTTTTTTTTTTCTTTTTCTTTTTTTTGAGACAGCATCTTGCTCTGTCACCCAGGCTACACTGCGGTAGTGCAATCATGACTTACTGTGGCCTCAAACACCCATGCTTAGGTGATGCTTCCACTTCAGCCTCCCAAAGATCTTGGACTACAGGCAGCTGTCACCACACCCAGTGAATTTTTGCAGAGATGGTGTTTTGCCATGTTGCTCAGTCTGGTCTTGAACCCCTAAACTCAAGTGATGTGGCTATCTCAGCTTCCCAAAGTTCTGAGATACAAGCATGGACCACTGCGTCTGGCCTGGGTGGTCATCCTTAAATCTACTACTGAAAGTCTAATCATGAGTGAAACATTTAAGGGAGGGTGGGGAGGGATAACATCAGGAGAACTGTCTGATGTAGGTGACGGAGGAGGGATGGAGGGGTGGGGCATGGAGACAGCAAATCACCATGGCATTTATGTACCTTTGCAACAATCCTGCAGGATGCTGGATGTGCATGTGAACAACAGAGGCAGAAATACAATTAAAAAAAATTTCAATTCAGAACATTCTGTCAGTAATATACCACTCATCAAGGTCATCAAAAATAAGAAAAGTCTGTGAAATTGTCACAACTAACAGAAAATTGAGTACACATGACTACTAGATATACGTGATATCCCGATTGTGATCTTGAAAAAGTAACAACAACAAAAGAAGTCATTAGGAAAAATGTGAAAATTCTGATTAAATTATGAGGTTTAGTTAATATTAATGGAGAAATATTGGCTCATTAATTATGAAAAATGTACTGTAATTACTTAAATGATTATATTAGCAAAAACTGGATATGGATTACATGAAGACTGTCTATATTATTTTTGTAATTATTCTGCAATTATAAAAATGTTCTAATAATACTTATTAAAATAAAAATTTATATTTAAATTTTCCAATTTGCATCAGCATTTACGAGTATTCTGGCTGTTTTTTTGCAGGACTGCTACTAAACTATGTAGAACACTAGTATGTGTTAGATGCCCTGCTTCTCTGTTGCCTTCCACCTGCTTCAGCTGGCTCTCAGTATGACAGTAGGAGTTGTGACTAGTACAGTCTTACTGACTCTCCATTGCCCCATATAGCTTTTTGTACAGAGGTGAAACCTAATAATAAACAACATGGAAAAGAGGTTAGAGTAGCTAAGAGAATACATTTTCTCAAATTGGATTACTAACCAGTGAAAAATGAAGATATACATACCATATTGCCATCAGCATAGATTGTGTAATCATATTAAATATAAGCATTATAAATATAATACATAGAATAAAAGTATCAAATTTAGATGTAAAACCTTTGGTTGCAAAAGAGTAATGCTGTACTGTACATATATACATAAAATGGAAATGGATACTGTATATGTTTTTCTTAATATTATTATAAAAATAGATTTTTTTTTCTTTTGAGACAGAATCTTGCTCTGTTTCCAGGCTGGAGTGCAATGGCATGATCTTGGCTTACTGCAACCTCTGCCTCCCAGGTTCAAGTGATTCTCCTGCCTCAGCCTCCCGAGTAGTTGGGACTACAGGCATGCCCTATCATGTCCGGCTAATTTTTTTATATTTAGTAAAGATGGGGTGTCACCATATTGGACAGGCTGGTCTCCAACTGCTGACCTCTTGATTCACTGGTCTCGGCCTCCCAAAGTGCTGGGATTTCAGACATAAGCCACCACATCTGGCCTAGAAATAGCTTTTTTAAATAAAATTTTGTCAAGATCCATAAAGAGGCTGAAATTTATTTGTACTTGCAAACTAACAAATGAGCCACCTGTAATAATAGTATTATGAATGTTGACAGAAGATACGAGACTCATGGGTCAGAGATAAATGAATCTATCATTATTTACAATAGTAGTAGCCAGAGTATTAATATTTGTACCAATTCCTCAAGCTTTATATTCCTCAGTTCCTCAGACAGATATGAAGAGAACAAAATGACCCCTGTATAAATATATTTACATATATATGTAGAGAGACAAAGAGAAAAAATTATTATAAGGAATTTGCTTACATTATTATGGAAACTGACAGATCCTGAGAATGGCAGGGTATGTTAGCAGGTTTGAGATTCGGGAGTTACCAGTGGTGTAATTCTATTCCAAAAACTGGCAGGATCAACACTGAGGAAGAGCCAATGTTTCAGTTCAAGTCAAAGGCAGAGAAAAAGCTGATGTTCCAATTCGAAAGTAGCTAGAGAATTTTACTTTTTATCATCATTTTAATTCTATTGAGTAGTTTGACTGATGAGATGAGGTGTACCCACATTAGAGAGGGCAATCTTCTTTACTCGGTCTATCAATTCAAATGTTAATCTCAGCGGGAAAGACTCTCACAGACACACGCAGAATGATGTTTGACCAGATACAGTCATGCCTAGGTTAGTGATATTTCAGTCTACGATGAATTGCACATGCAACGGTGATCCCATAAGTTTATAAGACTATAAGACTATTTTTCACCAGAGCTTTTCTGTGTTTAGACACACAAATATTTATAAATGTATTACAGTTGCCTGCCATCTTGACAGCAGTAACATGCTCTCCAGGTTTGTAGCCCAGGCTACAACATACAGGCTAGGGGTCACTAGGCTATGCCATCTAGGTTTGCTGAGTATACTCTGTAATGTTCATACAACAATGGAATTGCCAAACAATGCATTTCTCAGAGGGTATCTCCACCATTAAGTGGTACATGACTGTGTCTGCACACCCCATGGCACAGCTGAGTTGACATGTAAAATTAACTGTCATGGGCTGTCAGCCTTCTTGAACTTGGCTCCAAAGGAGATATTATGTTAATTTGACAAGTAATGTTGTTATTGCCTCTAGTGGAGACACCATCTCTAATTTCAAAGCAGCTCATGCTGAACACATCCTTGAAATGTCTAGACTAAAGGCAGGCAGTATTTTTGCTCACAAGACATGCAAAAATACAAGAGACTATGGAGAATTGTTTACCGACAAATATGAGGTCTTCTCCATAACTAATGTTAAAATATTTGAGTAATGGAATGCTTTTGGAGTTTGATATGATAAGGTTAGAAGTACAAACTTATATACATAGGAGAGATTATGGAAAGTGCTTCCCAAACTACATATGCAAGTAATGATATAAGTTGTGAAAGTTTTAAAGTTTGCCAGTGACTCTATGCATAAATGTGAATATAGCATCATGACTATGAAGAAGTGATTTGCCAGAATATTACAGAACTTAATTTGGAACCCCAATTTTAGGTAAATTGATTCCATAGTGTGCTATAAAAATACTTCATCATCTTTACTTACACATAGTTTTAATAGAAAGAGTATCCAGTTAGTATTGCACAAATATTTCATGTTTCACTTGTATTATATAATGAACAAATTAGATCAAGTTGATGAATGTGTTCATTTCTCCAAATTATCTTCCTGAAAAATAAAAACACCAAACCAATAAACCTTCTTCTAAATTAAAAATACTGAATACCTAAATTAAAAATACTGAAGACTTCTTTACATTTTTAAGGGATACTTATTTACATCTTTAAGGAATATCAGTATTACTAATACCTCTCAACAGATTTTGAAAGATTCACCAGCAAATTCGCCATAGAGCAAATTTTTTAAGGATTTATTTGAAGTTAATCTTCAAATTAACATTTTGCTTTCTGATGTGCAGTATATTGTCTGCCAACTTTAAATTGTAAACATCTTTTTTTATTTTTATATAAATATATTATCCCATACTATTGGCAATAAAAGTAAATACACTAACTATCATGAAACATATTTCATTATTACCTGTGGTCAACATTTTTCTAAGGAAACACCATCCAATTTAATACATAAACCAGGTAAAAACCTTTATGAAGACATCCCCAATGTTATTTCTTTTACCCATTTATGAACCATTACTCCTTGTTTTTTATTATAAATTTTTATAATATGCATGAAATCATAGTAAAATAGGATTGTGGTTTGTATATCTGAAACATTGCATAATTGTATAATCTTCTATGTACACAGTCGTATGTACCAAGCAAATATGTTGCAACTAATATTTTTAACTCACACGTATATTTTAGATATCTTTGATGAGGAAAACAGCTGCAATCCATTCATTTTTATTGTTACGTAGTAACCTACTTTATGAAGTCACCTCATTATAAGAATCTATTCTTTTGACAACAGACATTTGGTATGGTTCTATTACCTGTCATAACAAACAACATCTCTAAAAGCATACTTGGATGCATATCAATGCACATGAGCAGTGATTTCTCTAGAGCTTATACCTAGGATACTCACTGCAGAAAACTAATTTACATGCATCTTTAATTTTACAAGCTAAATTCTAAGGGATCTCCAGGATAGTTATAACAATTTACCAGCAGGGAGTAAGCATTTCCGTATTCCTATATTCTTTCCAGTATCTAGAATTGTCTGAATTTTTTTTTTAGTCTTTGACTGATCCGTTGTGTTCAACTTTATATATTTTATTTGCCATTTTTTATTCTTCTCCAAAATAATTGTTTGTTGTTTCTTAAACTTAACTGTCCAGGGTCCAGATAAAACATTTCTACTATAACATGATTTCTTTTCTCTCTAGAATGCTTTATGAGGATTTTTGAGTTATTTATTAAATATATGATATTAGTATTATGTATGCATCAAAACTTTCATATTTTAAGAACTTTTATTTCATATGTTAAGAAGCATAACACAATTATGCACTATTCAGATGTAAATACTTTAAATATGCCCTAAAAAAAATTGTGGAACAAGGCTGGAAATGGTGGTTCATGCCTGTAATCCTAGCATTTTGGGAGGCCATGGCATGAGGATCATATCAAGTCAGGAGTTTCAGAACAGCCTGGATGGCAAAGTGAGACAAGAACTCCACAAAAGTGATGATAATAATAATAATGTTTAAAAATTTAAAAATTACATAGGCATGGTGTTGCATGCCTATAGTCCTAGCTTCTTGGGAGGCAGAGGCAGGAGGATCACTTGAGCCCAGGGGTTTGAGACTACGGCTATGTATAATGGCTCCACTGCACTCCAGCTGAGGAGCGTGCTATTCTATTGATTGTTTCCTCATCTATCAATATCAATCTAATTTCTCCACTCACAGTCTATTCTAATCAATTGTTCATATGAGTTTCTCCTTTTATTTTATTTTGTATTTTCATTTTTGTCTTATGCTTCCAACATTTACTCAATCTTTATGACATAAATAGTGAACTTTATAGTATTTGTGTAAATTAGGTAGTACTCTATTTAAAATAAAAATATTCTGCAGCAACAGTCAATCATCTACTTCTAAATATTTCCCAGCCCTACTGTATTTACTATTTTTGTGATTCCCCTATGTGATATGCTTTCCTCTATCTATCCAATCTGTCTCAATCTATGTATCTCTATCTCTCCATCTATCTACCTATATATCTATTTATATATAAAAGAAAGGGACAGAGGAAGAGATAGTTTATAAACCTTACAGTTATCTCTAACTCCTTGTCTTGCAAAATACATTATAATAAAATAGCACTGTATTTCCTCTTATGAGAATTTTCTAGGATATATATTAGAGATCAATACATCTAAATCAAACGGCAAAAATACAGTTTATTAGAATAAATGAAACATCTATACGTATTTCATTCACACAATAAATATTTATGGGTATTCTACTAGGTTCCAGGCATAATTATTAGTTCTAGCAATACTTCTGGGACAAACTTTTTTTTTTTTTTTGAGATGGAGTCTCGCTCTGTCACCAGGCTGGAGTGCAGTGGCAGGATCTTGGCTCACTGCAACCTCCACCTCCTGGTTCAAGTTATTCTCTTGCCTCAGCCTCTGAGTAGCTGGAACTACAGGCACCCACCACCATGCCCAGCTAATTTTTGTATTTTTAGTAGAGAAGGGGTTTAACCATGTTGGCCAGGATAATCTCGATCTCTAGCCTCGTGAACCACCTGCCTCAGCCTCCCAAAGTGTTGGGATTATGGGGATTATGGGCATGAGCCGCCGTGGATGACTCACATATTAATGAGTATACAAAGTCATTAATCATAATTAAGTTTAAATGTTTATTATAATGTTACAAGAGCCATAGAAAGTAGTAGAGAACCTTTCGGAAGTCCTGGAATACAAGAGGAAGGGTGTTCATATTATACACCCTGTAGTTTTACCAAGAATTCATGCTGATATATGGAAGAGGAACATTCCTGGCAGATGGAACAGACATTTCAAAAGCCCTGTGGTGGAAGTATAGCTGCATGTTCAAATGACAGTAATAGGCTGAGGTGGTTGAAGCAGAGTGACCCAAGGTAGAAGTGAAATACAAGAATATCGGAGAAGGTGGAAGAATGTGTGCAGCCTTGTAGGCTTTTTTTTATAAAGACACAAGGAGTCACTGGTGAAGTTTTAGCAGAGAAGTTACATCATCTGACCTTTGTATCAACAACATCAGTAAAGCTGCTGTGTTGAGAGCATGTTGTACAATGAAGATAGTGGATATAAGAGAATACATTAGGAGGCCATTTTAATTGTAGCATGGAAAGAATGGTTTTAGTAGAAAATGGAAAGTGATTAAATTCTAAAGATATTTTGAAAATTGATCTAAGAGAATCTTTGATAGATATAACATGGGGTATCAGAAAAAGGTGACTTGAATATTTTTGACCAGTAGCTAAAGAAAGACCAATGTATAATGCGTATATTGCAGAGTATGTGAAGAGGGTTGAAGAACAGAAATTAACTTTTGGATATGGTGATCTTGAGATTACTGAAGTTGCTCCTTCATTTATGATGAGGCTATTTCTCAAAAAGTCTATTTTAGGTTGAAAATATTGTAAGTAGAAACTGCATTTAACACACCTAACCTAATGAACATTATAGCCTAGCCTAGCCTAAATTAAACATATTCAGAACACTCCCATTAGTCTATAGTTAGATAATATTACCTAACACAGACCTATTTTCTAATAAAGTTTTGAGTAGCTCATGTAATTTAGAGAATACTGTGCTAAAACTGTAAAAACAGAATGGTTATGGGTACCCATAGTACAAATTCTACTAAACAGGTATCGCTTTCACACCATCATAAAATCAAAACATCATAAATTGAACAACTGTAAATCTCTGCTAGCCATACACATAGAGATCTAAAACTAGAGAGTGAATATATATATATATATATATATATATATATATATATATATATATATATAATCTCCTGCATTCAGGAAGAGGCCACATAGACATAAATGTAAATATGTAAATATGTGAGCCGTTCGTAAAAAGACAGTACTTAAAGGGAAGGATTAGATGAGATTATAGAGACAAAATGCATAGATAGAGCATATAGGAGGTCCAAAGACTGAGCATGAAGGTAATCCCAAATGAAAAGAATGGCGTTTGCCAGCAAACAAAATAACCATTGAAACTGAAAGAGAACCCAATGTGTGTTGCCTTGGACATACACTAACAAAAAATTGCTGATAAATAGAGTAAAACATGGACGAAGAAACAATGACTGGATTAAAAATGTGCAGATCAGTAGTACACATGAATTTACATTGCCCCAAATTCTCACAAGCATATTGTGGGAAATCTGATTTTTTAAAATTATATCTTTTTATAATTAATTTTGAATCTTAAATCATTGCTGAGCTTGTCATTTATTTCAATATTTTGTAGGTTGATTATGTTGGAATTTCTGGGTAGATGATTGTATCATCCTCTCCTTAAACCCCTCTCTTTCTCTCTTAGTTTTCATAATGTCCACCAAAATCTCCAGTGCCATACAAAGCTGCCTTTACATTTTCCCTTTTTCTCTGCTACACAATATTCAATGGTGAACATGTGGAGAAAAGTGATCTGTCATACACTGTAGGTAGAAATGTAAACTGGTATAACAACTATGGAAAACAATACAATGGTTACTCAAAAACTTAACAATGTAATTACCATGAGAAGAGAGAGAGAAAAATTACGCCTCTCCCTGGTTGTGTCATTTATATACTTCTGTCTACCTGATGAGGCCACAATCACAACTCACTTAATTCACCACGAAGTTTCTCAAAGCATGCATATATATGTGTATGTGCACGTGTGTGTACATTCCATCAGATTCAATTACCCTGTTACTTCTGTTAGAGTTGCTTAGCCATATTACTTGGTTATCTTGTCTGCATCATAATACAAAATGTTAACTCCATATCTATTTTATGATACTGAAGCTCTTTTTAGTCTATCCATGTTTTATACTACTTAAGTTTAATGAAAATATAGAGACTAATTCCAGATACATCTCTATACATCTTCTAAATTTAAAAGGGAAATATATGGTGTCCAATTTTTCTACCAAGTCATAAAGCAGAACATTTTCAGTGCCCTTTCCTCCAGTAGGTATGCTGATTTAATTCCCTTGAGCAACAAATGCAGTAGTATATAAATGAGTATAGTAAATAAGTAAACCATTTTAAGGATTTAAAACTATATATATGTATAATAAAATACTGCAATTAAAATAACTCTACATTTTATAGAAATCTGCATACAAATCACACTTTTGCAAATAAATCAGAAGTTGTGAACTTTCCCTGCAATCCTTAAGTTAAAAATACGTCCCGGATCTAAAAAACAAACCTCACTGATTTTCTTCAACTTTTTTGTTCCCATACTGTTACAACATTCAAATCAAAAAGTAAAACAAGAAATTAGGGTGCCAAATGACTGTTTGAAAGGCAATATTAGAAAAGATGCAAGCAGAAAAAAAGCAGTATCATTGCATCAATGTTACTGCTATTTAATTCACAGGACCCTATTCTCTAGCAATGGCAGAGAAACATACTTTATGTCTTTCATATTTGTTCATACAAAAAATGAAAGACTAGAGCACATACCCACATACTACAGCACCTATCAATTAAGGCTTGTTTGTAAGAATATGAAGTCCTACATAGTTCCAAGTGGTGCCTCAGTAAGCTTGCATTGTTTCAAAGAAAGCCCTGTGACTGAAAACGTGACACATAGTATGTACTCCAGGTGACATTATCAATGTAAGGCAGAAATACTACAGAACTGAGCAGCTACAGCTAAAATTAGTTTAAACCAAGTGGATATGACTATGATCCACCAAAAGAAAGAGCTATAATCCATCAATTACACTAAATTTACTATCACTTTATTTTACTTTATTATTTTATTTTATTTTACTTTGTTATTTTGACACGGGGTCTCACTCTGTCACCCAGGCTGCGGTGCAGTGGTGTGATCAAGGCTCACTAAAGAGTCCACCTGCCAGGCCCAAATGATCCTCTCACCTCAGCCTCCCCAGTCACTAGGAATATATACTATCACCTTAAATTCACTTTTTCATTGAGTCTTCAAGAAAATGTTTAGATCAAATTAAAAAAAAAAATTCATAAAGGAAGGTTATCATAACAAAGTCTCTGTTCTCATGAAAATTAGATAGATATGCAGGCAATAATTACATGTATACTCACAATGTGTCATTCTGATGGTAGATGAGAATAAGTATGATAATGAATTTGCTGTTAAGTACAGGGATAAAAAATAGTGGTGATATTTCTGTGGATGTTGATAAGATTTAGTAATTCCAGCCCCCTTAAAAGACCAGCTTATTTAATGCTAGGTTTGACCTAATACTCAGTCTCTAGGTCGAGAACATCTAATGAAAACCTCAATAAATGTATATTACATAAAGAGGTTAGGATATAATAAAACTCATTTTGGATTATGGAAATAACAAATCATCAGTACATATTGAAGAAGGTATATTTATCTTCAGCAAATGCATGGTGACATTTTCATTTTTAGTCTAGAAAATTTATGTATATAGTTTTTGCTGAAGAAAAAAAGCAGAAAATTCACTATGGTATTTACACTTGATCATCTGTTAGCAGAACTGAAAAATATGTAAATATAATGAGTTGGTTGCATATATTACAACCTCTTCATATGATTCCACTTTCACTTCATCATAAAACTGAGAAGCTTCTGAGAATTGAAAGATCTCAGCTTGCTCTTTGTTACTTACTTGCGTCATTGATGAGGCACTTAGTCTTACAAATCACCGGTATATTTTTGAAACGTTTTACTTTTCGGTTTGCAATAGACTATAAGAATGTGTGCATATGTTTATGGCCACAGATAACAAGATGCAATAAGGAGAAGGAGAATGATGCAATGAATTATTATTAGTGATCTCTCAGCCGAATTTCATATAGACGATGGCATATATTCTGTCTCTACAGACAAAAGTATCTAGAAATCAACTATAGAACAATGGCTAAGAATTCATTTAATACCTGAAGTGTTTTCAGTGGCACTTTAGAAAGACTCTGTTGTGAGATATAATAAGGCAGCTTTCATCTAGATAACCTTAGGGAAATAATGGTTTTCTCTGCATACATACATTTTCCTCACATCAATGAAGTGTTCTTAGCACAGCTAAGAAATTGTCACTTTTTAAAATAAATTGAATAATTTTCTGTTACCTATTAAATAAGTGAAATTACTCCTCTGAGTAGTAAATAACAATTTACCTTTGTGACTGATCAAGAATAGAAATTTCAGCCTTGTCATCTGTTCCAAAATCAAAGTCAAATAAAAAATAAAGATAAACTTAGGAAGGAGCAACAAAGACAAACAGTAGATGCAATTGGCAACCTAAAGATAGACTGTACAGTGTCTATTTGCATATTCATTGGCTGCAGGCCATCAGTTGACAGGCACTGTCATTTATTTTTCTGGCCAACAGAAGTAGGTTAAATTAAGGTTGGGCAATTCCCATGGAGAAATACACACAGAGACAAGAAGAGGAATGAAGCATACCTATGGTGATAAATCAATCAATGTGAACCTTTCTCAGAATTCACTTATCTGACTCTATCATTTATAAAAATCCTGGATCTCTAGTTCCAGATATTTACAAATTATATTTTCTGTTTTTAACCTTAACACAATTTTGAAAGTTGATGCTAGTTTTGTATGATGATCTTTTCATAGCAAACTATCTCTGTTTTTTTGAGGGTTTCTAGCTTTTGTATTCTCTGGTATTAATTATTGAAAATGATTAGGCTCTTGCTGGGTGCGGTGCCTCACGCCTGTAATCCCAGCACTTTGGGGAGGCCGAGGTGGATGGAACACGAGGTTAGAAGATGGAGACCATCCTGACCAACATGGTGAAACCCTGTCTCTACTAAAAATACAAAAATTAGCCAGGGCTGGTGGTGAGTGCCTGTAGTCCCAACTACTCAGGAGGCTGAGGCAGGAGAATTGCTTGAACTCAGGAGGCGGAGGTTGCAGTGGGCCGAGATCGCACCACGGCACTCCAGCCTGGGTGACAGAGAAACTGTCTCAGAAAAAAAAAAAAAAAAAAGAAGAAGAAGAAAAAAAGAAAAGAAAATGATTAGACTCTCAGATTCTAAAATTAGATATATGTACTGTTAATATATCTATAATTATGTATTTAATTTATATTTATTTATTAAACTTCTATGAATTAATCTTTTTTTCCTTACATGCCCTCAAAGCCCGTTTTTGAGAAAGTATCTCCACAGAAGTAAGACTAGGTACTTTAAAGTTTTCCCCTCATTGAATATGTGATTTACAAATATATTCTGACAATCTGTAAACTTTTTGTTTTGATTGTTTCCTTGAAGTGCAAAGTTAGCTTGATGTATTATCATGGGCTTATTTTTTTCTTTTGTGGCTTGTGCCTTGGTATAGTATCTAAAGAAATCATTACCCCGCCCAGAGCAACACCGAGGAGCTTTTTACCTGTGCTTTCTTCTAGGAATTTCTTCCAAGTTTTATGTTTAGGACTTTAATTTATTTTGAGTTGATTCTTTGTGCTTGGTGTAAGATACATATTCAATTTTGTTCTTTTGAGGGTGAATATTCAGTTTTCCCAGCAACATTTATTGAAGAGACTATTATTTCCATATCGTGTTTCCTTGGGCCCTTGCTATAAATTAGTGGACTATGTTTATGTTCACTTGGGGGCTCTTATTCTGTTTGATTTTTCTAGTGTCTATTTTTATACCAGTATATTATATTTGTTACTATTACTGTGTAATATAATCTGAAATCAGGAAGTGTGATAACTCCAACTTTTTCTTCTTAAGACAGTATTGGCTATGCAGGGTCTTTGGTGGATCCATGTAAATTTTTTTTTTTTTCTGTAAAAATTGCCATCAGGATTTTGATACAGATTGCTTTGGGCAGTGTGGACCTCTAAGAATATTAATCCTTTTAACCCATGAACGTAAGAGATCTTTCCATTTATTTATGTGCTCTCCAATTTTTAACTAATGTTTTAAATCAATAAAAAAACTCAAAAATTGTGCAAAAAGCAGAATAAACTTTTTTTTAAAGAAGACATAAAAATGGCCAACAGGTATATAAAAATGTGCTCAACATTACAAATCACCAGAAAAATGCAAACAAATATACGATGAGATGTCAATTAACATCTGTTAGCATGGCTATTATTTTTAAAAAGCTCCATAAATTGATGTTGGCAAGGGTGTGGGGAAAAGAATACCCTTGTACACTCATAAAAAATAATATGAACATTTTTTACAAAATAAAACTTAACATGTGAACCAGCAATCCCTTTTCTAGGTATGCATTCAAAAGAAATGAGATCAGTACTTTGTAGAGATTTCTAAGTTCCCATTTTCACTGTAGCATTATTCATAATACCCAAGATACAGAATCAACTAAGCGTCCATCAACCAATAAATGCAAAAAGAAAATGTGGTATACTATTCAGCCTTTACAAAGAAAGAAATACTGTCATTTGCAACAACACAGATTAACCTAGAGATCGATATGTTAATTGAAATAACAGAGGTACAGAAAGACAAATACTACATGATCTCACTTACATGGTATCTAAAAATATCACATACAGAGAAACAGAAAGTCAGAGAGTGGAACCATGGTTAATAAGTGCTGTGTTTTGAATGTGTCTCTTAAAGACCATGTGCAGAAAACTTAATCTTCAATGCTGTTAAGAGGTGGGATTTTTAGAGGTGATTAGATCTGAAGGCTTTGTCTTCATGAATAGATTAATACCACTGTTGCAGAAGTGAGTTTGTTATCTCAAGAGTTAGGTCCTTATGAAGGATAAGTGCAGTCCCCTTTCTTGCTCTCTCTTGCTATGTATGCCATTAGCGATGTTATGATGCATCAAGAAGGCCTCATCAGATACAACCCCTCAATCTTGGACTTTCCAGCCTCTAGAACTGCAAGCCAATGAATTTCTGCTTTTCTTTCTTTCTTTCTTTTCTTTCTTTCTTTCTTTCTTTCTTTCTTTCTTTCTTTCTTTCTTT
>NW_022436951.1:18702566-18705304 GCF_009761245.1 Sapajus apella
CTTTCTTTCTTTCTTTCTTTCTTTCTTTCTTTCTTTCTTTCTTTCTTCTTTCTTTCTTTCTTCCTTTCTTTCTTTCTCCTTTCTTTCTTTCTTTCTTCTTTTTTAAAAAGTACTTATCATCAGGTATTCTGTTATAGAAGTATAGAACAGACTAAGGTACCAGGAGTAAAGAGAAGGATGGAAGACTGAGGAGATGCAGGTCAAAGGATGCAAAATTGTGGTTATGTGTGATGAAGAAATTCAGTAATCTAAGGTATATCATGATGATGGCAGGTAAGAATAGTGCATTGTGTACTGACGATTTCCTGGAAGAGTAAATTTCAGGTGTGTTTACCATCAAAAAAAAACAGGGTGATAATTGTAAAGAGATGGATATGTTAATTTGCTTGACGATAGTGATAATTTCAGTATAGATAAGTATATTAAAGCATCATGTTGTACACCGTCAATATTTACAATAAAATATACAAGAAATATGACTAACCCGAGACCACCATGATGTGGAGAAGAACAAGGACATAAAGGATAGATGGAATATCAGATACTATGTGGACATAAAAATTAGGCAAGCGACACCAACACCATCATACTAGATATATCAATAAAAATCCATTTTTGATGTCCGACCTCTAGCATCAACCATCTTTTGCCTGCTTTAGAATCCTGACTGATACACACCCCATGTGATGCCAGGAAGATAACAGATGAATCACCTAAGGAGCCCATTCTAAATTCCTGATATATTGTGAGCAGCATTAAATCATTGTTTTAACCCATTATATTTGCAGACGGATTATTATGCAGTAACATACAAGCAGACATTACAGATCTGATACAATTATCATACATAAATTTTGCTGCCACATGTTTCACTATATTCATTTATTTTCTAGTTTATTCAAGATACCGAAGCCACTTTTTCCTTGAGTATCTCGTTAAAATGTAAGTCCTGGGTCTACACAATGATTCTGAAAAGTCTTGCCCTTATAATAACAAAATAATGTATTTGACCCTACTTAACCCAGATACTTGATGTTAAATTTAATATCCAAGTATTAAAGTCAGAGCCCAATTTTTAAGAGTGTTATGAACATAAAATTCTAAGCTCTAGCTTTTGCTGTTCTTGGACCCCTAGCATTGCTTAAGGCGCTCAGTAGTTCAATCTTAAACCCCTTCATGGAAACTGTGAAGTTCGTTGTTGACAGATGATGTTCCCTATATAAGACTTTTGTAAAGCTCTGACTTAAATGTTCTAATGGTTTCAATTTCAGAATTTTCTAACTGAAAAAAAAAATCTCTTTATATATTCACTTAACATTTTCTAACTTTTGTTTTATTCATCAGCTAAATTAGCAAGGAGTCTTTTATTTTTTATTGCAGTTGTCTTGATTATTCAGCAACAATCAAATTTGTTACTGTTTTCCTATAGATTTTCTTCTAAATATTTGTTTAATGTATTCTTTCCTCTCCATTCCCACTGACTTCATTCTGATACATACAAGACATATTTAAGTCTACGTTACATATCTATATCTATATCTATATATATCTATAGATCATTATATTTCTTCAGTAATCTATCATCATGTAGACATGCATTATACAATTTTTATTATATTACATATAGGTTGAAAGTCCACTTAGAGTTAACCCCTAACATTGACAGTTCAAACTTCATTAAATAAAACAAAAAAGAACACAATTCAGATTAACATCTGTTTCGGATTGAATGTCTGCGTCTCGTCAAAACCCATATGCTAAAATTTTAATCCATAATGTGGTGGTGTTAGATGATGAGACCTTTGGGAGGGGATTAGGTGAGTAGGTCATGAGGGGAGAATCCTCATGAATGGGACTAGTGTCCCATACAAGGAGGAATAAGAGCCCTTTCTTCTCCCCTGAATACCTCCTCTCCTGCTATGTGGCAGTTCAATGAGAATTTGTCAGTCTGCAACCCAGAAGAAGGTGCTCACCTGAACTTGACCACATTGGCCCTTTTATCTCAGATTTCCAACCTTCAGAATTGTCAAAAATAAATTTCTATTGTTTGCGAGGCATGTGAAAGTTTATGTTTTTTGTTATGCCAGCTTGAACTGACTGAGTTTGCACCTAAAAAATTACTCTTCCTTATGGCAACAACTACATTAAAAAAAAAAATTACCAGGCCTTTTATAACCTGCTCTTAGTTTATTTTTCCTCTCTCACGTGTGAGCAATATTTTCTTTGACTTGTTTGATCAACTCAAAGAAAAGTTTGTGATTTCTTAACCTTATCAAGTTCATCCACAACTTCAGATCTTTGCATACCATGTTCCCTTGGCCTGGAGCATTCCTCGTTCTAACACCTCAGTTTTTGACTTTGTAAATGTTATTCAGTCAGTGTCAGTTTAGCTCCCGTTTCACAAAGAAAGCCTTCTCAGCTTCCCTTAATTTTGGCTTAGTGCTCATCTAATGTATTATTTACTGTTAAGTAATCACAATACAAATGGGAGTGGCTTTATTTATTAATGTATCTTGATCATCTAGCCTGTGTGGTAAGTTTTCAAAAAATATTTGCTAAAGCACAGAATAAATAAATTAACTGACTACTCTCTAAGTTTGTTGAATGATTAACGTTCTAATAAGTGAATGAATTAATCTCTAATCAATACTTGGAAAGTGCTCGACTCTTTTAAACTTGGCAATATATCTCTCTCTGTTTCTTTCTTTCTTTCTTTTTTTTTTTTTTTTTTTTTTTTT
>NW_022436951.1:18705404-18738691 GCF_009761245.1 Sapajus apella
TTTTTTTTTTTTTTTTTTTGGTTAGCTCTTACAGCGAAGGGATAAATCTTCACAACTTTAAGGGATTTGGATATTCTTAGCACAAAAACACCTCTTTATGCCTAGAGAAGTTAAATATCTTGCCTAAGGTCATGTAACATGTTAAACACAAACTGTACCACAATATGCCAGGGGGATTTCTCCACTGAAAGACACTGGTGCATTAGCAGGTGCTTTAGTGTTGTCTTGATGCTTCACAAATCACCACAAACTTAACAGCTGAAAGCAACATGTATTTACTACCTTACAAGTTTCATAGTCCTGTGCTTAGGTTCTCACAGGGATGTATTCAAGGTGCCAGCTGAGGCTGAGGTTTCATCTAAGGCTCAAGATCACATTTTAGGGTCATAGGTTGTTGGCAGAACTCAGTTCCTTGGTTTGAATCCGTTGACTTGTTTCTTTAATTCCAGAAGAAGAGCACTTCTGTTCCTTCCAGGCTGTCCCCTTTCAAGTGTTCAATTCATTAGTAGGTCTGATCTACTCTGGATAATAGTTCTTTTTGGGGGGAGGTAGGAGAGACCTGAGAATATAATGGGATATCATTTCCACTATCTTTTATCTTATGTGTAAACATATTTTGCAGATGGAATTAATGTCCCTAATTAGTTAAGTACTACACTAACTAATTTTAGCTAAGTATAATGCTTACGTCTCTCCTACTCCCCAGAGAAGTGGATTATACTAGAGCAGGAATCACTGGGGTTTGCAAAAGTGGTAATAGTGTTTTCTTTTAAACGTTTTAAATAAACCTTCTGTTAATTTGATTTTTTTGATAAAAGAAAGAGAATATTGATGTCAAAGTTGATAAAATTTTTGACCACCTATTTCTAGTAGCATTTGCCTTCTTTCACACTGAGACAACCACTATCACAAATTTGATACATATGCACAACAACTTTATATGTTAACAAATGATATGTAATAATATCACATGTAATTCTCTTAAATTATACAAAAAAATATCACTTACTTTATGTTATTGTAATAGCCCTACTGGCTTATCTTGCCCACTGCCCAGAAAAGTTAACGCACTGAGAACAACAGGTTTTTGCAGTAAAGAGTGTTTAACACAGAACTAGCCAAGTAAAAGACAGAGTATATCATTCAAATCAGCCTCCCCAGGAACTCAAAGGTTAGATTTTTTTGTTTTTTTTTTTTAAATGGATATTCTGTCAGACAAGGGGCAAGGGAATGGGTGCTGCTGATTGGCCATGGATGAAATCACAGGGGTGTGGAAAACAGTGCTCATGTCCTGAATCAGACTCTGGGTGGAGGTCACAGGACTCATTCAATTATTAATCCCAGGTCCAGAATTGAATCATAAATCACAGGTCCAGGTGGAGTCAGTGTATAACTAGTTCAAAAAAGCATTTCAAATTATCAGTCTTGGGTTTTACAATAGTGATATTATCCATAGGAACAATTAGGGGAGTTACAAAGCTTTTGACCCCTGGTGTGGTAAACAATTATATAAAGGCAAGCTGTGCCTACATTTTATCAGAATGCCACTCTACCCTGCCTCCTGCTCAGTAATCCTAATATATGGCCTTTTGTTATTCTTACAAAGGTAGTTTTAATCCCTGAACAAGGAGTGGGTCAGTTTAGGGAGAGGCTACTTCCTTGCTTCAAAGATAAGCTATAATCTAAATTCCTGCTGTGGTTAGCTTGGCCTACACCCAGGAATGAGAGAGGAAAGCCACCTTGTTTATCGGTCTATAAGTGAGATGGAGTAAGCCATGCTAGACTCTTTCACTGTCATAATCTTCGCAAAGGTGGTTTCATTATGTTGCTTTAAAATTGGTATTTTTTAAAAAATAAACATATATATTTTGGGACAGTCTCTAGTATATATACATTAAAATAATCTATGAAGTATTAGCTCAATTTTTTAATCTGGTGCATAGAAGTTTCCTGCATTCCTGAAGATTTCATAACTGCTTAATTGCTAGCTTTCTTTTAAATAAGTTTTTCCAACATATCTGCACATTTGTAACCTCTGGTTTTTGTTGTTGGTTTGTTCGTTTTTGAGTCTTGCTCTGTTGCCCAGGCTGCAGTGCAGTAGTGTGATCTTGGCTCACTGTAACCTCTGCCTCCTGGGTTCAAGCAATTCGCCTGCCTCAGTCTCCAGAGTAGTTAAAATTACAAGTGTCCACCACCATACCTGGCTAATTTTTTTGTATTTTTAGTAGAGATGGGGTTTCACCATGTTGGCCAGACTGGTCTCAAACTCCTGACCTCAAACAATCCTCCTGCCTTGACCTCCCCAAGTGCTGATTACAGGTTTGAGCCACCGTGTCCCGCAACTCCTAGTATTTGCAAATTCATATTGTGATTCTGGAGTTAGGTGCACATACATTCGTGGTTTCCACTTTTTAATTACTGTTTCTTTGCTAAATATGAAATTCTGTTGATCTATATGTATTCACATATTCTGTATTTGCAAAGTTCTCTACATATCTGTAAACTCCAGATAAATTCTCATTACACATTTTTGTGCTTATCTGCAGGCATTCTCAGAGTAACACAAAATTTTAATCTTCTGATGTGTCCATTCCCAGCTGAAGTCAAACAAAGTACTATTGTACCTTCTTGTTTCATCTCTCCAATGAGTTGATCAGAGTTTGGAGACTGTCCAATCAGGCCACTGTAGTGTGAGAAGCTCCAGCACTGGGTCCAGTGGGATGGGGTTTGGATTCCAACTCTGGCATCTGTTAGTGGGATGTATTTATTTGTCAAATACATTTACCATTTTAATAGGCAACATATATTCCTTTATTTTTATTGCAATCACTGATATTGTTGTATGATTTCCATGATTATTTTTTCCACAATGATTAATATTTGCTACTTCTTCGTGTTATTTTTATTTTTGTTTGCATTTTTCCTATCCTGGTGAGTTTTCTCCATCCTTTTTCTGCTTCTTTCAAGTTAGAAATTATTTTGTATTTCCACTTTAAAAAAATACTTCTATGTATTTTAATATTTATTACTAGAGCAATTTAGTTTGCTTTTCCTACCATGGAAGGGAGGGGAAGGATATATTTAAAGTTACTTTTGTATTTTATTTATAAATAGAGAATATTTGTACTTCAAAAAAATATTGTACATATAACTATAAAAACTGACAATAATATTGATGCCAAAAGTATGTATAGAAAGGCTATAATTACCTATATTCTAACCGGAAACAACCCCAGATGTTACAGGTAAAAGAGATGAAGAATTTATTTTCTTATCACTTCAATAGCTTTAATTATTGGCTACAAATATTAATGTATTTTATGTGACCTGTGCTGTTGTTCACAATCACTTTTATCACAATCATAAAGTGATTGGAGTTTAGCATGAATTGCTACTTCAGCTTTTAATGCCTTTTTTTTTTAGTAATTTTTGCAATTATTTGGGTCAACTAGAAGAATCGTTATTTTTCTTCTGATCTTAGTCATCATACAATTTTGTTTGTATCTCAAATAAATCAAGGAACTTATGAGATATTGGATTATGAGGAATACTTTATTAGAAATTAACATAATTTAGAAACATTATGATTTTATTATTTATGTGTCAAGGTAATTCAGTGTAATTTATTTTAATAAGGTAAGGCCAAGTATTTGAGAAAAATCAATTATTAGTTTTAGGGGATTGGAAAATAAAAAACACTATGCACAATTTGCTGAAATTATTTTAGTAGCTATGCTTTTTTACAACTGTCAGGCTTCTAATTTAGAAATTTAGTTGGGTTTAAATGTTTAAAATCAGACACTCTCCAGTTACTAAGAAAAATCTTTTTAGAGATACATTCTATAATATGAAATTTGGAATATATTTTCAAAAGTATTTTTTCAGCTATTATATTTTACTCTTCCTACCATACATACATTGATAATAAAAACATAAGTCTTCCCTTTCTTACACAAACAATGTTTGAATCTTAAACTTCATATGGTTTATTGACCACTCCAGCACTGCAGTTGAAATAATCTGCTGCTACAGATTGTTTATATTTAATACTTATAATATTGATCATTTATGTTCTTGCCTCTTAAAACCTTTAATTTGCATTTGTTATGCACTGTAGTAATGAAAATGCAAAATGCTGTACTTACTAAGGATATCTCTAAGTGAATTTAAAAACATATGTTCTTAATCAGACATTCTCTGTTTCAATTAGATATATTGATGAAAAAAGGTTATTATGTAATATTTTGTCTTTATATTCTATAAGAACATGATGTGCATTGTATTGGGACTTAATCTTCATTTGTTTTGTCCAGGGTATATTCACCTTTCTCTACTCTGCTCTACAGCGAAAGATATGTTGACTATGTCAGAGAGCATCAGCCCAAACGTGTTTGATCTCTGGCTTCTTCTTGGGTTCAGTCAATCAGAGTCACAGATCAGAAACTGTAGGCAAGAACTATCAGAACCATCTTCTCTCCAATTCTCCTATCTTCATAGATGACCTTAAGATTGATGTCATTACTTATATTACTTCACAGTCTAGTAACAAGATGTTTGCTTCCTGCCCCTACAGGCCCAAAAACCTTTACATTTTTTATATAAGCTGGATATTTCAACATTCTTATGAGCCCTCTTGATACTGTCCAGATCATTGTAAACAGAAAGAGATCTTACTCATAACAAAATGTTGTTTATGTCTCTCAAATAAATCACAAAAGTTATTGAATATTGGATCATGAGAAATACTTTACTGGAAAGCAACATTCAATTTTGCTCAAGTTTCTACCCAAGTGTGCATCATGCTACTTGTCAAAAAGCAGATTTAATTGATTTGATAGATATCCTCTCATGCTTCCCTTCCCCTACAATCAGAATAAACAATCTCAGCCACGTCTTGTCACTTGATGTCCTTAGAAGTAAATAATTACATTAAATTTTATATAATTTGCCTTTAATCAAAATATGTTTTACACTTTAAATATAGGTCAAATCAAATGCTAATTTATAATGGATCTAAAGTATTTGAAAGTCAATGTGAACACGGAATTGCCATGCCACTATTCACAAAGCTTTTATTAAATGCCTAATTTTTCACTGTTCTTCATCAAATGCTTGATATGGAAAATAATCAGTAACAACTTATGATATTTCCATAACTTATGATGTTATCCCGTTTCCTTACTTTTTTCCCAATGTACATATTATGCAATCTCTAATGTGATTGTTCTACAGCTCAATCAATTACAAGTGATTAACTCCAGTCTCTAAGGAAGGTCATAGTCCTTTGTCATCTCATTTGGCATTACTTTAATAAAAGAAAACACTACAAAACCAATACAAACTGTTCTAACTTATTAGCTGGTTCAGTTAATCTGCCTTAAAAGATGCTCTTCAAAAACATGCGCTCAAAATCTCAAACCCAGAGAGATCACTATTCCTTTAGATAGTGGTTCAAAGTAGTAGGGGTTGGAAATTAAAATAGAAATACACACACAAAAACACACACTCTTTAACTAAAAATAATAAGATGTATGTGCTCTTGTGGTTTCTTTTTACTTACATTTCTCTCAACTCAATATAAGTCTCCAAGTGAAGAAACAGTTACTGAACAATGCATCAATATGGAGTTCAGATTTTCATTAAGATGACAGTATATTACTACAGATATAAAAGAAAAAAATGGACCATTTTTCACTCAAAACATGAAAAATCTATCCAAACTGCTGAATCCTACTTCATCCTCTCCTGCCTCAACACTACATCACTGTCAGATCTTTTTCTTATTCAATCAACTAAAGGAGAGAATACTGTGTTTGAAACTAGATTGTCATAGTAATAGCATTAATCTTAATCTCAGCTGTGTTTAAGAGTGCCCTTCAAATTTTGATTTTTTAATGTATATGAAATGTGAAATAAATTTTTACTTTTTGAAAAATTATGACAAAGACCACATAACATAAACTTTACCTTCTGAACTATTTTTAAGTGTACAGTTCAGTAATGTCTACTATATTAACATTGCCATGCAAAAGAGTTCTAGAACTTTTCCGTCTTGCAAAACTGAGACTCTATGCCCTTTAGAGTTACTTTCTTTCTCTCCTCTCAGCCCCAGAAGCTAAAGTTCTACTTTCTGCTTTGATGAGCTTGACTACTGTAGACACACCACAGCATTATTCACAATAGCCAAGAGTGGTTACAACCCAAATGCCTATCAACTGATATCTAGATAAGGACAATGTTTTCACACATTTTAAGTAAGAAAATGACAGAGAGATACCCCAACATATTTTTTCTTTTAAGTGTACCTTGATATCCCTTAATGTTTTTTCAAAACAAGATCCGTTTTGAAATTATACAACCAAACAAATATATAATCCTTATGAAACTGGCTCCTTGACCTTGATACTATGTGGCATCTATTGAAATGTTACACCCCATTCCAAAAAAAGTAGACACAGGATTTTCATTCATTTTTAAGTCTTCAATTCAAAATCTGCAGATATATTTACCTATTTAAACACAAACTCCCACCAAGCACGCATGCATGCGGAGAAACACCCATACAAATAACAGCACTTCATAAACTAAGACACAAGCCAATCAACCAAAGGCAAAAGAGCAAAGCAGTCTCTAAGACTGTTTCTCTTGAACAGTCTGATTGGCCATTATTTAATTTATCTTTCCACTATCTCACTCTTTGAACTCAAATTTCTCCAAAATTGTTAATCATAAGGACATTGTACACCAATCAAAACCACTTCATGTCTATAATTTGGCCAGAAAAATATTAAAATTGTTATAGGCTATTATTTTCACACAATAAACATATACACAAAAAGAAAGAAAATCAACCATGTGCTTTGAACACTTTTATTGATGTCAATATGTTCCATGCCAGTGTTCTAATTCATCCTCAAAATAATTTATAAAAGAGGCATCATGTATAATTTGGCTAGATAAACACTCCCAACTGATTCTACCTCTTCTACCCAAGACAGTTACACTAAAGGTATTCTTTCCTCCCACAGAGAAAAAAGGATAAGATTTTTTTTTCTGTCAATAAAACTGTAACTATATTGACAATAAAATTAATTTTAGATAAATCACTGAGAAAATACAAACTACTTCTAATTAGCACTCATTTTTAATTAAGCTAAGAAATATAACAACTAAAAAGGTGGAGATGATTATTTTATTCCATAGACATTGTTACATTTTTGTACCCTGATGAGAGCACATAAACACAACCTTTTACAGTAGTCTCAAATATGTACTGCTCTAAAGAATATGTTCTTCTTGGAACATAAAAAAGAATCATTTACTTTTTAAAAAAACATGATTAGTATATTAAATTACTTACCTTAGAAATTATTAAAATAAATAATCTGTAAACATGTTGCTATCAAAAGAATACAAGTCATATCAGTAGAATACAATTTCCAAATTTTAATTGTTCTGTGAAATTCAGCACAGCTACTAACTAGAACGTTGGGTATACTCCTTAATTTAGGTTCAGGAGTGATATGGTTTGGCTCTGTGTCCCCACTCAAATCTCATGTTGAATTAAAATTCCCAGTGTTGGAGGTGGGGCCTGGTAGAAAGTGATTGAATCGTAGGGCTGGTTTCTAGTGGTTTAACACCATCCCCCTCCAGCTATCTCATGATAGAGTTCTCAGGAGACCCGGTTGTTTGAAAAAGCACGGTCCTTTTCACTCTCTCTCTGCCTCTATCTCCTGACAACTATGTGGATATACGCTTGCTTCCCCTTCACCTTCCACCATGATTGTAAGTTTCCTGAGACCTCCCCCAAAGCAGAGGCCTGTATAGCCTACAGAACTGTAAAACAACTAAACCTATTTTCTTTCTAAATTTTGCAGTCTCAGGTAGTTCTTTTTTAGCAGTGTGAGAAAAGATAATAAAAACAATGTTAATATACAAGAACCAATATAAAAGAGCATCATCTTTGTAGAATTTCTATGTAAATACAGACAACGTTCTTTAATGTGGTCCATCCTGTAGAGCTGAAAAAGGAAGGGAATTTCTAAGTGCAAAAGCCACAAGCCTGGTAAGACTCTCACAATTTCTTCACCTTTCAGTTACTAAAATATAGTTGCATTCAATTACATCTTAAAGGAAAGTAAAGGAAAATTATAAAATTAGTGTCACTGTTATTTACACTTACTCTGAGAATGACAAGTCATTCAGGATCTATTTTGTTAATACAAAAGTAATTGCGTTTTTTGCCATTAAGAGTAACGACAAACTCACAATTACTTTTGTACCAACATAATAAGCCAATTTTAGGACATTCCTGATTTTTCCTTCTCTCTCACTTAGCATTTCTGTTTCTTTAGAGGAGTTTGCTATCTTATTCATTTATTTTGAACAAGCAATTCATCTTACTTTCTAGTTAAAGAAAGAGTTGATCTCATTAGCTGAACTAATTACCATCATCCTTCCCAAATGGACCAATTATTCCAGTCCCTGTGATATTCTAGGCCCCATTGTTTATCTTTATCCAGTCAGTAATCAAGGCTGAGCTGCTTCTTGAGACCTTGGTATTTGGGGAAAGAACCTTTTCTCACAAAACTTTAGATACGGTAAACTCTACCCGTGATATGTTCAGTCTGCTAGGGAAACAAAGCGGATCAACTCTTTCTTTAACTAGAAAGTTGAATTGCTTGTTCAAAATAAGTGAATAAGATAGTAAACTCCCCTAGAGAAACAGAAATGCTAAGTGAGAGAGAAGGAAAAATCAGGTAGGTCCTAAAGTTGATTATTATGTTGGTGCAAAAGTAAATGCGGGTTTGTCATCACTCTTGATGGCAAAAAACACAATTACTTTTGTCCTAACAAAATAGATCCTGAATGACTTTTTATTCCCAGAGTAAATGCTATGATTTTACATGTTTTTAAATAAATATTCACTTTTTCTTACAACTAAAAGAAATTCACACAGGGGACTGAGTAGAGTGATTATTGTAAGTAACAATGAAATTAGCTGTGGTTTCAAGGCAGGGCATGGTCCAATGAATAAATCCTATTTTTATCCTTATATCTCAAACGCAGCTTATATTGATGAAGGTGGTAATTAATCAGGTATTTGTTATCACCTGGGACCAGAAAATCAACCTGTTGATGGTGAGGATGGAAAGACTTTGTCTCTGCCTTTCATAAACACTGAAAGAATAAAGAGTAAAAATATCATATCTAATGACTTCTTCTCAAAGCAAAAGGCAATTAATAGTGAAATGAAGAAAAATTCCCAAACAGCTTGCCTGTCTACAAAGATATAAGGGAATTCTGTACCACTATGTGAGCATAGCAGTATTCTTCTCTGCAGCCTCATTCAATAATAGAACATTACTCAACATCCAGGAAGTCACCAGTCTGATTGTCATTATCATTTGTGCCACTGCCTATTTTTGTGGTACAGATTTGTTCCTAGTGAGGAACCATGAACAGAAAATAAAGGAGGTGTAATTCTTCTCTCCGAGAGCAAAATCAGATCTCTTCCTGGCTTTGGTCATGTCGTTGACCAAACAAGTCTTGACACCATAAAAACTTTTGACTTTTTCTGGTTATAGATTTCTTCCAAGTCTTTCATTTAAACTTCTCAGCAACTTCAGGATGACCTCTGCAAATGATCTTATTTACAGAGATGTTTTCTCTTTATTTATAAAGAGAAATATGAATAGGGTAGAAATATGAATAGGCAGATAGGTGGCATAGATCTGAGAAATTGTGCACCAGTTTCTTCTAGCAATGTTTCTTCTGGTTTCTTGTGGGAATGTCAAATGCCCTCAATTCCTCTAACTGGCTCTGCAGATTATCAGTGCTCACTTGGAAAAACTGAATGTTTGAGAAAGAAGAAGAACATTTTGCTGTGAAGTGTTGCTCTCAGCCAACGAGATTTGCTTGTCTTTCTTTAGGCTACCTTGCTAGGACATCTAATTGTAGTATAACTTTGTGAGTGGCTCACTCATATGTCACAGAATCTCAGCTTTTTAAATCAATAACTCAGTGTCCTGGAAGTGCTCAGGATTGGTTGTGAACCTCCAAAGAGAATCCTGCAACTCAAGCTCTGATTCAATAAGACACCCCCACACTGACAGTCAAGCTGCAAATTTTGTTGGAGGTTGTGCCGGGAGATCTGGTGGTCACACCAATGCTTTTCCTCCATCTCAAATGCCTTCCCCACCTCCCAGGTCCATCACCATCTCAGTTGCATCTTCCAGGAAAGCAGGCTACCAGTGCTTTAGTCAACCCCAGTGGTGGCCCCAGGTTCCCCCACAAGCTCTTCCATTGCCAGTCAGAACTGATTTAGGAGACCCTTCTCTACCTAAGCTATGCTTGTATACACATACAAGCATCACACCTCTCCCTGCAGCCTGGAAATTATCAATTTCAAGTAGTTTTGTAAACTATTTACCACATCCTATTAGAAAAACATTCAAAATTAATTGTATCAGAAAAATTATAACATAATCTAAATGATCACTATATAGAACAGCGGCCTGTGCCATCTTGATAAGTGATTGAAACCACTGTTGTAAGGCACAATACATATATGTCACTTACGTCACTGTATCCTGGTTTCAGGTAGCTTGGTGGACAATACAGGTTGATGGCTGTTTATGGGGAATGGAGAGTTGCTCTTCCTCTCTCCATAAACCCTTTGCTGATGTTGTCTGTCGCATAAATTTTCTACTTATTCTCCAAACCAAACAGCATATTACTGACCTTTACAAGTAAGTTTATAATTGAAGTTTAGAATACTTCCATAACAAATAATAAATGTATACTTTGACTAATATTTGATTTTTTCTTCTGTCACAAAATCATCTCCAGGTATTTATGAAGTGATAAGAAAAGCGATTTATAAGAATCTCTGGTCTTTTAAGTTAATTGACGTCAAATAGCACTAAAAATCACCACAACTTGTAATCTCCTGCATAGTCTTAATAGGCTGAGTGAGGAGAATCAGAGACTGTGATAATATATGGAATCAAAAAGATAGAGTTTTGTGACTAGCAAAGCTTTCTTAATACTTTAAACTGAGAGGGGAAGTGTCTAGTTTTGACTGAGATGTAGATATTTTTCCTGGAAACCTCCTCAGAGAATTTAAATTGCTAATACAAAAATAGTTCTCACAAACTTCAAAAAGAACAATTTCGCTAGAGTCAGAAAAATCTTGTCTAAAACTTTTAAGTTTTTTTTCCCCCTTTCTCATAGAGATCAAACTAGGACAGTAGAACTGAGAAGAGTTTTAAGAGATTTTGGCCATCTAGGTGTTTCATAGCTGGAAACAGCCTACATGTCTATTTCTTATTTTGACCAAAATTTTACTTGTTTTCTTCTTAATTTGACTTTCCTTTGGCCCTAAGGAAAAAATAATCTTCTGTAGATAGTCAGGTGAGAAGCAGCAAAAATATATCATATTAATGCATATTTGCAATTAACTTGCTGTTGTGAAGGTTAATGAAGAATCAGGGAATTAAAAGCTGAGGAGAGGCAAGATTTTGTCATGAAGCATATGGCAAAAAGCATGTGACATACAGGGGGTCTTAAAAGATAGCATCCTGGGAATTACCATCAGCGATAGAATAGAGCTAAAGAAAGCTTAATGGCTTTACTAAACATGCAGTTAGTAAAATTCATTTTGTCGAAGTCAAGGTTACTCAGCCTTTGTGTCATTGACATTTTGGGTCAAATAATTCTCTTTTTTGTGGGGGTTGCTCTGGGCATTTCAGGGTGTTGAACCACATTCCTGGCCTCTACTCAAGAATACCAATATTCCCCTCCCTCATGCCGCTCTAGTAGAGGCAACCAAAATCTGACTTTATACATGATCATATGCTCCCTTGTATTCAAAATCTCTCCGGTTGAGAACTTTTGGTAAAAAATAATACGTATTTTTCTCCAATTGGGTTTCGGCATATACAGAAGCAAAATTGGCAAGTATCGAGGAATCTATTTGCAGGACAATTGACCAATCATTTTTATTTTTTATAACCTTTTATGAAAGGATAATACACATACACAAAAGTGCACATATCCTCAATGAACAGACTAGTGATTTTTAACACACTGAACACGTCTGGGAAACTGGTACTGAGATCAAGAGAACATAACCCACAACAGTAGCTTTACCTTGCACCCTCTCCCACATTCTACCTTACAGGAGTAGCTATTTTCCTGACTTCTAACAGCCCAGATTGATTTTGCCTGCCTTTGTCCTTTCCATGAATAAAATTACAGGGTCAGTAGTCTTATGTCTGTTTTTTCCCCCTCAATATTATTTTGATAAGATTCATTCGCATTCCTCCATGTGGTTTTACATTATTTTTGTTAATGCTGTGTCAGATTCTATAAATGTAACTCTATGTGCTATAAATAAGCATTTGAGTAGCTTCCTTTACCTTATCATGAATGAAGTTGCCATAAATACATTTTCCTTTACCTTGATTATCATGAATGAAGTTGCCATAAATACATTTAGACAATGTCGTTTGTATATGCAGGTGTGTATGTGCTGTATGTAAGTATAAATAGGCTTTCATTTCTATTTCACATTCACGCAGGAGTAGAATTGCTAGAGAAGCAGAAATGTGTTTGTCCACAATCATAGCAAATATACCTAATGCAATGTATTAAAAAGATTGGCTTTCCACACTCTCACAGTGTTGTCTTTTTGATCAATCAGGTAACCACATGTATATTGATCTGTGTATAGACTTTCAATTTTTTTCCATTACTCAGTTTGGTGTTTGTTATTGTGAGTCTTTCTGTGTTGTTCTTCTTCAAGATTGCCATGAAAATTTTTGCCTTCCAAAATACTATAAAAATTAAGGAATCAGCTCGTCAACTTACTCACAGACATGCAAACTGCAGATTTCTGGCATTTTTGTAATGATTGCAAAATCTGTAGTCTAATTTATAGATAATTTCTATCTTTAAAACATCAAGTCTTTCCATCTATTTGTGTGATATATACTCCATTTCTTTGAGTGTTCTTATATTTATTGTGTTTTATAACTGTCAAGATAGAGTCCTAAATTTGTTTTCTTGGATTTATTTCTCAGCATGTTATATTTTTGATGCTGTTGTAATGATATCTTTTCAATTTGTATTCAATTTAATTGGTCTTTTCTAATCTTTATTGTTTATTTTCTTCTACTTTCTATAAACATGTTTTGCTGTTTTTTGTTTAGTCTCTTGTGGTAAAATCTTAGTAATTTAACTGTAGTCTACATTTTTGAAAATATTCATTTGTGGCCATGAATTTTTTTTTCCCATAAGCACTTCCTTAGCTTTATCCCTTTTATTTCAATTCACTATTTTCACTATAATCCACTGAGGAATATTTTCTAATTTTCATTATACTATTTTAGCCATTTTTTATTTAGAAATGTGCAGTTTTTCATATAGACATTATGCCAGCAACCCTAAAAAATTCACTTACAGATTGTAACATTTGTCTTTAGATTACATTGAATTGTACGTAGTGAACAATCACATAATCTGTGATGGATAACAATTTCTCCTTTCTGTTCCAATTCGTATGGTTTTCTCCTCCTGTAATTCATATTACAACGGCTAGGACCTTAACTGTTAGGCATAAAATGCACTCATCATTTTAATCCCATCAAATATGGAGCTGGATTGGAATGGATTGCAGCCTTAGTTAGAATTTTCTGGTTTGTTCTTCTCTCTGGAGCAGCACACGCCTAGACTTTTGACTGTGGGTGTGACGGTACCCTCACCTCAGCCATGAAGGAAGATCCCATGATACCCTGTGATGTTCCCAGGCCATTTCTCCACTTGTCACCACACTGCTGCAAATATTTTACAAGGAACGCAACAGTGAATACTTCCAAAGCACCACTCTTAGCATGTCTTTGTTTTACTGGCACCTAATGACTCTTCCAGCAGTCATTTCATTCTGCCAGTTTGAAAGATCGGCCAGTCTTCAGCCTTCTCTGTGCTCCAGAACTCAGGAAGCTTTCACTGACAATCCTGGTAGAATGCTTGAAAGCCCTTGGGCTTTCAGTGCTTTTTTTTTTTTTTTTTTTTTTTTTTTTTTTTTTCCTTCTGCCCTCCTCTAACACTTAGAGCTTTGCTGGCATCTCTCCCCTGGCAGTGTACCTCTGTCTCAACTAAGCTAGACTTTTAGCTCCTGTCCAGATGTGACCAGTGTCCCCAGTTGGAAAAACTTGCCAATAATAGTTAGCTCAATCCAGAAAGGTTTTTTTGATTGTCTTTGTAATTTTAGTTCAACAAGTCCTCGTTGTTTCTGCAGATCTCAGATACCACAAAAACCATAATGCTTACCATTTATGTGACATAGTTTTCTGGTTCTTGCAACAAATATTGACCATCATCTTCCTACAATACCCTACTCGGTAGCAGAAATGTCCCATCACTTTTTTCTTAAATATTTCTGTCACTAAAGTAAAATTAAAATAACGTAAAATTAACCCATTCAAGAACACAATTTAGTGGAACTTACTATCCAGAATGGTGTGCAACCAACACTTTTAATACTCCAAAAACATTTCTTTCACCTAAAAAAAATCTACTTATTAAACACTCAGTCACATTTTCTCCCTCTTCACCCAAGCTCTGAGGGTTACCAATCTGTCTAAAGATTTATGCATTCTGTGTACCCCATGTCAATGGAATTGTAAAAGGAAAATCAATCTTGGGGTCTCCAAAACAACTAGGCTAAAAGGAAAAATCAAGCTGGGAACTGCTTAGAACAAACCTGCTTCCCATTCTATTTAAAGTCATTCATCTGTTCAGTGAGATAAATGCATATCCGAGTGGCTCCTGTGGAGAGACTGATCAGAAATTCAATAGAAGGCAAGCATTTGTCTCTTTCCTTCCTATGATCTGGAAGCCACCTCCCCACTTCAAGCCTTCCCACCTTTGCCTCAGGTGGTCCCATCTTTCGAGACTGAACCAATATTTATGTTACATGTCGATTGATGATTCATGTCTCCCTAAAATGTATAAAGCCGAACTGTGCCCTGACCACATTGGGCACATGTTATCAGGACCTCCTGGGGATGTGTCACGGGTGCACGTCTTCAATCATGGTAAAATAAACTTTGTAAATTATCTGAGGCCTGTCTCAAAATTTCAGGGTTCACAGGATAAGACAAATGACCTTTTGTACTTAGCTTCTTTTATTAGCATAATGTTTTCATTGTTCATCCATGTTGTAGCAAGTATCAGAACTTCATTCCTTTGAAGTCAAATTTCATTGTATGTATATGCCAAATTATTATTCTTCTAATGATGGACATGAGTTACTTCTGTCAATTTTGCTATTGTAAATAATGCTGCCATAAACATCTTCCTACAAGTACTTCTTTGAATATCTGTTTTTTAACCTTTTGAGTTGATACATAAGAGTTATTCATAAAAGTGATGCATGGCAGTGATGGGTCATGTGGTAAGTCTACTTGTAACTTTTGAAGAGCAGGCACATTATTTTGTTTTACTTTTTAAAGGAAATAGTTGATTTAAAAATCTTTGTCTAGTAAGCCCAAAGTCTGTGCTTCCACAGGGACATTTTTAATTAATTTATCCTCTGAATGGATCATATTATCTTGTTTCTTCATTAATGTTATGTTTTGTTGCGAAGAAAGAATATTTCTTCTTAAAATATATATATATATATGTTTTATTGCACTTTAGGTTCTGGGGCACATGTTAAGAACATGCAGGATTGTTGTATGTATATGGCAATGTGGTGTGTTGCCTCCATCTCAATCACCTATATCTTGCATTTCTCCCCACGTTATCCCTCCCAAACCTCCCTATCCCCTATTCTCCCTACCCTAGTACCCCACAACAGACCCCAGTGTGTGATGCTCCCCTCCCTGTGTCCATGTGTTCTCATTGTTCAACACCCACCTATGAGTGAGAACATGTGGTGTTTGATTTTCTGTTCTTGTGTCAGTTTGCTGACAATGATAGTTTCCAGGTTCATCCATGTCCCTGTAAAGGATAAGAACCCATCATTTTTTACAGCTACATAGTATTCCATGGTGTACAAGTGTTACATTTGCCCTGTCCAGTCTATCATCAATGGGCATCTGAGTTGGTTCCAGGTCTTTGCTATTGTAAATAGTGCCGCAATGAACATACATGTACATGTATCTTTATAATAGAATGATTTATAATCCTTTGGATATATACCCAGTAATGGGATTGCTGGGTCAAATGGAATTTCTACTTCCAGGTCCTTGAGTAATCACCACACTGTCTTCCACAGTGGTTGAACTAATTTACACTCCCACCAACAGTGTAAAAGTGTTCCTGTTTCTCCACATCCTCTCCAGCATCTGTTGTCTCCAGATTTTTTAATGATTGCCATTCTAACTGGTGTGAGGTGGTATCTCAATGTGGTTTTGATTTGCATCTTGCTAATGACCAGTGATGATGAGCATTTGTTCTTATGTTTTTTGGCCTCATATATGTCTTTTGAAAAGTGTCTGTTCATATCCTTCTCCCACTTTTGAATGGATTTGTTTGTTTTTTTTCTTGTAAATCTCTTTTAGTTCTTTGTAGATTCTGGATATTAGCCCTTTGTCAGATGGGTAGATTGCAAAATTATTTTTTTCCCATTCTGTTTGTTACCTGTTCACTCCAATGATTGTTTCTTCTGCTGTGCAGAAGCTCTAGAGTTTAATTAGGTCCCATTTGTCTACTTTAGCTTTTTTTGCCACTCCTTTTTGTATTTTGGTCATGAAATCCTTGGCTATGCCTATGTCCTGAATGGTTTTGCCTAGATTTTCTTCTAGGATTTTTAAGGTGTTAGGTATTATGTTTAAGCCTTTAATCCATCTGGAGTTAATTTTAGTGTAAAATGTCAGGAAGGGGTCCAGTTTCTGCTTTCTGTACAAGGCTAGCCAGTATTCCCAACACCATTTATTAAACAGGGAATCATCTTCCCCATTGCTTGTTTTTGTCATATTTGTCAAAGATCAGATGGCTGTAGATGTGTGATGTCACCTCCAGGACCTCTGTTCTGTTCCATTGGCCTATATCTCTGTTTTGGTACCAGCACCATGCTGTTTGGATTACTGTAGACTTGTACTATAGCTTGAGGTAGGTAGCGTGATGCCTCCACCTTTGTTCTTTTTGCTTAGAATTGACTTGGCTATGTGGGCTCTCTTTTGGTTCCATATGAAGTCTAAGGTGTTTTTTTTCAGTTCTGTGAAGAAGGTCATAGGTAGCTTGATGGGGATAGCACTGAATCTATAAATTACTTTGGGCAGTATCGCCATTTTCACAATGTTGATTCTTCCTAACCATGGGCATAAAATGTTTCTCTATCTGTTTGTGTCCTGCCCTATTTCGTTGAGCAGTGGTTTGTAGTTCTCCTTGAAGAGGTCCTTTACATTCTTTGTTAGTTGTATTCCTAGGTACTTTATTCTCTTTGTAGCAATTGTGAATGGCAGTTCATTCTTGATTTGGCTCTCTTTAAGTCTGTTATAGGAATGCTTGTGATTTCTGCACATTGATATTGTATCCTGAGACTTTGCTGATGTTGCTTATCAGTTTCAGTAGATTTTGGGCTGAGATGATGGGGTCTTCTAAATATACAATCATGTCATCTGCAAATAGAGACCATTTGACTTCCTCCTTTCCTAATTTAATATTGTTTATTTTTTTTTTTCTTGCCTGATTGCTCTGGCTAGAACTTCCAATACTATATTGAATAGGAGTGGTGACAGAGGGCATCCTTGTCTAGTGCCAGATTTCAAAGGGAATGATTCCAGTTTTTGCCTATTCAATATGATATTGGCTGTGGGTTTGTCATAAATAGCTTTTATTATTTTGAGATACATTCTGTCGATATCTAGTTTATCAAGAGTTTTTAGCATAAAACACTGTTGAATTTTGTCAAAGATCTTCTCTGCATCTGTTGAGATAATCATGTGGTTTTTGTCTTTGGTTCTGCTTATGTGGTGGATTCCGTTTATAGACTTGTGTATGTTGAACCAGCCTTGCATCTCCGGGATGAATCCTACTTGATAGTGAAGAATAAGTTTTTTGATGTGCTGTTGCAATCAGTTTGCCAGTATTTTATTGAAGATTTTTGCATTTATGTTCGTCATGGATATTGGCCTGAAGTTTTCTTTTCTTGTTGAGTCTCTGCCAGGTTTTGGTACCAGGATGATGTTAGTCTCATAAAATGATTTGGGAAAGATTCCCTCTTTTTGGATTGTTCAGAATAATTTCAGAAGGAGTGGTACCAGATTCTCTTTATATGTCTGGTAGAATTTGGCTGTGAACCCATCTGGACCTGGGCTTTTTTGGTTGGCAGGCTATTCATTGCTGCCTCAACTTCAGCCCTTGTTATTGGTCTATTCAGGGTTTAGACTTTTTTCTGGTTTAGTCTTGTGAGGGTGCAAGTGTCTAGGAATTTATCCATTTCTTCCAGGTTTACTGGTTTATATGTATAGAGTTGTTTGTAGTAATCTCTGATAGTAGTTAGTATTTCTGCGGAATCAGTGGTGATATCCCCTTTATCATTTTTTATTGTATCTATTTGATTCTCTTGAAAGAGGACTTTTTAAACAGTAGAATGTGCTAACTCTGGAAATCAAAATGATCCCCCTGTTCAGTGTTTTGTTGTTGCCTTTACCCCTTTGTCTAGGATGTAGCTGTTTTCTTGTTTGGTTATTTTTATAATTGTCAAAATGACTGTTTTCCTCACATGTGGTCTCTAAAATCTGTTTCTTTAGCCTGTGTTCAAATAGTATTTGCTCAGAGATTAATTTGAACATCTGAGACAATAATAACAATAATAAACACTGTATTGGGACACTTTTTTAGCCTTCAGCCAGGGCCTCTACATATCTGTCTTAGCCTGTACTTCTTGCTTGTATTGAGCCTAATGATTATCCACAAATGAAAGCCTAGGTATTTCCCGAGCATGTATGCTTTCCTAGGCTCCCAGTGGTTTACTAAATTCTTAGTATAGAAGAGTGCTTTATAATGCCCTAATTCTCCTAAGAGCCTTTCATCCTTCTCCCATATTTTCAGTGTATCTCATGTTTGGCTCCATAGTAATCATTTGCCCCAGGCAGCAGCAAATTGCTCATTTCCCTTTCACCATTTTTGAGGGATGTCCTCTGTCTAGTAGCTAGTTTTCTCCGCTGAGAGGCTTCCAAATTAGATGAAACAAAGGCAAGCTTCTTGCTTCTGCCCTTCAGGTAGCCCCAAAACTGGCCAAATCAAATACACAATTCTTTGAGACCAAGGTCTGCTCTGCTCCCTCTGGAACCAAGAACTGGAAACACAGACTGCTGTATTCAAGACTACTTCCAAGCTGGGAGGGGAGCGGGGTAAAGGAAAGCTAAAACTTATTTTCTAAATCCACTGATTCTTGATTCAGCACTTGCTTGCTCTAAACCTTTGAACCTTTGACTATTTTTCAGTTTCAACAAAGTAGATTGACGGTTTTTGATTTTTGCTTTTTTTGTGTGTGCATGTTGTTTCTGTGATGGACAAGCTCTTGGAACTACCTGCTCTGCCATTTTCAGTGACTGCATTTCCTACTTTGTTTCACCCAACTTCAAAGCCTTTGCCCTAGAGAACTATTAACTTCTTATGAATCACTGCACTTCTTATTAACTGCTTATGAATTACTGACAGGCAGTACCAAGGTTACTATGTCCTAGCTCTCTCCTGATCTTTTCAGGATTCTCTGACAAATTTAAAGTGAGTGCTTAGTTGCCTCTCCTCCCAATTATTTGAATATGCAACTGGTACATACTAAACCAAACAACATAGTCTTATGACTTGGCAATGATATGGAAACGTATCTGTCTATATACAGATATAGATATGGAAATTATGTATACACACAGACATACACACTCTCGCACACACACTACACACATACATGGAAGTTATATATGACTGGCAGCAAAGAGAGATGGGACATGCTATATTACTAAATATTTTGAAAACCTGTCCCAAATAAAATGATGCTCTAAGCTGTCCTATTTATTCTTTGGAACTTTAGAGAACTGGGATGTGAAAAGATTTAATCGGTAACATATGCAGCAATTCCAACTAACCTTATTTAGTCTCTGAATTTCTGAGGGAGCTTTGACTGTCAAATCTGTAGTAGTCTAAGAAGGAACCCTGAGCCTCTTTTTCTTCCTCATAGAGCACCGACTGAGTTTAATCTGCAGAGATTAAGAAGGATTAAAAAGGAATGAAGATGCTAGAATTGCATTATTATTTATTTGGGACTTTTCCAAAAATGGAGGAAAATTTAACATTGCCAAAGATATCTCTGTGAGACCTTTAATGAAAGGGAGAAATTTATATTTAATATGAGGTAGAGCTCAATTTACTGTCTGGGTTTGCTATCATGAAGGAATTTATGCATGACTTCTTCCTTCATATTAGTCTCTACATGAGTAGTTAGGTTGTTATATCTCATGATAACAATATAGCACCAAGTAATTGTGTACATTTCTAATATAATTATATCTGCACAATAATGTTTAACAAACTTTTTAGAAAAAGATAATGCAAAGATGTCTAAAATTAGCTTAGCAGCTTCTTTGCATAGAATATAAATGCAAATCTAATATTTTAGCAAAAACAATGAATGGTCATTACAAGTTTAGTACCAAAAAGCTAGCTGTTACTTTTGTTAAAAGAAATAGTTTAGACAAATTTAACAGTTTCATTGCATGGAGAATAATTTGCAAATTGGGTAGCCCTCCAACCAGAATAGATTCAAAGCTACTCTGGCACTGCTGTCAGAAGCATTTGAACAAGAATGACACCATCTTGAATAAGTCCTGGGTAAAATAAGGCTGAGACCTACTGGGCTGAATTTCCAAGAGGTGAGGCATTCTAAGTCTCAGGATGAGACAGGAGGTTGGCCCAAGATACAGGTCATAAAGACCTTGCTGATAAGACAGGTTGCAGTAAAGAGATGAATCCCATCAACACCACGATGGCAATGAAAGTGACCCCTGCTCCTCCTTACTGCCCATTATATGCTAAATATAATGCATCAACATGCGAAAAGACACTCCCACCAGCACCAGGAAAGTTTAAAAAATGCCAGGACAAAGTCAGGATAAAGTTGCCCTATATGGTCTAAAAATGGGAGGAATCTGCAATTCCAGGAATTGCCCACTCCTTTCCCAGAAATCTCATGAGTAATTCACCCCTTGTTTAGCATATAATCAAGAAATAAATATAAATATCCTTAGTTCAGAGCCCAAGCTGCTGCTCTACCTACGGAGCAGCCAATCTTTTATTCCTTCGCTTTCTTAATAAACTTGCTTTCACTTACTCTATGGATTCTCCTCCAATTTTTCTTGCATGAGATCCAAGAACCCTCTTTTGGGGTCTGGCTCAGGACCCCTTTCCAGTAATACTGATGCCAGATCAAAGAGGATTTATGAATTAAAAAAAGAAAAATGATGAAAAAAAGTGGAAAAAAGGTACGTACAGAAACAGCTGGATTGGTTACAACTTGGCATTTGCCTTATTTGAACTTGGGTTTGAACAGTTGGCATCCTTTAATTGCCTGAAACTTGTTAATTGGTACAAGAGTGGGGTACAGGTTGTTTGTACATTCAGATAGGCTATAGTTCACTATTACAAAGAAATCTTTATGTCAAACTTAAACTACGTAAGGAAGCAACTTTAGGTTAAACCTAATTTAACACTTTTTGTAGCTTAATATTAAATGTGGAAAAGTTAATATCCTCAAGTCTATCAACTTCTAGTTTGTTCTTCTGATCACTATATTGAAAACACGTAATAATAAATAGAAATTCACGTTTATCTGAGTATGATGGAGGAAAAAACAAAATTTGACTAGCTTTGCCCATACAGAGCCATCAACTTATAAGATTACTTTTATTTGTGTTAACAGTAGGATCAAAGACAGGAAGCTTCCCCCTTGCTCTCTGAAGGCTCACTGAAAATGAACTGGCAACAGGCAGATTAATAGGGGAAAATGACTTGCAAAATATGTTTACCACACATAAACATGGAGGAGTTACAATAATATAATTACCCAATAACCCAATGAGGTCCAGATGTTTATAGGCTCTTCTTAGGAAAAGGAGATGAGAGAGGTATAGAAGTAAATAATTTTTAGAGCAAAAGAATGAGCTCAAAGAATGACCTGGGACAAAGTTTCCCTGCGGTCCGGGGAAGTGGCAGAAAGGTGAGTGGCAGAAATTTGCTTTGAGCAAATGTTTTCTTATTGTGCAAATAAAGTTCCTGAAGTAATCCCTTGGCGCAGCCCTCAGAAGAAGAGATGAAGTCTGTCTGGGCATGGCGAGGACTCCTAACCTCTTCTCTTCTCTGTGGTAAGCCTTTCCTAATTATTTGATGAGATTACTAGGAAAAGGGTCTTAAGACAATTGCATTTCTTTTAGAGACAGGATTTTTTTAATCAGATAAAAAATATATTTTTCCAGAAAGAATTCTTCCATGTCCTTCAGGAAAGAAAGGACCAGGATGATGAGGCAGAGGGGAAAGTCTTAGAGAGACCTTGGTTCTGAGGCTTATTTCTGAGTCCTTTTAATTTTCTTTAATTATAAACACTTAAAATGCCAAAGCATTGTATTTTGGGGTATCATTTTCTGTGCCCCATCATAATCAAATTAAATACTTACATCTTCAGCATCAGAACTTGTAGTGGGGTAAAGTCTTAGGGCTCTTCCTTTGAAGCAATCAAAAGTTGTGTACAATACTTGATAACGATGCTCTTAAGATATTACCAGAAACAGGTTTAAGATAGTTAAAATCACATTTTTAGAGTTTTTAAATATGGCACTAAAGTTCTACATTCTTCACGTTGAGAGAGGGGTTTATGTCTTCCCTGTCAGCCTAGGCCTCTAGAATGTGGGAGAAGTGACACTGTGTTGTGCTGATTTCTTGCCCAGATGTTAAAAACAAAACAACAACAAAACAAACAAACAAAAAACCCAGCAGTTTCAACACTCTCAGTCTAAGGAAATTTACTCTTGGAATTCAGCCATGATGCTCTAAGAAGTCCAAGCTTCCCATGAGAAGTCCACACAGAGGGAAGCCAAAAGCTATCACAAACTTGCTGGCTATGTTGACAACATGTGGAAGAGAGGTGAGTTATTCCCATTAAGCTGTGCCCAGATGACAGATTGCTAAGCAAAATAAATAGCTATTGTTTTAAGATACAAGGTATAGGTTGTTACAGAGCAATAAATAACAGGAACACACACACACCCACCCACACACACACACACACACACACACACACACACACACGTTAATTTCTCATTATGTTTCAAACATATGTCGCTAAGCAAATTTACTTGAGAAAAAAATATGTTCTTATAATGTATCTGAAATTGTTGAAGTAAAGAAATGCACTGTTTGCAAGATAAATCACAAAATTCTAATACATTTCCAACTGAATATTATTTTTCATTGAAATTAATGTTCGAACAACATTAATGTCAACATATTGGTTGCATAAGAAAGATCTTTATATCAACAATTATGTAGAAAACCCTGGTACACTCAAAGGATATTTATTTGGAATATTATTGAGATGGTTTTTCAAGTTAAAAACAAATCTATTTTCCTTGCAAGTTAATATTGGTGTCTTTAAGTTTGGTTGAGTATTATTTGCAAGCATTTAATAGCTATATTTTATTGTGTTTCATTTGAATGCCTTCAGTGACAGAAGGATTTTCAAATCTCTTGTGTGGCATCTTGGTTTTATCTGTCTTGAGAGCAAAAATAAACGTAGCTAATAATTTGTTTTTCATAGCCAGTATTTGTAAAACATTGCTCTGTGCTACAATTACTTTTGAAGCACACAATTGACAGGTAAGAACAACAAATCACCCCTAGACTCCATCACATTTGTTCTATTTTCAATGAAAATCACATGATACTTTTCAGAACTAATTATTTAAATATATTTCCTACCACATTCTTTATGTTTATAGCCATTTGTAACCAGATATATATCAGCAAATAATGCAACTGGAAATGTAGTCAAATTTATAATTAACACACTATTCTTCAATATTTGAAAGACACTTGGCTTTCCTATTCAGCTTCATTTTAATACTTTAACTGATATTCATGATATGGCATAATAAATTTAATAACAGTGGACCTATTTTTGCCTAAAAGAATAAAAATCAGAAGAAATTGAGTACTAATATATATTCTAGAAGTAATTCTATATGTAGTATTAAGAGCCTGAGGAAAAGGAAAGGAAATTTTTAATTTTCAATAGTGACAACGAAACAATCATTCAAACAAACTTACTGATCAGGTTTCAGATTTCATATGCTCTACTCTAGATTTCACTGTTTACACATTCTTCCAATTCTTCAATGAAGATAGATGACATAAATTTAATAGCATATATTTTCCTAATTTTTATTTAAAAATTATTCTACATGCTACAATAAATAGCAACATTGATTCAGTGAAATGCACCATAAAAAATATCTTATTTTTATTGAAAGCTATAGTAGTTATATTTGACATAAAATGTAACACATATATTTTAAATGTACAATTTGACTTTTTTTTTTTTTTGAGAGAGAGAGTCACCCTATGTAACCCAAGCTGGAGTGCAGTGGCACAATTTGGGCTAACTGCAACCTCCACCTCCTGGGTTCAAGCAATTCTCCTGCCTCAGTAGTTAGAATTATAGGCATGAGCCATTGCACCTGGCCATATTTTGACATTTTTTTTTCATATGTATATCCAGGTGAAACAATGATTCCCATTAAATGAATATGCATAGCCACCATCTACAACCTTTTCCTCCTACCCTTTTATTACTTCCTTCTTAATCCATTCCAGATTCCCCCAGATAACTAATGATATGCTTTCAACAACTACAACTATGTTTCATTACCCAAAACAAATATAGTTTATAAGAATTGAATTGTACAGAATATGCTTTCTTCACATATTTGTGTTTTTAAAAACTTGCAGCCACCTTAGTGTTTGTGGGTATGTGTGTAAATACTGGAATCTTTCTCTGGTTCTACATTCTTCAAATGACTAATGATGTTGAGGAACTTTGCACATTCATATTTGTCATGCATGTATCTACTCTGGTGAAGGGCTTGTTGAAATTTTTGGACAGTTTTTCATTTGGTTGTTTATTTTCTTATTGGGGACCTTTGATTCTTCTAGATATTCTGTATAAAATCCCTTTGTCAGGTACATACTTTGTTAAGATAATTTCCAAGGATATGCCTTGCGTTTTTATTCTCTTAAATCTTTACTTTTGATATGTATATTAGTCCATTCTCATACTGCCATAAAGATACTACTGAGGCTGGGCACAGTGGATCACACCTGCAATTCCAGCACTTTGGGAGGCCAAGGTGGGTGGATTGCTTGAGGTCAGGGGTTCAAGACCAACCTGGCCAACATGGTGAAAGCCCCTCTCTACTAAAAATACAAAAATAGCTGACCATGGTGGTGGGCACCTGTAGTCCCAGCTACTTGTGAGGCTGAGGCAGGAGAATCACTTGAACTCGGAAGATGAAAATTGCCTGGGCAACAAAGCGAGACTTAGTCTCAAAAGAAAAAAAAAAGAAAAAAGAAAAAGCTACTACCGAAACTGGGTAATTTAGTAACTTATAAAGGAAAGAGATTTAATTAACTCACAGTTCTGAATGACTGGGGGACCTCAGGAAACTTCCAGTCATGGCGGAAGGCAAATGGGAAGCAATTACTCTCTTCACAATGCAGAGGAGAAAGAGAGAGAACAAATAAATTGCCGCTTTTAAATCATCAGATCACCTGAGGATTCCCTATCACGAAAAAGCATGGGGGAACCTCCCCCATGATTCAATCACCCCCAACCAGTTCCCTCTCTTTACACAGAGGGATTACAATTTCAGATGAGTTTTGGATGGGGACGCAGAGCCAAACCGTATTTATGTGTATGATTTAACAACATTTTCCTTCCACAAATCTTGTTTTAGTTGACATATATAGGAACTCTACTTAACAAAAAGCCATAGGATATTTTACCTATGTTCTCTTATGTATTTTTTATAGTTTTATCATTGACATCTAGCTCTATGATTAATTTTGATTTATTTTTTAATGTAAGTTTTGGTTTTGGATTCTGTTGTTTGTGTTTTTTGCTTATTTATCCATAGATACCTAATTTTTCCAGCACAAATTTTTTAAGTCTCTTTTTTTTTTTTTCCTGCACTTAAATTAACTTGGCGTTTGTAGAAAATCAATTCACTTAAAATGAAAGGCTTTATTTCTGGACTCTCATTTATACTCATCGACCTATTTGATTATATTTTTTATAATACACTACCTTTCATTTTAAGTGGTCTTCTGTATTTGCAGCAATATTTTACAGTTTTTAATTATTATTTTAAATATATTTTATTGTAGTTTCTAATGTAAATGTGAATAAAACTTTTTTCTGAGGTTTTAAGTCTCTTTATGTGGAATTCAGAAATGCGTTATTGCACATTAATCATGTATCCTGTGATTCTTACTAGTCTTTATCTTTTACATTTTCCTTTTTTTTTCTTAATCTTTTTTTTATTTCACTTTAGGTTTTGGGGTACATGTGAAGAACATGTAAGATTGTTGCATAGGTACACATATGGCAGTGTGATTTGCTGCCTTCCTCCCCATCACCTATATCTGGCATTTCTCTCCATCTTATCCCTCCCCAACTCCCCACTCCCTGCTGTACCTCCCCTATTTCCCCCAACAGACCCCAGTGTGTGATGCTCTCCTCCCTGTGTCCATGTGTTCTCATTGTTCAACACCCACTCATGAGTGAGAACATGTGGTGTTTGATTTTCTGTTCTTGTGTCAGTTTGCTGACAACGATAGTTTCCAGGTGCATCCATGTCCCTACAAAGGACACGAGCTCATCATTTTTTATGGCTGCATAGTATTCCATGGTGTATATGTGTCACATTTCCCTGTCCAGTCTATCATCCATGTGCATTTGGGTTGGTTCCAAGTCTTTGCTATTGTAAACAGTGTTACAATGAACATTCCTGTGCATGTTTTATTTTTGAGTATATATATTCTTTAGGATTTTCTATATGTAGGATTATGCCACTTGCAAGTAATAATTGTCTTACTTCTCCTTTTTAATATGCATGCTGGTATTTAATTTCATTTTATCATTTTGTTTTTGACATATAACACTGGATAGACCCTCAGCATGACATTTAATAGAATGGCAAGAGCAGAAATTTTTTAAATGTTCTCTATAATAGGAAAAAAAATGTTCAAAATTTCACAACTAAACATGATATTAATTGTCATTTTTTTTGTTTGACATGTTTATGTCAATGAAAAATGACAATATGATGTTTAGTTGTGATTTTTTTTTTGGTATGTGTCCTTTAGTTGAGAAAGTTCACTTCTATTTCTTAACTTTGAGAGTTTTTACTATGAAGCAGTGTTAGATTTTCTTCAATTATCTTTTTGTTCTGTTGTTGTTTCTTTTCAGATGACTGTGTATTTTTGTGGTTTACTTTCTTAATGTAGTATGTTAATTAATTTATAGATAACAAATTACCTGTTCATTTCTTGAATTAACTCCATTTGGTATAGTATATAATTTTTATATTTTGCTGAATACAGTTGGCTAATATCTTAAGATTTTATGGATTTATGTTCATAAGGTTTTTGCACTGTGAATTACTTTTCTTGTGATTTTTTTGTTTGATTTTGGGATATGCCAGCTTCTTGGGAATGTGATTAATACTGTCCTTTTCTCTTCTATTTTCTAAACATGTTTTGAGTGAATTTGATATTTTTTTCTTTTTTAAATATTTGATGAATTTTACCAGTGAAGCCATCTGGGCTGTGTTTTGTTGATCTTTTCTTGGGAAGTTGATTATGCTTTGGGAAAGATTTTTAATTTCAAATATTTTTGTGGATGTAAGTTTTATTCACAACTTCTGTTTTTTCTTGAATTAGTCCTGGTAATTTCTAACTTTGTCAGACTTTGGGTGGATTAGACTCAGTTTTGGTTGCAAGGCAATAAAAACTTGCTTAGTTTAATTAGAGGTCCACTCATGGTTTGTCCTGAAAGTTAGGAGAGGAGAAATTCTCCTAATGAACAAATCTTTGGTCATTCACATTATATGGAAAGAAAAGCAGACTAGTGACAGAATGTATGCAGAATCATTGGCTGTGGCAAATGGCTTAGCAGGTTTTTGGAAAGTCTGCAAAAATAATGAGACTAAGAACAAGAATGTCTGGAAACTATATATCAATTAACCTACAGGATTGGGCATAATATACGATTTTCGCAGTATATGGTAATACCTAACAAATGGCATGTGCCATTGACAATGCACTAAACAACTTGATAGAAACAATGACTCAGCCATTTGATGTAAGAAAGTCTCAATGACCCCTTTAGTCTTGAAAGGATAAGTGCATAATAAAGTTGCTACAGTGGCAAGGATGGTCGTGAATGGACCTAGTGACATAGATTCCAACTCACTAAGGCTGATCTACCTACTTTGGCTTCAGAATGCCCGATATTCAAACATAAAAGTTCAATTCAGAACCCATGATATACCATCATACATGAATAGATCATGAGTATACCTAGTAGCAAGTTAATTAGAGTGGAGTTATTTGGCACCCTAAGGGAAAGCATCAAAACCTATCCCAGGTACTTTTCCTGCCTTCAGGGTCTCAACTGGCATCATTTTTCAAGGATTTACAAACTGATATAGAACTAGCACAGCCTCTGAACTTATTTTAGAGCAAAACAGTGTATCAATGTACAGCCGACTGTGATATCAACTACCTCTGTCGTACACACTTACATACACACACATACACACACATGTTCCCCATCCAGAAGCTGTTAATCAGAGAGAGAAATACAAATGTAACAGTCTAGGAAAAGCACAAGCGATGTGCCAGTTTAAGTATAATACCCTGATAAGGTAGAAGACTATATTTCAAAATGCAAATATCCCCAAAATCAATAGCTGTCATGTGGTGCTATGACAGAAAATATAAAATGTGTGGATTTGAGAAGTGAGAGTCACACTCAGTAAGCAACTGAACTTATTCTTATTTCTAGTTATCCATTTAAAAGGTTTTTACTATTTCTTTTGTTTGTTTGTTTGTTTTGTTTTTTGCTTTAGTGATCAGGGTTTCCTGTGGTAGAAGATGTTCACCAGGGTATGCAGCAAGACTCCCTTTAAACGTCAATCCTTGGCTGTTGTGTGTATACCTCAGGGCTTGTTGTCAAAATACCAATAATCAAGGAAAGGTGTCATAATCTTATTAGGAGTAATTATCCTGACCATCATAAAGAGATAGCAATGTTACACAGTGAGGTCAGAAAACAACATGATGATACACAAGTCACCCCTGAGATATCTGTTGGCATTTTCTTACCCAGTTTTATTGTTTAATGCTCATGTATTGTAGGCTGAGAGAAGCATAATGACCTGGAGTTCAGACCCCCATGGCAATCATTTCTTGGTCAACATACCAGTAAGACCTTAAGCTGGTGAAGATGCTTGTTAAAATTGAGGTGAATCTAGAGCTGGTAAAAAGAGAGAGAGAGAGAGAGAGAGAGAGAGAGAGAGAGGGTGAGAGAGGAGCAAATTGTGTCTTCAAGACCAGCTACAGTGGTGACGTTGAAGTTTTTTCTCACTAAATTTACTCCAAGAAATATGACCAGTGCAAATCTTGAATGAAGAGTTTCCAAAATATATAAAGTAGGTGGAACTGAAGAAAGCAAAAGGTCGGACGGTCATGGATGCTCTTGTGTGCTACTAAGATTCACCCTTCAGTTCTGAGGCTTTCATTTGCCTGTCCCCTGAGTGTATTGCTTCATGACATCTTTCTAGTGAGTCTTGCACCTTATGAAATTGTCCTTGGCCAAAGACAGCTGTCTTACCAGAAGAAAAGCTTTTTCCCTAGGACACTCATCATCAAATGGCTATTGATGTGATGGTATAAATGATTGGACCCCCTACCTCTGAGCAGAATTCTGAAGAGTGATTTTAGCAGAGCTGCCCAAGAGATTGGTCAAAGCCTCCTTGAGACTGCATCACAGTTCAAATTCTTTTTCTCAATCTTATTTTTTTCATTATTCAATAGGTATCAATTTTGAGAACCTCCTTAACAAAATTCTTATGTGCAAATTTTCATCTACAGGTCAGTTTCCTGAGAAACTTTAATATATGGTCAACATCAGTTTTCACCCAGAACACAACAATTAACCAAATCATCACTCTATTTTAATCAACAAACCGACAATAACAATTGACTATTTTCTCTGCTAATGTACCTGACAGGGCAATAGTGTACTCTGGTTAAAATATTATAAATTTAGACATCATAGGTCTAAATTTTAGATAAAGTATAGGGTTAATGTATTCAAAATAAGAGGTTAAATACATTTGAGTGCATTTTTATTGGCACTACTGAAGAATGATTGGAAAGCTTATATATTAGTTACATATTAGTTATACGTCTTGTGGAAAAGTTACACATATATTATGTCTTGTGGAAAAGTTACACACACATTTTAGAGAGAAAATTAGAGGGCAAAAATAATTTAAGAAACAGAAACACTGTGGGAAATATGAGTTCCTGTATGTATTTAAAAATATAATTGGACAAACAAATATGTAATCACCCAAGGGCTTCTTCCTGCACACTGCACAGGCAAAAAGCAATTGACTGAGATTGGAGTTTTGAAGAAAATGAAGAATTTAATAGACGCAAGGCCAGCCATGCTGGGGAACTAGATTTATCACTCTAATAAGTCTACTCGAAGGCTCAGAGGTTAGAGCTTTTTAAGGATAATTTCATGGACAGAGAGCTAGGGAACGGGAAATGTTAATTGTTATTGTATGGGATACAATCATTGGGGGTCAGAGTGGGTTTTTCTTTCTGCCTTCAGTTCCTGGGTGGAATCCCAGAACTAGTTGAGCCAGTTAATCGGTGTGGGTGGTACCAGCTGGTCCATCAGAATGCAGGGTCTTATAAATGTCTCTCACCACAATCAGGATTCACACTAGTGATGTCACCCACAGGAGCAGTTGAGGAGGTTAGGAATCTTGTGGCCTCTGGCTGCATGACTTTTGATTCTTCATTTGTAGTCTTGTGACTAATTTGTTAGCTTTACAAAGGTGGTCTGGTCTCCAGCAAAGAGAGGGTTCATTTCAGTAAGGGACTGTTATCATCTTAGTTTCAAAGTTAAACTATAAATTCCTACTCTGGTAAGCTCAACCTACACCCAAGAATGAACAAAAGCAGCTTTTAGATTGGAAGGAAGATGGGGTCAGTTGGGTCAGATTTCATTCGCTGTTGTGATTTTCATATGTTTGATTTTTTTTCTGTGTCATAATTTTGCAAAAGTGTTTGCAAATACACTTTTCTTTCTTCAACTCATAAATAGCAACCGGACATCTGAGTAAATGGACTAGGATTCCTCAACAAACTAACCTCTTTATGTGGTACATTCCCTGACAAAAATTTCAAGTTTTCTTATTTAAAATAATTTACCAGAATTGATGAGATTATTGTAATGAAAATTACAATTAAAAAATTATTGTAAACTTGATAAAATTAAAAGTCAATATCTCCCCCCTTTAATCCTACTTAATAACCATTTTTAAAAGAGTTTCAAAAATCATTTGCTAATTATGACTTGCATTATTGTTTTTATTTACTAAAAGTTTACAGATTGTACTTCAGTTAAAAACAAAATACACCCTACTGATAATATACTTGCTGAATTCATAAGTATTAGAATCCAGATTATTCAGTAGCTAATACTAATAAACCAATAGTATGAATTTGACAGAGAAAATGCTAAACAAGTTATTCTAGTGGGAGAAAAAAAGAATTCTTTGGTTATGGAGCATTGAGATAATTAGGGTGGAATTGGCAATACAGAGGATGATGCTTCAACTTTAAGTCCCCTGAGTGCAGAGCACAGATTGAACAGCTGTTGGCCAGAATCCGGGAGGTCAAAACTAGCCAGCTGTATCTTCAGCCAACAGTGTTGAGTGGTACTCCATTTCCCCAAGCACAAAGGGCAACAAAAGGTGAGGAAGTCTTATCTCTTCAACTGACATGCATTGGAAATTTCCCCTGTGGACGACGCCCTCCTCTAGATGTTAAACCTCAGGGCAGGCAGATGGTGATTCTGTCAAATGGCTTGCATTAGAGACTCCATTCTTTTGAGAAAAATTACAGACTTAAATTTTAGAGATACAGTGCATGATCTAGGTGACCATTACATTAAATGACTGCATGATTTAGAGATGTTTGGTGTCAAAGCATTTTAAAAATAAAATCATAAATTATACGATCTTTTAAGAAATGATTTAGAAGCTTTATTTCTAAGGATTGTGGTAACTGAAACAACTGAATGGGCAGGAATTGCATAGCAGTAAATTTTCTGTGTTGCTTTTTAGTTTGTTTTCAGGCAGTTGTCATGCGATGGTCAGATAAATGCTCTAATATATTATTCAATAATTATTAAAATGTGTAATGCCCTACAAAAATAATAAAAGAAATCTCTGAACACCTATAAAGTAGTGTAAACAGTAGTATTGGTCAGCGGGAGTGGTTACTCAAAGCAAAGCAGTGATGTACACTCACGCACTACTTAACAATAGGGAAACTTGAGAAATGCATCGTTAGGCAAATTTGTCACTGTGTGAACATCATGGAGTGTACTTATACAACCTAGACGATATATCTTACTACACTTGGCATTATATGGTATATTGCTTCTAAACTACAAACCTGTATGGTATGTCACTGTACTGAAGACTAGGTAATTGTAACACAATGGTAAGTATTTGTGTATCTCAACATAGAAAATGTACAGTAAAAATCCTAGTATGACAGATAAAAGATGGTATACCTGTACAGGGCACTTACTGTGAATGGAGTTTCCAGAGGTGCCAGTTGCTCTGGTTGACTGCATGAGAGAGTGGCAGGTGGATACGAAGGCCTGAGACTCTGTTGTGGATATCACTAACAGTGTACACTTAGGGTACATGGAATTTATCAAAAAATATTTCTTCAATAATAAATTAAACTTATCTTACTGTTACACTTTTATATTATAAGCTTTTAATTTTTTTAACCTTTTGACTCTTTTTAATAACATGTAGCTTAAAACATAAGCGCATTGTATAGCTGTGCGAGATATTTTCTTCACATCCTTATTATATAAACATTTTTCTATTTTTAACATTTTT
>NW_022436951.1:18738791-18773011 GCF_009761245.1 Sapajus apella
TTTTACCTTTTACCTTTTACCTACATGTCTTGCCCCACCGAGAGGTCTTCAGGCACAATAACGGGAATGGAATGATTATCTCCTATGATAAAAATATCCTCCAAAATACTTCCTGAAGGACTGCCTGAGACTGTATTGTAGTTAACTTATTTACATTCTAAAATAAAAATGAAATGTATAGTATATTAAATACATAATCGAATAGCATAGTTATTTCTTATCATCATCAACTGTTATGTATTGTACATAATTGTATGTACTATATACTTTTATATGTCTGGCAGTTCAGTGTTTTTTTTTTTTTTTTGCAGCAACACCACTACAAACACTAGAGTAATTACACTGTGATGTTACAGGACTGTGATGCCACTAGGCAGCAGGAATTTCTCTACTCTATTATAATATTCTGGGACCGCAATCCTACATGTGGTCAGTCATTTACTGAAATGTGATTACATGGCACGTGGCTGCATTTGAAGCCAGGACCACACAGCTCATCACAGGCAGCTGTGGAATATAAATGACCCTTCACAGTTGTTATGTCTTAAGGCAAATATGCTGGGACTTTATATCTTTTCATTCTCCAGTCATTGGATATGTTCAGTTGCCTAAAAACTGGCATGATTTTGGGCAAGGTTGCTCTCTCGGGCTAAAGAAGCTTCATAGAAAGTGTTTCATCTGAGAACTGACATTGACCAATGTTCCCAAGGTCTGGCTCCAGTACTCTTACAAACCCAGAGAATCTATCTTGCCAGCTTCAAAACAACTTAAAACACAATATAAAAGTTTACATATCACTGAATATTGGTCTTTTGGGGGCAGCTAGATGAGGGACAGCAGAGAGGTGGGGAGGTTGGGGAGGGATAACATGGGGAGAAATGCCAGATATAGGTGACAGGGGGATGGAGGCAGCAAATCACTTTGCCATGTATGTACCTATGCAACAATCCTACATGATCTGTACATGTACCCAGAAGGTAAAGTACAATAAAAAATAAAAATAAATAAAAAGAGCTACAAGAAAAAAATATTGAGATAACCCTTTGATTATTTAGTGTAGATATTTTGCAGTTTAAGTCTATACTGTTTGATGTATTTTTTTAATTTGCTAAGAATATTTAATCTATTGAGTAAAATGATTGCCTCTTCTTTTCTATTTTCTCTTAGTGCTGAAAGTCTATTTTCTGTTGCATTAGAAGAATACAATATTTTTGGTGCTATTTATTTGTGATCAGCAAATACAAGTGCAAGGCTACATAGAAAAATGGGAATCAGTATTGGAAATATATTTTCAAATAGATAATGGAATCCACAGAGTATATATTCAATAGGAATAAAATATATTATGAGAAAACATTGTAATCCAAAGCTTGGTGGATATTTCATGGCTGATAAAGGAAAAACGAAACAAAACACATCAAGGGCAGCAACAAAGACATACAGACTCGTAAGTGGTCAAAGGGATAATTAAGTTATCAAAACATCATAGTCTATGAAAACCAAGAGAAGAAATTTGTATAATTTATTAATAACATCCAAAATTACAGCGATGTCAGGAAATGTGCAGATTACAAGGATACTCATCCCAAATATGCAGGCTCACTCTGAAATTGGTAGCGCTGATGTGATAAAATAGGGCTAAGTTGAAATATGTCTAGGACATATTTTACTATCTTCTATCAGGTAAGCAAAATTTAAAAAATGGCCTCTGCCAAATATTTTTTATCATAATTATTAGGAATGCCAATGTACTGAAACTCAAGATATTGAATATGTTAACATACAAGGCCACAGGGACTTAGAGAATGTAATTAAGTGTACTAATCAGTTGCCCCTTATGATAGGGTAATGATCATGGTCAAATGTAATCATATGAGCATTTGAAAAGCAGAGTATTTTTGCCAGCTGGTAGCAGAAGAGGAATTCAGAAAGATCAAAGTGTGAGAAAGACAAAACACATGGCTGTGGGCTTTGAAGACAGAGACAGTGATGTGAGAAGTACAGGTGGTCACTGCTGGCAGAGAGCAATGCCTGGCAGATGGCCAGCAAGGAAAGTGGAACCTCTAGATTTCCAGCTGCATAGAAATGGATTCTGCCATTGACCTGAATGAATCTGGAAGTCGATTCTTTTCCAATGTCTCTAGATAAAAGTTTAGTCTGATGAACACCATAATTTCAGCTTTGTAATACCATCAACATAGAATTCAATTGAGGCAACCCAGACTTGTGACCTGCAGGACTGTAAGCTAATAAATAGGTGTTGTTTGAAGGCATTAAATTTGTGGTAATTTGTTTTGAAGAAATAGAAAAAAATATATACCCCTCGTACTTTAGGAATAAAACTATCCAAAATTTGTGAGTAGCATCCTTGGCAACACAAACATGATTTTCCAGAAGTAGAGATTAGAAACAATTCTGTCAATAAAAATCAACATTTTCTTGATGAGACACACATATATAACCATTAAAGTCAGCATATTATTGAGGGATGGAATGAATCGCTTTCTGAACTATTGCTTCTGATGAGCATGTATATTTATGCATACTTACGTACAACTACATTCAAAGCCTAAATTCACATTCATTTCTCATACTAAAAATTGGTGTGATCTCTCACTTCTGCAGCTTAATCTGGATTTATTTCTAACTCTTGTTATTTTATTTTATATATCACACAAATTTTATTAATTGGAGTTCTAAAAACCTGAATTCAAATTTCAGCTTCGAGAGCTATCAACTATACACCAAATTACTAATTTGTATCTTCACTGTATATCTGATATTTCATAATATAAATATTTGCTTATTTATATTATTCAAAGGTTAAGTGAGACAATGTATCAAAGACCATTTAGCCTAGTGTTTAAACTTGATGCATGCAACTATTATTAGTAGAAACGGAACTGTGTCAAAGATAAGAGTAATGACTTAGTCATTACTGGCTTCTCTATAGTGTTTGACAGATTTTATTATGGAAATGAAAAGTTCACATATTTTTATCTCAGTGTGTTTAGCAAAAACAATGTTCTTATAAAGTTTTCATATAATAGAAAATAGTCTAATTTACATAAAAATACAAAAACTTTAAAGAATGTACACTTCATAAGTTCACATATATTTTTATATGTAGTTATACAAAGCTTAAGGAGACTAAAGAAACTTAGAAACAAAATATATTTGGATTATGGCTGAAGAAAAATATCTATAAATGACTTTTTTGTCAAATTGTTGAAATTCGAATATTGAGTACAGATTATTTTTTAGTTTCTGATTTTGTTAACTATAGTGTAGTTATTTAAGAGAATAACCTTGTTCTTAGGCTGAGCACACTGGAATATTTAGGGGTTAAGGGTAATACTATCTCTAACTTACTCTCAAATGGTTCCAGAAGAAAAATAATACACACATATGCATAAATAGATAATAAATAGAACAAAATACACAGACAGAGGGGATGATAAAACAAGCCGGACAAAATATAAACAGCTGGTAAATTTAGGTCAGAGTATCTTGGAGATTCTAGTGCTAATCTTACAATTTTTCTGTAAGGTTAAAATATTGTAAAATAATGATATATTTCATAAAAAATACAGAGTAGTATGCAATAAATGTAAAACTTTTTAGTGTATAATGGTAATTGATGTGAAATTTTAAAACAATTTGCTAAGGCGTAATGATGATTGATATGAAATTTTAAAACACTCATTACAATATTTCACTTAGGTAGTAAAATATGAATATGATGATTAATACAAAATATAAAAAATTTTAGATGCAGAAGACATCTGTTACAATATACAGTTATGCTATAATAAAATGTGATAAAACCTATAAAACCTCATAGCGTTTTATTAATGCCTTAAAGCCTCCAACATTTAATATGTATAATTACTTGAAGGGGTAGCTAATAAACTAAAAGCCAATTTGAAGTCCTCACTGCACTAGCAGTCATTTTGAAGAAGTTGTGTTAATAGTGCCGTACCTCCTAGTCTGCCGGCCAAGAGAGGTTTTTTTGTTTTGATTTGTTTTGTTTCTTTTTGAGACAGATTCTCCCTCTGTTGCCCAGTCTGGAGTGTGGTGGTGAGATTTCAGCTCACTGCAACTTCTGCCTCCTGGTTTCAAGCAATTCTCCTGCCTCAGTCTCCTAAGTAGCTGGAATTACAGGCACTCGCCACCACACCCAGCTAGATTTTTTTTGTATTTTTAGCAGAGACAGGGTTTTATCATGTTGGCCAGGCTGGTTTTGAACTCCTGACCTCAAGTGATCCGCCTGCCTTTGCTTTCCGAAGTGCTAGGATTACAGGTGTGAGCCACTGTGCCCAGCCCAGCCCAGCCAAGAGAATTCTAAAGTCATAGAGTAACTTAGAAAACAAGTTAGTTCTCTTTAGGAGACTGAGGCAGGTGGATGATGAGTCAAGAGATCAAGGCCATCCTGGCCAACATGGTGAAACACTGTCTCTACTAAACATACGAAAATTAGCTGAGTGTGGTGGGGTGCGCCTGTACTACCAGCTAGTCAGGAAGCTGAGGCAGGAGAATCACTTGACCCTGGGAGGCAGAAGTTGCAATGAGCTGAGATCATGCCACTGCTCTCCAGTCTAGTGACAGAGAGAAACTGTCTAAAAAAATAATAATAAATTTAAAAAAAAGCTAATTAGTTAAGTTACATTACATCAACTTTATCTGCCACTTCTGGTTTCTATAGATAAATGTTCTTAATTCTTAACCCCAATTTTCTGGTAATAAATGTATTTTCCAAAGATACAACTGTCTAATATCAATGATTATAAAAGATTTCTAAGGAGCAACTGTTGAAAGGGGTGGCAATAATAATTACTCCAAAAATATTAATTATAATCCTCCTGTAGGTATTTCATCTTAAGGTTGAATTATACCAGCCATTAGACATTGGAGTATGATATTAATTTTTTTTTTTTTAGTCATAGGCTCAACAAAATCGTATCTTCAATTTGTATTGCATTGCTTACTATTTGAAACTAATCTTGCACATTAAGAGAAGCATTTTACTGTTTTCATTTAGTACTTCACATGAAAAAACATACTGTGCTAAATTTGCAAAAGGCTTATATTTTATTTTTTCTTTGGTTAGTCACCAGAATGATCAGATCTGATTTGACGCATGCTTTCATTAACAGAGTATAAATTTAAAACATATAATGCTTCATGCACATGAACCTCTGCTTTCTTTTTACTCAGTTTTAATTTTTTCTTTACTAATTTTATAACCATTTTATATCATGGTGACTGCATGTAGTTTTGTAAGCTCTATAAAATCTGTTTTTTAAAGAGATGGGCCAGGCAGTGTGACTCACTCTGTAATCCCAGCACTTTGGGAAGCAGAGGCGGGTAAATGCTTGAGGCCAGGAGTTCGAGATCATCTGGAGCAACCTGGTGAAACCCCATTTTGTTCTCTACTAAAGTTACAAAAATTAGCTGGGCATGGTGGTGCACACCTCTAATCCCAACTACTCAGGAAGCTAAGGTGGCAGGCTGCAGTGAGCCAAGATTGCACCACTGTACTCCAGGCTGGACAATAGAGCAAGACTGTCTCAAAAGAGAGAGAGAAAGAGAGAGAGAGAGGGAGAGATGAAGTATAATGGGAAAAAAGCCTACCACTATTTGTCTCGTTATGTATCCAGAAGCCAGTTTGCCATAGTTCATCAGCGACACTTTACAGATATAATGAGTTCTTATCTGACTACATAATCACTTTCCTCATTAAATGATTGGGTTTCCTTAATTCTTGCTTCTGAACCCGTAATACCTGTATCATTTGGCACATATTCCCAAGAAACATACATTCAGTGCATGCATAACTTTCTCAACATAAAGATGTTATTCTGGAGAGCAAAAGTTAGATTATGAATACTAAGCACAATCGAGCACATTTACAGACAAACAGCACATCAAAGTACTATCACTTTTTATATTGCAATCTTTATTTGTCTTCTTTGAATTGGTAAGCAAGTATGTTTCACATTACTCATCTACTGACAGTTGGGTACCATCTCCTTTTCTCAAGAGTCAAAATGCATAATAAATTTAAATTTCATTATCCTCCACAATAAAAAAGGAAAACTTAAGTATATAAAAAGCACTATTCGTGCTTGTTTTTTATGAATAATGCACTGGCAAGAGGATGGAAGGATGGGTGTTGGCTTCTTAAACCAATGGAAGAATCACTTGGCCCTATGCAGAAGTTTATTACAATCATAAGTAGGTAGGACTCCATCATTTTCCTTGTATTTAGAGCACTGATAGGAAGCAAAAGATTACCCTCATTTACCATTGCAAGATTCTTGGCAACGTGGCTTTAAAAGTGCTATATTTTGTGATAGATATGTGTTCAATGTTGAAAACATTGACTTGGATATGTTTCACTACAGCTGATTTAATTAGTTTTGAAACAGAATAATGATTCAACTCTAGTTCTGAACTCAGTGAGACTTCACAATTTTGTAAATGTATCAGAATATTTTAATATCTCATTAATTAAATCATCTGTATATAATTATCCCAATTTGTCTCCCAATTAAACTATTTTAGTATATCTACCATATCATTAACAATCCTTTAATGAATCATTTTGGTATCATACAATACAACAATAAAACAAAAATGTGCTCTGTTTTAAAGACCCCTAAAATCTTTGTACTCTAAAATAAGATAAATGAATTTAGCAGGACACTGTCTGTCCTCCTTAGAAGAGTGGAATTGTATCATGGCTCTTCCTTTTGAAAGATAAGCACTTTAGCAGGATATAACACTATTTTGAGCAAGCTGCTGTCATTTTATTATGCACATTTGGATTTCATAAATGCTAACTTTAATGATGCAGTATTTCCTTCGTAAAGTTATCTTTTATGGTGAATGAAGCAGTCATTAATTTCACTGTAAAGATATAATTTGTACATTTTAATGTATTTTTCAAATAATCTATTTGTGTGAGCATAGCAGCTGGTAACTCCCAAAAGAAGACAAGACAGTAAAAACCCTACCTGAGTTCCATAATTTCCTTGCTTCCTCTTCCCTACCACATAAAACCAAGCTTTAAAGTTTTATTTCTCTGTTATGCTAGTATCATAGCTATTTTGTACACAAGTATATCCGTGGTGTATGAGGTTTACATGGGTAGAGCAATTATACCAGATTGCACAATAGTTTGTTAATGCTCTATTACTTTTGCATGCAAATAGCTAAACAAAAGAGCCTGGAACTCAGTCATTTTAGTTGTACATCTCCAATTTAATATGCTATTTTTAAAAGTCTGCTCATCCATATTTTTACCACAAATATTTCCCATTTTTTCTATTTTCCCTTCACAGTTGTAACTGAATATTTCTGAACCCACTGGTTTATGGGTATAAAAGAAAACACGTAATGTACTATTTTTTCTCCTACAAGACGAAAAGGTTAAAAATACTCTAGAGTTTTATTGTAAATCCTACAAATGCATTTAAATAAAAAAAATTAATATTTATGGACTAAAAATAACAAAAATAGCAAATGTATGACAGGTATCTTACAACAGCAAGTCAACTAAATGTAATACCTTCCAAGGAGAGTACCTTCTGGATAAAAGAAAGTTGAATTACTTATACATTCAAGAGGTTTACTATAAGACTACTATCTACTTTTGTCCTGAGTAGTTTTCTCATGAGCAAAGCAAATTAATACAAGTTATTCACTTAAATTAGTTTGGAAAAAAAAATACTTCTCATTGTAAGTTCAATATTTACTTAGGGGTCTTTCATCAGAACTAAAAGAAAAAAAAATGTAACCAAAATAGTCCACATCAAGTTGAGAAAAGAAAATCTATCACATCACTTGAAAATGCTTCTTGGTGAATTGAAGAATATACATTATCAGCAGTTTAATCATGCTAAGTATTTTTGTGTCTTAATTCAATGGATTGTATTGAATTGCATTGATGAGGAACATTTCTGGGTACAAAGCTGTACCACTTACTGAAGAAAAAGTGACATCTTCAAAGATCAAAGTTTATAAAACATAATTGTTTTAATTGTTAAGAACTGATCTGTATTTCTTTAAAGTCAATGTTCTTGATAATCTCCAAGTATTTATGAACAGTAGGAAAGGAGATTTTAAAAGCTACTGATAAAACTTAATCCTCCTTCTTGTTGCCCTCGGCTCTTGCCCTTTTGTGCTTTCTTGGCAAAATAATAATTTGGAAACTTCTAATTACTCTACTGCAGTTTCCCTGGGCTGAGGAAGGCAGAATGCAGATTAATGTTACAGAAGAAGTACCACAACGCTGCAAAAAGCAGACTTTTTAAATCATGGAGTCCAAGCAGAAATGGACTCTAGCGCTGAAATAAGGTAGGGAACTCACTACCACAAAGTGTATATTTATTCAGAAATAATGTTAGACACGACAGATGGCACACAGACACAGAATACCCAGACAGAGGGGGAAAAACATGTTGCCTTTAGCAGTCAGTGAAAACGCACAGAAGGGGATGACAAGAACTTGGTAAAGAGGAAATGTGGCTTGCAGACAATAAAAGCTTTTCAACCTCTTACCATCCTTTTTGTAAAATTTAGTTGTTTGAAAAACCCATTCATTGTTCGCTGTATTTGTGTCTGTATACCTAAACTATTTAGAAACATGTGCTTTTAATCTGCTTTCAATATTACTTTTGTTCCAGAATTTCAAGGTGAATGCATTAAGGCTTCCAGGCAAGAAGAAAAGTTTTTCACATGCTAGTACTCCACACTCATATCCGTCACAACTGCCAAAAAGAGTAAAAATGTTAAGGTAAGGAGTCAGTTGATGAACATACCTAACTTTGGAAAAGAAAACAGGTAGAAAGAGCAGGCTCATTCCTGCCTCTCAAGCTGAGCAGCAAGGAAACAGCATCAGCAGCAAGAGAAGAAAGAAATTTCTCCCTGCCTAAGTCTGTTTTGTGCTGCTACAACAGAATAGCTGAGATTGATTAATTTATGAAGAACAGAGAGTTATTTTGTCCAGTTCTGGAGGCTGAGAAGTCCAAGGTCAAGGTGCCCATATCTGGCTAGGGGCTTCTTACTGCATCGTTCTTTGGTGGAAGGCAGAAACACAAGCACTTATGCAGGTGAGATGACAGCAAGAGAGGAAGGGGGTCAGATTCATCCTTTTATTAGGAACCCACTCTCACAACAACACCATTCATCTTTTCATAACGGCAGGGGCGTCATGGGTTAATCAACTCCCAAAGGTGCTACCTCTCAAAACTATTGCCTTGGGTAATAAATTTCCAACACATAAAATTTAGGGAACACATTTAAATCATTTCGCTTCATAGACAAATATTTATACCAAGTAAGAACTAGGGCACTGTAGGAGAAGAAATATTTAGTTATAGTTGTGAATTGTATTGATTGGGTAGAGACGAAACTCACAGATCTGATTCTAGCTACAATTAGGGCTTTCTCTCAAATCTCTTCAGGTGTCTGGATTTCCAAGGGGAACTTTATTCTTTGTTTCTTGGTATTTTAAGCCACAGTTTCCCCTTAAGCAGCCTCCTTAAATGTCACCATGTTATTACAAACCATTCATTAAAAGCTCCTCTGTTTTCACTCACACGTGTTTGAAGTTTTACAGCTTCCAGTACTCCCTAGTTTCAGTACCAGCCCACATGTGAGGTTTATGTTACAGCAGCATGACATTCTCTGTCCCCAAATCTGTCTTAGTTAACTACTGCTATATAAGAAATTACTCCAAATTTTAGCAGGTTGGAAGATAAGTATTGATTCTTCCCCAGTTTGCGTGGTTCAGAAATTTAGCTGAATGACTTTTCCAATTTGTGTAGGTCAAGAATTTAGCTGCATGGTTCCTGACTCAGGCGCTCATGAAGTTGCACTTAAGATATCAGGCAGGGCTGCAACTATCAGAAGGTTTAGCTGCAGCAGAAGAAACCACTTCCAAGACGACTCACTCGTATTGCTATGGGCTACAGGCCATAGTTCTTTTCTGTCTATTTGCAAGCTTCTCTTCCTTACCACATGGACCTCCCCGCTAGGATATTTGAGCGTCCTCACAATATGGCAGGTGTCTTGCTCCAAAAGGAGAGAGAGAAAGAAGGACACAGGGACAGAATGAGAGAAGACCTAATAGCTTATATGACCTGGTCTCAGACGTGATATGCCATCACTTCTGTTGTGTTCCATTGGTCACACAAACAGACCCAAAGACAACGGAGGATACTGCACAAGGTCATGAATATCAGGAGATAAGAATCACATGGGGCTGTCTTAGGGCCTTGCTACCAAAAAACTCTTTAATATTTTTGTCTCCTAGGAAAAGATGTGGACCTTTATGACTATTTTTTCTATAATAAAATGATTAATGCTAAATCCATGTTATCAGCATATTTTTTGTAGTTAGCTAACTTATTACGTGGTTGACCTTGCCTGTCTTTGTGAATTGTTATTGCATCTCTTCCACTGACTTCTTTGCTGCAGATCAAAAAATTAATTTTTGGAGGAAAGGAAGTCATTTTATGATACATTCATTGTGATAGTTAATTTTATGTGTCATCTTGACTGCGCTACAAGTTACCATTTTGCCCAACACTCACTATTCTGGATGTGTCGGTGAGGGTGTTTCTGAGTGAGGTTAACATTTGAATCAATAGTGTGGGGGAAGAATATTGGCCTCCTTAATGGACAGGTGAGCTTCATCAATTTAGTTGAATGTCTGAATAAAATGACAAATCTGACCTTTCTGGGAGAAAGAGGAAGCTTCTCCTGCCTGACTGCCTTTCAGCTGAGACATTATGTTTTTCCTGCTCTCAGTTGTGAACTGAAGCATTGACTCTTCCCTCTAGGTCTCAATGCTAATGGCTTTTGGAATGAAACTTATGCCATTGGCTCACTTGGGTCTCCAGCTTCCTGACTTGCTGAGTGCAGATCTTGGGAACTGTCAGCTTCCACAATTATATAAGCCAATTCCTATGTCAGATTCTCACTGAGGTTCAAGGTTGGGGGGTGGTCAGTGGGCAAGTGGCAGATAGCTGGAAAAACGCTTGAGGAGTTGTAGACAGTTTCAACATGGCTTTTACTCTCTCTCTGGGTATGAGTGAGCCATAGACACAAGCAAGCTGTGGTGCAAACAAGCCATGGGCACAAACAATTCATGGACACAAGCAAGGCATATGTACAGAGTTAGCAGGGTAATTACACCATTTACAGGCAATAGTGACTCTGGGCCAAGCACGAGTGCACTTGAATGGTTACTTAATGTGATTTATGTGGTGTGGTTACATAATACGCAGAGTTGTGCACCTGTGCTCCAAACTTGCTGAGTCATGCTGGACTGGATATCTGCCTTGGCCTATTCTAGACTGCAGTATATCCATTTTCTTTACACTCCGCTTTCTAGGCAGAGGGAGACATAGGCCTTGGACATACAGGTCTGACATACAGGCCTGATATATAGGTTATGGGCACACAGGCCCAACACAGACTTGAAACATAAGCCTAACACATAAACTCTGGGCACACAGGCCTGAGACACAGGTTTGACCTATAGGTCTTGGCACACAGGCCCACGACACAGAGGTCTAACACACGTGGGCAATCACCCAATGCTTATATCACCCCAATGTTACTTTATACATTGAGCCAGGTTTTTTGTTCTCCTACCTTTAGGGATGTTGGGGCAGTCAACAAGTGACCATTTGTCCCCATACCTGGTTGGAGGAGGTCATCCTCCTTCCCATTGGTTTTGCCGCATGGCTTGGCCCTATATGGGCCAGTAACTAACTAGTCAATTCAGTAACTTCCAGATTAATCTCCTTGGTGATCACTAGCCATACTGCTCTAAGTTCAACCCATTGGCTGCTTTGTACATACCTGGTTTCAAATCATACGGTGTCAGTACTCTGTTGGACTGCAGCAGCAGTTCAGGCAGCAGTAGCACCTTGGCTAGACCCATTCTGTGTACCATGCCCCATCAGGAATCAGGGGAATGCCCTTCCTTAAATGGTGATAGCTCAGGGTCTACAGATGCCTCAGGCCCCATGGCCTTCTCTTGCATTAGGACTACAGGTCCCAGACTTCTTGCAACTCTGGTGCTCAGGGACTTATACTCAGCATATTCCACTGTTCTCATTAGGCACCTTACTTTGCTAAAGTGGATGTCTGAGCTGTCTCAGTCCAGGGGGTCATGAATGTATCTACCCCACTATTTGGTAAGTCATCCTTATGATGACTGCAGCCCATCTTGCCATGCTCTCATGATCCCAAAGGGCAGAATATGCTGCTCTATCCATGAATACCAGGGCTCTGCTCACTTCCACAATTGGGACAAAAATACTACTGGCATTCTCAAGTGTTCCGTGTACTGCCACAGGCCCCAACTGAAACCTTCTGTGGTTATGTGGCACATCCAACTCAAATGGGTGCCCCTGGTCAACTACCCATAGGGCTTATGCCAGCTGAATAGCCCTCTTGGCTGTCAGGAAGGAGGTCTCAGCCTCATCATCTTAATTCTATGCAAGTGGAGCATTTCTGCTTCTAAATCTTCAAGAGAATCAGAGGTTAGCAAAATATTATTAACAAGACAACAACATATGGTGGGACTATGCACACAGCCCTGCAGCCACACTGTGAAAGTCCACTGTTGTCCTCCCATGAAGGCAAACTGTTCCTGGATGTCTGAAGCAATGTTGATTGATAACAATGCATTGGCCAAGTCCACCACATAGCAGCACCACCCCAAGTCTGTTGTCAAATGGTCCATCAAATTTATGATAGATGGTAGAGCTGCCAAGCTGCATAAAATATCCAACCCACAGAATGTATTCAAGTATGAGAGAGACATACATATCACATAAGCATGGAGTCAAACAGCCGATGGATGCCAAAGTGCAAAGATACAGGCTTTGCTTTCATTGACCAGCTTTCATAACATTTTATGCATGAAGCTTTGCCCAGAAACTTATTCAGGTGCAGGGACTAGTAGATTGCTAAGTCCACATGTGATCTCTGGTCATCTGGTGTCCCCCAAAGCCAAGCACCTCAGCCACTTTCCCAATCAAATTGAAAAGGCTCTACATTTTCTCCTGGCTGCAGCAAGTAGTATTTGAGCTGAAGCATCATGAAGGACCAGGTCACACAGCAATGTCCTTCTCCCCCTTGGACATTTTCTGGAATTACTGCTCCAGAGAAAGCTGTCTCCCAAAGTTAAGAGTGCTTCATTGAGCTGCTTATTGATTTTCTCTTAGTCAATCCTGGCCAAAATCAAATCTATCAACATCTGTGGATGTTTCACTCATTGATTGACAAATCCCCTTTCTCCCATGGGGTGGGTCCCTGCAGACAAGGCATCTTCCCCTTCTTTATAGCACAGACTCCTTGGTCTCGTCGATGACCTTCTGCTTCTCTGAGAGCTGCCATAGCAGTGGTCACTTTATGTTGCAGTGCCCTAAGTATGGGGTGAAGACAGTAACTAGAGAGACAAAAGCACTCGAGGGCACAGAACCAAACATGAGATTCCTCATGTGAGAGGTAAAACATTCATCATCGGGCCCCAGGTATTCAGGTCAGATATAATCTTTCGCATACCCATCTCCTGAATGCCTTACACCAAATCGGCATACAACTGTGAGTTTCGGGTATTTCACTAGCATCATTCCACACAGTTCGTATGACTGCTCACAGCCACTCAATCAGGGTGTGGTCACCTTGCCCTTATGCCAACCACCTACTTACTTGCACTCCACCGCTCATGGAGGGAGGAGTGAGTCTTGATAGAGGCCAGCTTTTCCATCTCAGCGGGGAGCAGGATATATTATCTGCCCCCTCATCTTACAGATGAAGCATCTAGGTGGGCAAAGGTTCCCCTGGACACTGGTGGCATGCTTGCCTTACTCCTGCAATTTATTTGGGGTATAGGCAGTATGTGAAGTGGGCTGCATTATGGTGGAGGCGGGTCCCTGAGTCTTCCCTTGGAGCCCCAATGGCTGTTCATGATCTACTTTCTGCCAAATCACTGGGCAAACCCACAATGGGAGTTTGTTCTCACAGTATCAGATATAGTGAAGGGGTCTCAGGTTGAGATGGCAGACCCAGGTCTGCATTTAATGCAGCCTCTAATTCCTTTTCAAAGCTCTGTAGCCAGGCCTCCAGTTGCCCTGTTTGTACCTGGAGTGCCCTTACCTTTGCTGTATTCCTCAGAGACTGTGGTATACTTTTCATAGCACAGTCAAAACAGCCCATTTAACTCTGCTGGCAAAGGCTCATTCCTTCTCAGTGCTCTGTGCCTCTGGATGCTTCATTGCCTTCTCCATGCTTGCAGGGGAACCATCTAGCACTGTCCAGTTCCCCACTGGAGCCCCATTCGAGCACATGGCTTGGGATCCTGTGCGTGACTCCAATCTTCAGGTTCTGAGATCTGAGGGAAGTTGATGGTTGAGTGGCAGGTAGCTGAAAAAACACTCAAGGAATTGTAGACAGTGTTGACATGGCTTTTACTCTCTGGATGTGAGTCAGCTGTGGGCTCACGCAAGCCATCGACACAAACAAGCCATATGTACAGAGTTAGCAGGTAATCATACCTTTTAAAGACAATAGTGTCTCCAAGCCAAGCACGAGCATACATGAGTGGCTACTTAATGTGCCTCACATTGTGTGGTTGCATAATATGAAGAGTTGTGCACCTGCGCTCCTAACTTGCTGAGTCATGCTGAACCAGATGTCTGCTTTGGCCTATTCTTGACCACAGTACCTCCATTTTCCTTACACCTTATAATACATCTACATAATAAATATTATATACATCTCCTGTTGGTTCTATTTCATGGAGAACCCTAATACACTTATATAAATGCAATTCTGAGATTTTGATGCATTAGAGAATTGGCTAGTTACCTGGCTACTGTCTGCGTATATCCAAGTCTTTCTTATTGCAATCTCATTCCTGAAAATTACAAAGATTTTCTTTAAAGACTTTCAGTCTTATTTTTTTCCATATCATTGCAAGTCCTGTTTGCTCTTCCTTTGAAATATCTTCAGAATTGGACCATTATGCATTGTGTGTATCTATTGCCCTAATCGAAGCCAACTTCATTTGTCACTTGGACTATTTCTATAGCCTCCTATCTGATCTCCCACTCTTTCCCTGCAACAGCCAATTCTGTTTCCAACAGTCATGCTAATTATTATTATTTTTTCACTATAAATAATATAACTGCTCTCCTCTGTCTCCTGTCTCACAGGTAATCCTTCAGATGTTTTTTAGGCCTTCATGGCCCTGTGTGATAACTTCTACTTGTACACTCCTCGTGACTGTACTATTTTCATATAGCTCTCTTGCTTTATTATTTTGCTACAGTTACACCAGCCTTAAAGATATTCCTCAATGTACCAAAAGCATCCCTGCTTTGGAGTATTATCTTGCTGCTCCCACTGCCTGGAATTATTTCTACCATTATGCATTATTCCATCACTTTATTTCTGCCTCTGTCCAACATAACCATGGCAGAGAAGCACTCTCTAACCACCCCATCTTGAATAGCACTTTATCCCCTCATCACTTTCTTTGCCCTTGCCCTTGATTATCCTTCTTCTTAAAAGCTTTGTTTTCCAGACCTACTATATATTTATTTTCTGATTTAATTATCTGTGTCTCATTAATAGAGGCTATGCTTCATAAAAGCAGGAGCTTTTGTGGGACTTTCTATTGCTAGGAGCAAGAACAGTGTTTTCAGTCCTTCACTTTGTTCAGCCTTCAAGCAAAGCAATATGATTCTTGTCTTCTAATGTCTGTGATTGTTCTCATTGAGAGTAAAGCCAGAGTGATGGCAGAGTCTGATGTCAGAGTGTGCTTTTCTGATCTGTGCCTCCCTTAGGCCCCAACTCGTTCTTTAAGGTAAATAAATCCAGTATCAGAGAGAAAAGAGAACTGCTAGCTATTAGACATAAATTTATATTTAAATATTATTTTCTTTTGTAACTCTATGTGTAAATTTGCAGTTACAATAATTATTTTTCTTAAGGCTCTAAAGCTCACTGTAAGTAGTCTGATTTTTGGTAGTTGTATTTTTGCAGTGTTTAAATAAATCTGGCGTGCTACTCTATTTCACTAAAGAACATTCTTCCACAATGTATTTCCTAGGGAAATACATTTCCCTGGGAAAAGAATCATTTTCTCTAGGAAAAGGATCAAATGTATTTCCTTAGGAAATACATTTTAATTAGGACTTTTTGTGATTTATTTTTTAAACCTAGATTTGCTTTTATGTCATTTACTTATTTGGTATCTGGTTCTATTATTACTAAATCAAGCAATCACATAATAGCATGCTGTAGGCTGAAACGGAAGAGAGTTTTGGAAGTTATCATATATAATGTTGCATCTTTCTAGTTTAACTTTTGATTGTAATTTAATTTTCAATTTATGCCTCATGTGCTTAATATTTAAACAGATTTTTCTCCCTATAGTCCTGCTTGACCAGCTAAATATTTAGAGTCAGCTAAATCTTCCTAAAAAGGTCCTACCTTCCTAAAAATAACATTTCTGTTATTTGCAGTTAAATTTGTTTCCATTGAAATGATCTTCAGTTCTCAAGATATATAATTTATGGGTCATGGTTTTCATAGTTCTCTACCCTAGTAGAACATGCTTTCTCTGAAAGCAGTTGGAGTTGGTATCATCTGAATTATAAATGTAGGTGGAACACAAAAAATTTTTAGTAAATATTAGATATTAATTTCTACATTTGTTTAATAGATAAGAACTTTGACTTTAATAGGTTTACTGTCCAGTAGTGGCTATAAACAAATATAATAGTTTAGATTTAACTATCTATAAAATACTTATAAAAAATACAAAAAGCAAATAGCAATGTCTTCCAGATCCCTAGCATTCATCAGAGTTTATCTCACTTTTAAGAATAGATTGTAGTTAGTAGCTGAAGAAAATGCATAGTAAAATATTTAAATACAGCATTTATTTTATGTAAATATGAATAGATAATACCACAAGGGTTGTTTTTACTCAATCAATAATTAATTAATTAAATCACCCATTATATAGCACTTATGTACTAGCTAATATGAGGGGCATATGAAAAGAAAAAAAAGGTCATTCTACTGACTTTATTATAATTTCTTTTTTCACAAGAAATGGAAATATATTTTAGCAGAGTATTTTCTGTTGTAGTAAAGTATAAGACTGACATAATCATCAAAATAGTAACATAAAGGTGAGATTTTCAAATTAATGCAAGATGGTAAATTAACAAAGTTACAGTCCCTCTCAAATGAAATCAACTATTAAACATATGATATTTGGTATTCTGTTAAATAACAGTAGCAAAAATTGTGGCAAAACGATGTTGGGAATTTGTTGGTTCTGAAAGATGGTTGATTTAATCTGGAGCAGAGGTATCCAGGAAGAATTTTTTGACAGATTAGAATAAAAGAAGTCATCTCCCTGGAAAAACTAATGCTCACACCGAATTGCATAAATCAGCGACATGAGCAAAAACTTGTCTTCTAGACCAGTAACTCAGCAGTCTTGGTCTGTTCAAGTGTTGACTAAATATCTGGGTGATTGACTAGCCTGGGGCATTCACACCCATGCACTTTCTGTTCTCAACTCATAGGAGTAGTTCAGAGCTCACCCATCAAGCCATTAACCTGAAGAGCTGGAGCCAATGTTCCCTTCTCAAAGAGTATTTGCTAGCCTTTTAGCAAATAAAAGTGAGTCAAAGTTTTTTCTGATGTCTAGGGTTTTGCTATTACTATGTAGTTACATACTAAAATAACAAGATATCTGAGAGGCAAACTAATTTAAAACAAAAATTAAACAAATCAACAAGAACAAAAACAAGCAAAAGGGAAAACTTTGTTACAAATTCCACTAGATGTAAAAGTGTTTCATCATATAGATCAATGATAAAATAATGAAGAAGATATATCATCAATTTAAAACAAGATATTTGAGTCATTATACAAACGGTCTTGTTTATATATACATTTATACACAACTAAAATTTGTTTACAGAATGGCAAAAATAGTAAAGCAAATGTATCTAAATACTAAATTATGAGTTAGACAAGCAAATCTAAGTTCTTTGTAGAAAATGAATCAATAAAAATACAAATGAATAATCTCGTAAGTAAATTAGATTTAAAAAAATTAATAACTGGGTAAAAAATTCAAAAACCTAAAAAATAATAAAAGAGAAATATTTAAAAAAATAACAGAGATAAATTGTCCTAAAATAAACAAAAGCACATAGGATGTCAAATAAGAGAAATGTGAAAAATTGTCACTGAAAAACATTTTAGTGAAATTTAAGACTATCAAGGACAATAAGAAAATCATAAAAGCTCTCAAAGTATGTTTCCGTCAATTAGAAACAAGAGCAACAATTAACAAACTTCACAGCAAAAACTTATGATGTGAAGCAATTGAAATTGTATATATATAACATTATAAATACAGAATTATGTAATATAGGACATATAAATAAATATAAATATATAATTTATATGTATAGAATACTATTATATATGTGTATATATTTATATTTATACAATATGTTTTTATTTATATAATATATATGCATATTGTATATTATATTATATATTTATATTATACATAACATAAATATATATAATTCTGTATATATGCACATATATATTATACATATTTTTTATAAATATAAATTATATGTAATATAATTCTGTGTATATACACATACATGTTTGTTATATATTATATAATTATATATATGCACACGTATATAACATATATTCTATACATATGAAAGATATAGTTTATATTTATTTATTTATATATGTATTAAACATTGTACACCTTAAAAAGAAAAATATGGCTGGGAGACTGTATCTAGCAGATATTTTGGCAGCTTATAAATGTCACTTATCAAAATAATTTTGGGTATATACAATAAAGATTTTGATGCAGCAGCTGATATACATCATATCTTGCTATATGAGACATCAGTGAAAATGATAGAACATTCCATAAATAATGTTGAAAAAAATTGTTATCCTGTATCAAAAATAAAAATGGATTTCAAATATTAATTCCATTTCACATACAGAAATTAAAGAATGAAATGGGGATGTCAACATTAAAATTTTTAAATTATAAAATAATACTGTATGATCTAGTGTTAAAGAAATATTTTTAAAAACACATAAAAATGTAAATAATGATATATTTGATCACATTAACATTTCATAAATGTTAAGCTACAGAATAGGAGAAAATAATTAGAATATAAATTATTATATTTATGTTAAAATTGATTTTAACCTGTTCATTCAAGTTAGCTACATATAAAGTTCAATTATATAAAATCATTTAAAATAACTTCGAAAACTGTAAGATAATAAATTATCAAATACTGTAAATTCTCCATGCTTTATACATATATATACATATATATATATATGTACACTTTATGATCTGAGGATTTCTCTCCTAGGTATTTGCCAATGAGGAATCCACGTGTGTGTGCCCACCAGTCTGTGTGCAAAAATTGTCTTAGTATTAATATTTACAAATAAAATGCTAAGAATAACTAAGTTTCTTATCAACAATAAAATGAATAAATGCATTGTGCTGTTTGTTTAACCAAGGTTACACATCACAAAAACAAATTAACTCCAGTATCATATAACAAAATTGCACTAACCTGATATTAAATTTTTGGAAAGTCCACAGGAGAGTATGTAAATATGACTTCATCAGTGCAGACAAAACCTGATAAAAGGGACAAATGAAAGCAAAACTTTTTTAGAGCCTTGTACATTTGTGTTAAGGACATAATGATATGCAAGAGGATTATTAACGTGATAATTATTTTCTGCAGGAAACAGTACAACCAGTGTAGTAAATTGGGAAGCATTTTCAAAAGCTTCAGTGGCTCTCTTTTAGGTTGGACAGTGATCAAATATTCACCTTTATTTGTATGTATACATATATTTTTTTATATTTAAGATAGGTACACAATTGATAAGCATGGTTTGTTATTTCAGGTGGAAAGAGTGCGTTGTGGGAGTCTAAATTAGATAATGGAATAAGAAAAGGTCAGTGTAAGGGTTATTGCCAAGTTTAGAGTGAGGAAACTGAGACCAGCATAAGAAAATTAAATGCCAATTTATTCAACTCCTAGGCGACATTCCATGGTCCCGGGGAAAGGGGCCAGGGAAGTCGCACCAACTTCCTGGGGCATGGGGTTTTTGTGGCTAGGAGGAACTAGCAACAGCTGGGTGCTCTGATTGACTCCAGGGGAGCAGGATTGAGACGGGGTGGGCCGGTATTGGTTGGCGGGTTGTTGGACGGGTTTTCTGGTGGGAGAGCCGGCCAGGAGCCTTGCATCAGCTGGAGCCTTCCAGGGGAGCCATGCGGCAGAGCTAGGTGCCGAGTGCAGAGCCTGGTGCCGGGTGCAGAGGTGGTTGTGTCCAACCTCCCGAGGCAATCGGCCTTACATTCCGACCCTTTTGATGATATAGGACGCCCCTTCTTTCTGGCTACTTCCTGCTGAATGGGGCGAAGTGTAGGGGAAGAGTCAGTTGGCTGGTGCCTCGGTTGGGAGTCGGACACAGGGGTGAAGCGGCATCTGGTTTACGGCCACCCTGGAAATTTCCCTTACTTGAGCTTGTAGAAACCTGAGGACAAAAGGGGTTAGTATTAGCAAAAGACAAACAATGATGATGAATGGGGATGAATGGGGATGATAATAGGAGCCAGCTAGGTAAGCATGGGGGATTGCCACCAGTTAAGAGAAGAGCCCGGTGCATTTTGTTTTCTTCGGAGGTCTTCTTGGAGGCCATAAAGAGTGTTGACAACTGTGGCTTGAAGCCTCCCTGAGACGAGACCTTAGAGCAAGTAACGCATGCCTTGTGTACCTGCTTAATCGTCTGTTGTAGAACTGGTGAGAAAAAGAGGGGCTGCACAAAGCGGCGCAATGCCTTGGGCCCTATATGTAAGGATTGGTGGATTTCAGTAATCATTTTAGGGGCCTGTTCCCATGAAAGGGCGATCCTGTCATTTCAGAAGATCCAGCCCTGATCAGACTCAGCTCCACCTCTTAATATGAGGACCTGTTTGTCTGATGGCAAGTAAACCGGCGGTGTGGCCATGGTGAGGAACAGGACCAGAGTGGGGGATACCCAGCTACGGATTAAGGATTTTGCTGTCGAATCTGCCCTTGCATTGCCCTGGCAAACGGCATCCTGCTGGGCCTGGTGCCCTCGGCAGTGGATGACGGCAGCTTCTTTGGGCAGTGATAGGGCCTGCAGGAGATTAGAGATTTGGGTAGCATTAATTATAGGGGACCCCTTTGTGGTAAGAAATTCCCACTGTTTCAGAGGGCAGAGTGGCAGTGGGTAATAAGTCAGCATAGATATTGGCTCACTTTTCCCGTGCTGGTGTAAGAGCTCGGGTTAGGGCAATGAGCTCCACCTTTTGTGATGTGGTTAATGAGTAGTTCCTGGGCTAGCAGGTGGGTGATGACAGTCTTCAGGCCTTGACGGTGGGTTTTTGAGATGGGGAACTAAGGACGTGAGGGAAAGTAGGATTTTTCCAACACAGGTAGGAATATTCCTGTCCCGGAGGGGGTGGCTGAGAGAACCTACAGGAGACAGTGCTAGGGCTATTTGCCACATGGCAGAATTAGAGGAAGTGAAAGAGACAGGGCCAGGGCTATTTGCCACATGGCAGAGTCAGAGGAATTGAGGCCTCAGTAGTAGAAGAGGAGAAGGAAACTGAAAGTACAGTTACTTAATTAACAGGAGTTTATATGCCAAAGGGCTGATTTGAAATGGACGTTGTAGTAGCGTAGCCAGGGATTTGGTCTTGATGTTAGGCAGGGCTTAGGTTTGCAAATGGGGCTTCTGAATACCCAAACCTTGGCCGCTGCTGTGGAGATGGTCGGAAGGCATCGTGGACTGCACTACCAAACACCGGCGAGGGTTCAGGAAGATGGGGACGTCTCCCCCAGATTCCTGACCCCCGGAAAACCCCTTATGGGGAGAAGACAAGAGTATAGGGACGTCTACTCTACGCTCAGGTCCTCGGGACAAGGCTGGGGCCTGGCCCACAGCGAGACGGGAAGGAGTCCCTGATGCGGCCATGATTATGAGCAGGGAGTCCACGAGGCAAGCAGCGGGAGGGGTTGTGGGCAACAGAAGTCTTACCTTGTGGCAGAGTGGTTCCCTGGTCTGGCTTCGGGTGGAGGAGTCAGTTTCCCCCAGGAGGGATCTTACAACTCCTCCTGGGTTTTTTGGCACCAAACGTAAGGGTTATTGCCGAGTTTAGAATGAGGAAACTGAGACCAGCATAAGAAAATTAAATGCCAATTTATTCAACTCCTAGGCGATGTTCCATGGCTCCGGGGAAAGGGGCCAGGGAAGTCGCACCAACGTCCTGGGGTGGGGGGTTTTTATGGCTAGGAGGAACTAGCAACAGCTGGGTGCTCTGATTGACCCCAGGGGAGCGGGATTGAGATGGGGTGGGAAGCTATTGGGTGGCGGGTTGTTGGGCTGGTTTTCCGGTGGGAGAGCCGGCCAGGAGCCTTGCATCAGCTGGAGCCTTCCAGGGGAGCCATGCGGCAGAGCTAGGTGCCGAGTGCAGAGCCTGGTGCTGGGTGCAGAGGTGGGTGTGTCCAACCTCCCGGTGAGGCAACCGGCCTTACAGTCAGTGTGGGAAGATCATAGATAAGAAATTGAATTGTATTAGGCCTACCCATCTTCTGAGTAGTAATAAAGAATTTACAGAGTTTAGATTTTACTCTAATCATAAAAGGGAGCAATAAACCAATTTAGATTTTGTTTCTTTTTAGTATGTCAATCTGGCTGCTGTATGGGAAAGTTGTTTTTTCTTTTTTTTAGATGGGTATTTTTTTTTTTTTTTCCTACAGAGTAAATAGTGGAGAAGAAAATACCAAATTGGAAATTCTTACAGTAACCCATATGGCAGATGTTGGCTTAGACTCATGTGATTGTCACAGAGCTGAAGGGAAATAGACAGCTTAGAGATATATGTAGGAGTTATAATTTACAAGACTTCGTGGATCTAGTGGTTTAAGCAGAAGCAGCTGCTGAACAATGTTTCAATGTCTTCAGCTTGAGTGACTGAAGGAAGGACAATCAAATAATGTAGAAAACCTAACAGGATGAATCGAATTGTGAATATGGTTAGATTAAAATTACCAGTTTGGACATGTTATATTTGGGTATATTATGTTGTGGTTAAATACTGGCCTGTTACTTTCTGTGAACTAGCTGAATGGAAAGATTCAGTAAGCAGTTTGAATTATGTATCTGGAGAGCAAGAAAGAAAGGTAGCCTAAAAACAGTGGGTCATGGCTTGAAGGGGCCATGAAGTCCTGGCAATGAATGAGAGCACCTAGAGAGAAGGTGAGGAAGGAAAGAGGTCAAGACCTGAGATGGTAATACTTACGCTAGATGAAGTAGAAGTAGAAACAAAGAGAATGAGAAGGCATGGCCCAAGAGGTGAAAGAAACAAAATATGAGAACATGATATCAGAGAAGTCAAGAGAAAAGTATTTTCAAAAGGAATAATCTTGGACAAATGCTACAGTGAAGTTGGGATAAAGGAAGACTAGTTAAGTATCCACTAGATTTGGCAAATGCAAGCCTCTGGTGGCAGTAATAGGGAAAAGTCTGAGTGGTATAATCAGTGTGGAGCACTGAAGAGTGGGTGGTAGGTGAGGGAGAGAAGATGATGTGTGCAGTTAACCCTGTGAAGAAGCTTGAATTTGAACCCCAGGTGGAAAACTTGACAGCTTATTATACGAATGTGCAGGGGAAAATCAGGTTTACTTTTTCTTTTTGACCATTTTTTTCTCATGAATCCTAACGTTGTGGATAACATGGAGTAAAGAAGACTTAAAAATGACGAGCTTTGTCTGGTTAAGACAACCTGTTTCTGGTAGTTTATTTTCTTATAAATATATATGTTCTGCAAATATTCTCTCCCTTCTTTACTTCCTCCCAAAGATGGCGAGTGGAAATAGGGGGTTGTGTGATGGAGGGCATAGTGGTTATAGTTACCTGCCCCTGGGGTACAAGAAAAAAGACCCTTAGATCTGTATGTAGGCAGCATTTTTTGTCTTCTGGATCCATCATGCTGATACGTCATGATGAGTATTGATTCTGTGCACCAACTAGGCATCTATGTAAAGTCTACAGCTGGAACTCACAGCTACTCTGATCAAGGAAGTCTTAGACAAGGGTGTCAAGTGTAGATAAAATAACTATGATTAGTAGGTGAAGGATAATTAATAAAATAATTGTGGAAACTAGAAATTAATTAATTTTCTGCCAATGTTTGATCCATGCATTTAAATGTCAACCAATACCCAAGCTCTGTCAATGCAAGCCCAACCTTTGGTCAGTAACTTGTCAACAAATAAACACTACTAGCTATCTTTTTTTTTCTTTTTCTTTCTTTTTTTTTTTTTTTTTTGAAGATGGAGTCTTGCTCTTTGGCAGAACGGAGTGCAGTGGCACAATTTTGGCTCACTGCAACCTCCACCTCCCATATTCAAGCGATTCTTAAATCACTTGAACCACCAGAGTAACTGGGACTACAGGTGCCTGCCATCACACCCAGCTAATTTTTGTATTTTTAGTGGAGACAGGGTTTTACCATATTGACCAGGCTGGTCTCAAACTCCTGACCTTGTGATCTGTCTGCCTCTGCCTCCCAAAGGACTGGGATTACATGCATGAGCCCCCACAACAAGCCTACTCCATTTCTTTTATGTGATGATAATAACTGAGCCTCATACACACAAATATAATGTGTTTATTTTCTATATATTCATTCGTTCCTTGGTTCATGTTGTTACTAAAAAAATTGGATATCTAATATTGCTAAACTCCATACTAACTGATAATGATTGAAAAATGAATAACAGTGGCTCTCTACAACAGAATGTAACACAAACAACAACAACAACAACACTCATTGAATGAGGGAGTGCAGATTAGAAGAGGAACACAACATTTTATGTTTGCTTTAACGTATCAAGCAAAAAAAATGTCTGGAAATAGCTAGTATTATATGTCACCATATAGTAATCCGGTACCTGGTAATTCAATCACTTAGTAATTTGGATCACTTTGGATTGATTTGTGTTTAATCTTTTCACTGACACTCCATGTCTGAAAGTAAGTAGTACTTTATCAATGATAGGAAGTCACTAGTAAACCCACTGGCTGGCTAAGATCCTTATAGACGCACATATGCTGCTCTCAAAGCTTGACGTCTCTCTTAAAAAAACTTATTAGGAGATAAGAACTCCAACTTCAAAGAGCTCATAGCCTCAATTTCAAGAAGCAGTTTCTGCCTCTTTAGCTAAATACATGGTGGGATGGAACTGCAGGGGAGATCAAGCACTGTTTCTGAGGTTTTGGGATCCTGACCCTATCCAATATTAAACAATTCCCCATCAATGAGTGTAGTAGTTTCCCAGGGCTACCATAGCTAAACAGTACAAATGGGACAGGAGGGGTGGGTATAAAAAGAGAAATATATTATTTCACAGTTATAGATATAAAGAGTCCCAAATCAAGATATTGGCAGGGCCTTATTCCTTCTGATATTTGTAGAGGACAGTCCTTCCTTGCCACTTGCTAGTTTATAGCACTTTGCCAATAACCTTTGCATCTTTTGGCTTGCAGCTGCAGCACTTCAATCTAAGTCTCTGTTGTCCCATGGCATCTCCCCTATGTGTCTCTGTCATCACATGGAATCTTTATCTTCTTAGGATGCCAATCTGCTGCATGGCCCCTGGATAGCCTTGATTGAACAGCTTCTCCCTTTTTTCTTCCCACCTGCAGTTTTCCAAATAACTGTATAATGCACTAGGAGTACAATATCCTGAGATAAGGAGGAGCTGCCTGGGAGAGGCCACGTTTTGACTTTTTCTTTCCTGGAAGCAGATGTTCTTCAGAGCTATTCCCAGTGGCTTATCTGGCCCCTGAGGTATGTAATCTGTGGAGGGATGCTTTCAATATTCCTCAGCTGTGGTGCAGTCAATACTCCCTCTGCTCCCTGAAGCTTTCTTGAGCCTGAAGAAATGACTTACAATGGATTGTAGGCTTTCTTTGTCCCTTGCTGCCTCTGTAAGGAATAAGTGTGCTTCAAATAACTGGTTGTGTATGAATGTGTTCTGTCTCACCAGACTCAGGCAACTGATAAAACGGCAGCCAGAATGCCATGAGAGGAGGTGTTTGGACTCCCCTATTCTCCGTGTTGGCATAATGATAATCTTTGTCATCCTCCAAGTTGTGAGTCCTCCCTTGGGACCAGTTACTAGTAAACCCTCTTCATACAGTCAGATTGGATTAGAACCAACCTCTAATGATCTTATCTTAACTTTATTTCATCTGCAAAAACCCAATTTCCTAATAAGGTAACATTCTGAGATGCTGAGGACTTCAACATATCTTTCTGAAGGACACAAATTGGCCTGTAATAATGTGTCTCCACCAACAGATGCTGGAGAGGTTAAGGAGAAATAGGAACACTGTTACACTGTTGGTGGGAGTGTAAATTACTCCAACCATTGTATAAGACAGTGTGGCAATTCCTCAAGGACCTAAAAATAGAAATTCCATTTGAGCAAGCAATTCCATTACTGGGTATATACCCAAAGAATTGTAAATTGTTCTATTATAAAGACACATGCAAACGTATGTTCATTGTGGCACTGTTTACAATAGCAAAGACCTGGAACCAACCCAAATGCTCATTGATGATAGACTGGACAAGGAAAATGTGGCATATATACACCATGGAATACTATGCAGCCATAAAAAACAATGAGTTCGTGTCCTTTGTAGGAACATGGATGAACCTGGAAATCATCATTCTCAGCAAACTGACACAAGAACAGAAAATCAAACACTGCATGTTCTAACTCATAGGTGGGTGTTAAACAATGAGAACACATGGACATAGGGAGGGAAGCATCACACACTGGGGTCTGTTGGGGGGGGGATAGCAGAGGGACAGCAGGGATAGGGAGGTTGGGGAGGGACAGCATGGGGAGAAATGCCATATATAGGTGACGGGGGGATGGAGGCAGCAAACCCCATTGCCGTGTATGTACCTATGTAACCATCCTGTATGTTTTGCACATGTACCCCAGAACCTACAGTGCCATAAAATATATATTAAAAAAAGAAAAAGAATGTGTCTCCACATTGACATGAAAAGATAGAAGGGGTCTTAGGGAGGTTATCAATGTGAATAGATCTGTTCTCTTTTTCTGATAGATTTGTAACTGGAGAGAGAAAAATTTTTTCTTCGCCGGTAGTTTCTTTTTCTCTTCCTCTTACTGATCATCAAAGGCTGAAAAATCTCTGTGTGTGTGTGCATGCATGCGTGTGTGCGTGCGTGTGTGTGTGTGTAGAGAGAGAGAAAGAAACCCTCATGTCTCCTTAGGTGCTTACTCTCTCTCTCTCTCTCTCTCTATTTCCCCCTTTCTGTGTATACATATATGAGATACTACAGGAGAGGAATGCTAGTGTTTGATTAAACAATGTTTCTAAATACAGATTACTATTCAAATTAAAAAATCACTTTCTTGTTTTTCCACTTGGAAGTGATTTTGATCTTGCTGCATCATTAATCATGAAACCGACACTCCAATTCAAAAAAAAATTCTTTTAAAAATGTAACATATAACATTTTCACCTCCCTGAGCCTGGGAAAAATTGCCAGGGTCAGTGCCTTGCAGACTTAGCTACAAAATCTGATTCCTTTTAGTTTTTGGTCAAAGGAGGGAGCCATCAATTCTTCTGAAATTGTTTCTGTCAGTAGCTTGCTATTAAGGATATTTATATCTTAATCCAGAGTCTCCTGTCTATCAAATGTGAATTACTTGCAAAGACATAAATGCTAGGAGATCATTAGAATATTTAACTAAAGTAACTGTGCTTAGAAATTGCTTTTCTAAGTATTGAATTATTTTCTATACAAAAAAAGGGAAATAAATTGACCTATGGTGTCAGGGGTTTTTGGTAAGTCCTATGACATCTGCTCCTACCTGTAATTGAAATGAGCCAGGAGATTTTAAAAACATTTTTTAAAAGAATTCAGCTACATAAAGTTGAATCCTCTTATGGTGAAGATTTATTTAAGTCAGGCAATATTTTTTTACAGATTATGATTAGATGTTAAATATATTGAAGAGATAACACTTAAAATTAGTGCTTTTTGTGTTCTCACTTATAAGTGAAAACACATGGACACAGGGAGGGGCACAACACACACTGGGGCTGTTGGGGGATTGCAAGAGGAGGGAGAGCATCAGGAAAAATAGCTAATGCATGCTGGGCTTAATACCTCAGTGATGGGTTGATAGATGCAGCAAACCACTGTGGGATACCATTATCTATGTAACAAACCTGCACATCCTGAACATTAAAATTAAAATAAATAAATGAAATAAGCACTTTCATATTTGTCTGTACATGAAATACATATAGAGGATGTAGCCCCTTCTTTTAAGTCAAAACTGAATATGCAAAACTTCCCCAATTCCTAAATAATTACCTGTGAACCAGAGACCATTCTATTATGCATCACGAGAGTTCTCATGAAAAAAGATACATGAGATATCAGAATCTTTCTTTGAAGACTCAATGTACAGAAGTATTTTTGCTGAGTACACTACAGGTACTAAATGCTGGAATCGGAAAAATTGAAAGATGAAACAATATGTACTATTTCATTCTATTTGTTGTTCTTTAATAATGTAAAAGATTATATTATTTCTAGCTAGAAATTCCATTTGTGCTTATCTGCCCAACTCTACAATTTTACAGATAAGTCAACTGAAATAGATATGTTTACTTTTCCCTATCTAAATGGATTGTAAAATACAAAATGTAAAAGAATACATTTTACATGTTTTATAGTTTGGTAGAAAGATTGCTGAATTGGGAATTAAGTAGAATAAAAAATGTATTTTTCAGTAAAATTTGGGAATTTTTTTCAATGTACTGCGAAATTCCCAAAAATGATTCTTATTTACCTCCAATTTCTAACCTCACTGTAGTATCTCTTCTGAGATTTACTTGGTAATTGTTTATAAAATGATTAACTACATGAACAAAAACAGATTTTGGACATTATATAAGCACTTATATTTTATACACAAATTATAAAGAAAATTGTCTATTTTAAAAATAAAATTGTATTTTAGAATCGTTCTAGACTTAAAGCATAGCTGTGATAGTAATAAGAGAGTTTTCATATAGACATACCTGATGTCCTCTATTATTAACACCTTAATACAATGCATGGTACACATATCACAATAAATCCTATTATTAATTTATAAATTGATATTTTATATAAATCTTACTAATAACATTAACTCATCTACTCTTTATTCAGATTTCCTATTTAATGTCCTTTTCTAAAATGCCATAAGTGATATGATATTACATTTAATTTTCATGACTCCTTAAGAATTCTCATGGCTGTGGGACATCAAGTCAGTTCCTCAGATTTTTCCGTGTTTTTTGTAACTTTGATAGTTTTGAGAAGTACTGTATTAGTCTGCTGGGTATTGCTGCCATAATAAAATATCGTAAACTGGGTAGTTTAAATAAATAAATTTCTTTTTTTCCAGTTCTGGAGGCTGGAAAGTACAAGGTCAAAGTGTCAGCTGATTCAGTTTCTGGCAAAGCCTCTACCATTTGCTTTTAGAAAGCTACTGTTTGTTTGCATAGAGAATAAACAGAGACAGCCCCTCTCTCTTCATCTGCTTAGAAGATCACAGTCTTATCAGATTAAGGCCTTACCCTTAGGATGTCATTTAACCTTAATTAGCTCCCTTTCTCCAGACACAGCCATATTGGGGATTAGGGTTTCAACAGATGAATTTGAATAGGGGGGCAGAATTTAGTCTATAACACTTACTGATCAAGCATTTTGTTTCATATTTCTCGATTGGGATTTGCTTGATATTTTTCTCATTACTAGAGTGAGGTTACATGTTTTAGGGAGGAAGAATAAGAAAGGTGAAATGCCACTCTCATTATACCATATCCAGGGCACATGCTATAGACCTGACTCCTTATGTTCATATTAACCTTGCCCATCTCGGGTAGATAATGTTTGTCATGTTTCTTCACAGGGAGTGTACTCATTTCTCCAGTTTCCATATTCTGTGCTTTGGAAGTAAATTTCTATGAGCAGCTCACACTCAAGGAATGGGGAGTTATGTTTTATCTTTTTGCAGGCAAAATATCTACAAAAGTTATTTTGAATATTTCTGTACAGAAAATGAGCCAATTTTCAATTTATTTACTTATTTATTTACCAGTCTGTTTTTATCAATTGGGATTTATGTTTATTTTGTAAGATGGGTTATAATTCAATATTACTTTATACTGTTGCTCAGAGCGTTTCATCATTGGTCATTGAAAATTTTTTCAAATGGGCTTTGAGTTTTGTACCTCTTCATATATTCTTATTGTTTCATGGTGTGTGTGTGTGTGTGTGCATCTCAGCACTTTCTAACTTTCTGGTATTATAAAATAATCTGGGCTCTTTTTACTTATTTAATGTTCCAATTCTAGAATGCACTATTTCTCCAAGGAGATTTGGTTTCTTTTCTTAGAGAATGCTATTAAAAATAAATATCTAAATGTAAGTTGATTCTATTAAATTTTAATGTAAATATTACAAATTAAAAATGAGCTCAGTTATTACTTTGCATATTGAAAGTATTTTAAAAACACATGATATTTAAATACTACTTTTGTCAAATTTTAATATTTTATTAACATCATGTCTTTCCCAATTTGTATCAAACTGATAATTGTTCTATATATTTTAAAAGGCTGCCAGAATAAGACATACATTGCCTTCAAGTATACCATTTGATATGTAAAGTATAAACATTAGAAAACAAATATCTGGAAATTTCCAGTTTCAACTCCAAAAGAAAAAGCTTAGAAGTAATTAATTTTTCCTTAAAAAAAAAGTGGGACAGACTTTAAATCAATGACTTTTCTTTGATCATCAGAGAAAATATGTCAAAGGTGAAAATACCACCTTGAAATCTGGAGATATAGATGCAGGAAGTTACAATAAGTTCTGTTTTCTGGGAACATAAGCCACTGCAGCCATAAATTGGCAGAAACATTAAGGGGTAATTTTTGGCAATTCACTAATAATTTTGATAAATTACTAGAGGCTGGGTGTAGTGTAGATTTTTATGAAAGCAAGAAACTTGTGGGAGGACCAAGCTTTTTCTCGAGGAATCTCACCAGGTTCTCTCAGTGAAAAAGTAAAGATCCCAGAACTACTCACTTCTATACTTTTGGCATGTGGATGAGAAAAATAAACATGTATAAATATGCCTAGAATCTTTTCCGAAACAAAACTTTACTCTTTAGGAGAAAAAAGACTTTTCCAGCATCTTGTTCCAACTAGGAGAAAGGCATTGTTCCCACTTCACCATCCTTCAGCATTCCTGTCTTACCTAAAGAAGAAAAATGTCAACAGAAGTCAACTCTTCAAAAAAATAATCTAGGAATACTGCACCAGATAATTGATTAGGATGCAGGGAATAAAAAGCTATACCCCTGTATAAAAAATTGAATTTTACAAGTGCAAGAAAGAGGCTCACTAAAAATCTAAAATGCAATCAGAGGATTATGGAATGTTCATCTCCCATACATCTTGTCACTAGAGCAGGACTCCACTGTAAGGGTATGTAATAGGGTTATAGCAGTAAGAGCTTCAAGAGACATTCTCTGAGAAACAATACATCAAGAAGTTTGTTAATCAGAAGAGAAGACAAAAACAGGGAAACCAGAGGAATTTTTAACCTCTAATATTTGCTATATTTATAGCAAATATTAAACACAGTTCAACTATAAGACAGATGAGCATAACTTCCCACATTTACTTCATTTCCTATCACTCAGTACAATCTGTTCAGCTTTCAACAAATAATTAAAAGGTACAGCAAAGGGCAGGCAAAAACTGAAGGGACAACTATCAGCACCAGATTCAGATATAATATTGATGTTGGAATTATTAGGCAGGAACTTTAAATAGACAACATTCAAAAATACACGCATAATAAAATCATACATGAAAAATCAAATAAAGAATAGAAGTAAAATGTTCGAAATAAAAAACACTGCGATAGAAAATAACACTGCTTTTGATGGGCCCATCAGTAGACTCAACCATGCTGAGGAAAGAATCAGTTAACCTAAAAATAGGTCAGTAGAAATTTTCCAAATTGAAATGCAAGTAGATTAATGTGTATTTTGATAAGCTCCTTAATTCTGAGTGTTTTATGAGAACCTCTTTAGAGTGCTGTTTCTTCCAAAGTCTAAATTGAGAAAGACTGTATTAAAATCAAATCAGTTGTGATTTAACTACTCCATTTTATTCTAAGATATTCATTAAGGTATAAATAGATTTCATATTTGTCACCCTGTTTTATTTATCACAAAATTACTAAATTCATGCATAGTACAATAGTCCAACCAATATCAAACAGCTTTTTAGTGTCAAATTTTTTACCAGTTAAATTAAAGATGACTAAATTAAGTTTCTCTTTTCCTTTTTATTTAAAATAAAAAACTCAAAAACTATAATGTAAACATGGTCCTAAAATTATTCCTAGGTACCAAATAATGTAGAAGAGAATTTAAAGTGTATAAATCTATAAATAATTTTAGCAATTTTAAAACGTGTTGTAAAACATGAATGAAATGGTCATCAAATCAAAAGCACCTGGAAGTGATAAAACCGGTAATAATACACCATGCAGAATACATACTAAAATATTTTCTTTTCATAATTTGCCCATCACATTGTATAAGGTTTTTTTCTCTATGATATTCTACCAGAATATTAGAAGCTATTTAGTCAATGCTGCGTTATATGTAGAATAACACTATTGCTATGTTTGTTTTATACCCTCAGGAGGCATCATGCTTCTTTCCTTGGATTAAAATCCCCAAGTTTAGACAATAAGTTTTATGGTCATTCTGATTTTATTGCTTTTGGTCAATCACTGACACAGAGTTTTTAGGTCATGGAATCAATGTCCTCTTATGTCACTAAGGCTATGTGAAAACCACAATACTCATTCTACCTTCACTTGCCATTTTACTGTTCCTATCAGCTCATGATTGGTTTACCCATTTTTAAATTTCTTTCTTTAATTATAATCTACTCAAATTATTATTACAGTCCATCTCTCATTTAGTAAAGAGTACTGTATCAGCCTTAGTCATCCTTTTCATTCTTAGTTTTGTTATTCTTGCTTAGCAATTCCACTCCTTTCCTATTGGCCAATGTATGGTCACAGGCTGAATCAGAAACAATACCATCTCTAAAATCATGAATACAAATAATAAAGTCTTTAACAGTAATTTCTTCTTTTTATTGCTTGATTTCTCAAGACTTCAACAACTCAGCAATTATTTGAAAAAAAAACACAACTCCTTTTATTTTCTTTGATTTTTTGAGTAATTTTACATTGAAATATAATGTATTTAAATAAAAAAAGCTTACAAGAATAAAACGCAGAATAACAAATTGTATAAAATAAATGACCTTGTGTCAACAAGTAGAAGGTGTCTAACACACTAAAGCCTCTGCATTTTTACATTTCTTTTCCTATCCACAAATCATTATCCTTCTCCCCTCTCTCCCTCCTTTCTCTCTCTCTCCTCATATATATATATTGACCCTTGAACAACATGACCCTTGAATAATATATATGTTTACCCTTCAACAAAGTGATTTTGAACTGAATGAGGCCATTTATATGAACATTAAAAAAATGCATTGATCTTTGACAAAAACCTGACAAAAACAAGCAATGGGGAAATCATTCCCTGTTTAATAAATGTGTTCGGAAAACTGGCTAGCCATGTGCAGAAAACAGAAACTGGACCCCTTCCTGACACCTTACACTAAAATTAACTCCAGATGGATTAAAGACTTAAACATAAGACTTAACACCATAAAAGCCCTGGAACAAAACCTAGGCAAAACTATTCAGGACATAGGCATAGGCAAGGACTTCATGACTAAAATACCAAAAGCATTGGCAACAAAAGCCAAAATAGACAAATGGGATCTAATTAAACTCCAGAGCTTCTGCACAAAAAAAAAAAAAAAAAAAAAA
>NW_022436951.1:18773111-18894529 GCF_009761245.1 Sapajus apella
AAAAAAAAAAAAAAAAAAAAAAAAGCAATCAGTAGAGAGAATCGGCCACCAGCAGAATGGGAAAACATTTTGTAATCTACCCATCTGACAAAGGACTAATAACCAGAATCTACAAAGAACTAAAACAGATTTACAAGAGAAAAACAATTTCATCGAAAAGTGAACAAAGGACATAAACAGACACTTTTCCAAAGAAGACATACATGAAGCCAACAAACATGTGAAAAAATGTTCATCATAGCTGGTCATTAGAGAAATGCAAATCAAAACCACATTGAGATACCATCTGACGCCAGTTAGAATGGCGATCATTAAAAAATCTGGAGACAACAGATGCTGAAGAGGATGTAGAGAAACAGGAACACTTTTGCACTGTTAATGGGAGTGGAAATTTGTCCAACCATTGTGGAAGACAGTGTTGCAATTACTGAAGGACCTAGAAATAGAAATTCCATCTGTCGAAGCAATCCCATTACTAGGTATATATCCAAAGGATTACACATTGTTCTATTATAAAGACACACACACATGTATGTTCATTGTGGCACTGTTTACAATAGCAAAGACCTGGAACCAACCCAAATGCCATCAATGAGAGACTGGATAAGGAAAAAGTGGCACATATACACTGTGGAATACTATGCAGCCATAAAAAACGATGAGATCCTGTCCTTCGTGGGGACATGGGTGAATCTGGAAACCATCATTATCAGCAAACTGACACAGGAACAGAAAATCAAACACCACATGTTCTCAATCATAGGCAGGTGTTGAACAATGAGAATGCATGGACACAGGGAGGGGAGCATCACACACTGGAGTCTGTTGGGGGGGACTAGGTGAGGGACAGTGGTGGGTAGGGAGGTTTGGGAGGGATAACATGGAGAGAAATGCCAGATGTGGTTGACAGGGGGATGGAGGCAGCAAACAACATTGCCATGTATGTACCTATGCAACAATCCAGCACGACCTGCATATGTACCCCAGAACCTAAAGTACAATAAGAAATATATAAAAAAGAAAAAAAAAATACATTGCAAACATTTTGGGGAATTTGTACCAATTTGTAAAAAACTCACAGATGAAATGCATAGCCTAGAAATATTTTTAAAATTAAGTAAAATTAGGTATGTGATGAATATATAAAATATATGTAGACTCTGATCTATTTTATTATTTAATCTCAAAAAATTTAAACAAATCCAGAAAATCAGAAAAATTTAAAATTGATCAAAATGTTTGCACACAGACACATAGGGACCATACATGGCACCATTTGCCTTCATGAAAAATGTAAACAAATATAAAGATGCTGTATTAAAGTATAACTGCCTAAAATTAACCACAGTACATACTGTACTAATGTAATGCTTTTTAGCCACCTACTGTTGTTATTGCGGTGGGCTTAAATGTTGTGAATATCTGCTTAAAATGCCATGTTATGCAATTCACCTCCCTCACAAATTGTTTCTTCCTCCAGTAAATTGTGTATCACAGTAAAAAGTGATCTACTGCTGTTTCTTTATATTTTTCACTGTGTTTAGTGTGATACCATAAACCTTGAATCACACCATGGGACCCATAGGAAGTGCTGCTAACGATGCTCAGTGTTCCCAGGAAGCAGAGGGATGCTATGACATTACAAGAAGTTGAATTGCTTGATAGGTTCCATTGATTGAGGTCTGCAGCTGTGATTACTTATCACTTCAAGATAAATGAATCCAGTGTAAGGCCCATTGTAAAAATATAATAAAATAAAAATAAATAAGGGAAAAAAATCCATGAAGCCATCATTATAACTATACCAGCATCATGAAAATCTTGAACATTTTGTGAAATACCTTTTTATCTTGTATTAAAAATGCAGCTTTTCTTTGAAAGTAGGATTGCTATAAGAAAGGTATACCTAAAGACTCTAATATAATTTAAGAAAAAGCAAAGTTATGAAAATGCAAAGCAAAGGAAAGGGAGCATTTAAAACTAGAAAATTTAATGCCAAGGAAAGGATGGTTTGATAATTTTAGAATGAGATTTAGCTTTAGTAAATCAAAATTACAGGAGAAGTGGCTTCTGTTGACCAAGAGTCAGCAGATGAGTTCCCAGATGTAACTAAGAAAATCATTGATGAGAAAGAATATCTATCTGAACAAGTTTCTAATGCAGAATGAAGTGTCCTGTTAAGAAAACAAACAAAAAAAAGTGTCGTAAAGGACATTTATTAGTACAAAAGAGAAGTGAGCCTCAAGATTTAAAGAAGGAAGAAATAGGCTAACTCCCCTGTTTTGTGCAAATGCATTTGGGTTTATGATCAGGACTGATCTTATGTAGAAAGCTGCTAACCCCAACCCTTGTAGAGAAAATAGAAAAAAAAAAAAGCAGCTTCTAATATTTTTGCTGTACTAGTTGTACAAGAAAGCCCAGAAAATGAGTATCCTTTTTGTGGATTGGTTTCATTGACACTTTGTTCCTGATTTTTGTAAGTAAGTGGTCAGTAAGGAACTATCTTTAAAAGTTCCTTTTTTCTTTAATTGGACAATGCCCTGCCCACTCAGAACCGTATGAGTTCAACAGCAAAGGTTTCAAAGGGGTGTGCTTGTCCTCAGATATAGTGCCTGTAGTTCAGCTTTGATATTATGGCATCACAAGTACCTTTAAGGTTCATTACACCAAGTACTCTCTGAAGAGGATTGCAAGGCTCTGAGAAGAACCTAGATAGGTAGAATATCATGAAAGTCTGGAGAAATCACACCATCGAAGATGCCATTGTTATTATAGAAAAAGCCTTGAAAGCCATCAAGTCTGAAACAATAAATTCTTACTGGAGAAAACTGTGTGCATGACTTCACAGAATTTACAAAGGAGCCAATCAAGAAAATTATGAAACTGTAAATACAGCAAAAAAAGGTGAGTAGTGAAGGCCTTCAAGGTATGGACGTTGTAAAAATTCAACAGCTAGTAAATACCACACTAGATATATAAACAGAAGATGACTGGAGGGATGTGAGTGCTTTCCAACCAGTGCCAGACGATAAGGAAGACATGGAAGAAATAGCATTTATTTCTGTTGCATATGTTTGCAGAACTCCAGGAGTGGTTATGATTCAGACCTTGCATCTTCTGGTCTTCTTGGAGCTCCTGGTACATGCTTGAAGTCTGCAGACCAGCTGAGTTAACTGTGTTTCATGTTTCTCACTCTTCAACTGTGGCTTATGATACACCTGCTATGTTATGTTTTCATAAAAGATCTCTAAACCAATATATTTAGCACAACTTTGTAAGCCTAAGTTAATAATTGGTGTTATTTACAGCCACCGAAATCCCATTGGTCAATATAATCGCATGGTTAAAACTGAAACATAGGTCATACCAAAGGCATAGATATTAGAGACTAGTAAAAATGGAGTGAAAAATTAGCAAAATAATTAAATATAACACAACAAGAATGTGCATATCTAAATAGGAAAGATCCATGCTATAGAGGTAGTTGGTTATATTAGTGATCTGCAAAATCTGGGAGATTTTAAATTTAATTCCTTTTTAAATTAATTTTATCATGACTTCCTTCCCTTTCCATGTGAAAATACAATTTCCAAAAATAATTACCTAGATTTTTATTATTGGGAGAGTTTTTTTCATTAGTATCTTCTTTAAAATACCTGTAGAGTTTTGTACAGTTTTCAAACGTTTTTCCTTGAAGCTCTTGGTTCTCTTCGTTCTTTCCATATGACAGCCTTCTATTTTTGTCTCTTATTTTTCTCAGTTATCTCATCTCATCTTCGATTTTTCTCCTTTTTTATCTGATATTTAAAGGCAAGGGTACCTTTGATTACAGCCCTATTGCAACATTTTTCTTCTTTGTATATTTGACCTCTAGATAGTTTATTTAAGTCCCATGTATTAAATGCAAATTATGGAAAAGAAGCCACTAATTTCTTGTCCAGTCTAGACCTCATTTATTAGATGTAGGTATGTATCCAACCATATATATGACCCCATCACGATCTCTCCAGTTTTACTATCTGTATCTCCTATTGTCCAGAAAAGCTCAATATATACTGGTCTTAAGTTATTTCAAAACACAAAGGCCTGTTCTGCTAGAGTCTTTGTGTCTATGTCGTTTTCTTTATTAATGTCCTTACTTATAGTCTCGACATATTTATCTTGTTCTTATTCTTCTAGTCTCCTAAAATTTCAACTTCTTAGTAAAACTCTCAGGATCAAATCAAAGAGATATTCTTTCACCCTCCACCCCTAGTTTTGCTTTCTGAAATTCCAAAAGAAAAAAAAAATCAATAGTGCTTGTTAAAGCATGGTAAGAAATACTTTACACATGACCATCATGATAATTCTTCCTGGAGACGGGCCAAGGTAATCTGACATCCTGGGGGATGGTGGAAAATGAGAACTTTGATAAGATATCGAGGATGATCAGATATTGAGGATGAAGGAGTTTCTTGCTAAACTGAGTTAGGAAGTTTCTTTGCTAAAGCTAAATTTTACAAATAAGTGCACAGATGGGCCTAGCCCGCCTGTGCTAAAAATACAAAAATAAAAAAAAACATCTCTACTAAAAACACAAAAATTAGCCAGGTGTGGTGGTGTGTACCTGTAATCCCAGCTACTCAGGAGTCTGAGGCAGGAGAATCACTTGAACCCAGGAGGCCGAGATTGCAATGAGCCTAGATTGCACCACTGCACTCCTGATCAACTAAATCATCTGTTGAGACTTGGTAGTAAAAGATGTCTCCTGGATGGTGGGAACCATAAAAGCTTTAATGAGGAGTGTTTAATTTATATTACTTTTTTTAAAGCAAATATTAATAGTTGAAATAAACTATCGACTCAGTCTAAAGGGCAGCCAGTTAAGAAGATTTCTAGATGCTGGCCCTGAAGCCCCTTTCGTTGAAATGAGGATAGTCAGTTGCCATCTGACAGATTTCCCTTGTTTACAGTTTGGATGTCATAAAGGCTGTTTTTGCATAAGCTGTTGTGGAGGTTTCTCTGTTACATCAGGTCATTCAGCTTCAGCTTGCAGGACAACAGAAAAAAAGAGTTTGTATTATACGGTATTGTTCGGCTTTAGTTTTCTTCCAGGGTGTCTAGAAAAGAAAAGTGATTCTAACAAAAAAGGATGGAAGAAAATTGAAAATGTTAGTATGAAAAGTCTTAGCCAGATGTGAAGAAAGGTAAAATTATTGAGAATACAGTCCAGCTTATAGGTACATAATAAAACCTCGAAGAAGACAAACGTGACTAAAATCTAATATTGAATACACTGCAGTTTCCTACTAAAACATAATTTTCTCTCTATAGCCGCTTCCATTTATAAGAAAGATAAAATAAGATATTTGCAAAATAATTTGTTTCATTAAACTTTGCCTGATTATTTATATAAGTAAATAGTGATTGACCATACGGATCCTGTTTACACTTGTTTCACTAGAACTTTTCACTAAAAAATTTCAGATTAGAATTGTAAAAGCTACTTGAATCTCTAAAAGACAAACCTAGGACCTGCCATCAGGATGCATCTGTAAAAATTACTGATTTTGGTGAATTCCTTACTCATTTTTTTATTGTATTTTAGGTTTGGGGGTACATGTGAAGAACATACAAGATTGTTGCGTAGGTACACACATGGCAGTGTGATTTGCTTCCTTCCTCCCCATCACCTATATCTGGCATTTCTCCCCATGCTATCTCTCCCCAACACCCCACCCCCCACTGTCCTTCCTCTATTTCCCCCCAACAGAACCCACTGTGTAGTGCTCCCCTCCCTGTGTCCATGTGTTCTCATTTTTCAACACCCACCTATGAGTGAGAACATGTGGTGTTTGATTTTCTGCTCTTGTGTCAGTTTGCTGAGAATGATGGTGTCCAGGTTCATCCATGTTCCTACAAAGGACACGAACTCATCGTTTTTGAGAGCTGCATAATATTCCCTCATGTATATGTGCCACATTTTTCCTGTCCACTCTATCATCAATGGGCATTTGGGTTGGTTCCAGGTCTTTGCTATTGTACTGGGTATATATCCAAAGGATTATAAATCATTCTACTATAAGGACACATGCACATGAATGTTCATTGCAGCACTGTTTACAATAGAATTCCTTACTTATTGAGGTACTCAAAATATCCTGAGGTCCCTGGACCTGTCAGGAAATGATATTCTTGACATGGCTTGGCCTGTGTCCCCACCCAAATATCATTCTGAATTGTAGCTTCCATGATTCCCACATGTTGTGGGAGGGACCCAATGGGAGATAATTGAATCATGGGGGCAGTTTTCCCATACTATTCTTGTGGTAGTTGACAAGTCTTATGAGATCTGATGGTTCTAGAAGGGGTTTTCCCTCTCACTTGGCTCTCTGATTGTCTCTTGTCTGACACCATGTAAAATGCGCCTTTCACCTTCCACCATGATTGTGAGGCCTCCCCAGACATGTGGAACTGTGAGTCCATTAAGCCTCTTTTTCTTTATAAAAGCTGGGAATACTCAAGCCAGTTTCCCAAACGAGGCTTATTGCCATAAAGTAGACCTTAGTTTCTTGAAATTTTTTGGTCTTATCTGAAAATACAACTTTCCAGTGAAAGTTTTGGTAATGTAACCGGTTTTTTCAACTGTGTCCTGTTGTAAAGAAAGCATATTATTATTGAACTTATGCAAACTACTATCTTGACATAAAAATAAGAATACAAATAGTTGCCAAATTCTGGAGGAATTACATAGAAAGAAAAAGTGTTTTCATCATTGATCCAAAAATACACTTTACTGAATTGCTGGAAGCAATTAGCTTAAAAAAGGTTTTTATAAATCTGGAGAACAAAACATTTAAAGAATGAATAATGTTTCAAACAAAGAGTCATTAAAAATTATCCTTGTTAGTTCATTTAGTGTCATGTAGTTAATTCTTGATCTTGGTTAGCAGCTTTATGAAGCCTTAAGTTTTTTTCTTTAGAGTTGTGGGAATTCCTACCCAGTATAGTGGCATGATCTCAAAGTTATTAGAAACCTATGTTCCAGAGTGCTTGTTAGAGAGTTTTTAGTAACTGTCCTGAAAGAAGAGGGTATGTTATACTGTAGCTGATTGCAAATGCTTTTTGGGAAGAATTAAAGTAGAACAATAGCTGTCTATGAAAACAAAGACTTGAAATTATTATGGGTAAAATTCTGAGAATACAAGTATAATAATGACATAATTGACAAGGACATTTGGTTGTTTTAGTGGCATACAATGTTTTAACATAATAAACAAAATTACAACTAAGAGCATTTCTAGAGTTCTCATTCTATATTTGAAATAATCATAGCAATGGTATATGCATAAACAATTATTAATTTTTTTAGGAGCATCACTTATTTGACAATGCTTCCTATATAATTTAACACATAAGATAAGGATAGTTAGTTGAGTATTTCTCTTCTACAAGCTCAGAGACAAGTTCTTTGAACTTTGAAGATGAACAACTAGAAAATCCAAAAGTTAATTCAAGGTAAAAAAGGCTTAATTTAAAACTTTGTTTTGAGAAGTTTGTTAAAAGTGCCAAACAGTTTGAAACGCTTAAATAAATATGATTTTAGTTATTTATTTGTTCAAAGTGACAAGAACAAGTTTTAAAGAAAAATACAGAAAGCTACAAGTTGTAAACAAAATTAATATTGAGAAGCATCATATTTCTTAGGTAATCAAAGACCTAGTAAAAGACAAAAAAAAAGGCACAAGAGTCTATCCTGATAAAACACAAAACCTTTATTTTATAGGCCAGACTCCTAAGAGGTAAAAAAAAAAAAAAAGAAAAAAAAAAACTTCCACAATTTTCTATTAAGAACTGGTAAATATTTTCTAAATACTGTTGTTTTAACAGGAAAGACCAAATTTTACTTTTATTTACTATTAAAACTTATATAAATATCACATAAATACAGATACAGAGATGTACAAATACATTAAAATACAAAAAAAAAAAGAAACTGGATCTTTAAAAAAATTAATCTTGAAAATGTATAGTAATAAAGCATTAAAATCGACTCTGATTTATTTTCATGTGAATGGTAAATCCTTATGTGAAGGATAAATTCTGTTTTTGATGAAAATGAAACAAGTTGAGTTTACCTACTCAATAAAAGCTAAAGGGAGAGAGATCCAAGATGGCTGATCACTAGCAGCTCGGGATTGCAGCTCCCACTGAAAGAGCAGAGAACGAAAGGACGCCACACTTTCAGATCAATTTTTGTTGCGCACACACCAGGAGATTCCCAGCGGAGGAGCCCCACGTGTCACCAGCGTGACTCTTGAGGCCGGTGAGGCGGTTTTGCCGCTGCCTTGGTGTGGCGGTTCTTGGTGCAGAGTCAGAAAAGCACCATCAATCTTAACGCCGCTGTTTTGGCCGGAGCAGTGGGTTGCTCAGATTCTAGCGCCGGGAATCAACAAGTTGGACGTCCATTCAGAAACCCAACTATAAAGACGGTAATTATAAAGACCACAGATGGATAAATTTATAATGAAGGGAAGAAACCAGCATAAAAAGGCTGAGAATACCCAAACTCAGAACGCCTCTCCCTCTACAGGGGGTCACTGTTCCTCATCAGAAACAGAACAAGGCCTGATGGAGAAAGACTGTGTTCCATTAGCAGAAGCAGGCTTTAAAAAGTGGATGATAAGAAACTTCTGGGAATTAAAAGAACTTGTTCTAACCCAATGCAAAGAAACCAAGAACTTTGAAAAAAGGTTTGAAGAAATGTTAACAATAACACACAATTTAGAGAGGATTATAAGTGAATTAATGGAGCTGAAAAATACAACACGAGAACTTCGCAAACTATGCACAAGTTTTAACAGCCGAATTGATCAAGCAGAAGAAAAGATATCAGAGGTCGAAGACCAACTTCATGAAATAAAACAAAAAGACAAGATTAGAGAAAAAAGGATAAAAAAGAACGAGCAAAGTCTCCAAGAAATATGGGACTATGTGAAAAGACCTAATCTACGTTTGATAGGTGTACCTGAATGTGACGAAGAGAATCAATCCAAGCTGGATAATACGCTTCAGGATATTATTCAGGAAAACTTTCCCAACCTAGCAAGGCAGGACAATATTCAACTCCAGGAAATACAGAGAACACCACAAAAATATTCCTCAAGAAGACCAACCTCAAGGCACATAATCGCCAGATTCACCAGGGTTGAAATGAAAGAGAAAATACTGAGGGCAGCCAGAGAGAAACGTCAGGTTACCCATAAAAGGAAGCCCATCAGACTCACAGCAGATCTCTCAGTAGAAACCCTACAAGCCAGAAGAGAGTGGGGGCCAATATTCAACATCCTTAAAGAAAAAACTTTCAACCCAGAATTTTACATCCAGCCAAACTAAGCTTCATAAGTGAAGGAAAAAATAAAATCTTTTTTGAACAAGCAAGCACTCAGAGATTTCATCACCACCAGGCCTGCTTTACAAGAGCTTCTGAAAGGACCACTACAAATAGAAAGGAACAACCAGTATCAGCCTTTCTAAAAAATACCAAAAAATAAAGAACATCAACATAATTAAGAAATTGCATCAACTAATGGGCAAAACAGCCAGCTAACATTAAATGACAGTATCAAACACACATATATTGTTATTAATTCTAAATTTAAATCGACTAAATCCCCCAATCCAAAGACACAGACAGGCAAAAAAAGCCAAAACCCATTGGTATGCTACATCCAGATCCATCTCACATGCAAGGATACACAAAGACTCAAAACAAAGGGATGGTGAAAAATTTACCAACCAAATGGAGAGCTAAAATAAATAAATAGAAAGCAGGAGTTGCAATTTTTGCTGATAAAATAGATTTCAAAGCAACAAAGATCAAAAGAAGCAAAGAAGGATATTACATAAAGATAAAAGGATCAATGTAACAAGAAGAGCTAAAGATCCTAAACATAAATGCACCCAATACAGAAATACCCAGATATATAAGACTTACAAAGAGACTTGGACTCCCACACAATAATAGCGGGAGACTTCAACATCAATATTAGATAGATCAATGAGACAGAATGTTAACATCGATATCCAGGACTTGAACTCAGATCTGGAACAAATAGACTTAATTAACATTCATAGAACTCTCCACTTTAAATTCACAAAATATACACTCTTATCAGTACTACATCACACGTATTTACAGGTTTAAATGAAATATTGGTTGGCTACTTGTTAATTATTTTCTTCCCTCATTTTTTTTTTATGTCTCTATTATTAAACACAATTACAGGCATACCCAGTTTTAGACTACATTCTAGCCGGGGCAATAAAGCAACACCCCTGTTCTCTCTCCCTCTTCCTCTTCCTCTTTCTTCCTTTCCTTTATTCTTTTTCTTTTTTTTTTTTAATTCTTTTTCTTTCTTTCTCTCGTTCTTCAAAAAAAAATACTGTTTACTTTCCTTGGTTTTGTTTAAATGTTGCATTATGTTTTACTCTAGCCCTACATGATAGAATTTTCTAAATAGTCAGAGTAGGCCTTGTCTTTCCAAGGTTACCCCTTGCTCTTCTTCAGGGATTGGATAAATTCAGTGTGAACACACAGAACACACAGAACCACATTAAATGGGGGCAAAGTTTTTTCTTCTTCTTTTTTTTTTTTTTTGCTATAAAAATATTTTATTAGTAATTAAAAAAATAAAAAGCTAAAGCTTTTTAATGCTATTTATGAAGAAGGCTATAAAGATTTTTCATTTGCCCACTTTCCATATAGTTTCCTGCTCTGGTCTCTTTACAGCCACAGATCTTTCCCTCTGAAGAGACTATGAATCCCTTGAGAACCCTCAATGGAGGCTAGGAGACCCCAAGTTCAAATGTTAGATAGAGTGGAGTGGGAAGGAAAAGTGTCTCTCAGGGGCAAATTGAGTTTGCAAAGCATATAATCACCAGGGGTTCAATAAGAAGGGTTCTAGGTGACAGAATTTCCCATGGGAGAGGCAGGGTCCAACAGAAAGAATAAAGAAGTCTTTTGGAGAGCCAAAAAGGAGGACTTTCAGCCCAGGGTGTCAGGGAATTACCCCCACTCAAAAAATAGCCAAAAACTAAAAAATAAGAAGATAATTACAGCCCAGGAATTCAGGGAATGATTCCCACTCAGAACAAGGAGCCAAGAGAAAGACCTTGCATCCCAGGAGGTATGTTTCAATGGAAGCCTGGGATTCTAATTCAGTTGCAGAGAGTATCTTTATATGTTAAGAATCAAAATTTGTTTTTACCAGCTGTAGCTGATATTTGTCTGGAGCAATGTTTCAGGAGTCTTGACTTTTCAGTAGATTTTCATTCTGTCAGGAGTAAAGACAAAAGGTCCAAAGGTTTGTACTTAGGGTCCTGGGTGACAGACCTAGGAATCTAATGATAAATCTGTACCTATCTGAGTCATGACACCATAACTGTTAAAGAATGATTAAATGACACTTGTTAAAGCATGGTAAAAAGACTATATTCCAAACCATTATATTCATTCTGGGGACCACTTATACTGTGGGAAGAGAGATTGAACTCAATTTGCAATACGATATGGATAAGTGGAAATTTATGCCCAAGGAATCGTATGGGAATCAGTAGATAGAAAATTACTAATAGAAAACGTCAGAGATAAGAAAGATTCTGGCTAAACTGCCCCAATATGATGCTTGCTGAAGACAGGCCAAAGTGATCAGACAGCATTGAGAGAATAATGAAGGATGAGAGATCTGATCAGCTACCTAGGACGAGGAGGGGAGAAATGCTTGCTAAACTGACTTAGCAGCGTTCTTTACTAAAACTGAAATTTGCAAGGAACTGCACAGATGGGCCTAGCAGAAGATTAAAAAGGCTGGCTAACATTTAGTTAAAAAAAAAAACTTGTCAAAATATTTTATTTCTTTGGTTTCTTAACAATCTTCCCACTTTGAAATCGTGCTTCCATTTGTTTCTTTATTTATGGTTATTCTCTTCCAGTAGCTGCAGGCTACATAAGGAGAACATAACTGAGTGCTGTACCATTCCATGCATAATAAATGTAGAATAGCTAAAACTTAATAAACTATCAATATTTGTTGAATATCTTAGTGAGTTATTTTATATAAACCTTACTGTTTAAAAGTTGAAGTAAAATATTTATTCGAGATTAAATGTCAATTTTAAAAATTGAAATAATATTCAATAATAATACTAACACTTGAAAATATTAATTTCCAAATATTAAGGGATGGGTTATCAATGAAATTTATTTTATGACTAAAAGGAACACAATTATTGAATTGATCCAAATAAATATGGTCTCCTCAATCAATAAGAAACAAAGAAATTTCTGCTTTGATAAAATTTTTGTACAATATAGATATATTTCATTTAAGACATGAATGAAAAATAAAGGGAAGTTTATAATGCTGAAATTACTCAAAATAGTTTTAATTTAAGTAATTATCACTATGTTATAGGCAAGAGTATTGAAATATTAAAAATATATCTGTCAAAACATTTTAATCTGTGTTTAAATATTGGAATTACCGCTTTCTAGTTGTATTAACATAATCAAATTATAAAAATGATTTTGATTGTTAATTTATCCAAGCATTAATTAAAAAGAACTGATAAAATATTACATACATTAAAGGGATGTAGTGAAAATTACAGTTACATTTTATTTTATTTTATTTTTTGAGACAGAGTCTCACTCTGTTGCCAGGCACCAGGCTGGAGTGCAGTAGAGCAATCTCAGCTCACTGCAACCTCTGCCTCCTAGGTTCAAGTAATTCTCCTGTCTCAGCCTCCTGAGTAGCTGGGACTACAGGCACACGCCACCATGCCCTGCTAATTTTGTTTTTTTTGTTTTGTTTTGTGTTTTGTTTTTTTAGTGAAGACAGGGTTTCACCATGTTGGCCAGGATGGTATTGATTTCTTGACTTTGTGATCCACCCACCTCAGCCTCCCAAAGTGCTGGGATTGCAGGTGCGAGCCACCACACCCAGCCTACAGTTACATTTTTGACAAATATAGAACTCAATGTATATGGTTTTGGTTTTTAATATTGTCTTTTGTATTACTGATTACATTGCCTTTACTATTTTCCATTCTAAATGATGACAATTTGATAGTAGTTTTATTATTAAGCAAGTGAAACAAAAAGAAAATATTCAATAATTAATGTTACTCTTCAGTGTATCAGAGAGTTTATGCTATTTTTGTCTCTTTATTAGAGAAGAAGGAATTAGAAATAAGACAACTTGTTCATAGACTCATGACAAAGGAAGAATGAGGGTAGAGCTAACACTTAGGGGCCAAGGTAAAGCTTCTCCTCTACTCTCTAAAGATTCAGCAAAAATGAACTAAAACTGGACATATTAATAGGCTAAAAAGACAAACAATATTTATTTCATGTATATAGCATGGGGGAATCACAGGAGAATGATTACTTAATAACCCAATGATGTCCAGATGATTATATATACTTCTTAATAGAGAAAGGGGAGATGAAGAATAGAAGAAAATTATTTTCAAAGGAGATGAATAAGCCAAAAGTACAATGTTCTGGAACAAATTTCTTCTGAGCTGTGAGGGAAAGTGGCAGGCAGACAAGGTATGAAAATTCACTGTGAACAATGTTCGTCATGTTGTGTAAGTAAAGTATCTCAGGTAATCTTCTAAAGCTGCCTTCAGAGTAAACAACAACCTACAGAGAAGTTCTTAAGACAATTGTATTTCTTCTTGAAATAAGTTTTCTTAGATAAGAAATTTCCACAGAGTCTGTCCTATTTGCTTCAGAAAAGTAGATAAGAGAGACAGGAAAGCAGGGGAAGGTCAGAAACCTTGAGGCTTCTTTAGTCCAGCATGTCAAACTGCCACATTTTGGGATATCATTTTCTAAATCCAAGCAATATGAACAGAAAATTATTGAACTCAAGAGTAAGATTTGCATGGTTATATGTAGCATGTATACAAAGCTACCCTGATTAATGGAACACAAATAATTAGATACTGCCTTTACTTTGAGGAAATCCTAATTTATATAAATCTCCATGGTAATGTTAAAGATTTAGCTCATTGTACCCAATAGATTCTTCTTGCCCATTGCACAGAAAAAACAATACACTGAGACAGAAGCGTTGCAGCAGAGAATGAGTTTAATTAATGCAGCAGAGAAACAGGACACTAGATATTTCTCAAGTCCACCTCTCTCCAAACTCATAGGCTAGAGTTTTTAAGGTTAATTTTGGCAGGCAGGGGCTAAGGAATGGATGTTGCTGTCTTAGGTTTTACAATAGTTATGTTATCTATAGAGACAATTGTGGAAGTTACAAATCTGGCTACTTCAGGCTACAAGACTCCTGAGCAGTAAGCAGCTGTTAATAGATTATAAAACAATGACTAGAGTTGAACTATGCCTAAACTCTAAAATAATTCAAGCCCCTAAAATAATTTCAACCTCGTGGTCAATATAGTAGTCTTAAAAAGGTGATTTTGGCCCCTCAGCAAGGACAAAATTAATTTGGGGAAGGAACTGTTTTCATTTTTATTTTCAAGTTAAACTTTAAATTCCACTCATAATTAGCTTGTTCTATGCTGAGGAATGAGTAAATAGAGTTAGGTTTTAACGTAGAAGCAAGATGAAGTCAGCAATATTAGCTTTCTCTCACTATCTAGTGAGAGAAATATCTAGTGTCCATAATTTTTGATAACACGGTTTTACCATCAAAGAATGCAACACAATTGTTTATTTTTAAGAACTACCATTGTAATATAAATGTGTCTGTGAATATTATGTCTAATATACTAGTATAAGAATGAATAACTAAATAAATGGATACATATGTCTTTCACATGTTCATAAAGTAAAACCCATGCAACTTCATCTTATATTTTGTTTAGAAATGCTTCTACATTTTTCACTATATGAGTACATAGCAGTATGTGAAATGAAGTTTGTTCTATTAGAAAAATGTTGAGCCTTACTAAATAAACTTTTTATATACCTACAACTTAGGGGAATTAAATCAGTGAAAAAGCAGAGATTTTTGTAAATATTCTACTGTCTTGGAAAAAGAGCATAGACTAGTTATTATCAATTGGAATCTGATATTTTTTTAAAAAGTATATCCTCCTAAAGAACTCATGCTAACTTATTCATTAAATATTTTTTGGAGAATGGATATAAATTTTCTTGTAATCTTTATATTCTTCCAGTCAACAAATTATCATAATACCGTCACTAGCTTATTAATATTGGTGAGCAGACATAGCCTAAGAAGTCCATGGAAATTTTGGGGAGTCATAATTTTGATTTTCATTAAAGTCTTGCTTTACCAGAGGATATGTTACATTCTCAGTTGAATTTGCGTACATTTGTGAATAACAATCCTTCTTTGGACAATAAAATATGATTTTACTGAAGACAAAACACATTTTCTCATACAAAGTGTAAAGCATGAATGATTTACACAATAAAAATTGAACTCAGTTATTATCTATATTTTCACATCTTATATGTAAAAGTATCCTCTGTGGAACAAATTGTTTTATACCTGTGCAAACTACCTTTTTCTGGTGTTCTATTTAGACAAACTAGCCTCCATATTCAAGAGATGTATAGAGAAGTTCATTGGCCATAATTGTTCGGATTTATCTCCATTCCTTTGCCTCAAAACACTGCACATGAATGTGCTTTCTGGAATAATTTCAACATTTTTATTCAGAGCTTTTAATAATTTTTACAGCATAACTTTAACACTAGAGTTTTTAAAGTACTTTGAACTTAAAGCAACTTTAAAGTGCTTCTAACTTAAAATAGACACTTTTTGCTCCCAATACAAATATTATTATATTTAAAAAATAAAAAAGTATGTAAACCGCAATTTTATGCATGTTTGGTTTAGTTGGTCTCTAAAATTAAAATTGTAAAAAGAATCATACATGGAACAGTAAATGTTAATACTTTGGTGTCTCAACAAGTGAGGCATAATGGGATTATATAAGCACAAATTTTCTTTTTTTTTTTTTTTTTTTTTTTTGCTCTGTCACTCAGGCTGGAGTGCAGTGGTGTGATGTTGGCTCACTGCCACTGCCAACTCTCAGGTTCCAGTGATTCTCCTGTCTCAGCCTCCCAGGTAGCTGAAACTACAGGAGCCCACCACCACACCTGGCTAATTTTGTGTTTTTAGTAGAGATGGGGTTTCACCATATTGGCCAGGCTGGTCTTGAACTCCTTACCTTATGATCCACCTGCCTGGGCCTCCCAAAGTGCTGAGATTACAGGTGTATATTAGTAAAATTTGAAAGAAATATAAAATGAAGACCCTTGTTTTGGTTATAACCAAAATGTTTAATTCTTGATAATATGAAGTAGAAATTGGCTATAAACATTTGGTTATAACAAAAATGTTTAATTCTTGATAATATGAAATAGAAATTTTTGATAGTAGCTTTAATTGATTGGGATCCTTAATAGTTGAGAAACTAGAAATAAACATTTAAATGTTAATTAAATAGAAACTTCTAAAATTAATTATTAATATAGCAATATTTAAATAGTAGTTACATACTTCAAATGTAAAATAAAATGATTTATACTTTATTTTATTATTTTATTTTTTGAGAAAGGGTCTCTCTACCCAGGCTGGAGCGCAGCAGAGCAATCACAGCTCATTGCAACCTCTGCCTCCAGGCTCAAGCAATCCTCCTGCCTTAGCTTCCCAAGTAGCTGGGACTCCAGGCACACACCACCATTCCTGGTTAATTTTTAAAGAAATTTTTGTAGAAACAAAGTTTCACCATGTTCTCCAGGCTGGTGACAATTTTAATTTAATTAAAGAAAGAAAAATATTTCAATAACTAACTTTAATACAATCAAGTATACAGTATGTATAAAGTTAGCAATAGTGTGTAACAATGGCTTAGGTCTTCACATTCAGTCACTACTGACTCATTGGCTTACCCAGAGCAATCTTCAGTCTTATAAGCTCTATTCATAGTAAGTGCCTTATACAAGTGTACAACTTTTTATTTTTTGTACTGTAGTATTATTGTTGCTCTTCTATGTTTAGATATACTTAGGTTACAAATACTTCTCATTGTGTTGCAGTTGACTACAGCATTCTGTATAGTAACTTACTGTACAGATTTATAGTCTAGGAGCAACAGGCTATACTCTATAGCTTAGGTGTGTGGTAGCTTATATATGTATACATAGTACACGTTAATAGCTTGGTGTAAGTACACTCTGTGATAATTGCACAGTGGTGAAATTGTTTAAGAATGCATTTCTCAGAAAGCATAATGGTGGCTAAGTGAAGCATGATTGTAGATTTTTTTTTTGTTCAGTCAGGAACGATATCATGGGATTTATTATGATATAAATATACATTAGTTCCTCAGTCCTTCACACTGCTAACAGTTCCCTCAATTTGTAACCAACACATGATTGATTGGAATATTACTTATAAATTAGTTCCATTAGATAAAAGAAAATCAACGCAGACCTCTAGAGACATTTTTATTTTTTACTATTTAGGTTTGTTATATGGAGCCTCAGCTTTGCAGGTGATAAACTTATTTACTTACTTTCCTTTATTATCTTTAATTTTATTTTTGAATACAACTGTTTTAAGTAGGATAACCAATTTCTTATTTTTAATCACACATTTAGGAATAAATACCAGTTGTTCACAAATTAGGTACAATCTAATGGAGTAGACAGCTGAAATTGCAATGAAAATAAATGTTAGGCTGTAGGAGAAGAGGACTTGAATATGGATGTTATAGAGTCTGTGGGCTTTACTGATCCATAATTCCATATACAATTATAGATGTTTCAAATCAAGGTTCAGAAATTTCTTAATGCTAACTGCTATATCGTGCAATTGGATCCTCCAAATCTCATGTTGAAATGTAATCCCCATTGTATGACTTGGGGCCTGGTAGGAGGTTTTGGGATAATGCGGGTGGATCCCTCGTTAATGATTTTGTGCCCTTCCTATTGTAATAGGGATGTTCTTGCTCCGTCCGTTCACATGACATCTTGTTGTTTACAAGATTGTGGTGCCTCCCTTCTGTTGCTTGCTTCCTCTGTCACCACGTGATGCACTGGCTTCTCCTTCACCTTCTGCCATGAATGTAATCTTCCTGCGGTCCTCACCAGAAACCAAGTAGTTATTGGTGTCCTGCTCATTTAGCCTGTAGAACCATGAGCCAATTAAAGCTCTTTTCTTTATAAATCACCCAGTCTCAAGCATTCTTTGTAGCAATGCAAAAGCAAACTGACGCACTAAGTCCATTTGCTTTTCTCACTTAAGTAGTTTCAAAAACAGTACTGGATGTTCTGTTGCATTGTTTTGTCTTTGCTGTTAAGTTCCTGCCTTAGTCACCTTATATTTTAGGACTAAATAGTATTTAAGTAATATTTGTTTATTATTAATTTAAGTAAATAAACCAATGGCACTATAGAGCCTAAGGATCTTATAGTCATCATTAAAGAGTTTAAATGTATTTTTTATTGTAAAATCAATCAATTTCATGTGATCTTTGTAAAACACAAAACAAAAAAAAAAGCGTTATTTTGTGATTCATGTTTAGTACATAAACATTATTGACATTGGTGTCATTGAAATGTTACTCATTTTAATTGTGAGTGAATTGTAATGTTACCCATTATTTTTCAATAAGTATGTTGTTTGAATTATCTTTGTCCATTTTATACATTTTATTCATATATAAGAGTGCATGCATTTATGTCTATCAAAAACAAGGCTCACAATTTGGATGAATGCCCCGCCAGACTGAGCACATTTTCAACTTTACCTAGGAATGCCATTTTTTATTTTAAGAAAAAAGCAAAGTTAATTACCGTTAAGTCTTTTATCTGTGAAATTTACAATATAAACATTTAGTTTTTTATTATTTTATTTATTTTTATATTTCAGAGCTTGCTTTTGAGCTAACAGTTGAGCTCAGATATATTTTAGTTCCAGGCTTTAGGCTTCCAGCTATGCCAAATCTATTTATGCTAACAATCTCCAACAGCTGCACTCTGTATTATCTGAGACTTCTGGGAGGTCTTCCAAAGGAACTCCAAATAGAGCATATTGCAGTGATCTAGTCTGGAGTGCTGAAAATAATGTTCCACCTGCAATAATTTTTGTGCCACAGAAAACCTGCTGTAGCTACACAGTACTCTGAAGAAGAGAGAGAGAGAGAGAGCGAGGACAGAGAGAGAGAGGACAGAGAGAGGTTGGCCTATTGCTATTTGTTTCCAAAAGGTGACTCATCCTATTCATTCTCCTTTTGTATATCCCTTGGTTTATTAAGGATAATGAGCTGTTACCTCAATCACTCCCACCCTCCAGGGTTCCCATTCTCTTTCCACATTCTACCTCCTTCCTTTTATTTCTTCCTGTGATGTGAGCAACAGCCCAGGAAAAGAACTCGAGTGAACCATATAACATCATTGCTATTAATGAGCTTAAAAAGCACAGTCCATGAAAGTACACTAGCTCCGTAGAAGAAAAAAGAGTGGAGATTTTACCATCCATTATTCAAATGATGAATGAACACACTGTGCTATTTCTGTGAGACAGATGAACAGTTAGAGATGAAGAGGGTTGTTCAGAGGGACTGCATCAATAAAGCCACCACTCATGAAAAATGACTGCAGTGCTGTGCTTTACTGGCATTAATGGTGCTTAAAATGCATTCTTGAGCACACACATATGCTTACACTGGTACAGAGATAGGAGAGCATTTGCTCTTCCTAGATAGTTTTTAACCAACAGATTAATGCAAATAATTTCTAAAGTTTAGCTTCATAACTTTTCTAATAAAAAATGAGAAAATTTTGTTACAGCTTGACAAATGATTCTACCTGGAAAAAACTCTCAGAATCATAACCATATTTTACATAGAGATGTGCCAAAATGCTTGAAAAGTAATTAGGCAGCTGACAGACTATTTTATTTGCTAGTTCAAGTCATGGTCGTTAGCCATTTGCTTCTCTTCCTTCCATCTGAATACTTTAGTTAGGGAATTACCATTATAGTGATATAGAATTCCATATGAATTCATGTCCAGTAAACGTAATAGAAAATCAATGTTAGAAAGTTGAGTTTTTTAAAGCTTTAGTCCTGTAGATAAATATTTCTGTGGTTTACAGGAGTAAATGTTAATTTATGAAGAAAATAAAGTGTGTGAAATGTTAACATATACCATATTTTGGTCCTAACAGTATTTCCAAAATTAATCTAAAAGGATAACTTTAAATTCACATTCCAGTATGCTTTTAGCAAGTTTTACAATTCTCAATATCTATTTCTATTTATTCTATACATATTGTTTTGAAGAAAATCAGTATTATTTGCTTATATTACTGAAGGTGACAAATTCCCTGAACTGTATAAAATAATTTTACTTGTAGAAAAGAGTGACCAAGAATTTTTATACCATTATTGGACTGAAACCAAGGTCTTGAGCAATTCACCCAGAAGGAAATTCTTTTGCTTTATTAACTTGATAACACTGGCTGTAATAATAAGCAAATGTAGAGCAAATTAGCTCTTACACTCAAATTTAAAATTTTGACAATTTCATTCTGAGTACTCACAGAGATGTGTTAAAAAAAATAACCAAACATTCCACAAGATGTTTCTGAATATAAATGTAAATGTAAAGGAGGGGAAATGATGTTAAACTCTAAATCATGTATTTATGGCATTAGTTATAATCAATGACAGTGTTTTACATCTGACTTTTATACCCTCTATTCTGCCTACCAGTCTTCCTTTCACAAAGGTCACATTTAATGCCCAAACTGACAGTTCCATGGATTTTTAAAATGTTCACATCAATTACCTTTTTATATCACTTGTTTATTCTTTCACTGGACTTTTTTTCTACATTATTAACTGTTTCTGAGTTTCCTTGTATCTTTAGGGTTACTCTTTTAAACTCACTGATCCAGGCTTGCTGTCATTCTCTCCTATTGTTTCTAAACCAAACTTGGGTCCACCTACCTGGTGCTGCAAAGCTGAACACTGACATTGGAACTACAGGAAAGAAAGTGAGATTTTTATTGCAGAGCACTACAGAAGGAGAATTAGGCAAGCAGTGCTTATGACTCAAATTCCCAGAGGGCTTACAGGTAAGGATTTTTAAAAGTGGGGTGTGGCACTGATCACATCGGATCTCCTCAAATGCGGGTACCAGCTGCAGCATTGGTTATGTTGGTAGGCCCTTGTTTGGGTGCCAGCTGTGATGGGGATCATGTCGGAGTCACCACCTGAGACTTTGATCATAACCAGTGGAGGTCTCTCCTGCAGACCCTGACTCAGAGACAGATAAATGAAATATACTCTCACACACAGAATGCAGTACAAGAGTTGGACTAGGGGGTTGTCAGCTGCTCTCAGAAGGTGATTGCAGCTAATCGACCACCACTTGCTGCTCCTCCTCACATTTATTTAGTATAGATTTAATAACAGAGGTTCTAAGTCAACACGCTTGTGGAAAATTAACATGGTTAAAAGAGTGGTTTTATGAATGATAAAAGGTTTTGGTTTTGGTGCCTGGAATAAACACCATTAGTAGGTAATACCCCTTTTACCTCCCCGTGAGAGGACCATCCTGTGCAAAGTTTACATGAGCAAACGAATTAGGGTAGGGACAAAGGAATGTGGAGTAAACACCTAACTGGGGAAGCTTTTATCATCCTAATCTTCACTCTGTGACTTAATGCTCTAACATAAGAACTGGTTACCTTCAGCCTGTTCCATAAGTTAATAAAAACCTTTTGGCCTTCCAAAAGGATAGAGACGATAATCTTATAACTTCCCTAATATTTCCCTTAATACAGACATCCCAAGTGAATCTCAACAGTAGGAAGGCAAAGCCATAAATCAGCACATATAGGCCATCCAGGCAAAGTCATAAATCAACACATGGAGGCCATCCATTGGTTTCACCTAAACAGGCAGGCTCTAAGCAGAACCCCGCAAGCCATAAGTGGATTCAGACATTTTCCAATTTGCGATTGGTTAGGAGGTGAAGCTTCATTTAAAGATTTTGAATCAGCACAAAAGAATGTTATCTCTGTCTGTGGATGTAACCTCCTCCAGGCCACTGAGGAAGACACTTAGAACAAAGAATGGTGGTGGTCCAAGTTCAGTCCTCCCTTTCCCCTTATCTGAGGTCTGCATGCCAGTGGAATCACTTGGTGGCTGTCTGGGTTTCTAAAAATAACTCAAAGACATATATTAAGATGTTATATTGAGAAGAGAAGATCTTGTGACTCTAAGTCCTTTGGCTCTTCTTTTAAGCTATTGTGACCTCTTGCTTATCAAGTTGCTCATTTATTTCTCAGGGCTTGCTAAATCCCTGGAATTTATCTTGAAGGAACTCAAAATCTTCATTTATTTCCATGCTGACAGGACCCAGACAGGCCCCTAAGTGTGCTGTCTCACCATCCTCTGAGGAACGAAAATTTCAAATACAGCCTGAAGAGTAGGACTTTCATGAATACATTTCCCCTGTGTTCCAGATATATTATTTCTAGTCATGGATATCTAATACATTTGGGGACGTTCAAGAAAGAATTCTCACCAACTCATAAATATATTTTATGCATAGTATCTATCTCTATGACTAGATGCTAAAAGCCTCTGAGAGCAGAGACTATGTATCTTTCTTTCCATTTTAAAATTACTTTTATCATCACTATCCCTGAACAACTCTGCTGGAGCCCTCACCTCATCTCTTCAAATGACACAATCATCTGGAAAGGATCTCTTTCACAGAGGTCTGAGTTCAGAATCCTTTCCTCCATGTTGCTAGGTTCTAAAACCACAACCTCATTAGTTATTGCCCCAGGCATAAGAAACGATTGATGTCTCCTGAAATCACTAAAACTGTAGTCGCTTAGTATCTACTCTTCCTTTGTGTTCAGATCTTCCATTTTTTCCAATTCCTCTAATTTAAATTATATCGTGGAAGTAAACCTATAATTTTAACTTTTCTGTTTTGATCCTGAACAGTCACAAATGTGTTACCAATATTTTCTCACCTTATGTCTCCTATTACACTTTCTTATTAGAGGCTTTGATATATCAAAGTTTTTACTCATAATGTATTCAACATATCCATTCATTTTTTCAATAATAATATTTTTTGCATATGTGAGAAATCTTTTATTGCTCCAAAGTAAGGTATCTATTAGCTATTATTAACCTTTGGGGAATTTATCTTCTCAAATATTTAACTGATTTTTTTTTTCGGCATATGGTTTGGATAAAAAGATTAATTTTTTTTTATCCCTTAGTATATACATAACAATTACCCAGAATAATTTTTTTGAAATACTATTCTTTCTACATTGTCATTTCAGACAGCTCTGTTTTACATCCATTTCTCCATGCATGTTTTTTATCTCTGAAGTCTTCAACATGCTTCACTGGTGTCTGTTACTTCCCAGCTACCAAAGTCTCACTTCTTCAATTATTGTAGTTGTATCCAGCAACATGCTGTCATCTCCTTTTTCTAATGGTTAAGGAAAAGCTATGACCTTTCTGATATGAATATGAACACATTTTAGTTTTTCCAAAAATGATGCTGGAATTACATTGACTCCATAGACTAATTTAGAGAAAATGAACATATTTATGGCATATACAAACACAATTGAGTTTCAATCTTTTTGGAAGACCAGCTTTGGAATTTATTGATTTTCCTCTTTTTTCCTGTTTTCAATTTGATTGACTTCTGTTCTAATTTTTATCTTTGATTTCTTTCATTCTTGCTTTTGACTTAAATTACTCTTTCTTCTTTAGTTTCTGAGTGAGAAAGTTATGTTATTAATATAGTTTTCCATTACATTCATTTGTTATTTTACATTTACCTCTAAGCACAAATTGTGCTGCATCTCAAAAATGTTGATAAGCTATAGTTTTATTTTAATTTAATACAAATATATCTTAGTATTTTGGAAATAAATTCTTGACTCGTGGGTTAGTCAGAGCTGTTTTGTAATTTCCAAATATTTTCAAAATTTCCACTTACAATTTTGTTATTAATATCTAGTTTAATTCTGTGGGTTCTGAGAATATTATGGGTTAAATTGGGCCTTCCCTTCAAAAGGTATGTGGAAGATGTCAACACATGTGTCTCATAATGTGACTCTAGTTATAAATAGGGTAATTACAGATGTATGTAATTAAATTAAGAGAAAGTCATACTAGAGTAGGGTAGAGCTCTAATTCCATATGACTAGTATTCTTATATAAAGATGACCATGAAAAGACTGTTAAAAGAAAAACCTTAGTCAAATTAAATTTAACAGAGTTTAGTTGAACAAAGAACAATTTACAAATCAGGCAGCCTCCTGAGCAAAGCAGGTTCATAAAGACTCCAGTGAAGCCATGTGGTGGAAAATTTATGAACAGAAAAAGGAAAGTAACACACAGGAAACATGAAATCAATCTAAGACCCAACCACCTTGAGCACATGTTTCAGGATATACTGGGCTGTGTCACAGGCCATTAGTCACTCATATTTGGCTCAGAGTAAATGAATATTTTATAGAGTTTGACTCTTTTTCTCAGCATAGTACAAGCTTTGCTTGATAAATGCTAGTGCTCAATTTTTTGTATTTTTTTATGTTCAGTGAATGGTCAATGTATTGGAAGACTTGGATATTGGCAAACTCTGGGAGTTAAAAATACAGTCAAGCTAGTTGGTCATAAGAGTGAAATGATAATAAAGAAGAATTAGTGTTTTTGAAAATATAGATAAGAAGAAGGGAACAATAAAGTCAGAAAAACTGATTCTCATAGAGTTTTATCAAAGGTGGCAAAAAAAGATACTACAAATAAATAAACTTAAGGCCAGGAATTCAATGAAAAGTCCTTTAAACATTAGATGGCAGGAAGTAATGTTGAAATCAATTAAGAAATCTATCAAATATATATCTTGTTAATGTAAGAGACAATTGGGAGATAACTGCAAAAATCTAGTAGTTTCTTAAGAAGTGGGTCTCTGTTTCTACCCAGCTACAAAAGCCTCACTTTTTCAATTACCGTAGTTGTTATCCAGTGACATGCTCCCATCTTGTTTGCTAATAGGTAAAGAATTTAGAAATTATAAAGGAATATTATAGATGTGAACAAGTCTAGGACATTTTATCAGAAAGCTCAATGATACTGTAAGTAAGCTAGACAGGATATAAGTAAGTCAAATTCAGGCCTGGTGCATTGGGAAGTGTTAAAACACAATTGATAATCTTGGATTATAGCCTTAATAAGTATATAGATTACTGAGGATACACATATTTTCTTACACAAGGAGCACTTTTTTTTCTTATGTCCATTAGTTGTTGTGATGAGAGATAGTCAGAGGTTCTAATTTAGATAGCGTGAGAGGAGGTGCTGGTCAAAAGTGAAAGACAGAGTCAAACTGGAACCAGAACAGTAGAGGGGACTGAATTGTAAGGAATACGGGTATATTGATGTCCTGGTTGTGCATGCATGTGTGTGTGGTGTATATCTATTTTGAAGGACAAAATGAAGAAAGATATTTAAAAATAAGGAGGCTTTGTTGTACAATATCTGGTGAATTTGACAAACGTAAGGCCATGTTAACCGAGTCACAGTGAGTGGCTGAGAGAATATCAATTTGCCAGAGCAGTAAAGAGAAACCTAATCATGCAGGTTTAAACCTGTTAAAAACCTTAAAGCAGTAAAAGCACGGATTCATGTGATCAGATTTGCATTTTCAAAAGATAACTGATGTTAAAAGAATTCCTCCTGGATGAATTTACCATATATTAGGAGTTGAAAATGCCAGGAATTGCTAGAACAAAGAATTTTTTAAAGTAAATCCAATATTCATTGACTTCCTGGATTTCAAAAGCCCAGAAGGCAAAATTTTGAGAAATATAAAAAGAGAAAAATGGGATGGGAAAGAAAAGAAAGTGAAAGAAAAGGGGAAAACCTCAATACAAAGCCCAAACCACAGACCTACATTTTTATCAGGAGGAAGAGGAGCAAAGCAACATTTATGGCAATTAACAGCTCTCATGAAATAACAATGAATAGGCAAATATCAAAGGAAATTTCAAAATATGAGCCTAGTCTTGGAATTAATGCAGTGTGAAACATTATTTTTGAAGTCATTGAAATGCATAGAATTGCTGAAGGACTAGAAAATTCAAAGCTGAGCCTTATTTGTCTTCCTGTACCCTTGGAACCTTTGAATTTGGAAGCAACAATAAGGCCTGTGCAAGTTCAGAAATTTATTAAAAGAGATCCTCTCACTGGGAGAAATTAGTCACAAATAGTCACAGTAGCAAAATCCAAAAGAGCCTTGTAATCTTATAAGTGATACAGAAAGGCAGAGTGAATTGTTGGGAGAATGGCATTGTGTATACTGCATCCAATTAACTTTGCTTAGAGAGTTTCTCATTAAAAATGAGGAGCATGCAGTTTGCAAATGGAAGAGAAGAGGTTGTTCTTAGGCAGCCCGGTTATAACAACATTGGATGTCTATAAAAGCAATGGTACAAAGATAACTATAAACCGACTTGTCTTTTTCTATTTTTAAGTTTTTGTTTATATGTGCAGATGTACAGGTTTGTTAGATAGGTAAAAGCTGTGGCAGCTACCAACCCATCACTTAAGTATTGAGCCCAGTGTGTGTTAGCTATTTTTTTCTGATGCTCTCCTTTATCCCTCAAGTGCTACAGGCCGCAGTATGTGTTGTTCCCCACCCTGTGTGTGTCCATGTGTTGTCACTGCTAAGCTCTAACTTATAAGTGAGAACATGTAGAGCTTGGTTTTCTGTTTCTGCATTAATTTGCTGAGAGTAATGGCTTCCAGCTTCATCCATGTTCCTGAAAAGGACATGACCTTGTTTCTTTTTGTGGCTGCATAGTATTCTATGATGTATATATACCACATTTTCCTTATCCAATCTTTCATTGATTAGAATTTGGGTTGATTACATGTCTTTGCTATTGTGAGGAGTGCTACAATGAACACACTCATGCATGCATTTTTATAATAGAATAATTTATATTCTTTTGGGTATATACCCAGTAATAGAATTGCTAAGTCAAACGGTATTTCTGGTTCTAGGTCTTTGAGGAATCACCATGCTGCCTTCCACACTGATTGAACTAATTTGCATTCCCAACAACAGTGTAAAAGCATTCCTTTCTCTCTGCAGCCTCTCCAGAATCGTTTCTTGATTTTTTGATAATTGCCTTGGACTAGCATGAGATAGTATCTCATTGTGGTTTTGATTTTCATTCATCTAAAAATCAGTGATGTTAACCTTTTTATTGGCTGCATAAATGTCTCTTGAGAAGTGTTTGTTCATGTTATTTGCCCACTTTTTACTGAGATTGTTTATTTTTTACTTGTAAATTTGTTTAAGCTTCTTGTGGAATCTGATTGTTAGACCTTTGTCAGATGGATAAGTTGCAAAAATTTTCTCCCATTCTGTAGGTTGTCTATTCACTGTGATGATAGTTTCTTTTGCTGTTTTTTTTGTTTCTTTAGTTTAAATGGATCCTATTTGTCAATTTCTGCTCTTATTGCAATTGCTTTTGATGTTTTTGTCATGAAATATTTTCCTTTGCCTATGTACTAAATGGTATTGCCTAGATTTTCTTCTATAGTTTTTTTACAATTTTTTATTATTTTATTTTATTTTATTGTACTTTAGGTTCTGGGGTACATGTATGAGAGTTTTTATAGCTTTGATTTTTCATTTAAGTATTTAATCCATCTTGAGTTAATTTTTGTGTAAGCTGTAAAGAAGATGTCCAGTGTCAATTTTCTTCATATGACTAAATAAATTTTTTTCTTCTTATGAATAAATAAATTTTCTTCATAAAGTGTATCTCCCAGTACAATTTATTAAATAGGGAATACTTTTCTCCATTGCTGGTTTTTGTCCAGTTTGACAAAGTTCAGATGGTTGTAGATGTGCAGTTTTATTTCTGAGTTCTCTATTCTGTTCCATTGGTCGATGTGTCTTTTTTTGTATCAGTACCATGTTTTTTTGGTTACTGTTGCCTTGTAGTATAGTTTGAAGTTGGGTAGCATGATACCTCCAGCTTTGTTCTTTTTGCTTAGAATTGTCTTAGTTATACAGGCTCTTTTTTGGTTCCATATGAATTTTAAAATACAATTTTCAAATTCTGTGAAGAATGTCAACAGTAGTTTAATGAAAATAGCATTGACTCTATAAATTACTTTGAACAGTGTGGCCATTTTTGATATTGATTCTTTCTATTCATGAATATGGAATGTTTTTGCATTTTTTATGACCTCTGATTTTTTGATCAGTTATTTGTGCTTCTCCTTGAAGAAGTATTTCACCTCCCTGGTTAGCTGGATTCCTAGGTATTTTCATTCTCTTTGTAACAATTCTGAATGAGAGCTCATTTATGATTCGTCTCTCTGCTTGTCTTTTGTTTGTTGTTATTTTGCCATTGATTTTGTATCCTGAGACTTTGCTGAAGTTGCTTATCAGCTTAAGAAGCTTTTGAACTGAGACGTTGGGGTTTTCTAGATATAGGATCATCTTAACTGCAAACAGAGACAGTTTGACTTCCTCTCTTCCTCTTTGAATGAGGTCCATTTCTTTCTTTTGCCTGATTGTCCTGGCTAGAACTTCCAATACTGTGTGGAATAGGAGTGGTGAGAGAGGGCATCCTTGTCTTTTGCTGGTTTTCAAGGAGAATGCTTCCAGTTTTTACCGATTCAGTATGATATTGGCTGAGGGTTTTTCATAAATGGCTCTTATTTTGAGTTATATTCCATTAATACCTAGTTTATTGAGGGTTTTTTTTAACATAAAGAGATGTTGAATTTTGTAGAAGGCCTTTTCTGCACTTATTAAAATAATCATTTTTGTCTTTAGCTCTATGTATGTGATAAATTACATTTATTGCTCTACATATATTGAGCTAGCCTTGCATCCCAAGGATGAAGCTATCTTGATGGAGCTGACTTGATAATGGTGGATAAGCTTTTTAATGTGCTGCTGGATTTGGTTTGCCAGCATTTTATTGAGGATTTTTGCATTGATGTTCATCGGGGATATTGGCATTAAGTTTTTTGTTGTTGTTGTTGTGTCTCTGCCACGTTTGGTATCAGGATGATGCTGGTCTCATAAAATGTGTTAGGAGGGAGTCCTTCCTTTTCAATTGTTTGGAATAGTTTTAGAAGATTTGGTCCCTGCTCCTCTTTATACTTCAAGTAGAATTCAGCTGTAAATCCATCTGGTCCTGGAATTTTATTTATTGGTTGACTATTTATTGCTGCTTCAATTTCTGAACGTGGTATTGGTCTATTCAGGGATTCAGTTTCTTCTTAATTTAGTCTTGGGTGGATGCATTTGTCCAGGAATTTATCCTTTTCTTCTAGATTTTCCACTTTCTTTGCATAAAGGTGTTTGTAATATTATACAGAAGAATACAATGTCCTTTCATGATAAAAATCATACGACAGAATATGAATAGAAGAAAATTACCTCAATATAATAAAGGCCATATATGAAAAGCCCACAATTAACATCATATTTAATGGTGAATTACTAAAATATTTTCCTCTAAAATAGGTAAAATAGGAAGAAAACAAGGATATCTACCCACATCACTTTTGTTTAACATGTTATTGGAAGTCCTAGACAGGGCAATTATAACAGAAAAATACAAGGCACCCACATATGAAAGAAAAAAGTACATTTACCTGTTAACAAATGACATGACCTTGCACATAGAAAACCTTAAATCCACATATGAAAGAAAAAAGTACATTTACCTGTTCACAAATGACATGACCTTGCACATAGAAAATCTTAAATCTTACATAAAACGAATCTGTTAGAGCTGACAAATAAATTCAGCAGAGTTGCAAAACACATAATCAATATATTAAAATCAATTGCATTTCTACAGACTTACACTAACAATCAGAATATAAAATTAAGAAAATAACCCCATTTTACACAATATTAAAAAATGCTTAAGATTAAACCTAAGAAGACAAAAGGCTTATGCACTATAAATTAGAAAGTATACACTACAAATTAGAAAATATTGCTGGAATAAATTATGTAAGAAATAAATGCTACAGCATTTCATGTTTATGGATTGAAAGTCTTAATTTTTAAGATGTCAGTATTACCCAACTATCTTTTTATTTAATGCAATTCCTATAAAAATCCCAGTAACTTTTTTGCAAAAATAGAAATAATTATTTAAAAATATATATAGATTCTTAAGGTACTCTTGGTGGCCTACCTAATCTTGAAAAATGACAAAACTAGAGGACTCATACTTTCTTATTTCACAATGTTTTACCTAGCTACAATAATTCAAACACTGTGGCACTTGCCTTAGACATGTAGCTCAATGGAACAGTAGGGAGAGCCAGGAAATCAACCCTCTTATATCTGTTAAAATGATTTTCAAGGAAAGTGCCAAGACAACTCAATGGGGAAATAACAGTTTTTATGATAAATTGTATTAGAGAAACTGTATAGCCACATGTAAAATGATACATTTGGATCCTTATACCACATACAAGAATGAGCTCCATGTGGATTAAATAGCTCAATGTTAAGATCCTACACTATAGAAGTCCTAGAAGAATATATAGGGAAAACTTCATGACAGCATACTTGACAATGATTTCTTGGCTATGACATCAAGAATGCAGGCAATAAAAACAAAAATACACAAATGGGATTATATCAAACTTTAAAACTTTTATGTACCAAAGTACACAGTCAACAGATTGAAAGTACAACCTGTGAAATGATTTGCAAATCCTATACCCAATAATGAATTAACATCTAAAATGCATAAAGACCTTTCACAACTCAAAACCAGAATAAAGTCATTTGATTTAAAAGTGAAAGATGACTTAAAGAACTGTTTCCAAAGATGATATACAAATCACCAAAAAGTACTTAACAACATACGTAGCATCGCTAATCAGAGGAATGCAAATCCAAACCACAATAAGATATGTTATACTCATTAAAATGTCTACAATCAAAAACATAAAAGAAAGTAATAAGCATTGGCAGTAATGTGTATGTTAAAACTCAGGAATTAAAAAAATAAAAATATTGTAACCAGTTTGGAAAACAAGTTATGACAGTTCCTCAAATAATTAAACATATAACTACCATATTTGAGGAACATGACAGTTCCTCAAATAATTAAAAATATAACTACCATATGATTCATGGATCTTATTACAACTCTTTCCAACACAAAACATTTGAAAGCAGGATCTAATTAGGAAGTGCAGTTGTTTCCCTCATATTCTATGTATAAATAAATCAGGCACTGAGGAATTAAGTAACTTACCCAAGGCCATCCCTTTACTAGATGGAAAAGCTGGGAGACAAGATCTATGGCCTGCTTTTAAAGGAGAAGCTTTTCTCTGTATTGAATTCTGTGTGAGCCCTAAATGTACACAACAAATAGCTAGAAAGATCTCAAATTGACATACTAACATCACAAATATAAGAACTAGATAATCAAGAGAAAACAAACTCCAAAGCTAGAAGAAGACAAGAAATAACCAAAATCAAAGTAGAAATGAAGGAGATAGAGATATGAAATACCTTTCAAAAAATCAATGAATTGAGGTTTTTTTAAAAGTGCATTGAATATTGTTGAATGCTTTCTCTACAAAAGTTGACATGATCATAGGGTTTTTGTCTTTTATTATGCTAATGTGGTATACTATATTGACTGCTTTTTATAAGTTGGACCATCCTTGCATCCCAAAAATAAACGTTTCTTGTTTGTGGTGTTTTAATTATTTTAATGCTTTGTTGAATTAAGTTTGTTGGCATTTTCTGAGGGTTTTGTATTAATATTTATCTTGAATATTAGTTTTTAATTTTCTTTCCTTGCAGTGTCTTTGGCATTGGTAGTAGGGTAATTCTGGGTTCATAAAATTAGCTCAGAAGTAGTCCCTCCTTTTCAATTTTTTGGAAGAGTTTCAAGAGGATTGATCTTAATTCTTCAAATGTTTGGTAACATTCTTTACTAAAGCTATCTGCTTTGGGGTTTTTATTTGTTGGGAACTTTTCATTATTGATCTAGTTTACCGACCACTTATTAATTTGTTCATATACCCTATTCCTTCATGATTCAATCTTAGTAGGTTGTGTGTTTTTAGGAATTTAGCTATTTATTCTAGATTATTAAATCTGTTAGTACATTTTTAATATTAATTTCTATTAATTCTTTTATTTGTGGCATTGATTGTAATGTATACTTTTTTATTTATGATTTTAATTATTTGTGTCTTCTTTCTTTTTTCTTAGTAATTCTATGTAAATGTGGTATGTCCATTTCATTGCTGTTTTCAAAAAATCAAATCTTAGTTTTATTTGTATTTTTCTATTGCTTTTCAAAAATGTCTTTAACCACGGCTAAGCCAGCTATATTACTAACAAGACACTGACATTTATGAAAGCATATTAAGGTGTAGCATATTTTTTCTCTTAATAAATAAGGGAATTATGAAAAATTCAAAAACTTTCAAGACAATGTTATGACTAATACATTTAATTTTCTTTGTTTTTCTCTATTTTTGATAAATGATCAGCTTCATTCCAAAAACATAGCCTTTATGGATATATTTAGAAGATATTTAACGTTTCCCAACAGATACAATTAAACTCAAGTTTTATTTCTCTTAGATGTGACTGACATTTAACTACCTACTTGATTTCATGTAAAACCTTATTTCATGACCATCAGAGGTTATTCTATAAGCAGAATTCTTCAGAGTTAGACCTCCAAACATTTTTGTCCTGTTCACCTATTGAAATACAAATGAAGGTAACAGCTCACTAGGAAATATTTGCTTCCTAGAAAGATATTAATCAATAAATATTGCTAACAATTTATAAATGAATTTTCTTCATCATCTGTTTTGTCTGTTCACTATACCATACATGCTGCAACATCATTTCCACTTGGCTTCTTTGATAAGACATTTTTCCAATTCTCCTCATGCTTTTAGACTACACTTTTGAATGCCAAACTTCCTCATATTGCCCAATAAATGCTGAAATTCAAAAGATCTTTCTTAGACTTTTTCATGTTACCACCTTGTGTGTGCACACGTGTGTGTGTGCATGTTTGTCTTTTGTTCCTTAAGTTATCTTAACCCACAGTTTCAGTTAATACCTATAGAAAGAATCAAAAGTCTTTACAAGCTTACAAATCTCACTGTGACCACTTCACTCTCTCCCCCAGGGCTCCAGAGATGTGGATTAAACTTTCTCTATATTAGCTGGAGTGTTGTAAAGGACAGTAAGCCGAAACACAAAAACTCACTGACATAGCTACTTAAGGAGTTGCCAAAACTACTGAACTTAAAGAAGTAGCCATTGTCTCTTGTCTGCATGATATATATATACACTTGGTGCTGCCTATTAAGTATTTTATGAGTAAACATAAGTAAAACATCTTAGAAGTGTGAAAGTCATTCTACCTATTTTAGAATAGCATTAATGAGGAGCAGGGGTGACTAATGACAAGATGAATAGAGAAAAGAATATAGATAAAAATAAGGCCTAAGAAATATTAATTATGTCTAGTGTTTGTTTAAACCAGGGGAACCTTCTGTGCATTTTAGAGTGCATATGGAAATTATATAACCTTTAGTTCAAATTTTAGCATAACGTAATTCAGTAGCCACAATCCGTAATATTAATTACACTTAAGTAATTAATTAAAAACAAACCAACATTAACCTAAGAGTTAGAAAGATCCTGTTCAAGTAATTTTTCTTTTTTTTTGTAACTTTAGTTTCACTATTTAATAAAAAATTATTTGCTTATTCAATCAAAAATGGTTTATAATAAAAGCAATGATAACACCAATTGTTAGTGAGGCTATGAGGGAATTGGGCCCTCCATATATTGTTTTTTTTTTTTTTGAGACGGAGTTTCACTCATGTTACCCAGGCTGGAGTGCAATGGCACGATCTCGGCTCACCGCAACCTCCGCCTCCTGGGTTCAGGCAATTCTCCTGCCTCAGCCTCCTGAGTAGCTGGGATTACAGGCACGCACCACCATGCCCAGCTAATTTTTTGTATTTTTGGTAGAGACGGGGTTTCACCATATTGACCAGGATGGTCTCGATCTCTTGACCTCGTGATCCACCCGCCTGGGCCTCCCAAAGTGCTGGGATTACAGGCTTGAGCCACCGCGCCCGGCCTCATATATTGTTAATTGAAACATATATTGTAGAACTTTTGGGAGGGCAATTGGAGAGCACATAGCAAATCTTTTTTTTTTTCTTTTTTTTAATTGCATTTTAGGTTTTGGGGTACATGTGAAGAACATGCAAGATTGTTGCATAGTTACATGCATGGCAGTGTGATTTGCTGCCTTCCTCCACTTCACCTGTATCTGGCATTTCTCCCCATGCTATCTCTCCGTACCTCCCCACCCCCGGCATCCCTCCCCCATTTCCCCCCAACAGACCCCAGTGTGCAGTGCTTCACTCCCTGTGTCCATGTGTTCTAATTGTTCAACACCTGCCTATGAGTGAGAACACAAGTAATTTTTCAATTAATTATATGAACAACTTTCATATACAGGTAGACAGAAAACCTTATTTCTCTGAAATTCACTATTATTATCAGGTAAAATGAAGTAAAAGGTAATAAACTGAATTAAGATGACTAGATAAAATCGAAAATCTATAAATGAGCAGAAATTATTTAATTATATGAATATATGAATTTATCACTAACATTAGGATCTTTGGCATATTCCTAAAGAATAAATAAACCCATCACTGTATTGCTTGATATCACTGTGGTTGGTTTCATGGAAATGAGGCTATTCTATTTTTCTTATTCAAAAATCCTGAGATGGAAGAAAATTTGATATTAATATAAATTTTATTTTTAAAACTATGAAAAATATTTATCTTCATGTATTTCATTATTATTTATGAGTTATACTTTCTAGCTATATAAGAACAATATATAAAGTATAATGCAAAATATTTAATATAATTTATGTTAATAAATTTTTCGCTCTAATAAAAAGTCTTTTGTATTATATACAGAGTTTTTGTTAATTACTGACTGACTACATCATACAAGGAATATAAAAAAATGTACAAGAAAAAAAACAAACAATCCCATCAAAAAGCAGGCAGAGGATATGAACAGACACTTTTCAAAGGAAGACATTTATGTGCCCAACAAACATGAAAAAAAGATCATCATCACTGCTCATTAAAGAAAAACAAATGAAAACCACATTGAGATATCATCTCATGCCAGTTAGAATGACAATCATTAGAAAATCAAAAGAACAGATGCTGGAGAAGATATAGAGAAATAGGAACATTTTTACACTGTTGATGAGAGTGTGAATCAGTTCAACTATTGTGGAAGACAAGGCGGCAATTTCTCAAGGATCTAGAACCAAAAATACCATTTAACCTAGCAATGCCATTACTGGGATATACACAAAGGATTATAAATCATTCTACTATAAAAACACATGTACACAAATGTTTATTGCATCACTACTCACAATAACAAAACTTGGAACCAATGAAAATGTCCATCAGTGATAGACTGGATAAAAAATGTGGCACATATACACCAGGAAATACTATGTAGTCATAAAAAAGAATGAGATAATGTCTTTTGCAGGGATACAGATGAAGCTGCAAACCATCATTCTCAGCAAACCAGCACAGAAACAGAAAACACTGCATGTTCTCACTCATTAAGTGGGAGTTGAACAATGAGAACACATGGACACAGGGAGGGAAATATCGCATGCTGGAACCTGTTAGGATTTGGGGGGAGGGGGCAAAGGGAGGGATAGCATTAGGAGAAATACCTAATGTAAATGATGCCTTGGTGGATGCAGCAAACCACCAGGGCCCATATATACCTATGTAACAAACCTACAGTTTCTGCCCATTTATCCTTAAACTTAAAGTATTAAAAAAAAAAAAAGTCTAAAGCAGCCTGATATTTTGATTCATTTGACTGATGCAGACTGATTTAGACTTATTTAATCAATTGCATTTAATGATTAATTGCATATATTCCATATAATGAAAGACATTAGATTGAATATAACCTTTGGTATGTTTGTGATGTCCTCTTTGAACCTCCTGCCTTCTCTGAATCTCATTTTTCTGATGTCTGAATAGAAACATTTTTTTCATGTAATAGCAACTATATTTATTTTAACTCATACTTGCATTTTAAAGATTAATTATGTTAACATATATATCCTACATAGAGTTGTGTTATTGTTCTACACATAACTTTTTTGAAGAGTTATCCATATTTAACATTGTCAGATCACATTATTTTATACCTTTAAATGTGAACAGTGAATAATGAACACAATGGTATTTTTTGCTGGGGAGAGAGAATAAATTAAGTACTCAATTGAATATGAGAGAGGTACATATTTCCTCTGAATTTAGCTAGTCTTGGGCAGGTGGGTAGAGAGACTAATGTTTTTCTCTAAGTGTGCCATTTATCAACGACCACAGTGGCTCAAAGCAATTTTGTTCTCTCTTCATGTCTCAGGGGTCTCAATATAGATTTTCATTTTGCCTGCTGGAATGAGCCTGAAAACTCTACCTGACGCTTGGTCTTGATCAACTGCTGGTCTTCATTGACTGAGCAAGTAATCATTTTACTGCCACTAAGATGGAGAGGTGACCTACCTTATGAGTGACCCTGTAATTCATTTCAGCTTTGTATGATGCTAATCTATCCTGTTGAAGGACAACAGAAATTGCCTGGGTTAAGTAATGAGAAGCCTGGGTCATTGGCCATACCTTCAAATGAAATCCACATTTTGTAGGTAAGAATAAAATATATACGGAGCTACTTCTAAGTAGAATTCTGCAATAGGCTGTGCACACACACATGTGCACACACACATCTCTATCAGAATTGTTAAGAGAAGTCCAATATATATTTTATTCTCACTCCAATATCGTTTTTTAAGTGGAAGGGTGGCCAATGACACAGGCTTTTCATTATTTAATCCCAACAGCTTCTTTTGTTCTTAAATAGTATGGATTAGTGTGACTTCAGAGCGAATTAATTACAGGGTCACGCTTATGATAGGTAACTTCTCCATTTTAGTTGTGTGTGTGTCTGTGTGTGTGTGTATGTGTACTCATCAGAATTCTGCTTTGGTGAAGCTCCATATATATTCATGTATTTCATCAAGGGAAATAATTATGTGTATATTTGTTGTTTTCTTGCTTACTTATGCTTGCAACGCCATTTTTTATTTACTGTTTATTAACAATAAGAATATCTTCATGTGTTACTTGACTGAATAAGTCCCCTTTGGTAAACTATCTCTAATATTTTACATGCAGATATCTTTAGCTGAATTTACAAAAAAAAATACTTTTTAGGATTTGTTTTGTGCATGTTAGTACAATAGATAATGGAAATGCAAAGATGAATACAGAACAGGTTTTATTTTTATTTTAAAAAAATCTCAACTACCCTGGCATCAAAAGTGAAAACATGGATGTGCTGAACAATTAAATGAAGTATGCAACTATATTTTTTCAATCATTTCAATTAAAATATTTGTATTAAAATTTAAAATGCCAACCTTTAAAGTGTTACTTCTGCAAAGAGCTTTTATTTTTTTCTTAAAACATACATAAGTTTTATTCATATATTACTTCACAGCAAACTACCCTATAACTTAATGGCATACAAAAGGAGAAATTTTAATATGTTCATAGATTTTGAAAGGAATTCAGAATGAACACAGTGAGGATGGCTTGTCTGGGTCCCCTGATGTCTGGGATATCGGCTGTGAATATATAAACACCTACCGCAGGAAGAGCTAGAGTTAGAAATTTTATTTCTATCTTGGTTTCTTCCACTCACGTGTCAGGTTCTTGAGCTCAGATTGTCTGCCTCTATGCTGCACTGGAACACTTAAATGGTGATAACATTACACTAACATCATTAATTACATATTTGGAATTTATGTAATAGAATTTGAAGGCAAGATATCTAGTGACTCATTCATCTCCTGTAGTTACAACTACCGGAGAAATGGACAAAGTTATCAGATGAAAGTCTTAGTTTTATGATGATAAAATTGGATTGTAGGAAGTGGTCTAGATATGAAGCCATCATGGTCTTTATACTCCCTACAAGATTAAAATTACTTGCTCAGTCACAGAGAGCGAGACCTTCTCCTCATAGACCTCCTCAGTCCAGTAGAGTTTGGTGAGTAAAATAGAAGCACACTCCCTCTGAACAGGAAATTCACAGAGGAGGAACAAAAGAATCTGAGCCAGTGATGCTTATTTCTTTCTTTCCAATACAGAAAGAACTAAAACTTATAAAGAGGCTGGAATCTTGTAAGTTTCCACATAAAATCAAAGAATAAAACACAAGAGGTGTCCCTCAACAGTGTGAAACACACTAAGCAAGTCATGTTGTTTTATGATATTTGAAGACTAGAATATTTGTAAGTTGAGATAAAGGGATAGATAATTTGGAACAAATTTTCTCTAAAGATTGTGGACTTTCCTCTGATTAGTTTATAAAATATGATTACTATATTTTCATATTAAAAAAATTATTTGCTTATAGTACAAGCCTAAAATTTGAAAAATATTATTTTTATTTTTGGTTTTAAGTAAAAGGATGGTACATTGAATGATTACCATTTATTGAATATCAAATCATATTATAAATGTTATACTAGATGAAGACAATTAGAACAAAATAGAAAGACACACACACATGTGCGTGTGCGCGCGCACACACACACACACACACACACACACACACACACAACTATGAGGGACTGTGAAGGAGCTTTACTAGAATAAAGGCCAAGAGCAAATCTGAAAGCAAATCAGTATTCAGATATTTACTGTGTCCTTTAATGTTGGTACTTGCCCCAGTTAATCCAAGAGAAGAACATTAAGTTTATATGGTACATACACACCATGTGATACTATACAGCCCTGAAAAGGAATGAGATCATGTCCTTTGTAGGGACGTAGATGGGGCTGGAAGCCATTATCCTCAGCAAACTAACATAGGAACAGAAAACCAAATATCACATGCATGCTGGGCTTAATACCTAGGTGATAGGTTGATAGGTGCAGCAAACCACCAATGGCACACATTTACCTATGTCACAAACCTGTATGTCCTGCACATGTACCCCAGAACTTAAAATTAAATTTAAAAAGAACCTTGCAAATTAATCAGAATCTACCTTTTACTACCTCACATTTCAAAGGTTTTATTTTGATGCACTGTTTATTGAATGTTTCCACTTCTTCATCAACATTTTTGAAGTCATCATAGGTGTCTGAGAAAAGCAAAGCACCAGTGAATCTGAACGCCATGTCATCAAGGACCTAAAAAAAGCTGTGAATTGGAATAGTATCTTTGTCAATTACTACCCATGTATATTCTGGTTAAATTGTCATGATTTAAGAAAAATTCATTCTAGAAATCATATGGAGAAGGAAGCAATGTTGAAGTAGGGGATATTCATTACATTTTTTGTCAATTTTTCCAACTATGTTTTTATGTGCTTGTTTGTGAGTGTTTAATAAGTGTAAAACAGATCACACAGAGATTCACTGAGACCTAATATAACTAATAATAAATCTCAGGTTGAAATAAATTCTGAAAAATACAATTGAAGCCACTGTATGTAAGAAAAGCAAAGCTAAATAAAATCCTTGAAAATAATTCACCAAAATTTAACACCAAATCAGTATACACTAAGGATATAATTGGCATTTGGAGTCATTCGGGGCTCTTTTTTTTTCACCTAGATGTGAAATTTATGGCAACTGCCAGTTATTACCTATAACATTTGATTTTTCTACTAATAATGAAAAAAATAATAAAAGGAGTGAACTGTTTATACAGCGGTACATCTAAAGTTTGATTAGACTGTCTAGGATAATTAATTTTTTTCCTTGAGACCATGAATTGCAAACCATCATTAATTTGAGTCTGTTTAATCACCTCAGATATTGAAACAAATATATATATAAACTCTTATAGAGATTTAGGTATAAAAGAAAAAAATGAACCAGTGTGTTTTCTCATGTCACTACCTTCAAGTACAACATGGAAAATTATATGTAAAGTAGATATACTTCTTTTTTCTGTATTAAAATTTTATTTTTGTTTTCATAGTAGTGGGATTACTCATTGTACTTAAAAAAAGCTACACAAGCACACATACACACGTATTTATATGAATATATATTTATATAACGTGAACAATTAGAGAATATTATGGCATGGTGACATCTGGTTTCATCAGTCATTGTGTAAACACGGTGCTAAAAACATTGACATAGAATAAAGCTGTATTATTTATCTGTTTATTTTCACTGCAGTTAAAAATATGCAATTAAAACAGCACCACTTGATTGTTGATGTTGCTCCTCAATTAGCATAAAAGAAAATCAATTTTTCTTTGGCTTGAGGGGCCACAACAACAGAGAGTTGTTCTCTTCCTCCAGCTGTATTTTTATCAAATCCATTTTTACTGCAAACTGTGTTTGAATCTTAGGCAAGTGATTTTCATTCATATAAGTCAGAAACAATTTTTAATTGAAACTTTCTATGCTCCCTTAAAGAAATATATCAGCCACCACATGGTAGTTTAAGAGCTTAATTACCCTTTTCCTCACTCTTCCCAAGTTACACACTTCCCAAGGTGGGTGGTCTTTAAACACTCAAGCAGTTACTCCAAGGACATTGAACACATGCAAGTTTAGCTCTCCTACTGGACTCAAAGATGAATTGTATTCAATCATGTTTGGTGTTAGATGAAATGGTTTGAAAACAGTTTGATTTTTAGTTCTTCAGTGAGTCATTCTCCACTGAATGGCGGAGTGTGATAAACTATAACAGAGATGGAAGAAAGGATGATACTAAAATAAACATTCTAATCACTCAGGAGAAACAGCAGGACAATAACAAAAATAGTCTTTTTCCTAAATCTGTTGAGTACTAAATAATGGAAAAATAAAAAAGATATAAATGTATTTTGATATAGAAATAAAGGCTATCTACCTTCTAATAGAAAGTGGTGCACTTTATCTGATTACTCTTACAGGAAGCCACATTATTAATTAATTATAGTGAAAAGGAGATACAAGTGTGTGCCTGTTACATGCAGAGCTTTTAGTGACTCTTAAATAACTAGATTACAAGTTTGTAAACAATAATTCAAAGACTGGAATTGAAACCCTCAAGCTTAAAGCCTTTCTCTCAATTCTTAGGTTACTCTATTCTTGATCGTAGGTACCAAACGCATATAGCCTCTGGAGACACAAATCCAAAGTGTGTAATCAGCATCTATTCAATAAAAGCAGGCTGTCCCTGGGAAAATGCTGCTGTTAAGAAAATTAAAATTTTTTCCACATGTTCATGTGTGAATTCTTCTCAGAGAAATGTACTTCTCTCTTTTCATATCTAATGATATTCACTATATATATAGCTTATGAACAATATATAAAAATAAGGTTCAATCCTATCTTCCCTCCTTAAAAAAAATAAAAATTGTTGATTCATAAACAACCCAGAAGGAGGCCTATTAGCATTAAGATTATTCAACGTAATTTGTTTGGGTAACTATAAGAACACAAAGAAAAAGAATAAAGCAGCTCACCACTCAAAAAGAAGCTATTACAATTTGAAAATGCTTCACAAAATACTTCAAAAGGAGCAAAAAGCATCAGCTGTCTTTCCCCTAAGTTATTTGTTGACTATAATTATGACTTTGCTTTTGTCTTCAAGAATGTTTCCATAATGTTTGTTTCTTTGCTTATTTCTAAATGGTTTTATTATAGTTCATTATGTGAATATTAAGCTGCTTATATATGTTCTCTGACATGTCAATAATATAATATAAAATTAGTGGAGAATATTAGAAATATTATATTATACTTAAGTCACATAATTTTCAAACTAAATTAATGTTAGTCAAAAGGTTGCCTTGTTCTTGAGTAAATTAGACAATTTTCTGTCATTTGACATGCTGTACTGTTTTGGTTATAATAGAGCATATTTTTTCAGACTTCAGTGTTGCTAAAAAGACTGGTCACAGGAATTATAATGCCTGTTTCTTTTGCAGCATAATTATCTAATAATATGGCTTTTTATTGCCATTGTGCCTCAATTTATTCATCTATAAAAAGGGGATAACAACAATTGCTCCGTAGCAGTCCCTGGGATATTACATGTGTAACTTATTCTCCATTAAAAAGCGTCTTTCAAATATTTAGAGATTCAATAAACGTTAGCATTAGTCCCAGTATTACTATAAACTTGGTTTACTTATTCAGCACTTGTATTCCTTGACTTTGCTTAGCCATCAAAGAAGTTCTAGAGACAAAGAAATATTCCCAATTTCTGACAGACCATGCAGAATTTTATTTACTTTAAAACCCTCTTCAGTGACAATAGGCATGTCAAAGACAGACATTTTCTGAGCCCTAACCGCAAGTTCATTCCGTTTAAATGCATATACAGGGTAGTTCTTCAGAGAACTATGAAAAAATCAAAGAACTTCAGACAGATCTTTTAACTCTCCCATATTATTCTAAAAAAATATGATTTCTCTGAGATCTTAAACCTGGAAATGTGAAATAATACCTCTCCTGTGAGCCCCAAATAAATCCAATGGCTTAGCTACTCTTTGAAACTTTTGACAGCTTTTTCTTTTTTAATATTTGTATTATTTATTTCTGGATGGCTTGCAAAGAGTAAATGCAGAAATCATAAGTAATGGCTTAAGAATCATATACCCTATGACCATCACAAAAAAATTAGATAACTATTGAGATTTCAGAAGGCAACCTTCATTTTTCTTCCAGATCTCTACTTCTCTCTCCACCCCAAAGGTCACCATTGTGCTAACCTTTGAATATCATATCCTATATTAGTTTTTTCCACCTAGTGAATATGTATAAGTGTATCACATAATAAGCATTGCTTAATGTCTCATTTCTTTCACTTAACTATATGTATAGAAGTCATTTGTGTTGTGAGTAGCAATGAGTTCACTTTGATTGCTGAATAGAATTTTTTTTATGTGTATAGCAAATTCTTTACTTGTTTAATGGAAATATTGTTGTTCCAGATTAGATAATTATGAATAATTATATCATGGATACTTATATGCATACATATTTTATGACAAATATGCATATATCTTTTGGGACTACATCTAAGATCATTAGTAGTCAATTTCAAAAGTTTTTCTAAAGAAAATAGAAAAATATTTCGGAGCTTTCTTGCTAAACTGACAATACTCTTTTTTATTCTTTTTAATTTCTATTACGTTTGTAGTGGTGTATAGATATTTCAGAATTAATTTGCATTCCCTTTATTCTTATGAGTAACTACCTTTTCATAAATTTTTTGGGCCATTTGGACATCTTTTGAGAGGCACATTGAAATCTTTTTGCAATTTTTTAATATTATTTCTTTGATTTTTTTTATTGATTTGCAGGAGATCTTTATATAATCTAGATAAGAAGTCTTTGTCTGTTTGGGGTCTTGAATGTATATTCTCATTCTCTGTGACAATGAAAGTTATCAATTTTAGTACATTTAATTTGTTTTCATTTCTAGTTAGTGCTTTTTGTATCCTGTCTAAATTTAGTGACTTTCCCAAGGTTATGAACATATTATCCTATGTTATATGATAAATATCCTTATTCTTTTACTTTCATATTTAGGTCTACAATACATAGTGAATTCAATTTTGTATCTGATGTGACATGGAGTAAATATCATTTCTTTTCATTTGGATATACACATGACCGATAGCATTTATTAAATAGGTCGTCTCATCCCCAGTGCTCCATACTGCAACAGAGTTGGCATACATCCTGTAAATGGTCAAGTTTAAAATATTTTAGATATTCAGGGCCAGTCTCTGCTACAACAATTCAACTCTGCTGTTGAAGCAGACAGCAGCCATAGATCACATGTAAGTGAAGAGATGGACCTGTGCTCAAATGTAATTTTATTTACCAAAATGGGCAGTAGGTGAGATTTGGCCCACAAGCTGTACTCTGACCCCATGTCTGTAATGTCATATATGTAGATTCTGTTTGAAAAAATTCTTCTTTTTTTTAATATTACTCTATAACTATTGTGTTTCTGTTAATTTTCTTAGATTCTATAGCTTTATAGTAGGTTTTACAGATAGTAAAGTATTCCAGCTTCTTAGTGTTTTCCCAAGATTGCCTTAGTTATTCCCGATTGTAATGGCATTAATCTATTGATTAATAGATTAATTGGGAGAATAAAAATCCTTATACAACTGATTGACCTTCCTTATCTCTGATCCTTGTTTGATTTCTCTTAACAAATCATTATAGAGATGTCAGCAAGATGGTGGACTAGGACTCTTGATCATTTGTTTTCCTGCAGAAATACCAATTTGAACAACTATCCAAAACAAAATTATCTTCACAAGTTCTAGGGAATTAGACAAGAGATTAGAGTACATGAATATAGCACAGAAATAAGAAGATGCACATTAAAGAGTGTAGAAAGGACGTTTCACATGACCCATGCTACCCATCTCTCAACTCCCAGCAGCACAGCTTGGTGAGAGATAGCCTCAATGGTAGAGGAAGGAGGAAGAAATGAGTGCTGGACTTGGCCTCACACCTCAAAACTATACCCACCTCTGGAAAACCCAGCACAGAGAAAGCTTCACTGGCCCCAGATCCTAGGTTAGTACCTGCAGGCTGAGCCTCTGTGCCTGACAAAGCACCAGTCTAGATCCTGCATCTCCAGCCTCCAGGCCTGTGTATGTGTCTTGGTGTCTAGGCAGCCACCCTGTTAGGCCAACGCCAGTGGCCCCAAATTCCAATCTGCTCCTAGTGCCAGGCCAGCACCCACATTCTTAGTCTTTAGGCAAACACTTAGGGATCCAGCTTCCCTATTCCTGAAAATATAGAATTTCGGACCATCTAGCTCCGGGCCAGCCTCTGAAGCCACAGGCTTAAGCCTGCCTCAATGCCAGGTCAACATTCCTGGCCTCAAACACCAGACAAGCACCCACAGACACAAGCTCCAGGGCTACCCAATGCCAGGCCATTCCCTACAGTTCCATGCTCCAAGTCACTTGCTACAGCTTCATTCTACAGCAGACCAGGTCTTCAGGTTTGACTGGGTAGACCTCAGCTCTGATTTGGCCACCATGGACCTAGGCTCCTGGATTGTTCCACTGCACACAGATCCCAGGGAGGCCCGTGAAGCCTCAGGATCTAGGCCAGTCTTTGTGGACCTAGCCTCTAAGCTAGTAACTGCACATTTGGAATCCAGGCCGGCACCAGTAGACACAGGCTCAAGAAAGATCTCCATACCTCCAGGCAACAGGCCAGCCTCAGTGGCTTGGTCAAAAGGACAGTGCCCATGGCCATAGGCTCCAGAAAAGCCCCTCTAAAATCTAGGCTGCAGGACAGCCCTAGCCTCCAGAAGGCATTCTGCTCCAGATTACCTAAGGTCTAGGTCGGCTCCAACAGATCCTGGTGCCAGGCCAGACCTTATGGACTAAGGCGCTAAAGGTTAACCCTGGAGATCCAGGCTTTAGGCCAGACTTCTTAGACTCAGAACCCAGACTCAACTCCATAGAGGTAATCTAAGACTGTGGTAAATTTCCTGAGGCCTCCCCAGACATGCTGAACTGTAAGTCAGTTAAACCTCTTTTCTTTATAAATTACCCAGTCTCAGATATGTCTTTATTAACAGCATGAGAATGGACTAATACAGTTTTCAGCTAAAATGGTATAAAACTAGAAATTAATAATAGGACAAGATTTTTAATAAAAAATACAGAGAAATTAAACATTAGCTTTAAAAATACCAATGGGAAAATGAAGAAATTAAAAAAGAAAACTATATATATATATATATTTTGTGTGTATGTGTATATATATATGTATATATATTTGAGTCAAATGAGAATGGAGATACCACATACCAAAATGTATGGGATGCTGCAAAAGCAGTTCTCAGAGGGAAGTTTCTAGCAATAAATGACTACATCTCTAAGCTAGAAAGGTCTCAACAAAGAGCCTAATCTTACATCTTAAGGAATTAGAAAAATTAAGTACAAAAGCAGTCAAAGAAAATAAATAATAAATATCAGAGCATAGACAAATAAAGACTGGGGCTAGTCTTTTAGTCTGGAGACTATAAAAAATAGAAAATATCAACAAAACTAAGTTAGTTTCCATACTGATAACATTGGCAGGCTTCTAGCTAGACTAAGGAATGAAAAAGAGTAGACTCAAACAAAACCAGAAATGAAAAACAAGTTACAAGTGATACCACAGAAATATAATGGATCATTAGAGACTACTGAGAACAATTGTGCATCAATAATTTTGAAAACTAAAATAAATGGATAAATTCCTAGGCACATGCAACAACATATTAAGACTGAATCAGGGGATCCCAAGGTGGCCAAATAAGAGGCAACTGTGGGAAGCAGCTCCCACTGAGAGAGATGCAGAAGACAAGTGGTCTCCACAATTCCACATGAGGTACCAGGTTCATTTTGTGGGTCTGGTTGGACAGTGAGTATAAACCAAATAGGGTAAGTTGAGGCAAGACATGGCACTGCCCCACCCAGGAGACGCATGCAACCAACTGGAGGAGCCAGGATCTCCCCCTTTGGGACTTGGGTTCAAATACAGTGCTCCACCCAAGCCCTATAAAATTGACAGAACAGGAGATCTTCACCAGGCTGAAAAGCCTCAGTGAGCTGCCTGAACATGGCAGAACAGCAGCTTCAGCCATGCTGGGGCTGTCAGCACAGATCTAGGTGGAAGTACTGGCTGATGCAAGAGCCAGAAAGTTGGCCAGATGGAGCTACCCAGAAAGAAGGGGAACTGAAAGCAAGGAAAAATGCCATGGCAGCAAGGATCCCTCTGCATAAAGTCCAGCAGGCTAAAAAACTCTCACTCCAGAGTTTCGCACCTAGAACATCAGTTTTAGAGTGACAAGGGATAATGGAGCTCGGCAGGGGGAAGGGCAGTCACCATTGCAGAAGCCAGCCTAATTTTCCTAAGTAAATAAAAGATGAAGCAGCTCCACTGAATATGCGGCAGCTCAGTAGCACCTCTGCAGACAGACAAAGGAATGGCTGCTTCCCCAAGCAGCTAGTTGAGATCAAAGTTACATAAATCCAACAAGATGGGAAGAAACCAGCATAAGAAGAATGAAACCATCAAAAACCAGAATGCCTCTCCCCCACCATGAGATCACAACTCCTTATCAGCAAGGGAACAAAGCTGAATGGAGAATGAATTTGATGAATTGACAGAAGCAGTTTCAGAAGGTGGGTAATAACTAACTTCTCTGAGTTAAGAAACTATCCCAATGCAAAGAAACAAACAACCTTGAAAAAAGGTTAGATGAAATACTAACTAGAATAACCAGCTTAGAGAAGAACATAAACAACTTGATGGAGTTGAAAAACACAGCACAAGAACTTCGTGTAGCATACACAAGTTTCAATAGCTGAATAGATCAAGCAGAAGAAAGAATATCAAAGATTGAAGATCAACTCAATGAAATAAAACAAGAAGGCAAGAAAAGAGAAAAAAGAGTTAAAAAAAAATGAACAAAGCCTTCAAGAAATATGGGATTATGTGAAAAGATCTAATCTATGCTTGATTGGTGTACTGGAAGAGATGGAGAGAATGAATCCAAGCTGGAAAACACTCTTCAGATATTATCCAGGAGAACTTCCCAAACCTATCAAGGTAGGTCAACATTCCAGTACAGGAAATATAGAGAACACCACAACGATATTCCTCTAGAAGAGCAACACCAAGGCACATAATCGTCAGATTCACCAGGGTTGAAACAAAGAAAAAATGCTAAGGGCAGCCGGTGAGAAAGGTAGGGTCACCCACAAAGTGAAGCACCTCAGACTCACAGCGGATCTCTTGGCAGAAACCCTATAAGCCAAAAGAGAGTGGGAGCCAATATTCAATATCCTTGAAGAAAAGAACTTTCAACCAAGAATTTCATATCCAACCAAACTAAGCTTCATAAGTGATGGAGAAATAAAATCCTTTATGGACAAGCAATAGCTGAGAGTTTTTGTAACTACAATACGTCTCCTACAAGAGCTCCTGAAGGAAGCACTAAACACAGAAAGAAAACACCAGTACCAGCCACTGAGAAAAATAACCAAATAGTAAAGACCAATAACGCAATGAAGAAACTACACCAACCAAAGGACAGGCTAACCAACTAGAAACAAAATGGCAGGACCAAATTCACATATACCAATATTAACATTAAATGTATGGACTAAATGCCCCAATCAAAAGACACAGACTGGAAAATTGGATAAAAAGCCAAGAACCATGGATGCGCTGTGTCCAGGAGACCTATCTCATATGCGAAGACACACGTAGACTCAAAATAAAGGGATGGAAGAAGATTTACCAAGCAAATGGAGAGAAAAAAAAGCAGGTGTGGTAATCCTAGTCTCTGATAAAATGGACTTTAAACGAACAAAAAATCAAAAGAGACTAGGGCATTACATAATGGTAAAAGTATCAATAAAAGAAGAGCCAACTATTGTAAATATATATGCACCCAATACAGGAGGACCCAGATTCATGAAGCAAGTCTTTAATGACCGACAAAGAGACTTAGACTCCCACACAATAATAGTGGGAGACTTTAACACTCCACTGTCAATATTAGACAGATCAATGAGACAGAAAATCAACAAGGAAATCCAAGACTTTAGGGCAGATCTGGACCAAGTGAACTTAATAGACATTTACAGAGCTCTCAACCCCAAAGCCACAGAAAATACATTCTTCTGAGCACCACATCCCACTTACTCTAAAATTGACCACATAATTGGAAATAAATCACTCCTTAGTGAATGCAAAATAACAAATTATTAAAAACAGTCTCTCAGACCACAGTGAAAAACAAATTAGAACTCAAGATTAAGAAACTAACTCAAAAATGCACAACTTCATGGAAGATGAACAACTGCCTCCTGAATTTTGACTGGATAAACAAAGCAATGAAGGCAGAAATAAAGATGTTTTTCAAAACCAACGAGAATGAAGACAAAACATACCAGAATCTCTGGGACACATTTAAAGCAGTCTCTAGAGGAAAATCCATAGAAATAAATGGCCACATAAGGAGCAAGGAGAGATCTAAAATCGACACCCTATCAACAAAATTGAAAGAGTTAAAGTCGCAAGATTAAAAAAAGAAAAAAAAAACTGAAAAGCTAGCAGAAGACAAGAAATAACTAAGATCAGAGTAGAAGTTAAGGAGGTAGAGACACAAAAAAACCCTTCAAAAAATCAACAAATCCAAAAGATGGTTTTTTGAAAAGATCAACAAAATAGATAGACCACTAGCCAGACTATTAAAAAAGGAAAGAAAGAAGAATCAAATAGATTCAATAAAAAATGATAAAAGGGACATCATCACCAATTCCACAGAAGTACAAACTACCATCAGAGATTACTATAAACTATGCACACAAACCAGTACATCTGGAAGAAATGGATAAATTCCTGGACACTTGCACTATCCCAAGACTAAACCAGAAAGAAGTTGAAACCCTGATTAGACCTATAAAAAGAGCTGAACTTGAGACAGAAATTAACAGCCTACCCACTAAAAAAAGCCAAGGTCCAGACTGGTTTACAGCCAAATTCTACCAGACATACAAAGCGGAACTGCTACCATTAGTTGTGAAACTATTCCAAACAATATAAAAGGAGGGATTCTACCCAACTCATTTTATGAGACCAACAGCATCCTGATACCAAAACCGGGCAGAGACGCAACTTAAAAAGAAAACTTCAGGCCAATATCCATGATGAACATCAGCACAAAAATCTTCAATAAAATACTGGCAAACCAAATGCAACAGCACATCAAAAAGCTTATCCACCATGATCAAGTAGGCTTCATCCCTGGGATGCAAGGCTGGCTCAACAAACACAAACCTATAAACATAATCCATTACATAAACAGAACCAAAGACAAAAACCACATAATCATCTCAGTAGATACACGATTAACAGGAACCCTTCCTGACACCTTACTCTAAAATTAACTCCAGATGGATTAAAAATCTAAACATGAGGCCTAACATCACAAAATCCATAGAAGAAAACCTAGGCTAAACCATTCAGGACATAGGCATAGGCAAGGGCTTCATGGTTAAAACACCAAAAGCAATGGCAACAAAAGCCAAAATAGACAAATGGCATCTAATTAAACTCCAGAGCTTCTGTACAACAAAGGAATCAATCATTAGAGTGAACCAGCAACCAACATAATGAGAAAAAATTTTTGCAATCTACCCATCTGACAAAGGGCTAATATCCAGAATCTACAAAGAACTAAAAGAGATTTACAAGAGAAAACAAACAAGCCCATTCAAAAATGGGCAAAGGATATGAACAGACACTTTACAAACGAAGACATCTATGAGACCAACAAGCATATGAAAAAAATGCTCATCACTGGCCATTAGAGAAATGAAAATCAAAGCCACCTTGAGATACCATCTCACACCAGTTAGAATGGCGATCATTAAAAAATCAGGAGACAACAGATGCTGGAAAGGATATGGAGAAATAGGAACACTTTTACACTGTTGGTGTGAGAGCAAATTAGTGCAGCCATTGTGGAAGACAGTGTGGCAATTCCTCAAGGACATAGAAATAGAAATACCATTTGACCCAGCAATCCCATTACTGGGTATATACCCAAAGAATTATAAATTGTTCTATTATAAAGACACATGCACACGTATGTTCATTGCAGCACTGTTTACAGTAGCAAAGACCTGGCACCAACCCAAATGCCCAGCAACGATAGACTGGATAAGGAAAATGTGGCACATACAAACTATGGAATACTACACAGCCATAAAAAACGATGAGTTCATGTCAATCATAGGGACATGGATGAATCTGGAAACCATCATTCTCAGCAAACTGACACAAGAACAGGAAACCAAACACTGCATGTTCTCGCTCATAGGTGGGTGTTGAACAATGAGAACACAGGGACACAGGGAGGGGAGCATCACACACTGGGGTTTGTTGGCAGAAGCTAGGGCAGGATTAGTCGGGGGTAGGAAGGTTGGGGTGGGATAACATGGGGAGAAATACCAGATATAGGTGATGTAGTGATGAAGGCAGCAAACCACCTTGCCATGTATGTACCTATGCTGCAAACTTGCATGATCTGCACATGTATCCCAGACCCTAAAGTACAATTAAAAAAAAAAAAAAAGAAGACTGAATCATGAAGAAAGAGAACATCTAAGAAGATCAATAGTGGGTGAAGAGATTAATTCATAACGAAAAGCTTCACATCAATGTAAAGCCTAGCAATTAATGGCTTCTCTGCTGAATTCTAGCACACACTTGAAGAACTAATGTCAATCCTTCTCCAACTCTGCAAAAAATTGAAGAAAAGGAACTATTTATGATGTCATTTTGCAAGGCCAGCAACTTGATACACAGAACAAGGACACTAGAGGAAAAGATTACAGGCAAGTATCACTAATGAACATAGATGCAAAGATTCTCAAAAATACTATACAACCAAATTCAACAAAATATTAAATGGCTCATGTACCATAATCAACTAAAATTTATTCTAAGGATGTAAGGAGAGTTTAATATATACAAATTTCTAAATGTAGCACACCACATTAACAAAACAAAGGGTAAAACTGAATGAGCCTTTTAACAGATGCAGAAAAAGCACTTGAGGAAATTCGACATGCTTCTGTGATAAAAACTCTCAACAAATTAGGTATAGAATAAATATAACTCAATACGATAAAGGTCCTATGTGACAAATTCATGAATAACATCACACTTACTGGTGTAAAGATGAAAACTTTTTCTCTAAAATCAAGATGACAATAAGGATGCCCTCTCTTACCACTTCTGTGACACACAGTCCCAGAAGTCCCAGCAAGAGTAATCAGGCAAGAGACAGGCTCAAAAGCCATGTAAATTGGAAAGTGAGACGTTTTCTTCCTGTTTACAGATGATGTTGGCTCATATAAGAAAATCCTAAATGCTCCAATTATTTATAACTAAAAAATAATTCTGGAAAAAAAATAGCAAGATATAAATTAGTAGTATTTCGACACATGAACAATGAACTATCTAAAAATAAATCAAAAAGCCATCCCAATTACAATAGATATTTTAAAAATAGAATACTTGGGAATAAAGTTAACGAAAAATATGAAGGACCTGTATATTGAAAATTAAGAAACGTTGATAAAACAAATTGAAGAAGACACAAATAAATGGAAATATGTCACATGATCATGGTTTGAAAGCATTAATATTGTTAAAATTTCTGTATCAACCCAAGAAATTTATAGATTCAATAAAATCCCTACCAAATAACAATGAAATTTTTTTCCAAAATAGAGAAATAATTACAACCTTTGTATAGAACCAAAAATGACCCCAGATAGCCAAAGCACCCTTGAGTAAAATGAACAAAACCAGGCATATCACACTACCTGACTTCAAAATAAACCACTGGCATACAAACAGACACACAGACCAAAGGAACAGAATGGAGAACACAGAAATAAATCTACACATTTATAATCATTTGATTTTTGTGATGAGCAAACATTGGGGAAAGAGTACTCTCCCCAACAGTTGACACAGCTGGATATCCATGTGCAGAAGAAAGAAACTAGACCTTTGTCTTAGACCATATAGAAAAATCAACTTAAAATGGAAAAAAGACTAAAATGTAAGACCTAAAATTCCAAAACTACTAAAAAACACACAGAAGAAAAGTTCAGTGACATTGATCTGGGCAATGAATTTTTTGGAGAGGAACCCAAAAGCACAGACAACAAAAGCAAAAATAAATAAAACTGCCTCAAGCTAAAAATCTTCTGCACAGTCAAGGAAACTTCCAAAAGAGTGAAGAAACTACCTACAGGATTGGAGAATACATTTGCATGTCTAATCTATAGTGACGTTAACATCCAAAATATAGAATCAACTCAAACAACTCAACAGCTTAAGTTAGGGTTTGGATATTGTTTGTGTGATTATGTCAAGTTTTATATAAAAATTTAATTCCCAATGTTGGAGGTGGGACCTTGTTGGGAGGTGTTTGGGTCATCAAATTGGTTTCCTTATAAATGGCTTAGTGCTATTCTCATAAGGGTGAGTTCTCACTCTTAGTTCCCATGAGAACTAGCTGCTGAAAATAGCCTGGTGTCTCCTCCACTCTCTCTTGCTTCCTCTCTTGCCCTGTGTTCTGTACACTCAGTCTCTCCTTCACCTTTTATTATGAGTGGAAACATCCTGAAAGCCTTACTAGAAGCAGATGCTGGCACCATGCATTTTGTGCAGCCTGCAGAATTGTGAGCCAAATGAACCTTTTTTCTTTATACTAGCCTCAAGTATCCCTTTTTAGTAACACAAAAATGAACTAAGACACAATTTAATAGTAAGACAAAAAAATAACACAATTAAAAAATGGTCAACCTGTAATCCCAGCGCTTTGGGAGGCCAAGGCAGGCAGATCGCAATGGCAAGAGTTTGAGACCAGCCTGATCAATATGGTTAAACCCTGTTTCTACTAAAAATACCAAAATTGTCTGGGTGTAGTGGTGTAAGCCTGTAATTCTAGCTACTCAAGGGACCAAGGCAGGAGAATCGCTTGAACCTGGGAGGTGGCAGTTGCAGTGAGCTGAGATAGCACCACTGTACTCCAGCCTGTGGAAGAGAGGAAGACTCCATCTAAAAAAAAAAAAAAAAAAAAAAAAAGTGCTCAACATCACTGTATTAGCCTGTTTTCATGCTGCTAATGAAGGCATACCTGAGATTGGGTTATTTATGAAAGAAAGAGGCTTAATTGACTCACAGTTTCACAGGGCTGGGGAGGCCTCAGAATCATGAAGTAAGGTGAATGAGAAGGAAAGTCACGTCTTAAACAGTGGGAGGCAAGAGATCTTGTGCAGGGGAACTCCCATTTATAAAACCATCAGATCTTGTGAGACTTTTTCACAAGAATAGTAGGAGGAAAACCACCTCCATGATCCAATTATTTCCACCTGGCCCCACGCTTGACACATGGCGATTATTACAATTCAAGGTGAGATTTAGGCGGGGACACAGCAAAACTACATCAAACACTAGTCATCAGGGAAATGTAAATTAAAACCACTATCAGATATCATCTCACAAATGTTAGAATGAATATTATTAAAATGATGAAAGTTCAGTATTGATGAGACTATAGAGAACACTGCTGGTGAGAATATAAATTGGTACAGATATTATGGAAGATAGTATAAAAGTTTCTCAAAACTTAGAGCTATTGCATGCTCCAGAAATCCCACTTGTGGGTGTATATTAAAAGGAAATAAAATTATTATGTCAGTCATATCCACACTCCCAGGTTTATTGCAGCATAATTCAGAATATCCAAGATATGGAATCAACTTAAGAGTCCATCAACAAACAGATGGATAAATAAATATGGTCTATACATAAAATGGAATCTTAATCTGTCTTAAAAAAAAAAAGAACTAAAACTTGTCATTTGAGACAACACGGGTAGATCTGGAAGACATTAAGTAAAATAAGTCAGGCACAGAAAGACAAAAAACACATGAGCTCATTTATATGTGATATCTAAAACATTTGAGCTCTGAGAAATAGAGAGTAGAACGGATATCTATCAGGATAGCTATCAGGATAGTTGGGCATGGGGTGAGCCTGGGAGATGTCGCTCAAAAAATGTTTAAAAGTTAGTTAAATAGGAGTAATAAATTAAAGCAATTTATCTTTAGTGACTATAGTTAATGCTTTATATGTTTGAAAGTTGCCGAGTTTAAGTGTTTTCACCACACGCACACACACACACACACACAAAAGATGAGTGTGTGAGGTAAAGCATACGTGAATTAGCACAATATAGCCTTTCTACAATGTATAAGTATTTTTAAAAACAGGTTGTACAAAATACATGTATGAAAATTTGATTTGTACATTAAAATGAATACATTTAAAAATGATCATTGCAATTTTAGTGTAGAGATCAAACATATTTTGTTAGATTGGTCCCTATGTATTTGGCAATTTTGATCATATCACATATTACTGTCTTTTATTTTCTCATTCTTTATTGCTGGCTTAGATAAATAAAATGATTTTTATATATTGACCTTAACTCTAAAGACCTTTCTAAAATCTCTTGCAAAATCTCATAATTTTTCTCTAACACTTTTAGGATTTACTGCACACAAAATTAAATGATCAGAAAAAAACTAAAGATTTATTTCTTTTTTTGCAATCTTACTATCTGTTTTTTGTTGCTGTCATTTGATTTATTCACTGGTTATGTCTTCTAGTACAATATTGAATAGAAATGGCAATCCTTATCTCCAAGAAAAATTTATCATCCTTTTGGTATTATGTACCGTGTTTATGTTAGAGTTTTGAATATATACTTGTGAGAATAAGAGAATGTCTTTGTAATCTTCATTTGATGAGATTTATTATATATTCGGGTTTAAATTTTATAAAAAAAATTTTACATTTACTGAAATAATTGTATATTTTTCTTTTATTTTGTTGAAGAGGTAATCACATTATTTGTTGTTTAAAAGCATGTCTTACTAGACAAAACATAACATGATCAGGTACTTTTAACATATTGTCTAATCTTATTTACTAATGTTGGGAATATGCCTCTATGTTCAAGACTATTTTAATACAAACAGGTATTGAGATGACTTGGTCCTGGGCTTTAGACCGGGTGAGAGTGAGCTAGCTCTGCTTTCCTGTTTCTCAGGCGTGTAACTTTTCAGATATCTTACAGAAAGAAATGGAGATTAATACAAAATATATGTTTTACTTACCTAGTCCCCTGCTGCTTGGGTGGCACAAGAGTAGAAATGTTGGTGATACTTAGACAGAGAAAGAGAAATAGACCACAGCACATTCATCATTTAACTAAAATAGGTCATCTATATCTAGACACAAGACATTCACCAACCAAATAGCCCAATTGAATAGTGTGGGAAAGGAGGTCATGAAAAAAATAGTCACAAATCATTTTGGGTCAATTTTCAAAGTCATTCCAATGTTAAAGAGTACCACAAGTTGTATTCCTTCAATACCCTTCACTATCAGCTCAATGGCTTCTGTGATAACAGATCTACCATAATCTGGTTGCCAATAATCCAGAGAGTCAAAATTACAACACAGATAATCCTAAAAACTGAAAAGGAGTCACTGGAGTTAGCTGATTGGATAGAATCAAACAGAGTGGAAAACTGAAAAAATATTCACATTGGAAAGACACCACTGATAGTTCTTAGAAGAGGTTAAATACTGAGGTAGTTAAACTGTCAAGAGTGAGAGAAAATAGTTCCTCATGTAATGTGTTACACTTCCCTGAAAGACAGTTTAGATAGGACTGAAAGTTTAGGTAGGGGTCAAATGTCTGACATACGGTGATAGCCTTTGCATCAAAATCATAGTCTTTTACTATGATGAATATGTTGCGATGTCTGGGATGATGATAGATCCATCAGTGAGCATTAGCGGCAAGCTGCACAGTGAAGGCTCCATCTGCAAGTCGGTTCCAGTTAATCGTATCAGAAAAAAGACCGAACCATGGCACTTACTTGAGTAACACAGATAGTTCACACAATAGCAATGAGCTGTTTCCGCAGATTACAGCTCCAAATAGCTGAATGTTTAATCTGTTTGTCTGTAATTTTTCAAAGGACAAAATAATGTGTATAATAGCAATGGCAATACCCAAGAGTCAGTTAAAATATAAGTTTCACCAGGTTCCATCATTCTCAGCAAACTGACACAAGAACAGAAAATCAAACACTGCATGTTCTCACTCATAGGTGGGTATTGAACAATGAGAACACATGGATGCAGGGAGGGGAGTATCACACACTGGGGTCTGCTGGGGGGGGAATAAGGGAGGGACAGTGGGGGGTGGGGAGTTGGAGAGGGATAACATGGGGAGAAATGCCAGATATAGGTGATGAGGAGGAAGGCAGCAAATCACACTGCCATGTGTGTACCTATGCAACAATCTTACATGTTCTTCACATGGACCCCCAAACCTAAAATGCAATAAAAATAAAAAATAATATGTAAGTTTCTCCCAGTGGAGTATTGATTACAAGTAGAAGAATGACCTTAAGTTTTGGTTCTGCATAGCTGATGCTAAAGTTGAGTAGCTTCACCAAACAGTCCAGTACATAATCTTGAGTTTTAGCTAAGCCAAACCAGAAGTGAACTCGATCTAGATATTTAGAGGAACTTCTGTGAATCAAGAACTTCACTGAGCCAGTGGTTTTGATTTAGGTAGTGCAGTGGAGGTTAAAGTTTCCCCCAGAGAGACAGATTCCACTTTTTCATGGAAATGTAAACAGCCACTGAAGCAAGACCTTCTACATTTTTTAAAGGAAAGGTAGTTGGTGCCTGAGTTTAATAGGTGGTACTATTGGATTGCAAAATAGTTCTCAGTACTCTTGTAGCCAGTAAGAATTTCAATAAAGCTATGATTTGTCTCTCTTTTTCTTGGATAATACATTGTTTATATCTACTTGACAGGAAGAGGGAGACAAGTGGAGTGAGGCCATGGGTAAGGTTCCACTAGCACCTCAATATAAGTGGTGGCAGTTCTTAAATACAAGAGTCCCCTCTAACACTTAAGTCATGGAAGAAAGTAACCATGAAACATATTGATACTGTGTTCAGTAGTGGAGATCAGAATAAAAATATATTGAATTTTCTCTTATATTCCCATCCACCAGGTCCGTTTAATTTCTCATCTCCACTTGCAATTTACACAATATTCTTCATGATTTCAAGTGTTCCCTTTTCTCATTAAGCTTGCTTGGATAGCAACTTTGGAGTCCGTACTAAACAGAGCTATACTAATTTGAGTTGCTACTCTTGATATTCACCTATACCTGAATGAGAATGTGGGAACTACTGTCTCTTCTGGGAACAAGTAGAGCTTGACCACATTCTAAAACATGTTATCTTTAAAGCAACTGAAGTTGAGGTAGAGATGAATGAGGGATCAGAAGATACAAAGTTGAGAGGGACTTCATGCTATTAATAATGAACATGGAACATTTCCTTTCAAAATCTTTGTTAGTTTGCTACTCACATCTTAACCAAACACAATTCTAATGTCTTTGATCCATTTAAAACTCTCTATTGGACAGTAATTGCTTTCAATGTTTATCTCACCTTTAGATACACCTTAGACCACAATCATATTGCTTCTGGATTGGACCATTAGACTTGCTAACCCAGTGTCATGGTAACATGCTTTCCTTTGTCTACCCAGAGAATAATAATCAAAAGCAAAGGCACTACATTTAAGTCATAACTTTATTGCTTAGCCTCTCTACGTTCATTTAACTCATTCATTAACAGCCATAGCAGTGGGCAGTCTTAGCCCCCTACACATACCCTCCAATTGGGTGGGAATATTCACCAACAGATCCTTAAAGTTCTTTCATATCTTTGAACCTAGTCCTAAAGATCAATGAATTTCTCCTCCTAACAGTCATGTCTCTGGTAGCATCTCATCATTATTGACAAAGTCAATCCTGTGAAGGATCTAAAATGTTTACCCATTTTTAAGCCAACATTTTGACCTGATTTTAAGCTTATGTATATAATTTGGAATACTAAAAAATACTTGTCTTTTCCAACAAATATTTCTTGATGTTAAAAAGTTTTATTTAGGAGGAATAATGTATATCTTTGAATATTATAAGTTGATTTTATCTCTGTAACTTTTAACATTTATACATCAATGTATTTCTATTCTATGGTGGTTTTGGTCCATATTTATAAAAGTAAAATATTTAAAAGTCTATATATTCTTTTTCTATACTACAGTTACATATGTATATGGGTACGTGTGTATATGTATGTGTGTGTGTGTGTGTGTGTGTGTGTGTGTGTGTATGAGTTTTAAAGTATTGCTATTTTAAAATCTGAGTACATGCATATAGACAAAAATACAAATACATTTTAAAAATATGTAATTCGTTGAATTACATATTCACCATTTTGTATATTCTCATTGAATTTTTATTTCATATAAGACATTTATTTATGAATGACTATGTATCTAATTCATTCATACTCTAAACACTATAGATGTTTGAGTTTATTTCCCAGAGTGAAAGCCCTCACTTTGCAGGATAGTAAAGAGAAAACTTCAAATCAATTTAATCTATTAAACAAAGTACAATTCAATAAATAAAACAGTCTCATTGCATGATTCACTCTTGTTAAGATAAATTCCCTGTCCTTGGAGATTTCTTTCCCTCCTTTTGCTCCTCTCCCAGATGACAGGAGAATTTAGGGACTGGGAAAGAAGAACTCACATAGCCTCCTAGTGAGATATGGTTTGGCTGTGTCCTCACCCAAATCTCATCTTGAATTGCAGTTCCCATTATCCCCGTGTGTCATGGGAGGGACACAGTGAGAGGTAATTGAATCAGGAGGGCAGTTCTACCATGGTATTCTTGTGATAGTAAATTCTAATGAGATCTGATCATTTTATGAGGAGCTTTTCCCTTTGCTCAGTTCTCATTATTCTCTCTCCTTTCACCATGTGAAGAAGGACATATTACTCCTCCTTATTCCATGATTGTATGTTTCCTGAGGCTTCCTCAACCATGCTAAACTGTGAGTCAAATAAACCTCTTTCTTAAAAAAAATAAGTTACTCAGTCTTGGGTTTTACTTTATAGCAGCATGAGAATGACTAACAAAGCAAGCTGGTACTGGGAGTATAGGGGCACTGATGTAAAAATACCCAAAAGTGTGGAAGCGACTTTGGAACTGGGTAGCAGGCAGAGATTGGAACAATTTGGAAGGCTCAGAAGACAGGATGATGTGAGAAAGTTTGGAACTTCCTGAGACCTGTTGAATAGTTTTGACCAAAATGCTGATAGTGATATGGACAATGAAGTCCAGGCTGAGGTATTCTCAGGTAGAGAGGAGGAACTCTTTGGGAACTGGAGTTAAGGTCACTCTTGCTATGTGAAGAGGCTGGTGGCATTTGCTCTTGCCCTAAAGATCTATGGAACTTAGAACTTGAGAGAGATAATTTAGGATATCTGGCAGAAGAAATGTCTAAGTGGCAAAGCATTCAAGAGGAAGCAGGGCATAAAAGTTTAGAAAATTTGCAGCCTGATGATGTGATATAAAGGAAAAATGCATTTTCTGAGGAGAAATTTAAGCTGGCTGGAGAAATTTACATAAGTAGCAAAGAGCCAAAGACAAGCCAAAGACAATCACCAAGACAATGGAGAAAATGCTTCCAGGGCATGTCAGAGACCTTCATGACAGCCCCTCCCATCACATGCCTGGAGGCCTAGGAGGGAAAAATGACGCTGTGAGCCAGGTCCAGGGTCAGCCTGCTGAGTGAGGCCTACAGACTTGCTGCTCTTCATTTCGGCTGTTCCAGCCATGGCTAAAAAGCAGCCAAGGTTTGGGTTGTCACGTCAGAGGGTGCAAGCCCCAAACCTTGGCTGCTTTCATGTGGTGTTGGGACTCTGGGTATGCAGAAGACAAATATTGAGTTTTAGGAACCTCTGCCTAGGTTTCAGAACATGTATAGAAACATCTGGATGTCCAGGCAGAGATCTGCTGCAGGGGCACAGACCTTATGGAGATCCACTGTTAGGGCACTGCAGAAAGAAAATGTGGGGTTGGAGCCCTCACACAGAGCCCAACTGGAACAGTGCCTAGTCGAGTTTTTAAAAGAGGACCGCCATCCTTCAGACACCAGTATTGGAAATCCACTGACAGCTTTGCACTGTGTGCTGGAAAAGCCACAGATACTCAATGCTAGCCATGAAAGTAGCTGGAAAGGGGACTCTATCATGTATAGCTACAGGAGTAGAGTTGTACAAGGCCATGGGAGACCACCCCTTGCATCAGCATGACCTGGATTTGAACATGGAGTCAAAGGAGATAATCTTGGAACATTAAGATTTAATGATTACCCTATTGGATTTCAGACTTGCATGGGGCTTGTGTCCCCTTAGTTTTGGCCAATTTGTCCTGTTTGGTGGAGATATATTTGCCCAATGCCTGTACCCTCATATTATCTAGGATGTAACTAACTTGCTTTTTATTTCATAGCTCATAGGTGGAAGGGACTTGCCTTATCTCAGATGAGACCATGGACTTGAACTTTTTGGGTTAATGTTGGAATGAGTTGAGATTTTGAGAGATGGGTGAAAAAGCATGATTGTGTTTTGAAGTGTGAGGACATATGATTTGGGAGGGGCCGGGTGGAATGATAAAATTTGGCTGTGTCTCCACCCAAATCTCATCTTGAATTTTAGGTCTCATAATCCCCTCATGTCATGGGAGGGACCAGTGAGAGGTGATTCAATCATAGGAACAGTTTTCCCCATGCTATTCTTGTGACAGAAAGTTCTCATGAGATCTGATGGTTTTATAAAAGCCTTCCCCTTTACTCATTTCTCATTCTCCTCTCTCCTACCACCATGTGAAGAAAGATGTGTTGCTTCCTTTTCTGCCATGATTGTAATTTCCTGAGGCCTCCTCAGCCATGCAGAACTGTGAGTCAATTAAACCTCTTTTCTTTATAAATTACCCAGTCTTGGGTATTTCTTTATAACAGTATGCTAACAGATTAATACATAGTGTCAGGTGGATAAGCTCTCATTTTCCCACACATAGGTTTTTATGTTTTCCTCTGGTTCCCCTGATTGCTGAGATAATACTCTTTGGTTACCTGATACCGAGTCATCCTGCTGGCATCACATGACAAAATGTGTTGCGAGTTCTCTTACTTTGATTGGTGTCCTGTGATTGCTTCTACTGAACTACCCCTCAGCAATTGGTGGTGTTATGTATACTGTGAGACTGCACTTTAATATTCTGTTGATCCCAAGGCATAATGGTCTACTTAAGAATCATCAGCTATAGGATCACTTCACACCAGTGAGACATCTCTCCTGATAAGCTCACCAATAAGCACCATCAGCAACTTCTCATATCTCTCTTCAAAACATGTGAAAATAAGTTGAGAATATATAACAGTTTTAAACTCAAATTGCTATATTAGCTATGTGACAACATATTAAGTAAACTTTAGCATCTTGGAACAAAATATGCACCAAAAACAAAAATATAGTCAACAGTAAAATCAGTAATTTATCCATCATGAAGCTTATGTATTAAAACATATTATCGGGCTGCTAGATAACTATATAAAACCCTTTTAGGAATTGTATCCATAATCTAGCTCGGAAAAAGCTCCTCTTTTGGCCATTTCCAACCATCTGGAACAAGATACTCTTATTTGCCATTTTAGCATTTAAATGTGTGGAAAAGTCTTATTCATCAGTCACTTTTATCTTTAATCAAGAACACGCTGTACAGTTTATATGGAAATGAAAATGCAAAGCTTATAAATAAATGAGTCAGTGTGTGAAATAATATAACAATTTCACAATAAAGTGAATAAAGAGGTTGTTTACTGACTGAGATAGAGGAGTAACTATACTTGTTTCCAATTAGTGTCACACCTGCTTTGAGACTAGATTGCATTATTTTATGCTACGTTAGAATGGTATTTTCTAGAGTGATATTTTATGTTTCTGATAAACAGTTGTGAATTCCTTTGTAAACTCTGCAATATTCTATTTTCTGCAGTGAACATTTCTATTAGTGACAATTCAGCCATAATTTAATTTCAGAAAAGAGAAATGTCAGCCAGGACACAATTATATATACATCCTCTTTTTCTAAACCACAGTAAGAAGACATTTTAACATCATTAATAACTTTTAAATTTAGGCAGATGGAACTTCAACTTAATATTTCATCTGAAAGCCACCCCATGCAAACATGAATGTTGCATAAAAACCTGTGACAAGAGAATACATTTTTATTTTATAATTCTAAATTACATTTTTAAAAACTGAGACCAATGGACATTTTTTGTTATGCATTTGTTTAATTTCTTTTAGAAAGACTTTGACCTGCATACATGTTACGTATTTTTTAAATTTATGACTAAAAATGTATTTGTATTTGATTGCATTCTTGAAATAGAAATCATCCAATGGTCTAATGAGACCATAATTTTAAATCAAATTTTTAACTTACGTATTTTTGTTAAACATTTCATCTTTTTAATTTAAAAATTACACCTATTATATCTGAATTACAAAGTCATAAAATGATTATTTATATAGATTTTAATTAAGCATAAAATTGTTTTTTAAATACTCCTCTGTTATTGTCAACTTTCATAACTCTTGTTCATACAAGGACTTGTTTCTCTAGACTAGTCATTAACAAACCAAATCCTATGGTCTAAATTTATTCTCAAGCCTGTTTTTGCACATAATTTGAGTGAGAGTGTTTTTACGTTATTAGAATGTTGAAAAAAGGAAGAGAATGAAGAGAAGGGGCAGTAGGATGTAAACGGAAATGAGAACAAGAAGAAAAAAGAACAAAAACCAGAGGAAACAAAAGAGAAATAAAAGAAGGATCAGGAAGGGGAAGAAGTTAATCATATGTGAATTTACATACTAAATTATTGACTATCTAGACATTGAAAGAAAAGTTTTGTTGATGTCTGTTCAAGTGTCTTGCCAGGACAGGCTCTTCTTCAGCATTCAGCACCAAATGCCGTAAGCTTACCTAAACATATACCTATCCTTTCCTTTTTATCTGATCACAATGAAAAAGGCATACATTTCTACATGATTCTATGGTTAATTCTCTGCTGTGCACTAAAATTCCTCTCTCCAAATTACCTTCTTCATCAATTTTTTTGTGTTTTAAACTTTTAAATCACCACTTTCCCATCACCAATGAATAATACTATCCTTGTGAAAAAAATTTACTAAGTGTGAGAGTCATAAATTCCGCTTTCATATGCATGCTTGACTTCTGACTCCATGACTTTCCCAGCATGACGGTGTTTTTGAATATGTAATCCTTAGGAGTTCCAGGGTCCCTTTAAGGGGTGTGTAGCATTCTCCTTTCACACTACATACCTGTGTGAGGCAAGATTTTCCTCATATACTTAAACCAAAGCATCATATCACAAGAGACTGGATGCGGAAGCAGATATGAGAATCTAACTATCTCCTAGTAAGCAAGAGTTTATAAAGGACTATGATAAATATATAAAGCAATAGCAGCTTTCATGTAATTTCCCATTTGAAAAATAGAGTTATGTTTTTACAAAATATATTATTTATAGTAGTATAATGGGTTTTTAATAGTTACTGTAAAATAAATCAACCTATTTTTAAAAACTCTTAGCTTTAATTTCCAATAAATATTGATCTGTATAACTTATATAAACAAAAATAACTTCATTTCCTGAGACAGGAAAGTTTGAGAACCACTGCATCATAACATAGATTCAAGCTAAGTAAAAACCAAACTACAATAGATCTGTCCGAACATGGAAGGCAGTCTCCAATTGTCTCTGATATTGATAAAATCATGTATTTCACCCAGTTGTCTTCGATATTAACACAATGCTTTTCATGGAGTAAGTGCTTAATAAATATTAATGAACACTGATATAATGCATGAATAAATTGAATTTATAAATGAAAACATAAAGAAATCAATCAATTCAGTTCAATAGCTGGAATTGATGGTGAATTGGAGATGCATTGTGTCTGAGCTGTGGTGGTTTTAAAAAATACTGTTTATATTATTTGTCTGAACAAAGGAACAAACAAAAACATATATGCCACAAATTAAGAAATTGTCATTGTCTTCTCTGATTCACATTACAATCCCTCATACATTCATAACTTTGAATTTTCCTCTTTTGTCTGCTACCAGGCACTCACTAAAATACCCATTGCCAGATCCAGATTTGGGTGATAACATGACTGCTACTGGTCTGCATTATTCCTATCTCATGTTGGGCTTTCCATAATGTTTTATTAATAAATGTATGATCAAATGTATTTTTGTTGGCGATTCTATATTTTGGCAGAAACTTCCATCTTAAAAAATGCAATAATTTTAAGCATATTCGTATAAAATTTTGAAGAACAAATCAAATTTTGAGTTATTATTTTAAAAATAACATTAACAGAAAAAAAGAGGAGGAAAATAAAAAGAACATGACATAATTTATTTTAATATTCATTTATAATGAGAAGAAGAATCCAAGTCAGGGCAAAAAAGACCCTTAAAATTTTCAGGATGGTCTTCACTTTTCTCCTCATTCTGCTAACAAGCATATCTTGGAGATATAGGGGGTTTGGTTCCAGACCATTGTAATACAGCAAATGTGTCAGTAAAGTTAGCCACAAAGAGCATTTAGTTTCCTTGTATTACTGTAGCCTAGGAAGTGTGCAATAGCATTATGTCTAAAAAGGCAATGTACATACCTGAAATAAAAATACTGATTAAAAATGCTACCAGTTCTTTGAGCCTTCACTTCTTTTTGCAGTGGAAGGTTTTGCCTTGACGCCGATGGCTGCTGACTAATCAGGATGGTGGAGATGAAGGATGGAATAGCTGTGGCAACTTCTTAAATAAAGGCAACAGTGATGTTTGTTGCGTTGATTAACTCTTCCTTATACAAATGATTACTCTGTGGCATGCACTGCTCTGTAGTAGGATTTCACCCACAGTTGAACTACTTTCAAAATTTAATTCCCTCAACCCTTATTACTGCTTAATTAACTAAGTTTATACAATGTTTTTAATCTTTTGTTGTTGTTTCAAAAGTGTTTACAACTTCATTACCAGCAGCAATTTCCATGTCAAGAAACTACTCTATTTTTTTTTTCCGTTTATAAGAAGAAAGTCTACATCTGTTAAGGTTTTACCATGATATTGTAGCAATTCAGTTCCATCTTCAGGCTCCACTTCCAATTCTAGTTCTCTCGCTATTTCCATCATATCTGCAGTTGCTTCCTTCACTTAAGTTTTAAACCTCTCAAAGTTATCCATGAGGGTGAGAAGCAACTTCTTCCACGCGACTACTAGTTTTGACATTTTTATCTTCTCCTATGAAGCGTGAATGCTCTAAATGGCATCCTGAATCGTTAATCCTTCCTAGAAGGTTATCAATTTACTTTGCCCAGATTCATCAGAACAATCACATTCCATGGCAACTATAACATTATAAAATGTATCTCTTAAATAATAAGGCATAAACATTGAAATAACTCCTTTATCTATGGTATGCAGAATAGATATTGTCTTACCAGGCACGAAACAACGCAAATCTTTTTGTACATCTTCATCAGAGCTCTTGAGTTACTAGATGCATTGTTAGTGAGCAAGTAATACCTTAAAGGAATCTTATTTTCTGAGCAAAAAGTCTCAAGAGTGGGCTTAAAATAGTCTGTATACCATGCTGTAAGCAGATGTGTTTTTTTCTAGACTTTGATGTTCAATTTGTAGAGCACAGGAAGAGTAGTTTTAACATCATTCTTAAGGGCTCTAGGATGTTTGGAATAGTAAATGAGCATTGGCTTCAACTTAAAGTCACCAGTTGCATCATCCTCAATTGTCTTTTTCTCTTTAGTTATGAGTGAGAGTCCTAGATTGCATCTTCTTTCAACATAAGGCTATTTTACCTGTGTTGAAAACCTGTCATTTAGTGTAGCCAGGGTTAGCCTATCAGGATCTTCTGGATAACTCTCTGCAGCTTCTACAACAGCACTTTGCTGCTTCACTTTGCAATTTTATGTTATGGAAATAGCTTCTTTTCTTAAACCTCATGAACCACGTTCTGCTAGCTTTCTTTACTCCTGTGGTTTTCTTACCTCTCTCAGCCTTCCTAGAATTGAGAAAGGTTAGGGCCTTGCTCTGGATTACGCTTTGGTTTAAGGGAGTATTGTGGCTGATTTAATTTCTCCAGATCACTCAAACTTTCTTCATATCCACAATAACACTCATTTTCTTATTATAAATGGGCTCACTGGAGTAGCACTTTTTAATCTCTTCAAGAGGATTTTTTTGCATTCACAGTGGCTGTGTGGTGCAAGAGACAGCCTTCGGCCTATCTCCACTTTCTGCAGGCCCTCTTCAGTAAGCTTAAACATTTCTCGCTTTTGATTTAAAGTGAGAAACATGAAAAGTGTTTCTTTCACTTGAACATTTAGAAGTCATTGTAAGCTTATCAACAGGACCAATTTTAATATTGTCATATCTCAGGGAAAAGGGAGGTCCAAGAAGAGGAAGAAGGATAGAGGAAGAACTGGTGGATGAAACAATAAGGACACAAAACATTTACCGATTATTTGTCATCTTATATGGGTATAGTCCATGAACCCCAAAACAATTCAATGATGATATCAAAGATCACTGATCACAGATCGCCATAACAGATAAAATAAATAATAAAAATTTGAAATATTGCTAGTATTACCAAATGTCACACAGAGACACATGCCAACATATGATGTTAGAAAAATGACATACATTAATTTGCTTGATGCAGGGTTGCCACAGAGCTTCACTCTGTAAAAAAACACAATACTTGCAAAGTAAAATAAAATGAAACCCATTAAAAAGAAGTATGTCTGTATTTTCATGCATCTATTAAAATAGTTAGAAAAATAATTCAGCCACTTGATAAAACCATCTTTTTGATTAACCGGGATTTCATTTCTGCTCCTAATTGTGGAAAATGTATCATGCAAAATTATTTGTCAACCAGATAATTTGAAACCTTCCTACTTTTTTAAAGGAATGCCACTGCAATTACTATTAAAACAATATATCCAGTGGTTTAAATGTTTTAATGATAAAATAATGCTACAATAGCAAAGTAATTTTATTTAAGAAAAGACGGTGCTAAAAACAGCAAACATAAACTGTTAGCAAAATAAATGAAAAAAATTAAATGTCTCAATAAGGAAAATTTTAACTTGGAACATTGAATATACACCACTTCCATTTGCCATCGATGTTTTAAGAGATGTTTTTAAGAAGTTTATGTCTACTGAAACCAGTACTTAGTTTGTAGACAATGCCATGTCAACTCTTTCATTAGATGTAAAACAGCTTGTCTGAAAGTTTCAATCTATTAACTACCTTCAATAAGAAATGAAACACATAAACTCCAATAATTTCATAGGCACATGTTATAAATCATATTCAATCTCACAATAAAATTTTTTCATATTAATAAGCATTCAAGCATCTGAAAATTGTCTTCCTCTAATTTTGATGCTCCTTTTCACAAAGTACTTATGTTTTGCTAATTAAAACAACATAAAATTCTGGCTAGAAAAATTTGCACAAAAGGCAGACCAACTCAAATGTGAAGACAGGTCTTGGAAACTCAAATGAACTAAGATGCCCGTCACTGTGTGAGTAATGGCTGGCAGGAGTTATGCTAATAAGAGATGACATTTTGAGCAACATGAGTCAAAATCTTAAGAACCCATATGTGTATTAGCATTATCCAGCAATCCACACGAGTAGATATAATTTTGTTTCATTCAAAAAATACATTCTGAGGTCAAATTTCTGTTTGCAATTAGCATCAGTTCAATAATATGAAATGAAGCAAAAATATGTACACTGTCAGTGCATTCAATCTTTAGTTGTAAGAACTCTATTTTAGAAAAAAAAAAATGACAGAAGGGAACTTACATAATTTAACAGCAATTATTTTCAATTCTATTTCTAAAATATACTTCTATGTTGTTCATTTCTTTTATACAAACTCTACCATTAACAGGGCCAAGCCTTGTTCATCACCCAAGGGATTGATTTTTCAACAGATTTTTTTTTTACTTCTAATTTTGTATTCTCACACATATTTTGGCAAAGCAGAGTGATTGCTGAAAAGTCTAAAAACGATGCTGTCATAATTCCCTATTAAAATGCTCCACTAAATTCTAAATAGATATGAAATAATATCAAAAATCCTTACTATTTATCCATATCCTGCATATCCATAACCTGACTGGGCATCCTGGCTCATGTCTATAATCCCAGCACCTGAAGAGGCTGAGGCAGGCAGATCGCTTGAGGTCAGGAGCTCTAGACAAGCTTGGCCAACATGGCAAAACACCATCTCTACCAAAAATACAAAAATTAGTTGGGCATGACCCTGCCCCTGTAATCCCAGCTACTCAGGAGGCTGAGGCAAGAGAACTGCTTGAAACTAGGAGATGGAGGTTGCAGTGAGCTGAGATAGCCCCACTGCATCCCAGCCTGGGCGACAGGGAAACTCTGTCTCAAAAACAAAGAAAGAAAGAAAGAAAGAAAGTTAACTTACAGAAATGATCAGGCAGATCTGCTCATTTTACGGAAATATATAATCATTTTTATATCATTCAGTTTAAATTAGGTCATATTAAAGTAAGAACAGACACAAAATTCTCAGTGGTATTGTCAGAGGCTTTTGAACCAAAATGATTTCCTCTTGAATAGGGGCTGAGTAAAACGGGGCTGACAACTACCGGGCTGCATTTCTAGTAAGTTAAGGCCTTCTTAAGCACAGAATGAGACTGGAGCTCAGCACAAGATATAGATCATAAGGACCTTGCTGATATAACAGGTTACAGTAAAGAAGCCAGTGAAAATCCACCAAAACCAAGATGGTGATGAGAGTGACCTCTGGTGTCCTCACTGCTACACTCCCGCCAGTGAGATGACAGTTTACAAATGTCAGGAAGTTACCTTATATGATCTAAAAAGGGGAGGCATGAATAATTCACCGCTTGTTTTACGTATAAACAAGAAATAATCATTAAAATGGGCAACCAGCAGCCCTCCACGCTGCTCTATCTATGAAGTAGCCATTCTTTCATTCCTCTACTTTCTTAAGAAAGGTGCTCTCAATTTACTCTATGGACTTGCCTAGAACTCTTTCTTGTGAGAAACCCAAGAACCCTATTTGGGGATCTGGATTGTGACCCCTTTTCTGTAACAGTAAATAGCACACATTTTAGCTTCCTACTGAAATAACATCTTTGCTATAAGTTAAATTTGAGGCTTTAAAAAAAATACTCTGGATCTGGCTGAGAACATACTCTCATCTGTGCATACCATGGCAGAGGGTAAGAACAGCATTGATAGAAACCTCTGGAATGCTATAATATTTTAAAATAATATTTCTTATATTTAAGAAGAAATTTTATGTTCATATTTCTTACATTTAATAATATACTCATGTTTAAAATACATTATTTGAAGTGCTTGGAACTACAGTTTTCACTCAGTATCCATGGAGGAATGCCTCTAGGATGCCTACAGATACCAAAATCTGCAGATATTCAAATTTCACACAAAAAATGATGTAGTGTTTCATATAATATACACACATCCCCCTGTATACTTTAAATCATCTGTACAGTATTTATAACACCAGATACAATGTAAATGCTACATAGTTATTACACAGTTTTTTGTAATTGTAGTATTTTTAATTTTTGTATTTTATTTTTGTTTTTATTTTGGTAAATACAGTACTTTCTATTTGCAGTTGTTGAATCCACAGATGCAGAGGACTAACTGTAATTCTCCTTGTTTTATTCAGAAATCTGCAAGCTAAGTATGACTATTATGCCCTATGAAGATGGGGTGATAAATTATTCAATGTTGTAAAATTGAAATCACCCTAAATATTACCTAAAATGATGAAATAATAACAATAGAAATAAGTGTTTAAAAAGTTTTATTCTACTGGATACCACTGTCCTATAACATCAGGTAATTGTAGGAGAAAGATGGTAAGCCTAATTTCCTAGAACATGAAATTAAACTTTGTTATTGGCATGAACATTGAGAAGCTCAATTTGGGATGATTTTTATTATTCCTTCCATTATAAGGTGTACAGAATATTAATCTAATCAGTGTTAATAAGATTGACTTATCATTAGATGCGTAAAGTATTTCAACAGCATTACTTTATTCTCCTTCAATCTCCTAATGGAGTGTGTGATTCATGTCACAGAGATATTCATTCAAAAAGGTGAAAATGTTAATCTCTCCCTAAGTTTTTCAATGAGTTACAAGGATGTCCTTTGAGGACTAAATGAAATGACACAGAAAAATGCCCAAGATAGTCTAATGTACTCTTATTAAAATGCATGTATGTTTTACCTAGTATAGGATTTTCCATTGGCTAACTCAATAAAGAACTTGGAAGAGCATTGTCAGGCACAGAAGTGTAGTATATAAAAGCTGAGAGTTGGGAAGGATTGTACATCAAGTATAAATGGGAGAAGCCACGTGCGGTGGTTCATGCCTGTGATCCCAACACTTTGGGAGGTGGAGGCCAGTAGATCACAAGATCAGGAGATGAAGATCATTCTGGCCAACAAGGTGAAATTCCGTCTCTACTAAAAATACAAAATATTACCTGGGGTGATGGTGCACACCTGTAGTCCCAGTTACTCTGGAGGCTGAGACAGGAGAATCACTTGAACCTGGGAGGTGGAGGTTGCCATGAGCCTAGATGGCACCACGGCAAAACAGCCTGGCAGCAGAGCAGAACTCCATCTCAAAAAAACAAAACAAAAAAAAATTATAAATGAGAGAGTAATGAGCCAAGTAAACATATGGGCACCAGTGCATGCATGCTCATTTGTGATGCATAGATGGGAGGCACAGGACAAAGACCCTGCAAACATAAGCCTCATTGCACCACGGAAATAGCACAGCAGTTTGTTTTCTCCCTTAGGAAATTTGAAGAATTGTAATTAACGATAGTTTATACAGATAAAGCAAATTAAAAATACAAATATATAAAGATGACAAAAAATACCACCTGGCTCTCAGTATTTGGTTTTCATCCTCACTGTTATATTAGAATATATTTTAGCTTCCTGGTTATAATTTTTTGGGAAGGTTTGTAGTTTCAGATTGTATCACTCTCCCTTCTGCTTTGAGGAATTTGACAAAGGAGTCTGATCTAAAATGTTAATTTCATTTATGGTCAAATCTGGATGACTGAACTCTTTAGGGACAAGGCTACAAGAACTCTTGGGTACTTTCCTTTCAAATTGAACTTTGCTAAAATCTCAGAAGGAGCAGCACCATACTCAGCCTAGGATTTCCATGAAGAAACAAACAGGAAACATCAGTGCAACATGAGTTTAGTAGTGTTGGCATTGTTCATCTGATAGTACTGGTGTTTACTGCGAGATGCTGAAAATTAGTAATAATACAATATTTTAATCAAATACCACCTTATGCCTTTAACAACAGGGCTCTAGATGTTGTGAAAGAAGAAATACACATACAGGATAGAATAAAGTTTGTAAGTCTAAATTCCATTTGAAATTTTCAGCATGGAATCATCAATCTTTTTTATATAAAATACTTTTCCAATAACTGCCAATGGAAAGGCTAGAAACAGTGAAAGAAACCTCTTCTTTGAAGTATCCTGTATGAAAAATCACTACTAGTGACTAGACTGTGGTCCTGAAATAAAATATTCACTAAAAAGCAATAAGATAACAGTGTTCTCCATAGAAACAAATTTGTTCCATGTTTGAGGTAGAGCATGGACAAGATGAGTCTGGACCACTTTGATACCCAATTAGCGCAGGAGTAAAATAGCTAGTCAGAACCTTATCAAGAAGATTAGGAGACAAATTAAAGCATTATTAACTGGCAAAATATGGAAAATTTGCATCAAAGAAGACACTAAATAAAACATCCAAATATATCAACCATACTAAATCCATGAGTTCATAATAATATTTAAGTTGTCAAATATAATGTGTTGTCAGATAGCAAAGGAACGAAACCAAGCATTTATCTTTCCTTTATTACATGAACTTAACCATAAAATAACCATAGGTCTATAAGGTAAAATATTCATATAACAAGAAAAGATATAATAAACATTATCTGACTTTCGATAAAAGAAAAATAATGTCATCTATAAAGAAGTCTTAACAAAACGCCACAGGAATTATGACTGAGTCTCTAGCCAAGCAAACCTCAGCGATATTTTTTTAATTGTAGAAATGGACAAGATGATTTTATAGCTTAAATTTAGGTATAAAAAATATGGACCATCTAAATCTTGAAAGAGAACAAATTTGGAGAACTTACACTACCTGATTTTAAGGCTTATTACAATGCCTCTAGACTGTGGTTTTTCTGTAAGAATGGAAATAAAGAACAATGGTGTGAAAAACAGAGACCAGAACAGACATCTTACATGTACTTGTTTAATAGCTTTTCAACAAAGTTACCAAATAATTTCAATGTAGACAAGATAGGCTTTGAACAAATAATGCTAGGACAAATTGATACAATCTTCAGGGAAAAATTAGCAACAATATTTAACTCCAACTAACACAACATTCAATTAACACAAAAATATAACACAGACCGATGCTTAAAATTTGAAATATATGAAAGATAGGCAGAAACACAGGAAAACATAAGAAAGATTATTGTGAAGATAAAAAGCTAGAAAAAAATCGTGACTTTGATGTAGCCAAGAATTTTCCAGAAATGGCACAAAAGCATTAAGCACACAAAAAAGATACATTTTTATTAAATTCTATTAATCACTTCCTTTAAGATACAGATTAAAAACAAAAAAGTTTGCCTCATATGGAGAGGAAAATGGTTGACATGCTTTATTAGACAAAGGACTTGGTTATACAGTTTATCAGACATCTTTAACTTTATGAAAGTTAACAACCCAATAAAAAATGATCAAAGATTTGAATACACACTATCCAAAAGAAGTTAAATGAATATGCCATAACCACATGAAAAGAAACAAATATTAATAGTCATCAGGGAAATGCAAATTTAGCCAGAACAAAATACCACTACAAAATGAGAATGGCTAAAATTAAAGACTTGCCAAGTATTGGTGAGGAGGTGAAGCAACTTAATTTCTCATGCATTGCTGGTTAGGATGTAAAATATTGTAGAAGTTTCATATAAAATTAAAAACACACTATATAAAGGAGTTATTTGGATCTAGGTTTTTAAACAAGGGAATGGCTTGCACATAAATGTTCATAGCAGGTTTATTTTATTTTTTTACAAAAATTTACAAAACTAGTAACAATACAAACATCCAGCAAAAAGCAAATAAATTAATATTGTGATATATACATAGAAATACTACTTTGTAGTATAAGATATGAACTGCTGACATCACATACAATAGCAAAGATGAATTTTATGAACAGCATGCTAATTTCATTATTATATTCATAATTTTATAAACAGTGTAATTTCATTATGAAATTTTGTTTCTGACTTCTGCCAAACGAGTATAAACTTTAATATTTTATTTATGTGAAATATTAAAATAGTCAAACTAATTCTTAATCAGAGAAAATACAGCAGTGTTTTTTTCTTTTTTTTTTTTTTTTTTTTTTTTGAGGCTGAAGAATGGCGTTGTGGAGGGATGGGATGAGGATAACTGCAAAGAAAACTTTAGCAAATAATCTGATTTGGTTGTGCCCCACCCAAATCCCATCTTGCATTGTAATCTCCGTAATCCCCATGTGTGGAGAAAGAGACCTGGCGGGAGGTGATTAGATCATAAAGGCAGTTTTCCCCAAGCTGTTCTTGTGATAGCGAGTGAGTTCTCAGGAGATCTGGTGGTTTTATATTTTATGAGGGCCCTTTTCACTTCTCTCCTCACTCTTCTCTCTCCTGCTGCCAAGTGAAGAAGATCTTGCTTTCCCTTCAACTTCTGCCGTGATTGTCGGTTTCCTGAGGCCTCCCCAGCCACACTAAACTATGAGCCAACGAAACCTCTTTTCTTTATAAATTACCCAGTCTCAAGCAGTTTTTACAGTAGTGTAAAAACAAACTAATACAGTGGGTTATAGAAATATTTTATTATTATTAAGTTTGAACTACTACTATTATATATTTTCATAATGTATCAAAGTATATACCTGAATTTTTTTTTTTAAAAAGAGAAGCTATACTTTAATAATGTGGATTTTTTGAACAATTAAAAATATGAGAAGTAGAATGGCTTATTTTCTTGTTCTAAAATCTTGCAAACATAAAATATTTGTTGTGTTGTGGTTGGGGACATGTTACCCATTGATGCACTGGATTGAGTACTATTAAAACTGAGAAATATTTTCTAAAAATCTGTCTCTTAAGTTCATTATGAAATTTGACATTAATGTAAAATTAAGTAAATAAACCTTGTCTCCACTTTATTTCAATAGATAACGTACTATTATTGTTCTCTAGAAACAGGAGTATCTCTAAAGTGATTTGAGTTTAATATGGAAAAAATAAAAATTGAACATAAATATTTACACAATATTTGTGATGTTTATTTACTGGTTCATTGCCTTTTGTTTTGTTTTGTTTGTATTCTGATCTACTTCTTAGTTCAGCAAAAATGTCAATTCCTTAAATAACCTCATTATATGTACTAAATGAGCAAATATACTCTTTATAAATAATATCATGTTGAAACTTAATAAAAATGCCCAAATATAAATTTATAAAAAATTCTGTGGGTATGATGTTAATTAATCCATGTGGAAAACAGCAGACTATTTAGACAAATAATTTATATGCTTCTATATAGAACAACAATTTAAATAAGTCACCTACCAGAAAAGAGATAAAAAACATTGTGTGTTGGAATGCTAGACTTCATCTCAAGTTCAGTGAAGCTATATGAAAATCTCAAATGGTAAAGAAAGTAATGAGAAATGCTTTTAGACTTGAACAATATTCAACAGAAATATCGACCAAAAACAAACCCCACAAGTTTAATGTGACAGGAATTGAGGAAGCCTGCCAACAACTGAAAAATCTATTTTGTAGTGAGTATAAAAATGTGAAGGTGATTCCAAGGAATTCATTGAAATAAATGCACATGAACCATAATTAACTGAATTGGCGACTAAAACTAGCTAAACTCTGCTGAATAAAGCTGTGTTAACAGCCAAAAGAGAGATTTTTTTTTTTCTAAATGATACCTTATGTCTACTTAACCTTTAAAAAATGTTTCTTTCTTTTTTGTTGTGCTAAAAATCATGTATCATTTATCCTCTTAGAATTGTAGGTGTGCAACACGGTATTGTTTAAGCACAATGTCCTACAGCCAACTTTAGAATTTTGCATCCTAGGTGACTGAAACTTTATACCATTGAACAGCTGTTATCCATTTTCCCTTTCCCTCAGCCCTGACAATAACCACTGTACCTGCTGCTTCCCTGAGTTTTCCTACTTTAGATCCCTCACACATATGGAACCATAAAGTGTTTGTTCTTAATTGACAGGCTTGTTTCACTTTGTCTAATATCCTCAGATTAATACATTTTATAGCATATGACAAGATTTTCTTTTTATAGCTGAATAATATTCCTTTATGTGTATATACCATATTTTCTTTATCCATCCATCCATCAATAGGCATTTGAGTTGTTTCCACATTTTGCAAATCAGACTGCAATACCATAAAAATGCACATACCTCTTTGAGATCCTGATTTATTTTAACTTTTGTTTTTGGTTCAGTGGTACGTGTGAAGGTTTGTTATGTAAATAAATTGCGTGTCATGAGGTTTGGCATACTGTTTATTTCATCATGCAGGTAGTAAACACAGCACCTAATTGGTAGTTTTTTGATCTCTTCTCTTCTTCAACCCACCCCGCTCAAGTAGGTAAGTAGGTCCCGGTGTCTGTTGTTACCTTCTTTGTGTCTATGTGTTTTCAATGTTTAGCTCTGATTTTTAAGTGAAAACATTTGGAATTTGACTTTCTACTCACATGTTATTCCAGTTCGCTTATGATAATGGCCTCCAACTTAATGCATGTTCTCCAAAGGACATGATAAGATCCTGATGACGATAATTATAGATAGATATCAGAATAGGGATTGCTAGATTTCATGGTGGTTTTACCTTTAATTGTTTGAGAAAGCGCTATACTATTTTGTATAGATGCTGTACCATTTTGGATTTCCACCAGCAACATACCAGGGTTCCAATTTCTTCTTCACAATACTTGCTATCTTTTTTATTTTGTTTTGTTTTTCTGATAATGGTCATTCTAACAGGTGTGAAGTGACGTCTCATTTTGGTTTTAATTTGCATTTCTACGATGATTATTGATGCTGACATGTTTTCATGTAGCCTATTGGTCGCTTGTACGTCTTCTCTGGAAAAATGTCTATTCGAATTCTTTGCACATTTTTTAATTGGGTAATTTATTTGTTTGCTATTAAATATTAGGATACATCTCCTTAACTTTTAACAGCATTTAACAACTTTACAATTGACAAGGCTTTCGTTAGCATGTGAGAAATACAGTGCAAGACATTGGGATAGTATAATAAATTTAACAGCAATCCGCAACTGATATTTAGCATATCGCAAAATAATAATGCTTTAAAACACACACTTATTGATCAAGATAGAATTAGGCCATCTATGCGTCCATTAACCTCCAAATTAATATCATTTGAGTTATATTTCCTTTCAAAACATCTCTCATTTGATGAAGTTAATAATAATATTGTAAAGAAAAAATTATCTATCATCTCCCACCTCCATCAATGTCAAAAAAGGAATTTCATATAAACAAAAGAAATAAAACACAATTTCCTACCATAAATTTTAGATGGATGAATAGATTCTACCCATAAAAGATTTCATCTATGATTTCTTTCTGCCTTAGAGACATTTTGTAGGGTAACATTTCTAAATATTTTATATGAAATCTTGCAGTCTGATGAAAAATAGATGGCTCCTGAATACTTAATTAAGTTTTTATTAAATTCCAGTTTTGGTTTTCTTTTTAAAGACCCATTGGTTCTCTTTTATAATTTTAACAAAACTGAATTAATTTAATAAAACATTGGTTATTTTAAAGCACCTTAAATTCTACTGATTAAAGGAAATTACCATTACCATTTAAATAAATTTCTTTCCAACCTTTTGTGTATATTTTATGTGTCTGTGATTTATAAACTATACATACAATTCGCAATCCTCATTTTATAATGTAACTATATACTAAACATTTGTCTTATTAAAAGTATTTTGTAACAGGTTTGAATGTGTTCTAAGTTGATAGTTATTTTATTGTAATGCTGGAATATATTGTAGCTTTTCTCATATCATTAAGATTTAACTAATACAAGTATTTTGCTTTTAACTTTTGATTTCATGTGTAACAGCAGTTAGAATAATCATTATTAAAATGTTTATTTTCATTGGAAAAATCTTCAAAATAAATGCTAAACAAAATAATGACCATAATTTTAAGATGTGATATACATTAGGATAAGTATATCTGAATAGATTATCAATTATTCTCTCAAATTTTCTAATCACACTTTATTTCTATCCATGTATTTATGTAGTGTTATATAAGCACATATTTATACTATCTTTATAACAACACATAGTATTTACTATTTTTATAACTCTATGCTTACAATAGTCCACATATTTTCACTTTATTTCATATTAATTTCTAGTGGCTGCAGGGTGCATCATTGTAGAGTCACATACTTCATATTTACCTAATCACAAATTGTTGGGTATATTGGCTAATTTATTTGAAACAAAAATTTCATTTTGATGGAACCACTTAATAAACTCTGTGTAGTTCTCATCATTTTCTTCATAATGAATGGCGTTGGTCATCCAGTTGATATTAAATTATAATCTTAAAAATTTAATATATCTCTTTAAAATGCTCTGTACATTTTCACTGTTTTTCTCTAAGAAGAGTGACTATCTTCTACATATATGATAATATTAGTATTGCCATTGTTTTATCAATTTGATTGAGGGAATATATAAATTAAATAATGTGCTTTTTTCCTTTGCATACTAATTTTATTAATATTTCTCTTTTTCAGAAATAAATATCAATACGTTTTTTCTTTTAAAATAATTTTCTATTTTTGTTTCTATTTTTTGCTTATTAAATTTTATTGTACTTTTTCTCCAGTATATATATTTCTTATTTTTCCCCTAGTAATTCAACAATCACTATGGTCTCTAATATTTGTTGTCAAATGTTTTGACCTTACCTCTTGTGATCTATTTTGTTTTGTATGCTAAGCAAAATCTTATTGACCTCACAATAACATTAATTCTGACTTTTGTCAACAATCCTCAATGTTTTTGATGATATATCAATAATGGTGCAGAAAATTCAATGTTTTCTTCTAGAACCATGGGAATGGAGATGGGACTTGGATTCGAGGGGCAATAATAATGGCTGGTATGAAAGAAAGATGTTTTGGAGAAATACCTAATGTAGATGATGAGCTAATAGTTGCAGCCAACCACCCTGGCACATGTATACCTAAGTAACAAACCTGCATGTTCTGCACATATACTCCAGAACTTAAAGTACAATTTTAAAAAAAGAAAGACATTTTATTAAATTTTCTGTAAACATTAAGAAATTGACTGCATTTCTCATTATATAGCATTATTTACCCTTACATTTAAAATTCTAATGTTTAATAGTCTAAGAATAAATGGGCAATTATTCTTTATATTTAAGAGTACCCTATTTTCTTTCAGATTGCAGGTAGTTTTATGGCTGAAAAATATGAAAACAGGGTGCAGCGTGTTTTTACAATTTCATACAACTGAAATTAATGATGGTATACATGTAAAGTAATTACGGTTTTACCATTTGCAATTTATAAAATATTACCAAAACAGTGTATGCTTTTTGTTTTTTGTTTTGTTTTTTTGGAGACAAAGTCTCTCTGTTGCCCAGGCTGGACTGCAGTGGGTGCAATCTTGGCTCACTGCAAACTCCGCTCCCTGGGTCCAAGCGATTCTCCTGCCTCAGTCTCCCAAGTAGTTGGGACTACAGGAATACGCTGTATTACCACATTCAGCTAATTTTTGTATTTTTAGTTGAGACCGGGTTGTGTGATGTTGGCCAGACTGATCTGGAGCTCCTGACTTCAGAGGACCCACCTGCCTCGGCCTCCCGGAGTGCTGGTGAGCCACCGCACCCAGCCACGTAATTCTTTAAGTATATTTCTTTTCCCACTGATTTTAATATACATTTCTTTCTGGTTTTAGCCTCTCCTACACCTATGCTAGTATCAAGATGCTCTAAATTTGTGATTTATAATACTTTTTATTATTTTTAATGCAAACCTTTTTTTCATATTTTTTGAAGATTCCTGGGCTATTTATAAAAACATGTTTATTCCACACGAGGATTTTTTTTTTTAATTTAACTTTTATTTTAAGTTTGGGGTGCATGTGCAGGTTTGTTAATAGGTAAACTTGTGTCATGGTAATAGGCAAACTTGTTAATAGATAAACGTTTTGTACAGATTATTTTATCACCCAGGTATTAAGCCTAGTACTCATCAGTTATTTTTCATGATCCTCTCGCTTACCTGCCCCTCCACCCTCCAAAAGGCCCAGTGTTTGTTGTTCTGCTCTATGTGTCCATGTGTTTTCGTCATTTCGATCCCACTTATAAGTTCGAACATGTGGTATTTGGTTTCCTTTACCTGTGTTAGCTTACTAAAAATAATGGCCTCCTGCTCCATCCATGTATCTGCAAAGGACATGATCTTGGGTGGTTTTTTTTTGTTTTTTTTTAAATGACTGCTTAGTATTTTGCGGTGTATATGTACCACATTTTCTTTACCCAGTCTACCATCGATAAGTATTTAGGTTGATTCCATGTCTTTCTATTGCGAATAGTGTTGAAATGAACATACATGTGCATGTGTCTTTATAATAGAAAAATTTATATTCCTTTGAGTATACATGTAGTACTGAGATTGCTGGGTCAAATTGTATTTCTGTCTTTAGGCCTTAGAGGAATTGTCACACTGTCTTCCACAATGGTTGAACTAATTTACATTCCCACCAACTGTGTATAAGCATTTTGTTTTATCTGCGACCTCACCAGCATTTGTTATTTTTTGACTGCTCAAATAAATCAGAAATGATACAATGAAATGAATAGACATTCCATGTTTATTGACAGGAACAATCAATATCATTAAAATGGCCATACTGCCCAAAGTAATTTATACATTCAATGCTATTCCTATTAAACAACTATTGATTAGAAAAAAATATTTTAAAATTCACGTGGAACCAAAAAAGAGCCGAAATAGCCAAGAGAATCCTAAGCAGAAAGAACAAAGCAGAAGGCATCATGCTACCTAACCTCAAACTACGCTACAGGGCTATTGTAACCAAAACAGCAAGGCACTGGTGCAAAAACAGACACATAGAGTGACAGAACAGAATACAGTATATACACAAAAATTAATTCAAGATGGATTAAAAACTTAAATGTAAAACCCCAAACTATAAAAACCCTAGAAGACAACCTAGACAATACCATCCTGGACATGGGAACAGTCTTAGACTTCATAATGAAGAAGCCAAAAGCAATTGCAACAAAAGCAAAAATTGACCAAGGAGATTTAATTAATTAAACTAATGAGCTTCTGTACAGCAAAGGAGACTGTCAACAGAATAAAAAACCTACAGAATGGGAGAACAGTTTTGCAAACTATGCATCTGACAAGGGTCTTATATTTAGCATCTATAAGAAATTTAAACAAATTTGCAAGATAAAAACTACCCTATTGAACAGTGGGCAAAGGTCATGAACAGACACTTTTCAAAATAAGTCATACATGTGTCCAGCAATCATATAAAAACATCTCAGCATCACCGACAATTAGAGAAACACAAATCAAAAAACCGCAATACTATCTCACACCAGTCAGAAGGGTTATTATAACAAAGTCAAAAACTAAATCTTAATATATTTTTTGTTAAAATTAATTAAAACACTAAGTAATTAGGGTAAGCTTGTATGATTTATTTTAGGTTTTCTATACACAAGCATAAAATATCCTTCCATTTTATTTTATTTTCTTCAGTAGAGGTTTTGCAGGTTTTGTTTTACTTATGGAGGCCTTAAATGTTTCTTCTTAGATTAATTCTATCAGCCTATGTAATCAGTATAACTATTTACTTTTGTTTTTTGTTGCTATTATAAGTGAGCTTATTTTCAACCCATCAAATATTCAAGTGTTATAATTAATAGTTTTAAGAAAATTTATTCAACTCTATTCATTTTTTCCATAAATTATGTTTTTCATTTACTTTGAGGGTAGAAATGATGTGATTTCACACTGACAATTTTACTATTTGAAAATAATTATAGTATGTTTTCACATATTTATACCTATTTCTATACTTCACAGCATTTGATAAAAAAAAAAATTCTTAATTATGCAATATGTTCAATTAACTGAATACGTCACATTCTTTTTATTTATTCAGGTTTTTTTGGTCTTGTGTCTTCTCTTATGTACAATAACTCAATCTTTTCTTTATTGATTTTATAGGTTTATGTTTTCTACAAATTCTAATTATTCATCATTTAGGTTAAGTCTCATTTTCTACCGTATCAGTTCTTTCCATATATATTTATTTCTATAAAATTTTTAATTTTTTAAATTAGATTTTAATATTTATAAAGTAAAATAAGAATATCCAATATTGACATTTGAGTAACTACATTGTAGCTAAACACTGTGTAATTGATTAGGTACTATAATACCTAATCTTGGTACTGTAATAAACAAACTCCCAAATCCTAGTGGGTTTACCAAGTAAATATTCCTCATGGGTTCACCAAGAAATTTTGTTTCTTGTTCATGTTTCAATCTAGTACAGGTCAGTAAGAGAGGGAGTCAGAAGATTTATGTTCAATATAATAATTTAGGAACCTCAAATCCTTCCATCTCAAGGCTCTTCTATATTCTAAGACACCACTTCTCTCTGTTGGAACTTAGCCCTTGGTAAAGAGAATAGGAGAAAAAAGTATACTACTTTTAACTCCTTTGACCTCAAGGTAATCTGTGTCTGTTCAACAGGCATTCTAAAAGTGGGTACACTTCACATATCACCACCTAGATGCACAAGACTTCAAAATATTTTCTAGCCATATCCTAGCAAATAGAGAAAAAGACTAATATTTTAAGAACTGTATTTCTCCATCACATACTGCTACGTTATATTTTCATTTTTTTGTTTGTCTCCCTGCTAATAATGGTACTCTACCTACTTTAAATATGTAAGAAAAAAAGATATATTTTCTAGGTAAATGAAATATTTATGACAATGTAGTCTGTGTAAACAGTTTAACTTTAGTCCTAATAAAATTAACAGAGAAATAACACAGTCCATGTTGGTACAGGCAGAACAGATGCAAACTATCTTTACCAAAGCAGGTAGAAAAGTCTTCGCAATGAGATTTAAAAAAATACTGTAAAAATGACATCATTCACACACAATAATGGTAATTAATGTTCAACATTAATTTTATTTTATAATTTTGATCTTATGGTAACATAAGTTAAATTGCAAACTCACAAGACAACTTATGAGTTAAGCATATTTGACAACATGCCTTTCCTGATCAGTAAATAAATACAATATATCCATTAGGAAAGACTGAAGTTAGTACCATTAAGACAATGCCACAAATAGACTGCATAATGCTTAATGGTTAAAGAAGTTTATTTCTCTGGCATGCAATGTCCAAAAGGGTTTTACTTCTTTGTACATCACTATCTTCCTGGTGGTGATTCAGACATCAAGGACCATTTCATCCTGGGGCTTTGCCATCTTCAACATCTGGCTTGGGAGTTCATGATGCTCATCTAATAAGGTGACAGAAGGGAACATAGTGAAATAATTATTTTTGGACATTTTCATAGCCAAGGTCTGAAAGTTGTGCACATACTTTCTGTTTATACCTCATGGACTATGATTCTGTTTATATGTGATTGAATATTGATATGGTTTGACTGTGTCCCCACCCAAATCTCAACTTAAACTGTAATAACTCCCACATGTCAACGGGAGGGCCAGGAGGAGATAATTGAATCATGTGAGCAGTTTTCCCCACACTGTTCTCATGGTAGTGAATGAGTCTCATGAGATCTGATGGTTTTATAAATGGGAGTTCCCCTGCACATGTCTCTTGCCTGCTGCCATGTATGACGTGACTTTGCTCTTCCTTCTCTTTCTACCATGATTGTGAGGACCCCCCAGCCATGTGGAACTGCGGGTCCATTAAAATTATTTTCTTTATAAATTATCCAGTCTTGGGTATATTTTTATTAGCAGCATGAGAATGGACTAATACAAATATATTGTATTTGTCACATTGCTATGTTTAATTTTAAAGAAGTCTTGAAAATATATTTCACAAAGTATTAATGAGAAAAATACCACAGGTTTTGGTCAACAAACAACAATCTTTCACACTGGATTTTTAAGTTAATCTATTTTTACATTAAAAACTATCAATAAATTAATAAATAAATACAAATTTTAATATAAAAATTATCAATACAATAGAAATTTATAAACTACAAGAAAAGTATATATATTATCTATGATGGAATGAGAAGCAGCAGATTTCTAATCCTTAATAATAAACAAAAGATGTCAATAGGATAATATATTTTAAAGATAGTAAGGTAAAGACTTGTCCAACTGGAAATCTAACGAGAACTCGACTAGCATTCTAAAAATAAAATTACAGTGTTTAAGCTATATTAAAAAACAAAAACAAAGATGGTTTTTGGTCTCAAGATTCTCATTTCACCAAAAGGAAAAATATAAGAAATAAATTTGAGCAAACAGTTTAGTATATATGAATGAACAATAATTAACTATACAAGTATTTGAATATATGGTGCAATATTTTGAGAGTATATCATCCTTACGATTTGTTAATTTATGGAGAAATTATACTGTGTAAGTTAAGTCAAACATATGTGAAAGAATTTTCCCCATATTTTATTTTTATAAATAACTGCCACAATCTCTCTATTTTTACATACAGAATTTCTTTCTAGTCAATAAATAATAATTGAAAAAGTTGAGATAGTGTAGAAGTATATTCCTTATGACATTCAGAATGCTATATATTTTATGTGTACATTTTGAATATGTAGATTGTGAATTTCATGTTTGAACCTATTTTTATAGTTTAAATGTGTAGGTATATTTCTACTCTACTATAATTACACCAAAATGGGTAAGCTTATTTCAAGTGAACTTCAAATCAGATTTTCCATGTAAATAGCTATCCCTCAAATTATTTCTTTAGCTTTCTAAATATATAATATGTTGGAGGAAAAACAGAAATCTTGAATGTTTATGCAGAAAGCATGTCAATAATGTAAAACTAACATGAACAAAATCACCTTTTCTGACTGAGAGTAAAGTAAAATTATTCTAAAAAATTGATTTTAATGAATGATTTATCTATCTTAACATTCATCTTGGGTCAAAGAAAAACCAAACACAAAATCCCAATGACTTCTTTTGCTATATGTTGAAATAATAGACATCTATGGATTTTATTAGTCATCAGAGGTTTTCATTCATACATCATTTTGGCAATTTACAATGAAATTACTGAAACCTTCAGATTTATATCTGTCTATCTATCTATCTAGCTATCTATCTATCTACCTATACTTTTTTAGGTTGAGTTTCACTCTTGTTGCCCAAGAGAATACAATAAGCCTTATATTTACATTAAATGATCTTATTGTTTATAGTTAGTCAAGATGTAACCTGTTTTTACATGAGATCTTTTTCTTTTCTTACCTTTCTTTTTCTTTTTTTTTTATTTTTTTATTTTTATTTTTTGAGATGGAGTTTCACTCTTTTGCCAGGCTGGAGTGCCGTGGTGTGATCTCGGCTCATTGCAACCTCTGCCTCCCCGGTTCAAGTGATTCTCCTGCCTCTACCTCCTGAGTAGCTGGGACTACAGGTGTGCACCACCATGCCCAACTAAGTTTTTTGTATGTTTAGTAGAGATGGATGTTGGCCAGGATGATCTCAATCTCCTGACCTTGTGATCTGCCCACCTCAGCCTCACAATGTTCTGGGATTACAGGTGTGAGCCAGTGCACCAGCCTCATTTTCTTTTTTAATCTACGGAAATGTTACTATTAAGAAATGGGCAGGTCGTTTTTCAGTTTAAATTCACAGATTCCCAAATATTATATATAACCAAATATAGCATTTGTATGTGAAGACTGTACAAAGCAAATTTCCTTTAAATTATTAAGTATGCGCAATACTCTATTTTACATATAAATTATAACTTTATTTGAACTGAATGTTTCCAAAGTTAAATGTAATTTGATTTGAAAATTGTTTTTGATGGCTTTTATACTTGAAACTGAAGAAAGAAAGCAAATTGAAAATCATTACTTCACTTTGTGGTACTTATAGCAGGTGAGTGTATAACATATTTCAAAATTGTAAGTAAAATTAAAATAGTAAGCTTCCTCAGTATGCCAGTTCCTGAGCAATTGTATATGTGCATATGTATATGCATACATGTATATTCCCTTATGTGGCAACCATATCTTTTTCAGTGTTGACAAAGTTGAGTATTAGAGGTCAAGTAACCTGCCCAAGATTATAGAGAATCAGGATCTTTTATTTGTACATTGGATATCAAACCTCATTTCCTTTCAAAACACTAAGCACTCATTATCTCATGATAGATGTACAATGCTTCTTTCAGAATACAGAGTTAAAGCAACGGCTGTGAGAGGTAAATGTGGTTAGTTAAAGCCCCATAGAGAATGTGAGAGATGATAACTGAAAGCGGTTTTAAAGGATAAATAGGAGTTTACTAAGAGCATTGAGGCAGATCTTGACACAGGGCCAAATATGAGCTAATTCCAAAGGGAAAAATGGTGACGCATGACGACACACTGATAGCAAATACATGAGGAAATGAGCAAAAAGCAAAACAAAGGAAGAAGAGGAGAATCAAGACATTAATCCTAGTAAGGTGGAAATTTTCAAATGGTTACCAAGAAATTTGAGATTTAAAGTAGATATTCATGGAGTCACAACATGGGTCGTTATAAAATACTCTCAGAAGCTGGACAGAACAACGAGACCTCTTGCTGGTCCCACAACTTAAAGGTCCCTACAAAAATTGGCTTTCTTCACTCTCATTTGGAGAAGTTCAAGAAAAGTGACCTACAATCATCTGGGACAATGATCCTTCAATTTGTTCAAGATAAGGCCTGATAAGTGGGGCTGACTTCCTTGGTCTAACCCCTAAGTGGTGTTCAAAGGCCATATACACACAAAGCAAGGAGAAATCAGGGTGTATTCAAATTCATTCTGTTCAAGTTCAGTGCTTACAAGGTCTGTTTTCTACGAACGGTATAATCAAACTCAGCTTAGTTTGCTACCATTTTAAATTAAGAATCTGCTTTTTTTCCAGTTTCCAATATCATGTTTCTATTTCCTTGGAGACTCATGAGAAACACTTTTAATGTTCTAGCAACATTTTGTTCATTATGATTTATGTATTCTCTAAGATGATAGAAGCTTTCTCTGCCGGCCAACAAGCCTTCGCCAATAACATCTTTGACATCTATATTTCTACCAGTTGACTTTTCAAGGTAATCTAGGCACTTTTTGTCAAGGGCCCCAAAGTTTGTCCAAGGTTTGTCTATCTTTTAACCCATTTCAAGGTCACTTCCTATATTTTGATATTAGATACAACAGTGCCCCAATCTCAGTACAAAAATCTAGATGGCTTAACACAAAATGAATTTATTCTCTCACAGATTTGGAGGCTGTAAGTAAAAAATCAAGGTGTCATTGAGATTATGCTCCCTCTGGAGGCCCTAGAAAGGAATCTTTCTTTGCCTATCCCAACTTCTGGTAATACCAGCATTTTTGGCTTGTGGCAGCATAACTCAACCTTCTGCCTCCATCTGTAAATAGTCTCCCGGTGTGTTCTCCTTTTCTTATAAAAGAATGAATGTAGGGTCCATGCTAAATTTAGGGTAATGTCATCTCAAGATCTTTAACTACATGTACAAAGAATCTATTTTTAAATAGTCACATAAATTTTGGGGGAAACACTCTTCAATATACTGAAAAATAATACAAAAATATATAAGTCAAACAACCTATAAAAAACTTCTTTTAAATTTTCATATTACATTTATAGCAAATAGGTAATTTTCCAACCCTTTTCTTTTTATTTCTCTTGAATTAATGTGGTTGATCTTATTCTAACACATCGTTATTCTGGTCAATATGCAACCTTGTTTTCAATTCCTTTTCTATGACATTTACTTACAGAATAAATCAACTTGCTTCATAATACTAAGCATTACAATTAGATTTGTTGTGAGAGTGCAGAATCTGGAGTACAGCCAAGGATGACCCTTCTAGGTGTATAAGTAGGCAAAGCAGCCACTGTCTCACAAAGTGAGTTAACTGTCCAGGGGAACACAACTTGTCCAGAAGTATGTTTGTCCCTCACGTTTGCTTATGTTATTTCTTCGAGCAATTGATGTCAAATGACATGCCTAGAGTTGTTTTTTGGGCTGGAAAGCAGACATAAATACTTTGTTAAAATCCATGTTCTGCATATGCACTGCTTGTGGTATACCTTCTTTTACTCTTCTAGATTTGGGTACCTCAGAAAATTGCCCCATTTAAATTTCTCAAACCTGAAGTAAAAGGGAAAAAAATGGAACATATTTCCAATAATCATTTAAAAAGCCAAGGGCATATTAACTTTCTTATTTGCTTCCAGTAAGATGAAACATGGATGACCAAATTAATGGCAATTAAAATGAATTGTATGCTGGCATGCCTTTTCATGCCTACAATAAATGTTAAAATTTGCAATTAGAGTTGCTCTCTAAAAGGATACCATTGTCACTAAGGTCATACATGTATTGGGTAATTTTCAGCTGCTCTGCTAAGTTTCAATTATATTGGCATCCATCTTTAATGTGTGAACATTGCCTTAAAACATAAATCCAGTTTTTAAGACTTCAGATCAATTTAAAAACTCTTTTCCTTCCTAATACTGCTGAAGTATATGCAAAGTTTGGCACCTTTTCATTTGCTAAATTTTTATATTCATTATTAGAAAAAATTTCTGTAATAAAAACTACTGAACATCTTCTCTCCCATACATATTTCCAAGTCATTATTCTCTTTATAGGGTAATTCAGTTTCGTTAATGTTCCATGGGGCAGTAGAAATAATATAGTAAGCTATTATTTTTTCTTTTATATCAAATGGGTACTAGCCTTCAATTTCCATTCTCATCAAGACTCTCTTTATTGTCTGTTTAAGCAGGCTTTCAGAATGTTCCCAAAGCCATGTACTTTCCAGCTGTCTCAAGCTTTGGCTACATTTTTTCTTTTTATCATTTATTTCAGAAATATTGTTTTAGTTTATTGCATTTTTAAAATAAATAATACAAATGTGTAGGGCTAGACATATGAGAAATTTAAGTGCACTAAAATTGGCCTTTAATTATTACAGGTGGGGCAACATAGAAAAATACGTTACTACTTTGTTTAATCAAAAAAGACAAAAGCTTGATATGAAATGTTGCCAAAATTAGCACAAATGTGATAAAACATATTTTACATACTTTCAAAGTTTCTCCCCACATGATGTATATTAATTATGAAGATAAAAACATAACCTTACTGTTGAGAAACCTGTCATACACCACCATGACCAAACAGACAAAGTTAACATAACCAGTAATGACTCCTATTGACATCATCCACCTGCTGAAATGATGTACCAAAAAACATACACCATTATTTCTATTATATTTTTTACTAAAAATACATACCATAACAAGGAGATAACATCAAATAAAGCCTCATTAAGAACACTCTCAAAATAACTGGCCAATATTATTCAAAAGTTTTAAAGTCATGAAAAGCAAAGAAAAAAATGAGGAATTTTGTTGAAAGATACTAAAGAGGCATGACAACTAAACACTTTATTTGGTCCCAGATTGGATTCTGCTCCAGAAAAAGGAAATTAGTTGGAAACATAAACTATTATATTTTTCTTTTTGTCTCATTTTTAGAATCTGTGACATAAATTAATTTGAATTATACTGGTAGATTAATTATTACTCATATTAATTTTGTTTCTCAGTGTTCATCATTTGTTATATAACATAAAATTTTTAAAACACCAGATGAAATATACCTTTATATATTTGAAATACTGTGTCCCCTTTTTGTAAGTATGAATTTATTTCAAAATTAAAAAATAAACATTCATGACAAAAAATTGTGATAGATGATTAGAATACTTAAATATAGTTGTGGAAAATTACATATGTTTTTATTGCTAAAATCTTTATTTTGGAATATAAAACTAGTTATTCATCTTTCATGTGAGATTATTGCACCCACATAAATTAGGAGTAAGAATTAACCCAATAATTTAAGAAATTTGAATTATAATTTTAATTCATTTGTAATTATTAATGTATACGCTATATGTGTGCATATAGAGAGATACATATTTAGAGATTATCTATATATATATGTTTGTGTGTGTGTGTATACATACACACGTCATTGGTTATATATCATAAAATTTTAAAAACACTGGATGAAGCATTTTAAAAATTTTTTGATATACTTTTTTCCCTTTTTGTAAGTCTGAATTTATTTCAAAATTTAAAAATAAACACACACACACAGATTTGCAGAGAGAAAATGAGACAGAGAGAGGCAGAGATTGCAGATTATAAAAGATCTATGGTTCTGCTGAATGAGATTCTGTAATGAGAAGATAAAATATGTCTGAGATAATTAAACTAAATCAAAACGTTGTTAGAAAAAGTCAACAGAGGGATAAAGGATGTGATAACCAAGATGTAGCAGTAAGGGATGCCAAAATAACTATTATTGTACAAAGTTTAAAAAAAAAGAATAAAAAACCATGTATGACTCTCAAGTATATGTCCTGCAATCAACTCTAGCATTAAAATCTGCTCAGCAGAAGGCTAGCGGAAGTCAAAGAAGGTAACAGGACCATTTTCCTGGTGTGAACAGATGATGGCAAACTCAGACTAACTCAATGTGATCTAGAAGTTCCAGAACCAGAATCAGAATTAAAGGTGAGTCAGTCAAATGGTAGCTTTGTTTTAAGTTATTAGCAAAATCTCCAAACTGATTTTTAAGTGTACGAACCAATTTATATTCCCACCAGTGTATAGGCATTCCATTTTCTCTGCAGCCTCACTAGCATCTCTTGTTTTTTGACTTGAATAATAACAGTTCTGGCTGGAGTAACATGGTACATCATTTTTGTTTTGATAGACATTTCTCCGGTGATTGGTGGTGCTTGCTGATAACTTTTCCATGTTTGAAGTGTCTGTTCATGTCTTCTGCCCATTTTTTAATGGAGTTATTTGTTTTTTACTTATTTATTTGTTCAAGTTCCTTATACATTCTGGACATTAGGCCTCTCTCAGATGCATAGTTTGTGAATATCTTCTCCCATTCTGTGGCTGTCTGTTTACTCTGCTGATAGCTTCTTTTGTTGTGCAGAAGCTCTTTAGTTTAATTAGGTCCCACTTGTCTATTTTTTATTTTGTTACCATTGTATTTGAGGACTTAGACAAAAATTATCTGCCAAGGCCAACATCAAGAAGACTATTTCCTAGGTTGTCTTCTAGGATTTTTGTAGTTTGAGGTCTCACATTTAAGTCTTTGATGTATTTGGGTTAGTTTTTCTATATAGCAAAATGTAAGGGTCCAGCTTCAATCTTTTGCATACAGCCTGCTAATTATCCCAGAACCATTTATTGAATAGGGAGTCCTTTCCCTGTTGCTCATTTTGGTCAGCCAAGTTGAAGATAAGATGATTGTAGATATGTGGCATTATTTTTGAATTTTCTATTCTGTTCTATTAACCAAATGAAAGTAAAACATTCTACCAAAAAGACATATATATTCATATGTTCATCTTCATGCTATTCACAATAGCAGAGATATGGTGTCAACCCAGGTGTGCCCATTTGTGGTAGACTGGATACAGAAAATGTTGCACATATACATTATGGAATGCTGTCTAGACACAAACAAGAATGAAATTATATTTTTTGTGGTAATATGGATGCAGTTGAAAACCATAATCCTAGGCAAATTAAGACCGAAACAGACAACCAAATATCACATATTCCCACTTGTGAGTGGGAGCTAAAGATTGAGCACCCATGGATATAAACATAGGAACAATGGACACAGCAGATTACTAGAGGGATCAGCGGGGAAGGGGTCACCAGTTGAAAAGCTATCTATTGGGTACTCTGCTCACTACCTGGGTGAAAACATCCATACTCCAAACCTCAGCATCACACAATATTCTCATTTAACAAAACTTCACATGTACTCCCTGTATCTAAAATAAAAGTTGAAATCTGGATAAAAAAACGAAGGTGAGATCATGGAGAGCAATCCACACATAGCATTGGAAAACAGTAAACTCAATATTGCACAATTTAGAAACAAATACATAAGTTAGACATATTGGAATTCGTCCCGTTACTAAAATATTTTTGAAAATTACATTTAGTTATTTGCTTTAATAAAGCAATCTTTGCATGCATATGTTATCTTTGCAGTCAAGTAACTTTATTGATCATTAGATCAATCTTACACTTGTTTACATTAATGATAAGAAAAAGAATGAAAGTATGATAAATCTCAAAGAATTAGTTGTATTTCTAAAAGGTATTATAGCAAAAAGTAGAAATTAAACTTTCTCCTTTGAAAAAGAGAAACAGTTCTCTGAAGTTGTGCTTGACTGTTTTATTATAGAACAGAGAGATGCTTACATTTGTATGATGGCTATGTATTTTCCTTGGCTTCAAATAAAGTAATCCCATAAAAAAATGCCTTTTATAAATAAATATATTACAAGACATTATATTTTTAGTGACTTAGGTAGTTTAAACAAACACACAAAGTCAAATTTAAAATATTGGAAGGTCAGTCTTTCAAACAAACTAATTATTTTGCTTGAATTACAAAGCACAGAAATTCTTTGAACTGGTGAAAGCTAATCTTGCCCAAATTTTAGGTGTTTTTTTTTTTTTTTTTCTATTTCCATTTCTGTTTTCTCTTCAAATGTAATTGTATAAAGTAACTGGAGATACGTTTGGAAATATTTATACATTCATGCATACGGATTCTTTCATCTAATAATTCCATAGGCATTTCAAATGTTATCAAACTTTTCTGGACCCCAAGAGATTCATAAGCTACTACCTGACCTAAACAAGGTTTTTATTCATTTTTCCGCAAGTCGATGGAGATTTAGCATTTTAAATTTAAATTCTATTGCCTTAGTGAGGTTATAAAACCCGGAACTTAATTCTTTCAAAGAAAATATTCTCTCAATAGAGTTTGAGTTTGTCAATTGAATCCACCTTTATTTCTCTTTTTATTTTTCCTTGTTGTTGAAATTGTTCTTCTTCTCTAAGTGTCTACATGGTAATATGAGTTAAAAATAATAATCACTATGAAAAACTGAATTTTTCATGCTATAACTGGAGAAACAGAAGAGAGTTGCAGTATTATAATTAATTTTATAAGCCACACAATCTGATACATATTTTGAAAGAAATACTTTGTATTATTTTAAAATTTACATTTTATGGTTAAATAGTAAAATAAAATTATATTGCATAAAAATTAACCTATTATTTCTTAAATAGGTTTAAAATAATAAAGAAAAAAATCTTTGCCTCAGAACATATTGCTCCTTAATTTCCTGGCCATAGAAACCCAAAGATAATAATTCGCTGCATAAACTTCTAGATATTTTTGATGATGACTAAATCTATCTATACATACCTATAACTGCACATATATAACACACAAAAAGAACTGTGATTATTCTGTACATATATTTCCAAAGCTTTTTATTCCAGTGAGCAGTATATAATGGGTATATTTCAGATCACTTAATATATATGCACCTAATTCTTTTGAATTATTGTCTTTAATTAATGATTATTTAATACTTTACTCAACCATTATACTATCAATATGTATCTTATGTTTTCTTTTGTTTTCCAGTGTTTAAAGTTATAAACAAAACATGCATTCCAGATGTGTTGCAGTTTTGGTTATTTATGTAGAATATATACCACAAATACATTAAGTGAGAGAATATGCATATAAGTATTATAGCATTAATTGAAACCTTCAGATCCTACCCCAAAATATTTAGGTTGGTTATAATAGTTTGCTGTAATGCAATAAAAATAATTATAATTCATGAGTAAAAATATGATTGATAGGAGGATCCATAATTTTGCTAAATATAAATATCAGAAATAATTACTCCAGCAAAGTATATACTCCAGCAAAATTAAATAATGCAAATAAAACTATCCCCCCTCTACTGATTCTATATTTGAGTGGCTATTTGTCAGCAATGTCGCTAAAATCTGGAAGTTATAAGGCTCTATAATGTCCCTTGATCTGAGAGAACTATGCTCTCCACTTTTATTTTTACACTTTTCTGAGTGCAGTGAATTTGAGCATTTTTTGGTAAGTTTGTCATTCACTTTTCTTCTTTTGTGAATTGCATTTTCATAACCCATTTTTGGGTTTTTAAACTAATTTGTATGTTTCTTATATATAAAAATCTGTATCAGTTTCATTGTCGTTTTTAAAAGTACTCTCAATCTTTTCTTACAAAATTTACCATTTCATGTTAAAAGTGACATTTTATATAAAAGTGAATCTTAAACATTTAAGATGTTTTATCTTACCAAATTTCCCACCATCCTAATCCATCACATAAACAAAAGCATTCTTAAGTTTTAGAAAATGATTTTGGGTCATAGTCTTTCTCTTTGTTTTGAAAAACATCTTCTTACAAGAAGTGGGTAAAAAAATGTTGAAGTGTACAGAAAACCAAATTATTGCACACACGTAATCATGTACTATGCACATATTCTCTCATCTAATGAATACAATTTAGATATATGTTTGATATATTTATATATAGCATATAAATAACCAAAAATTAATATATCTGGAATACATCAGACCTTTCTTTATGATTATAAAGACCTGGAACAAACCTAAATTGTATATAAATTCTGTAGACTTATTCATTTACACTAAAAAATGTAAACATTTAAAAGTCAAATTGAAAGGAAATCGACATATGCATCTTTTCACTGAACAAGATAATAAACCAAGAGAGATTTACAAACACACTCTTCCCTAGGGTAGAAATTCTTTTGAGGTATTTTTTCATGATAATATTTTTACATATATTCTTTGAGATCTATTCATTTCACTAGTTTGTTTGTTCAACATTTCATTTGCTTATGAATTTCTCTCTTTTTTTTTATTTATGTTATTTTGCTGGAGGATAACCTTTGCTGGAGTAATTATTTCAGATATTTATATTTGGTAAAGTCATGAATCCTATCAATCAATCATATTTTTACTTATGAATTACAATTATTCTTTTTTTTTTTTTTTTTTTTTTTGAGACGGAGTTTCACTCTTGTTGCCCAGGCTGGAGTGCAATGGCACGATCTCGGGTCACCGCAACCTCCGCCTCCTGGGTTCAGGCAATTCTCCTGCGTCAGCCTCCTCAGTAGCTGGGATTACAGGCATGCGCCACCATGCCCAGCTAATGTTTTGTATTTTTAGTAGAGACGGGGTTTCACCATGTTGACCAGGATGGTCTCGATCTCTTGACCTCGTGATCCACCCGCCTCGGCCTCCCAAAGTGCTGGGATTACAGGCTTGAGCCACCGCGCCCGGCCACTACAATTATTCTTATTGCATAACCTTCAGCAAACTATTAAAAAGGGATAATTGGGATACTAGTACCTATTGCAAGAATCTTTGTCCGTTTTTAACCTATATTTTAGGTATAATAAGGGGTTAACAGATACATGACACAAACTTAATGGCTGCACTGAACAGAAATGAATTCAATTTATCTCATCATGGTAAAAACTAAGAAAAGATGCAGACTCCTACTCTAATACCTCTCGCTACATTTTATGCAAAAATGATATTAAAAATACAGTTGCATATCACATAGACTCAGCATTGATTATAGAAGAAACATAATTTGCAAGGAAGCCCTGGCGAAAGTCTCTGTGCCTCAGAAGTAGAGTCCTGTGGGAGACAAAGAAAGCCCTTAACGTCTTTTAACACATTCTACGTTGACCAAAAATCCATCAGGGGATGAATAATGGGAAAAATAATCAGTACATAGAAGCAGAGGAACTTATCTAGGCTAATTGGGAAGTGACAACAATTTAGCAGAATCTTCATCCTAACTTTAAAATGGGTTTAAAATAGGGCTTCTTCAGCTCTAGAGATATAATGAAGAATGGTAAGGCTCTCAGCTAATCTCTCCCAAATCAAGCGAGGCATCTTTCAGATATATTCTGGGGAGAAGATTCGACAGGTAGCTGTTTACTGTGCAATTATGAAAATTGCATTGTGCAAAGCTGTAGGACAGCACCCACAAAGGCTTTCCACAAGAGAAAGCACATCCCTCCCCACTCCTCTCCTATCAATCTTCCCCCCGAGTATTCTCCCTCCAATTCTCTTATATGTCATTCTAGTAGTTTTAACATAGTTTGGTTGAACATAACACTATTGATTCTTCATCTTGTTTCTGAAGACATTCTTCCAGTCAGCCTATATACTTTTTTTCATCCCCATAATAATTTATCCTGTGTTCAAGCAGTTATCTTTTTTACATCCTGTTACACATTTATCCATGCAAGTGTTAGATGGTGTGTTTGTAAATATATCATCTCTCAAAACAATAACAATTGATGTTGCATTTAATATTGATGCTCTTTGAGTGTGAAGGGAGAATCGTTGCTTCTTTTTTAAAATGATTGCATTTTTACTAATTCATCGTTTTATATTTATTGTTGAGTGTGAGATTGCTCAAATTAGTCTCTGTTGTTAGTTCACAGAAGGAGAGATATGGCATGTTGTCATGCCGGAACGGAACTTGACTAACGGTTCATGTAATGCCGAAGCATAAGTTTTACTGATAGCTTCCAACTATTCAAAGTCTCAGGCTTTCTCTTTATTCCAATAATTTCTTTGAGTTTCTAGAGAATAAGGCAGTATTATCTGGATTCTGGTGCTCAAGCAATAAAAATGGGGTCAAAAATAAAGCCCCATAGTCTAGATCTCCATGTTTAATATCTTAGACAAATACTGACAATCTTCCCAGGGTAGTCTCCTGATCCTGTATCCATACTACCAAGCTATACACACTTTGGAACTGATTTCTCCTCTCTTTTTCCTCTGCAGTCAATGATTTACAGAGTGGTTTCCTCTGTGGATCTGGCTGTGTTAGTTTTCTATTGCTACATAACAAATTGCCATATACTTAGACTTATAAACATCCATCTGTCATCTCACTGTCCTGTAATTTAGGAGTCAGAGCAGGTTAGACTGGGTCTTCTGCTCAGGGTCCCACAATGTTAAAATCAATGTGTCAGCTAGGTCACATTCTTTCTGGAGAGTCTGGGGAAGGATCTGCTTCCAAACTCATTCAGGTGGTGGACAGAGTGTCACTTTGTGAGGTTTAGGTCTGAGGCCTCTGCTTCCCATTTGGCTACCAGTCCTGCTGATTCTCAGCTACAAGAAGTCATCTATGGTTCTTGAATGGTCTTTTCCATTTTTTAATTTAGAAATTGTGCCTTGAATCTCTCTTGTACATCAACTCTCCCTGACACCCTCTTCTGCCACCAGCAGGGGAATGTTCTCTGCTTTTAAGGACTCATGTTACTGCAATAAGCCTAACTGGGTAATCTTATTTTGTGATCAACTGCACTGTATAACATAAAATTATTATAGAGATAATATGTTATCATATTCACTGGTTCTGGGGCTCAGAGTAAAACATCTATTTAATATGGATGGCCGTTATAGAAAAAAATCATTGCATTACATTAACCTACTACCCCTTCTTTTTTCCAAAGGTTCTTCATTTTTCTGGCTCGCCAACAGAAGTTATTCATGTTTTTTAGCATTAATACAGATTATGTTTCTTGAAAACCCTATACACATATATATTTGTAAATACCTATATTATGATAATTTCTAAATATTTGAGGTAGGAAGAAAAGTGTCTGTAATCATTTATTTATTCAAAGTATTTATTAAGGCTGCATTATTGAAGGGTCCAGGGATATGTGGATCAAGGAGGAGGATGATGTTTGTTGATACGGTGCTTGCCTGCTGTGGTGATAGACAAATAGCAGAAAAGTAATACATGCGTAAAAACAGTTGTTTTGTTAGCTTCTCTTTCATTCCATCAGTAAAGGAGGGATTCTGGTCAGAATGGCTATAGGAAGGCTGAAGACTGGATAGATGAGATAGACAGCAGTTTACTCATACAGATACAATCCAGGGAAGGAGAGCACCACATGTCATGTGGGGGCATGCAGAGGTTAAATTCAGGAAGAGAGTGGACATGTATGGGCAGTGGGAGGCTGGCCTTTTAGTATGGCAAAGGTGGGTGCCCTCTAGTTTCCACAGGAGGATATGTGTTGGCTGAATAATTCTGCATGTTAGCAGGAAAGCAAAACCCACCATTCTGGGTTTACTAGAATCAATACCTAAGGAACGTGCCTTATGTCCTTGATGAGAAATGTTATTTGGTGACAAGGCCTTATCCATGGATGCAGAATAAGGGAAGGAACTTGAAATGAGGCCATTCAAAACCCTCCTGGTTTCTCTGGATGTCAAGGCAGCACATACTATTGAAGAAAATTTATGGAAAAAAATATTAGTAGTGTATTAAAATCATTAGATGAAATGTTATTAGGTTGGTGCAAAAGTAGAAATAGAATGGTTAGGAAAAGCTTCTTTGCAAAAATAACATTTTATTTACTTATGTTCAGCTTTAGTTTCTGGGGCACATGTACAGGTTGGCTCTATAGATAAATTGTGTCATGGGGATTTGGCATTTATATTATTTCATTACTCAGGTAATAAGCATAGTACACAAAAAGTATTTTTTCAATCCTTACCCTCCTTCCACTTTCCAACCTCTTGTAGGCCCTGGTGTCCACTGTGCCCTTCTTTGTGTCCATGTGTACTCATGTTTAGCTCAGGTGTGTGGTTTTTAGTTTTTGTGTTAGTTCACTTAGAATAATGGTCTCCAGCTCCGTACATGTTGCTGAAAACTGCATGATCTCATTCCTTTTAGAGTTGCATAGTATTCCATGGTATATATGTAGTACATTTTCTTTATCAGTCTACTATTGGTGGGCATTTAGGTTGATTCCATGTCTTTGCTATTGTGAATAGTTCTGTAATAAATATATGAGTACATATGCCTTTATGGTAGAATGATTTATATTCCTTTGGGTATATACCCAATATTGGGATTTCTGGATCAAATGGTAGTTCTACTTTAATTTTTTTGCAAAATCATTAAACAGCTTTCCATAGTGACCGAACTAATTTACATTCCCACTAGCAGTGTATAAGCATTCCCTTTTCTCTGCAGCCTCACCAGTATCTGTTATTCAAAACAGACATTTAAACTGAGATCTGAATAGTGAGGAGGAGATAGCTATGCGAAGTTTAGGAAAGGCACATTTTAAAAACGAAGTAGACTTAATTTAGAAATCTCAAGGTCAAAATAAATTTTTCCTGATTAAGGATTAGAAGGAATTTCAGTGAAACTGTGATATCATGAATCAGTGAGGGAGTGTTGGAAGATAAACTAGAGAGGTAAACTATTTTTAGGTGTATGTAGGAAATTTTAAACAGGGCAACACATCAGTGGTTTCTATTCTGGGCACAATTAGAAGTTATTAAAGGATTTTAAATATGAGAGTGACATGGTCTGGACAATGATTTAATTAGAAGTGATGGAAAGAATCAGCCAGTATGCAGTTTAGGAAGGAAAGGGGACTTACTGTGAAGATCTGGGCACGCTAACCTTAGCGGCCCAGCCAAGGAAAGTTTAGCCAAGAAGAATATGCTCAACCTGCCACCAGAATACAAACCTTAAATTACTTCTTTAGGAATTCAAATATGAATATAATTTGGCAACATTTATATCACATGCTTTCTAAATCAGGGAAGAAGAAAAATATATTGACTGAGAGAGCACCTATAACCTATAACTTTCAAATTAATACAATGTAAGATTAATTGTCAATGTTAGGACTTACGTCTTTTTCTTTTTTATCTTTTCTTGGAGACAGGGCCTCACCTTGTCACCCAGGCTTTAGTGCGGTGGTGATCAGAGTTCATTGCACGTTGAACTCCTGGGCACAAGTGATCTTCCCACCTCAGCTTCCTGAGTCACTAAGATTACAGACACACACCATCATGACTGGCTTTAAGTATTGTTATATGCTGGAATACCTTTTTAAAGGGGATGATCTTTTTGTATTTGTCTACAAATCATTGTCATGACATTTTGCTATAACTTTCTAAAACTTAAAAGATAAATTTAATTATGTACAAATAATTAAAATTCATGCACATAAACATACAATGAAAATTGCAATTTGTACTTGTCTATCATTCGACATTCCTAATATTTCTAAGGTAATTTTAAGCAATTATTTATTAAATATTACACCTTTCCTAATATGATCAATAAGCTAATTTAAGAAGTGCATCTGTAAGGTAGTATTGCTTTTAAAAGCCACTGCCATCTTCATTTTTTAATGCAATGAACATAATCAAACAGAGTTTGATGATCAATTTAAAAAACATACAATTAAGACACTTTATTGGAAATTCACTCAAACTACATAGGTGACAAATAATTGAAGCCACATTTGAAAACCTATTTGAACTTCTTGCCGCCTTACCAGTGTAATAAGAATTTTATGAAAATTGAGAAAGCGCAAGAAATAGCAATCTGATTGAAAATATTATCTCTTCAACATAGTTGAGTAAATTGCATTTAGAGTCCTAGTAATAGAAAATTATCTGAAGATCTCAGTAAATGTGGCAGGATGGCAAGGAGGATAATCAAGAAACATTTGTGAATATAACTTGGAAAAATAAAAAGGATATTATAAAAATTTAAATTCAAGACTTAAGACAATTTTCTCACACGTTAGTGTACACAGAGAACTGTGGGGATGCTGCTTTAAAATGTGTCAAAAGGGTGCACATTCTTCAAACATTCTTATTCATATGCTCTAGAATGAGACCCAAGGATCCCAACTGTAAACTTACATATCTCAAATACTCTAGAATAGAATACCATGGACCACCTTTTCTAAATACTGGCCTAAGATATTTGAAGAAAACATCTTTATATTTAACACTACTGAAATGCAAACAAAACTAATGCAACATTTTCAAATCTTCAGCAGAAAAAATGAAAAGCCGCTAAGTGTTATATTATTGTTTAGGAATAAATATAATTTATTCCTATTTAGTGTTATTTATGGCAATGCAAATTATAGGAATTGATTATTTATTAAATTACATTTGTTTTGGACAATAAAATAAATAAACATCTTTAATACTGGAGTTGGGAAGAAAGTGTGGTAAATTTTATACATAGATTATAAATTGCTTAAGAGAAATAAAGATGCAATTGATAGAGGATAGAGGAATAGAGGCTTTGAGGAAAAAGAGAGAAAGAAAGAGAGAGAGAGAGAGTGAACAGTCAAGCACACAGAAAGAAAAACACTCAGGCACTCATTTCCAGGGAAGTGGCTCCCACTCAGTGGGAGTAATATCCTCAGTATCATATTCATGCAGTTCTACAAACTTCAGTTTGAAATTTCTGCTTAATAATGCATTTTAAAGCTTCCTGTGGTTTTATCATGAAAGCATTGAAAATGGAATTGTTCCTGTGATTGCGGTTGTGCTATTTGAATTATACTCTTCTGAACAAGCATCTATTCCTATCACTGTCTTTACCATGTATTTAAACACATTGGTACTGACCCCATGAATATTAAAATGATAATGAAGAATATTATGAATCACTCTATGCTCAAATGTAACAGCTTTGATGAAATAGACCAGTATTTTTTAGGACACAAACTCCCAAGCTTAACACAAGCAGAAATAGATGAACTGATCTTTCAGGCCCAATAATAGTCAATTACAAATATTTTACTGGCAGGTTTCAAGGGGAAAGGTGGCTGTCCCCATTCAACACGGGGTGCACAACCAATGCATTGCAACCTTTGGAGAAAGTTGTAGTCAAGGATTCGCCCCGACCCCAACAATTGCAGACCATACTTTTAGGCACATATGCATTCCTAGCTTAGACATCTCCATTCAGAGGCCTCCTTAGGCCGGCTGGGGAGGCTATATTAACAGACTATTCAGAACCTCTACCAAGATCTTATTGGTGGCCTTGAGATATTTCTTCAAGCTGGCTCAGTAATTTTCCATATCAGAAATTTTAAACCCTCATCTGACACGCTGGGTCCATAAAATGGCAAAGGCTTTTGTTCAGGGCTTCCTCAGCAGTTTTTTCTCATGATTATTCTCATTAATGCTAATCCATCTCACCCTCATTCCGTGCTGTTCCATGTGAAATAATGGAACACTGTGGAAGTTGGTAGAGTTCCAAATAATTTATGTGGATACTCTACTCTGAAGGAGTGGAGCACCTATTTCCTCATTCCTTAAAGAGGAAGGTAACACTGCAGTGGAAAAATCTGACCAGCACTAAGGCAACCACGGGCTTTTGGCCAATGTCAACATGATCATATACCATGTTGCTAGAATATACTCTTATTCATGAAAAAAAAAAAAACCACTGGGGAACTCCTACAAAATACCTGGTTAATATCCCTCAGAAGTGTCAATGTCATCTAAAACGAGACAAATCTGAGAGGCTGACTGCTAAGAGTGGCCTACGGATATATGCCAAGTAAATGGAATGTGGTATCACGGATGGGATTTTAGAAAAGAAAGGGTATTAGAAAGAAAATCTGAAAAAAGACAATAATTTGAATATTTGTTCATGAATTTTAGCAAATGTTCCATAATAATATAAAGATATTAAAAACGGGGAACTAAGCATGAAGTTGATGTCAATTATCTGTACTACCTTTGTAATTTTTCTGTAAATATATAACTGTTCCAAAATTTGGAAAGTTTACAGTTGGGTTTTTTTTTCTTTTTTCTTTTTTTTTTTTTTTTTTTTTGAGACAGAGTCTTGCTCTTGTCACCCAGGCTGGAGTGCAGCTGTAAGATCTCGGCTCACTGCAAACTTCGCCTCCCAGGTTCAAGGGATTCTACTGCCTCAGACCCCTGAGTAGCTGGGATTACAGGCATGAGCCACCATGCCCGGCCTAAGAGTTTATGTTTTTGAAAATTTTGTTTCATAACCACTGCATTAATTGGCCATAAATATGAAAACCTTACTCTTTAATAGTTATATGAAATACATTGTACTGTATTAGGCATGAAATATATTCTGTAAAGCATCTCCCAGAAACATAACCCACATCCAATATCAACCTAAAGTATTTAATTTTGGAAGAACAGAATGGATAGCATGTTGGTTCTAGCACCAATCATGTACGTATAGACACCTTTTTTGTTAGCCATGAAGGCACGATTATAATAAAAACTATTGTGCAAATGCAAAACTTTACCATTACTGAGGGAGAAAAGACGGGAGTTGTAGAAGAAAGCCAAGTTGTAGAGGGTGACGAATAGGAGGCAGCCAGGTAGGCAGGCATATTTCTTTTCCATTACCCAACATATATGGTGGATAATAGCAGATCTAATAACGGGAAGATTGGCCTTTTTATGCCATAGTAGTATGGTTATAAAACCACAAGAACATGCTTGGGAACAATTTTCACTTGCTGTTTTGATAGAGATTATGTGGAATTTTGTTTCGTTTTGAAAGCTTTAAAGATCCTGTAAGCCTATGGCTTTCCGTGCTAATTTTTAAAAACTTTTTATTATGATAAACATAACATTTACCAATTAAACTCTTTTTAAAAATATAATTATGTGGCATTAAATACATTCACAATGTAGTGTGATCATCACCACTATCTAGTTTCAGAGCATATTCATCACCGTAAAAGGAAAGTTCCTATCCAGTAATCAGCCACTCCCCAATCACTCCTCCTGCATCCCCTAATCATTACTCATCTACTCTCTCTCTTCTCTCTCTCTCTCTGGATCTGCCTATTCTGGATATTTTGTATAAGCTGAATCATATAATATGTCTTTTTTTTATATCTAGCTTCTTTCACTTACCATGATTTTTTCAAGGTTGATCCATGCTATAGCATGTATCAGTACTTCATTCCTTTTCATGGATGAATAATACTTCATTTTATAAATGTATCACTTATATTTATCCATCCATTCATTGTTGAGTGTTTAAGATGTGTCTATGTTTTAGCTATTGCAAATAGTGCCACTTGGAACATAACTATACACATTTTTGTTTGAACATCTGTTTTCAATTCTTTTGGGTACATACCTGGCAGTAGAATTACTAGGTTATAGGGTAATTCTATGCTTAACTCATTGAGGAACTATTAAATATTTTCCTATAGTGGGAGCGCCATTTTACATTCCCACCAGCATGCTTCCAATGCTATTGTTGGTGCTTTTTATACTTCTCATTTTTGAATAAAAGATTGACTTTATTCCCAATGCATGTATAGTTTGTAATACAGAATTTGATTTACACTCAAATCTGAAATGTTTTTTGTTACTTGAGCTACGAATTATGGAATATTATATACTTTCTTAAACTCAGGTTACTCTTCTTAATGTGGGGTAATTCTTACCTTATAAAAAATCTCGGTATTGCAACAAACAAGAGAGAAACTTTTAAATTTGCATGCCTTGCCATCTTTTCAGAATTGTCACTTATGCTGTCCATCTTTCTATATTTGTTTCTCTTGCTTTTGTTTAAATAGAATGTTGTGGTTTCCTCCTAACAACTTAGTCAATTTGTATTTGCTTCTACGGGCTGCCCTTTCAAATATTGTCCTTCTGAGATTCACATTAGCCCCTCTTTACTCCTAAGACTGTTGACTCAAGCGACCACTCACAGAGAGAAATTTGCTGTATATTGATGATTCTCATACCTACATCCCCAGCTCAAATCTATCCTCACAATTGCAGATCGGAACACCTGTCTCCTAGATATAGCTATGTATGTGGTACACAGATATATCAAACTTCACAAACTCCAAACTGAAATTTTATTCTCCTTTAACTCTGTGCCTTTTCCCTGTTCCTATGAACGTGAATGGCACTGACAACCACACTATTTTTGAAGGTAAAACCTGGATATCATCACTGCTATGTACACCTCTCTCGTTTCCCTTTTCCCACAGGTCCCCCAAGAGCATTGATTCTACAAACCAAAGAGATCTCTAATTAGCCTGCTTTTTCCATTTCCTCCTCCTAGCCTATACTGGTAAGAGTTGTTGACATAGAATAGCAACCACATTCAATTGGGATTTTAAAGAGAATTAAATGAAGGGACCAGAGACAGATTTAATGTGAAGCTAATGAGATTTAAGCTGCAGGGTCCTCATTTGCATAAGCTTCTGTGAAGTCTGGGAGCTGCTGTGCAATTCAATACTCTGGATGGGGAGGGACAACAAGCTTTCAATTAGGAATCATTACAGTATGCATTTCAGACAAATTCCCTAATGGGATTTCAGGAGAAATGGATCCACACTTTTAGGTCTCCAGTAAAATAGTTTTGCTCTCAGATTTGGTATTTATAACTGTGTACTCCTTTTCTCAAGAATTTCCGAATTGCACAAATTTCAGGCCCCATAAAGCCTATATTTACCACTGGAAGTGACAATTTCAACATGGATGAACAAAGTTAAGGAATATAACAAGTACTAATGAGGCACTTAGTCAAGCAACAATAGGAAGTAATTACAACCCATAGGTCTGAAAAAACAAGGGGGGAAGATGGTTTTGTTACCGCAAAGGGTTGTGCTCCAAACCCCAAGAGAGAGTTCTTGGATGTAGTACAAGAAAGAATTTGGGGTTCCTCCATCGAGTAAAGCTAGAGCAAGTTTGTTAAGAAAGTAAAATACTAAAAGAATGGCTACTCCATAGACAGAGCAGGGTGTTCTCAAAAGCAAGGGGAGAAACAAATCACCTTAGGAATGATGCCTGTTTATGTAGAAGATACAAAGCAAGAAATCACGGGGGAGGTGTGCTTTGCTATTATACAAGGGCTTCTGACAAAGGATTGTGAAGGTTTTTGTACCTACTGTCTTCTGCATGAATCTATATTATTACCTTTAAACCAGAACTTATTTTTAAACTAATAATTCTTCTCTTCTTAAGATACTTGGCTGGACAGGCATGGTGGCTCACACCTGTAATCCCAGCACTTTGGGAGGCCAAGAAAGGAGGATAACCTAAGGTCAGGAGTTCAAGATCAGTCTGGCTAACACTGTAAAACCCCGTCTCTACTAAAAACACAAAAGTTAGCCAGATGTGGTGGTGCACCCCTCTAATCCCAGCTACTTGGGAAGCTAAGGCAGGAGAATCACTTGAACCCAGAAGGTGGAGGTTGTGATGAGCCGAGATCATGCCATTGTATGCCAGTCTGGGTGACAGAGTGAGACTATCTCAATAAATGATTTCATACATACATAAATATTGGGGCGTCATGACATTTCCTGGATCTGTTAAGTCTTGGGTCTCTCTGTTCAACATTATTATTATTATTATTTTTTTTTTTTTTTGAGACAGAGTTTTGCTCTTGTTACCCAGGCTGGAGTGCAATGGTGCGATCTTGGCTCACCGCAAGCTCCGCCTCCTGGGTTCAGGCAATTCTCCTGCCTCAGCCTCCTGAGTAGCTGGGATTACAGGCACGAGCCACCATGCCCAGCTAATTTTTTGTATTTTTTAGTAGAGACGGGGTTTCACCATGTTGACCAGGATGGTCTTGATCTCTTGACCTCATGATCCACCCGCCTCGGCCTCCCAAAGTGCTGGGATTACAAGCTTGAGCCACCGTACCCGGCCTGTTCAATATTATTAATCATTATTAATCTGTTCCCTTAGCCGTAAGAATGCCTACCTTCTCGGGAATATAACCTGGCAGGTCTCAGCTTCATTTTACTCAGTCCCTATTCAAGATGGAGTCGCTCTGGTTTGAACTCCTCTGACAGTTTTATCAGGACTAGGTGAGAGCACAAATCTTAGATGGTGCATTTGGAATACTGTCTAAAACAATTCATATGAATTGAAGCCTCTGGAGGTTATCAGATATTTCTTCTTATTTTCTATAGTTTTTTTTTTAAGAATTTTTTTTTTGATCACTTTTGAATTAGACATTTATAGTGAAAATAGTATGGAGAGTTTTCCACATAACTTAGTTTCCAAGTTTTTAATATTTTGTATCAGTATGGCATATTTGTTTCAATTAATGAACCAATATTGTTACATGATGATTAAGTAAAGTTCAGATTTCATCATATTTTCTTTTTCCGTTGTTTCAAGATCTCATCCAGGATTCCCCATTACATTTAGATTTAGTAGTCATGTCTCCTTACAGTTATTGCTGGCTGACGGTTTCTCCGATTTGCTCACTTTTTAAGGTTTGCTGTTTTGAGAACTCCTGGTAAGATATTCTTCTATTGGGATTTTCCTGATGTTTTTCTAATCATTTGAGTGTATATTGTTTTCTTAAGAGGAAGACCACAGAGGTAAAGTGCCACTCTGATTATAAAATATCAACAGAAATACCACTCAACAGAACTACTACGGTTTGAATGTCCCTCCAGAATTCATGTTGAATTTAATTGCCATAGTAAAGGTATTAAGAGTAGGATCATTAATAAGTAATCAGGTCACAAGGGCTTTCCCCTCATGAGTGGATTTATGTTGTTCTTGTGGGCTGGGTTGTTATGAAAGAAGGTTCGGCCCTCTCTTGCTCTCACTCTTTCCATAATCTGCTTTTGCTTTTGTGCTTTCAGCCATAGAATGACACAGCACAAAGGCCCTCGCCAGATGCTGGTACGATGCTCTTTGACTTCCCAGCCTTCAGAGCTATGAGCCAAATAAACTTCTTTTTTTTAAAAAAGTAAATTACCCAGTCTGTGTTATTCTGTTACAGCAACACAAAACAGACTTAGACAGGTACATACTATCAACATGGTTTATCTGTTGATGGTGACCTTTATCACTCTGCTGAGGCAGTGTCACTCAGGAATCTCCATTGTAAAATTCTTCTCTCCTTTTAATAGAGTACAGTGCTTACATACACTTCCTTTTGCCCTTCCATTATTGGAAACCAAGTCATTATGCACAGCTTGCACTTAAGGAATGGGGAGATATGCATACCCTAATTGAAGGTGAAGCATCTCTATAAATTATTTGGAAAATTTCTATTCAGGGGATTATTTGTCTGTTTTTTTCCCATTTGTTTATATAGCTAATAATTTATCAGTATGCACCCCTGGATACTTATTTGATAATTTAAGTTATTATCTAGTACAACATTATTTATTGCTTAAATTTGACTCTAGTATTCTTTTGGCATACCCCCATCATTGTCATTTTTTATTGTTGTTTGTCTGCTTGTTGTTGTTGTTGTTTTCAAAACTTTCTGATACTACATGAAATCCATGCTAATTTTATATATTTCCTCCTCCAGTTTTAGAATCACCTTTTTTTCTCCAAGACACTTTGGTTGCATTTTTTGAGAATGACATTAAATTAGAAACCAAGCTATGAAAGTTAAGTGTGCTCATTAGTACTGGTAAAGCAAATAAATATATGTGGATAGATCAAAACATGTACACACGCACACACACATACACACACACGTATTTAACGGCCTTTGTCTGTTTTAAACTAAACATTATGTGGTACTGATATCTCCACCTTTAATCCATAACCACATGGATTATTCTGTCCTCTTTTCCTTGCTTACCTATAATCTCTCACTCCAACATTTATAAATCTTGCCCCACTATTCACCATTTATTTACCTAACTGTTCAATTTCAATGTTCAGTAGTTTCAATACTATTAATTTGTATTTACATGGAAAATCATTTTATCAAGTAGAGTACAGTGATTACATACACTTCCTTTTGCCCTTATTTTTCAAAAACTCCACTATTTCCAAAGTAACTTTTATTGGTGCCTGATTCCACAACTTCAGTCAGTGAGGTTGTTTTATAAATTTGTGATATAATTGTATTATTTTCTTACATTCTACATTCCATTCTATTGGCACCACATACATATTTGACAAAACCCATAGAAGTTTATGGCACAAGATGTGAATTTAAATGCACAACATGTCTATTGTTATTTTTTTTTAATTCACCATTACAGAACAGATGCCACACTAAAACACTCCCTCTGATTCACCTACTAAGGTTTCCCCCCATGTGAACCTCTGCCAACCAGTGATCTGTTTACTTTCTCAACTGTTAAGCATTTTCTAGAACTTTACATAATTGGAATCATATAATATATGACTTTTTTTCTGAATGGCTTTTTACATATAGCAATGAGCATGTAAGGTTCATCCATCGTTTTTTGATAACTTTATAGTTCACATCCTTTATTAAGCACTGATTCATATTCTACTATATGAATATATCACAGTTTGCTGTTCTATCTACCTATTGATAGCCATCTTCTAGTTTTCGATGATTATAAGTAAAACTGCTATAAACATTATTGTGCTGTGTTTTCAGTAGACATAAGTTTTTAAATGAGTTTTTTAAATACCTGGGAGCACAATTCATAGATTATATGTTAAATATATGTTTCACTATTTTTTTAAAAAATGCTGAACTGTCTTCCAAAATTACTAATTTGTAACCCAACCAGCAATGAATGATAGTTCCTGTTGCTCCACATTCTCAGCAGCAGGGAACATTGTCACTTTTTTTATTTCACATTGAATTCATTCTATTAGATGTTGTTTTAATATGCAATTCACTAATTAAAAATAATGCTGAGCATCTTTTTGTATGCTATGTGCCCAGATGTATATCTTCCTTGGTGAGGTGTCTGTTTGAGAGTTTTGCTCTTCGTTAACTGTTTGTATTTACAATTTTGAGCTTACAAGTCATTTGTATATTTTGAGTGCAAGTCCTTCATCATTCGTGTTTGTCATATATTCTTTCTCAGTACATAGCATACCTTTTCATTTTCTTAATAGTGTCTTTTGTAGGACAGACAATTTTTAGTTTTAATCAAATCCAACTTATGACTTTTTTAGTTTGTGAATTATGCCATTGTTGCTGAATGTAGCAAATCACAGTATTTCAAATTCACATAAGTTTTTCATTTTCTTCAAGAGATTTTATAGTTTCACATTTTACATTTAGGATGAAAATGTATATTTACATGTTTACATTGCACTTTGCATTTTACCTGTTATACAATGATCCATTTCAAGTTAATTTTTGGGTATAATATAATGTCTTTGTCTACTCTCTTTTTTTTGCATGTGGAAGTCTATTTGTATTCCCTCATAATTTGCTAAAAATTCTATTCTTTTTCACTAAATTGCCTTTGTTCCCTTGTCAAATATTAGTAGATAATATGATTTGGCAGTGTCCCCACCCAAATCTCATCTTGAGTTGCAGTTCCCATAATTTCCTTGTGTGGTGGGAGGGACCTGGTGGGAGATAATTGCATTACGTGGTAGTTTTGCCCATACTGTTCCCATGGTAGTGAATAAGTCTCATAAGATCTGATGGTTTTATAGGGGGTTTCCTCTTTCACTTGGCTCTTATTCTTTCTTGCCTGCTACCATGTAAGATATGCCTTTTGACTTCTGCCATGATTGTGAGTCTCCCCCAGTCATGTGGAACTGTGAGTCCATTAAACCTGCCTTTCTTTATAAATTACCCAGTCTCGTGTATTTCTTTATCAGCAGCATAAAGCAGACTAGAATAGTGGACTAGATATGTGTGGGTCTATTTCTGTGCTTTCTAGTCTGTTTCATAGATTGATGTGTCTGTCCTTTCACCAATTCCACATGCTCCTGATTATCGTAGTCTTATAAAATTGGATAAGGTTTGCCATTCAACAGTTTTTCTACTTCTTCAGTATTGTGTTGGTTTTTCTAGGCTGTTTGCCTTTCCGTTTAAATGTTACAATCAGTTTGCTCATATCTATAAACTAGATTGCTCAGACTTTGATTGAGATTGTGTTGAATCTATAGATTAAGTTGAAGAGAATTGACATTTTAACAATACCGAGACTTCTAATCAATAAACAGAGAAAAAAGCGTCAATTTAGTTAGAATTTGTATGTTTTTTTAATACTATTTTACAGTATTTCTTAAATAGGTCCTGTATATATCTTCTTAGATTTAAAGGGAAGTACTTTACTGTAAATGTAAAAAAGTAGTTCTACTGTAATATGTTTTGAATAATCAACTGCCTTTGTATATTAACCTTACATTTCATAATCTTCACAGACTCATTAATTTTAGATGTTTTCTGTTTATTCCTTTGAATTTTCTACACCAACTATTATTCCATTACAAATAAGGAAGTTTTTATTTCTTCTTTTTCCATCTTTATACCTTACCACCCTTACCCTGTTTTTTTTCTTATTGCCCTGGCCAAGATTTCCAATATGTTGTTGAATAGAAACTATGAGATAAGGCGTTACTGATTTGTTTCAAGTTGCAATGTTTAATTTTATGTCAAATTGACTGGGCCATGGGATGCCTAGATAAATCTGGTTAAACATTACTTCTGGGTATGTCTGTGAGTGGGTATGTCTGTGGTTAAACATTACTTCTGAAAGCCATTTGTGTTTAGACTGGTAGACTTAAGAAAGCAGATTGCCTGACTAATGCAGGTAAATATCAGTCAACCTGTTTAGGGCCCAGATAGAGGTAAAATATGGAGAAAGATTGAATTATTGCTCTCTGTCTGACTGTTTAAATTTTGAGACATCAGTCTTCCCTTACTATTGAAATGGGACTTATACCATCAGTGCTCTGGTTGTTAGGCCTTCAGATTTGGACTGAAATATATGGCTCTCTTGGGTCTTTACCTTGCAAAGGATAGGTCCTGGGCCTTCTTAGCTTCCATAACCACACAAGACATGTTCTTATTATAAGTATCATTATACATATATAATATATATATATTATATATATATTATATTGGTTCAGTTCTCTAGAGAACTCTAAGACACCAAAACTAAACATTTAATTTCTCACCAGCTGTAGATTTCTTGTAAATGTATATTATGCTATAAATTTCTCTGTAAACACTTCTTTTCCTTCATTATACAGAGGCAAATATTTTCATTTACTTCACAATTTTTTCAATTTTTGTTTGAAACTACTTTCTAATACATTTATCAATTAAAAGTATGCTGTTATATCTTCAAATATTTTGAGATTTTCCAACTGCCTTTCATTCATCACCAGTTTAATTGTATTGTTTTCTGAACACACAGTTTGCATTTCTATCCTTTTAAGTTATTAATATGTGTTTTAAGTTATTAATGTTTCTCACACATTAATGTGCATTTTATGTCCCAGGAAAGAGTGTGATTTCCTTTGTTGAATGTTCCATGCAAACTTGAGAATACATGTACTGCTGTTATTGAATAAAGTCGTGTATAAGTATCAATTATATCAAGTTGATTTTTAGTACTGCTCAGGTCAAGAATGTCCTTACTGACTTTCCGCTTACTGATATGTTGCTAGTGAAAAGGAATGTTGAAATTTTATGGCACACTAACTATAATAGTGTATTTGTTTATTTCTTCCTTGGGTCTAATAGAGCACATTGATTCTTTGTTGTTAGGTTTAGGGTGTGATACATTATTGAATAATCTTTCTCATTATGTGATATGGCTCTTTATCTGTAATAAATGTTTTTCTTCTGATGTCTGCTTTATCCAAAATTAATAGAATTTACTTCTGCTTTTTTGAATTAGTGTTATCATGATATCTTTTCCACTCTTTTAAAAATGTTAACCTTAGTTCATATGCTTCAAATGAGATTCCTTTTGTCAACAAAGAATTGCATCTCTCCCTTTTAATGGTATATACAAATTAGTCATTTAAAGCCATTTTTGATGTAGTTGAACTACTGTCTATCATGCGTCTGTTTTCCATTCTTTGTATTTGTTTCTTCTTTCTCCTCATTTTGTGCTTTCTCTTGTTTTATTTGAACATTTACATAAATTCTAATGTATCCCTTCTCTTACCATATCATTCATATTAATTTCTAAAAATTTTTAGTGAATGCCCTTAAGATTTTAATACATGTATTTAATTAATCAAAGCTTATCTATAAATTATAGTGTACCTAATCATGTGTACTGTAAATTTCTTATAGAATATTCCCAATTATGTTTCATCACTTTTGTCATTGCTGTTACACATTTCACTTATCCATATATTATATACACATATGTAACAATAAATTTTTATAACTATTTAATTAAACACAAATGCAGCCATAAAAAAGGATGAGTTCATGTCCTTTGAAGGGACATGGTTGAAGCTGGAAACCATCATTCTCAACAAACTGACACAAGAACAGGAAACCAAACACCCCATGTTCTCACTCATAAGTGGGTATTGAACAGTGAGAACACAGGGGCATGGGGGGAGGAATACCACATACCAGGGCCTGTGGGGTGGGGGTTAGAGGAGGGATAGCAGGGCGTGGGGAAACTGTGGAGGAATAGCATTAGGAAAAATACCTAATGTAGATGATGGGGTGATGGATGCAGCAAACCACCACCATGGCACGTATATACCTACGCAACAATCCTGAACAATCTGCACATGTACTCCAGAACTTAAAGTATAATAAATAATTTTTTTAAAAAAATAAGAAAAATAAAACATGTTGTTTATCATAATATATTTCTTTTCTCTTGCTCTTTAGATCTAAGTTTTGGGCCTACATTATTTTTCTTTCTCCTGGATAATTTTTTTTGTTTCTTACAAGGCAGATTTAATGATGATGAATTTCCTCAGTGTTTCATTTTCAGAGTATGTCTTATTTTTCCTTCACTTCTGAAAGGTAATTTCTCCTGATGTCTAATTCTATGTGTTTTTTTAATAAGTTAAATATTTAACCCTAGTCTTTTCTTGCTTATGGACTTATGACAAGAAGTTTCCTGTAATTCCTAACCTTATTCTTTTGATATTTTCCCCCTTTCATTTCCTCAAGATTTTTTTCACCTTTGGCTGTCTGCAATTTGAAAATAACGTGTCATTTTGTGAGTGTGTGCATGTGTGTGTGTGCGTGCGTGTGTGTGTGTGTGTGTGCGTTTATCATGCTGTTGACTCTGAGCCTCCTGAGTCTCTGTTTTGGTATCTATTCTTAATTTTGTAAAATTCTTAGCCATTGTTCATTGAAGTATTACATCTGCTATGCTCTCTTCATTCCTCTTTTAGCAGTACTATTTTGTGTTTGTTGAGGTTTTCAATTTGATCCTGGTTTTGGGAGATTCAGTTCTATTTTCTTGTTGCTGTTATTAGTTTTATCCTTTACATTAAGTTTAAGATGATTCTCCTGTTCTAATTTTAAGCTCACTAATTTCTTTTCTAGGCCATGTTCAGTCTATTGATTAGCTATCAAATGCACTCTTCATTTCTGTTACTGTTTTTTATTTCTAGCATTACCTTTTCATTTTTTCTTATACTTTCCTTTGCTCACATTGTTCATCTTTTAAGTTGTCTACTTTTTCTATTGGAGACTTTAACAAATTAATCATAAATAATTTCTTGTCTATTTTATATCTAAGTCTAGTTTGTTGGTTTTTTAAAATCTCTTCTGTTCTTTATGGGGATGACTTAGAATATTTTTATTGAAAAGCAGATATTTTGTAATGAGTAATATAATATGTACGTATATTTAATATCACATCCTAAATATATCTAAGGCATTCCAGGTTTATGTGCTACCAACAAAACAAAGTTCTCCAAACATGTGCCTCTTCCAATGTTCCCTACGTAGGGGAATGACATTATCATCTATAGAATTGCATATGTTCTTATTTATTTTACCTGATTAAAAAAATACTGTATTTTTAAACCTTCCCACCAGCTACACCACAATTCCTTTTCATGCAATTATGTCACTTACCTGGAAATCAGCAGTTAGCTTTTTGTTTTTCCCACACTAGCCATATAGTAATATGTTCCATTTTAACTGTAGCAGTCAGGATAATATTTTTAAAATGTGAAAATTTCAACAAACATATAAAATATTTTAATTGTTTTCACTCTTAAAGACAACTGTTATCCTGATCAATAAAAACCTAACATCCTCTCCCTAAGTGTCACTTCAGCCTTTTCTCATGTCATGCATCCTCATTGTATTCTTTGTCATCTCTGATCTTTCACTTTTTTGAGTCTCTGTACTCATTATTGCCCCTGCATATCACAATACACTTGATGTACTATTTCCTGTGTCTTGAGTTTTCTATGCTTCCCCACTTATTATCTGGGTTTTTGGTAATAATCAAAAATACACCCATCAAATATTCCATTATTTGATTTCCACTTTCATTAATCATGATTATGTTAAATCTTACTTTCATAAGCCCTCAGAGAGTTAGCTCCTCTATAGCAGTAATGAAGGATGCACATTTACAGTGTCTTTTGTGTTTGATCAATGTGCTTCTCTATCTCTGGGTTATAAGTACAAAGTATGCCAAAATCACATCTGTTTTTGTTATCTCCACTTAAAATATCATGACTACTTTAAGGGTTCAATAATATTTTGATAAATATTTATACATTAATTTCCTGCTGAAATTAGTCCCAAGATTTACTCATTTAAAAACTATTTATTGAGCCCTTCCCATACTGCTGTCTCAATAGTAGGCATTAAAAATGTAGTGATACCCAAAATATACTTATGCATCCTCATGAACTAGGAGAATCCTCATGAAGCAATTCATCTAATGGATAGCCTAATAGATAGCATAACTGTTGGGTATTAATTTTTAGTCTCGGAAGTATACATTAAAAGGTTTGTAGAACAAGAGACTGTATAGATCTATCTTGTTTGTATTCACCATGAAAGCTTTACATTTAAGTGTTATTCAAATATGAAGAAACAAATTATTAATAAGTAAGGCAGCTTCCACTTTTTAAGGCATATAAATATTTATAGGAATAATTAATTGTATCTTATTTTATCAGGTGCCCCCTGAGTCAACACATAAGGATGAAAAGAAGAAAAAATGGTAGAAAATAGATAAAAAATATTTTAAGTAAAAGAAGTTTAATGTACAAAATCAGACTATTGCCAAAAATTAAGTTTCATTTCCTCAAAATTCTGTTTCTTTTCATAACCAGTTCAGAAAACAAAACAAAACTGTGAATGTATAGATGTACAAGAGCAATTCTATCCAAATGGCAAAAAAAGCTACTTTGGAGTTTGCATCTCTCAAATAGTGGATATATCAGTTTTACTACTTTACATTGTTGGTCTTCTTATGAGATTCTCTAGAATTTTATTGGAAATTCAGGAAAATCATGTCTATAATACACAATCATTTTCTTCATTGTTCCTATAAGCTAAGAGGAATGTAATGAGGTAGTTCATTACATTTGACATAACAGAAAGTCCATATCTTTCTCATTTTGGATATTACACTTACTATTTTGGATGTTTCAATCGCATACTCAGACCTTCAGCATTTTATTTGAAATTCATTAAATCATATATAGCTTGTAATATAGATACTTCTATAATTAGTTATGGTAAGCAAAGTGATATAATACAGCATAGGTTTCTCCATATGTTCATCTAAATAAAAGTCATATTGCAATAAAGGCCTGGCCAGGTGTGGAGGCTCACGCCTTTAATCCCAGCACTTTGGAAGGCCGAGGCGGGTGGATCACTTTAGGTAGAGTTCAAGATCATCCTGGCCAACATGGTGAAACCCTGTCTCTACTAAAAGTACAAAAATTAGCCAGTAGTGGTGGTGGGCACCTGTAATCCGAGCTACTTATGAGACTGAGGCAGGAGAATTCCTTGAACCCAGGAGATGGAGGTTGCAAAATGAACTGAGATGATGCCACATGCCACTGCACTGCAGCCTGGGTGACAGAGTAAGACTCCCTCTCAAAAGAAAAGAAAAAAATAAAAAAAAAGAAAGAAAAAGAAACAGAAGCCATATTTCTTTTATTTATTTCTTCAGCAAGTATTTATTATTTATTTATTTATTTATTTATTTTTAAGATTAGTCAAGTGCAATAGTGAGAAGCAGGGAAAAAGCAGAACAGGAGTTTAAACTGTGACTGTGAACAGTCAATTAAGATAACTCATTACCTCTGAACAAACCTATTCACATATTTAGCGAACACTTATTATAATTATATTGAATTAATTTAAAAATATGTAATTTATATAAACTTATAAGTAAATTGCACATACATATACATATACACAGAGCTTATCCTAAACAAATGTGTATGTATGGGCAAGAAACACAATAAAACTGCTAGGACAAAATGGTACACTGCTGGAGTATATTACTGCATCGTGCCTACACTGTGGACTTGTGTACATGATTTCTTGTGGAAGCGATGACTGAGCAAATGTAAAGGTAAACTTGCCAAGTATAATACATACAATTATTGTCCCGTCTCTTGACTCCCTTCTTGTAATAAAATGATGCATTCACATTTGCCATGTGACTGCAATGCCTCCAGGAGAGAACACAGACCATCCGGCATATCACATTGATGAAGGCTTGACCAAATGATTGCTGTGGCCAATAATAGAATATTAAGAGATGCCGTGAGTTTCTCCTTAAAATGCACTGTGTAGTTTAGCTTAGTTCAAACACTTCTTCTGCCATCTGCCTTGAAGTGTTTAACTTCAAGGATAAAAGGGAATAACCAAGACTAGTGCTAAATCCAGAATGAGGAACCAGAATGAGGAACTCATGGGACATATCTAAGCCCATGTTTCTATAAGTAAAAAATACTTTCTGTGAGCCATTGAAATTTCTAGTTTGTTATGAAGTATTTATTGCAGAGTTCTAATAAATACATCAATGATAGTATCAATATCAGATAATCCTGGAATGAGAAAATTCTGAAGTAAGCAATGCAGAAGAAAAATTAAGCATTGTGAAGGATAGAGAATGAAACATAAATCCGGACAATAACAACTCTAGGTCAGACACAAGGTGTAATAAAAATAATTGCTATTATTTTTTTAATGCAAACCACACCCCAGCACCATTTAATGTTTTTCTATATATTGGTAAGCAAGTTCTATTTTAATAAATGTTTCCATTTTTTTTATTTTTTTCATACTACTCTACCTATCTTATATTTACTATATGGAAGTTTTGATAGTTATGCAGTATAATTTTTTTAAACCAATATGACAAACTTTTAAAAACATTGTTGTTTAATTCATTTATAATTTCCCTAATTACTGACATGTGTATTTAAGTAGACTCTTTTTTATTTTATAATTTTTTTTCATTCTTTCTTCTATTCTTTTGGATATGTATGTTTTTTAATCAATTCCATTTTCCTTTTGGATAATTTGTTAGTTATTATTTTACTTTTAGTTGATAATTCATCTAAAATTTACAAAATACACTTAAATCATTAAAGGTAAATTAAAATACAGGACTAATATAGGGCAAAGTGTGTTTCTTAGAATATTTCAGGGTTTCAGACAATATAACGGTCTTAGAATTCTTAAAACACCTTTCTCCAGTTATTTCCCCATGACTTTAGTTTTACTGTGTGTATGTGCTTTAATTAAGGTACATGCATACATATATATATATATATAATATGTACTTAATTGTGCATAAATATTATATATAAAGCTCTATATTATTTTCTAGTAAATTTCATTGAATCTACCTTCAAATTTGCCTGTCTCATTCTTCCTTCTGCTTTCTTTATCCCCATGGGTCTATCTGTGATTGCTTTCCAGCGCCAAACATCTTCCTGTAGCGTTTTCTTTAATCAGAAACTTACACAGCTGATTTCTTCCAGTTTCTGTTTTTCAAAAATTAATAATTGTCTTTATTTATGAATATATATTCACAAGGCATCCCATTATAAGGTGGCACTTCAATGATTTCAACCCATTGTCCGCTGGCTTCTATTGTTTCTTTGGGGAAGTCTATTTTTGGAGGCAACATGCCTGTTTTCTGGCTTCTCTGATTCTATTTTCTTGCTGTCTTTATAATTTTCCTCTTTGTCTTTGTTTTTGGCAGTTTTACTATTATATTTCTGTCTCTTTTTTTCTTTTCTTTCTCTTTTGTTTTCAGTTTTGTGTGTGTGTGTGTGTGTGTGTGTGTGTGTGTGTGTGTGTGTGTTTGGGTGTGTTGTTGTTGTTCTTGTGTTACTGCATGCCTAATTATTTTTCATGAGACCAAGAAAGCATGTATAAAACATTGCAAGATAATTTAAAACTCAAATTGTTTTTTCATCCAAAAATATTTGCTTCAAGAATCAATTAAGCAGTGTGCAGGTAAGCTTAATACAAATGGACATTGACTTGCTTTGAAGCTGGCTTCAGTTACTGTGATTACTAGTGTATTTTATTTTCATCCTACTTAAGGCATATCCTCTTAGTATCCCAACTGCAATTCTGGCGTGGAATCCAGGGTCCTTCTCCCAGTTTGGCCTCAAATTCCAATTTATGTCCACTCGTCGACTCTGTGCAATTGTCCAAAACTCTGGTAAGTTTCTCAGCCTCTCAACCACAGATTACTTTTCAGCTTCTCAGATCTGCATCCTCCTCAGAACAAATCCTTGATAAAAAAGTGGTTCCAGGTGTCTACCTCACATCTCTGGGTTTCTCTGCTCTCCAGGAGAGTGAATTCGTAAGGCTTCCATGCTGTAGAAGCATTCTAATAACTACAAAATAAGGAGTGTCCTACAATTGGATGCCAAAGATTAAGATGGTGGGTAGGAAACAGGACTAAGTCTGCAGCTTCCACTCAGTCAGACAGAGAAGCACATGAAGAGAAGGCTCGCGTTGTGAACTTTTGCTCCAGGAACTACCACAGGAACATACCAGGAAAGGCAAGAGAATCTACAGACCCTTTGAAATAACTGGGTCGCTCATGGAGACTACATGAGATGCCAAAAAACTGAGTCTTCTTGCTTTCTCAATGGGGAGGCTTGTGATTGGAGGCAAATTCTCAACCCTAGTCAGCAGTTGCCTGAAAATAGACTCACTTAAAAAGCTCCTAGAACTTGCAAAGGAATTCATCAAAGTTCCAGACTTGGTGCAGTTGGGAGACCACAGTGGTAGTGAAACTGGCCTTTAGGACTGCCAGCTGCAGAGGAGCAGGTGAGGCCGGTGACTACTGGCTTTCCCCTGCTTTTCTGGTCACCTGTATGAGTCAACAGAGGCAGTCATAATGCCCCTGGGAATATAACTCCATTAAACTGGGAACCACACACCATCCCCCACAGTAGCCACAGCTAGTCCTGCCCATGGAGAGGCTGAGCTCAGACTTGGCTTTCCTTGCCCCCACCTTTTGGTCTTTCTCTATCTGCCCTGGTAGCCAAAGACAAAGGTCATAATCTCCTGGGACCTCGATAGCTCTGACCACCATCTGAGATTCCTGAATACTCAGCCAGGTGTCCCCAGGGAAAGTTTACATCCTCTCTATAGGACCACAGCTGATGTATTCTTGAAAGTGCCATCTCCTGGCTGGAGGCCAACCAACACAAAACCAGCACACTAAACAAAAACACAACAAAGGGCCCTCACAAAGTCCACTTCATTCCCCTGCTACTTCTACTGGAGCAGGTGTTGGTTTCCATGGCTGCAAGACATGAAGACTGATCATATCACAGGACTCTTTACAGACACTCCCCACTACAAACCTGGAGCCCAGTAGCTTCCCTGGGTGGCAAGACCAGAAGAGCAAAAACAATTACTACAGTTCAGCTCTCAGGGAGCCCCATTTCTAGGCAACAGGGAGAACACCACATCAAAGGAGCACTCTATGGGACAAAAGAATCTGAACAACAGCCCTTGAATCCCAGATCTTCCCTCCGACATATTCCACTCAAATGAGAAGGAACCAGGAAAACAGTTCCGGTAATATGACAAAACAAGGTTCTTTAACACCCCTGAAAGATCATATCAACTCACCAGCAATGTATCCAAGCCAGTAGAAAGAATCTCTGAATTGCCAGAAAACTAATTCAGAAAGTTTATTATTAAGCTAATCAAGGAGGCACCAGAGAAAGGTAAAATCCAACTTAAAGAAATCCAAAACATGATATAGGATACGAAAAGAAAAATTTTCAGTGAAATACATAAATAAAAAGCAACCACAACTTCTAGGAATCAAGAGCACACTTAGAGAAATGCAAAATGCACTGGAAAGCCTTGGCAGCAGAATCAAACAAGCAGAAGAAAGAACTTCAGAACTCAAAGGCATGGCTTTCAAATTAATT